>NC_054539.1:67857755-68512755 GCF_017654505.1 Polyodon spathula
CAACACATTAATTATTAGTCTGCATAATATACATAAAGGTAATGACTCTTTTGCAGTAAGTTAATAATTATCAATATGCATAATATATGTAAATAGATGACTTTAGCAGCAAATTAATTTGTATTTGTATACCTAATATGTAAACAAAAAGATTCTTTAGCTGCAAGTTGATAATTGTCAGTATGCATAATATGTAACAAGATGACTCATTAGCAGCAGGTTAATGGATATTTGTTTGCGTAATATGTAAACAACAAGGTCCCTGCAAGCCAGGACCATCAGATAGTCACTCATGCCCTTTAATAGAATCCAATGAGGCAGTTCCCTAGACTCAGCCGAACCTGCAGTCATCCAGGGCCGGATGGCCTGTTCCTCTTCGCTTACAAGCCCCCAATACTCTCAGGCATCCGTTAAAACTGAGGGTCTGGGCCTCGCTCTCCAATAAGAAACTCTTGAAGTCTTTCCTAGTGTCCCACAAAAACCTCAGCCCAGGTACCTGCAGAATTAAATTGCCAACAAATGGCAAGAAATGCAATTACTATGCTGCTATTTCTCTTGTTTCCAAGGAACTACATTCCAATGTCTGCACACAAAACAATTCCCCCCATTCTGATAAAAAAAAAAAAAAGTATTGTGTTGCTACCAGCAATCCCTTTGTAACACAGTCCATTAATGAGATACATTTTAGATTGCAATTCCCAGTATAATGGCTGTTTGTATAAAACAAGTGAAATAGCTAATTATGCATTTCAACACAAACGTAACTCTTCAAGGAGTAAATACCAGCTTTAATAGGGAAAACGAGTACTTCCCATGTCACAAGTTCCTGCAGTCCTTTCTCCCCTGAATGCTTCCTTATTTGTTTTGTCATGCTCCTTGCCAAACTTTCCAGCCTGTGTTGATTACTTCTATAAGTCCCACAACCTCCCAGTAGTTCCTGGATCACCACATCAATTCACCACCCAATCTCCCAGACTCCTTCCCATGGTCTGTGCTACTGCCCGCACCCTGTATCTCATGGAGCCACAGTTTTCAGAGGAAATAGAGTTAATCACCTGATGGAATTCAGCTGAGTGGCATGCCAACAGCTTCCATGGTAAACCTTTACATCCCAGTATAGATCATAAACATGTAAGGAAAGAAAACAAAACGCAACTCCAAACAGTGTGCAGCTTCTCCCTCATTCAAAGCAAGGGGTAAGTAAACCAATTTTGTACAACATTTCAATAACAATAATGGTGCATGTGGCAGGCTGGTGAGTGGATAGAGGCCCAGAGACAGTCTGCAGTTCAAAAAAATACTAATTTTATTATAAATAACACAAAATAAAAGTGCACAAGGGCAAAATAAAAGGATTTAAACACAAAAAGAAAGACAAAAAAGCAAAATGTACAAAATAAAGGTTTCCAGGCTGGGTAATGCCTTCATTGGATTCACAAATCTCAAAAATACACACAACCAAAAACTACCAACCTGCTTTCTCAACTCCCTCCTCTCAAATGAGAAGCAGAGGCCTCCTTTTATGTCAGGTGGCTGGGCGCTGATTGATTGTTAATTAACCTAATCAACTAATCAACCCCAGCCACCTGAACATAATAAACCCAGGCAGGTAGGGGAAATTAACCCTGTCTCTGCCAATTTAAAAAAGGACAGAGCTTTGCTCTGCCACAGTGCAATACAACATTTGTTTAACCTTGGCCACTTGTGACATTGATGTGTGGTGAGCTCAAGAGTCACAAAGGTTGTGGAACTCATATCAACATCAAAAAACCATTAGCTTTTTTGTACAACTTAGTTATCACCATAAAAACCCTGGACAATATTGTCCTGGAGAACTATTCTGACCTAAAAGGCAATGTTTTTATTAGCTACTGTTTTATTAGGTAATGTGAAATTACTGTTTGTTACTTGCAAATTCTACGAACACCCGCTATTTGTCACGGTGACTACATGCTCAATAGCCCTAGAAAAAAATTAACTTAGAAATGACAGAGATAGTTCACAACCTGGAAACTCTGTCACTCCAGTAGTACCAGCTATGCCACCTTATGTTTATGGAACATAAGGAATTCCTAATTGACCTTTATATCAAGTTTGCATTCTCTTCTCTTTGCACCCAGGTTTCAATATCAGAGAGGAACAGCATCCAGACCACCCACAGCCAAGGACAACAACAGAGGTAAATATCAATATACTTTATGTTAATTAGATTGCAAAATTTAAAAAGGAAAGGTCCAAAACATGAAATAAACAGCGTCAGAAACTAGTCCCTGCTTGTAGCGCAACTGCCGAATCATTCGCTTCAGGAAGCAGTACACCAGCTGTGCAGTCCCGTATAACTATCTAGGACTTATCCCAGCCTTCTAATATATATTACAAGGATGGTAATATATTTTACAAGGAGATTGTGTGGTCCAGTGTAATCAGAAGGTCCCCAGTTCCAATCCCAGCTCAGCCACTGACTCATTGTGTGACCCTGAGAAAGTCACTTAACCTCCTTGTGCTCCGTCTTTCGAGTGAGACATTGTTGTAAGTGACTCAGCAACTGATGCATAGTTCACACGCCCTAGTCTAGCACTTTGTGATGGTGGTCCACTATGAAAGGCGCTATATAAAAATAAAGATTATTATTATATGGGACTCTGTCCTTCAATCATGGGGTCCCTTCGGAAAACAGAGAAAAGGCAAAATAAGTTTATTTTCATACAAAAAAAGAAAAAGATAGAATGCTCAATGGTGTGGGGGACACCATCGCCCTAGAGACTGTTACGTGTTGTAGGTCATGAGTTTGTCCATTGATAGGTACATGTGTTGTAAGGGAAGGAGACCACGCCAGGGGAGTTACGGTAGGGGAATGGTGCGAGAGGTAGCTGGAGGGCAAGGCACAGTGGTGGGAGGTGTGTGTGTGTGTGTGTGTGTGTGTGTGTGTAGGTGTGCAGATGAGAGTGTGAGGAACCATGGGGGATACATGTACATAGCTTTGCCTGTAATCGGGTCACCCCTCCCGGATAGCAGTGGGTCAGCTCCCGCCAGAGATCGGGAGACAGAGGGGGGGGGAGGGGGGGGGGGGGGGGGGGGGGGGGGGCTGGATCACTGTGTGCAGGGTGGAGATAATTCGGAGACCTAAGACTAATAAACTGATAGTGCCGGGTTGTAAGACTGAGAGTGACGGAGAGTAGAGTAAAAGAGAAGGTTAGGGCAGTGCATATAAATATAGCCACGACGTGGTCTCAGCCCATAGAGACCCTGTGTTATTACAACAGCAATAAAAAGAACTCAGAGCATTAATTGAGAAATAGTCGTCTGACCATTATTAACAAAAAACAATTAAAATGGAGACATACCGCAACACTACTGTATGCTTTAATATCACTACAACAAAGGTTTACTATCATTGACTGGCACCGATTTCAATAATAATTTGATCAAGCTTAAAAATACAGTTCCAATTCTCTACACTTATCTTTTAATATGTTGCAATATGTAGCTCTACTCCCAGCCAGGACTCGCTTCCCCGCTTCCTATCACTCTGCTTCTTCCATCGCTCTCCTTTCTTTCGGCCTTTTGGTCTGTCTTCAGACGCTGTCCTCAGACACTGTCCTTAGAGGCTCACAGTCCAACACAAATGATGATGAGTATTAGGTTCACCTGCAGACAATAATCACATGCACCTGGAGGTAATTAAATAGCAGACGGTGTCTCCTCTCGTTGTCAGAGTGTAAATAAATCAATACATTTGTGTTTTCTCTTATTTCCAAAACAAACAAACGTGCCTTGTAAACTAATATCAAATTGTGTGATTTCAAAACAAATACAAATCAGTAAATAAATGAATAACAGTGAATAAATCAGATTAATAAAATACACACTAAAATCATGCAGTTACACTACATCAACCGTGACATTTTCATATATAATTTTTTGCATTTTTTCACAGGATTTGAGAAAGACATGCTATGATATTACTATATATATATATATATATATATATATATATATATATATATATAATATATATATATATACTATTTGCTTGTGACCCAGACTAAATTTAAACTATTGAATATCGTTATTGGTAAACAACTCGAACCCATTCATCTCCCTTGTTTCAGTCTTGATACGGTTTTTTAATACTGATGCAGTCTTTACAAGAAGGAATGATGCAAATGTTATACTTCCTTCAAAGTATAGCATGATACAGTGCTGGTTATTGCAGAAAAACAATACATCACAACACCAGTCTGCAAAATCACCAATAAATTCAGTTTAAGTTTAAGTGAAGAATCAAACACAAGCACAGACCAAATAAAAGGGAAATATTTAAGACAATGACAAATGTCCGAAATATGCTTATCTGGTGAATCATATTCATAATGTATGCATTTTATTTATAGTTGTGTATGTTACATCATACGTTTTTCATCATTAAAAAAATAGGAGATAAATAAAGGCTGGAGTAAACGCTTTGAAAATATATACAGTGGCAAGATAGGTGCTTTATAATCGCCTAACTATGGGCTCAGTTTCTAATCTTCATTATACTCTATTTTTTCTATATCTAATTATTCGAAATAGGAATTAATTTTCATTTGACATTCCAGTTAAAAATGTAATTTCCCAAAATGCAACTTGTATATAAAAAGAGAGAGATCTCCAGAGGTTACAGATTGTGTACATAGTCACTGTTAAAAGCAGCAGCTTAAAAAATACTTCATAGAGTATGAAACAAAGAACTATAGGAAAAAATCTTTTGTAGCAAAAGTTTTGCTTTTGTGGATGTGGAAAAAAAATGTTACAAGAAACAGAGTCTACAATTATTTATTTCAGCAATTTTTTGGCAAAATTCCAAAAATGCTAATTTAAAAGTATTCATACCCTGACATGAAAAATGAATATAATAGCTACTTGATGCACCTTTAGAATAATAACCTCTTTTAAACAATTATGATACTTGTCAATAAGCTTTTGGCATGATTCTTTAGTGATTTCTGAACATTCTTCAACGCAAAATTGTTCCAGTTCATTCAAATTCTTAGGACTTCTCTTTTGCACAGCCTTCTTCAACTCATACCAAAGATTCTCAATCAGATCTGGATTGGGACTTTGACTTCACCATTCCAGAACCTTGAGTTTAATACTTTTAAGCATTCTGAAGTAGATGTTGATTGTTGTTGTTTTGGAACATTCAGTTGCGCTTTAAATCAAGTTTTACTGTATAGTGGAGGGTTTCAGGTGATTGGTCAATATCTTTTGGTATGCTATCCATTTTTCCATGTATTGGAAATAAATTTGCTGTGCCATTAGAGGAAAAACAGCCCCTTAGAAGGATCTTACCACCTCCATGCTTGACAGTAATTATGGCGTTCTTTTCTTTGTATGCCTCACCAGACTTTCTCCAAATGTAATTACTATCAGCGTGATCGAATAGCTTGATTTTCATTTAATCACTCCACAAAACCTTTGACCAGAACTCATATCTGTTATTCAAATGTTTTGCAAACTTTTAGCGACGTTTTCCAAAGAGTGGCTTTTTCCTTGGCCTGCAACCGTTGAGACCTTCACCATGCAATGCTTGAAGTATGGTTGAAATGGAATCCCCAGTCCCACTTGCGAACAATTCACTTTGAATATCTTTGGCGGTCAATCTCAGATTGTTATTAACCTTCCTCACAATTCTTCTACTTGTTTTTGGTGAAAGAAACTTTTATCTTCCAGACCGAGGGAGCATTGTGACAGTACCATGAGTCTTGTACTTCTTAATAATAGAAATAATAGTTGAAATTGGGATACTGAAATGCTTGGAAATTTTCTATTATCCTTCTCCATCTTTATGACAATAAATCATTTCAGATAGCTCTTTATTTTATTCCATATTGACTTATTGGTAATGACAGTAATCATCTTGTGCCTAACCCTGTTATACTTTCTAACAATGTTCACCTATAATCCAGCATTTTCTAGACTTTTCTAGAATTAGGTTTTGCATTCTCATATTGAAATTTCTAGCACCTTATAGACAATACTATCATAGCATCAAAGGGTATGAATACTTTTGAATTAGCATTTTTGGAGTTTTGCTGAAATAAATAATTGTAGACATCTATTTCTTGTAACTTTTTTCCTCATCCACTAAAGCAAAACTTTTACTACACAAGATGTTTCCTAAAATTATTTGTTTTCAAGAAATTATAAATTTCTATTGGAGTATGTACACTTTTGACTACAACTGTAAGTGTAGATCAGATTAGTTTACAGGTCTATTGTTTTATGTGGAGTCATCTTTCTTACACGTCAAGAATGCAATAATCTTGGAAAGACGTCCATAAAGGTTGTCATGCTTAAAAAAGTTTAATAAAATGATATTACACCACAGATCCTTACTCTGTCATTAAACAAATTTATATAAATTAATAACATACCCACGTTATAAAAAGATTGTATCATGTTAGCTGTTGTGATTAAATGTCATTCGTTTGTGGGCTCTTCCAGGGCTTCACATGGGTGTACAATAAATAAAAGGTATTAGAGAAGATAAATGATTGGTAAAGAAAAAATATTTACTAAATACAAGTTATGATTCAGATTTTGACGAATTTGAATTAAAATTCCTTCGATTTTTGGAATATTGTGACCAAGTAACTTTCAGTAATAAGGTTATGAAATTCAAATTATTTTCAGCTTTAAAAAAAAGATGGTGTAACAGATGGACATTACTGCCTCTGGTTTTGGCAACTAGGCAAAAAAAGGAGGGACGCTGATTTTTTGTGATCCATTTCAGATGTGCAGTTCAGAGCCTATTTCTTAGGATAGACAAAACTGTGGAGGCAAATGCCCCAGCTAAATGAGATCTATCGTCACCCCATTACTTAATTAACGTACTTCTACAAAGAGCAAACATCTTACTGGTAATAGGAGCTGGCACTACAAAGTCTAAACTTGACTTTGTTTCCATTGTGTTTCCACATGGGTATTGTACATTTTATACAGATAAATAATGAAGGAGGCTGCTTTCATCAAGTGCATGGTCTCAGAACAGCTAATGCTCTTCCACATGGATGCTTAGATCATCATCCTGAGTGGCATGGAGACTGCAATTCCTCAGCACCCCAAAGGAATTGGGGTCAATGTTTCAGTAGGTCAATATCAAATGCACTAATACTGCCTCTAAGAGCTTTGTTTCCAGGGTTAGTGTTCATTATCAGCAGGGAGGGCTCTGTAAGGTTTTCTGGTGCTTGCAGATGGGAAATGAAATGCTGACAGTACTCTAGGGATTTCAACCATTTGCTGTGAAGCTGATCAAAGAACAGAGAATGGTTGCTAGTCAGCACATCATGCAAACCCATTATCACAGCCTGTGAGGTACTACAGCATTATGCGCTATGCAGTACTAGGCATTAGAATGGTGCCATGAGGCAGTGACTCCCCTGAGAGGAAAAGGATAGTGTAAAAGATGATGCAAGCTAAGAACAGTCTGTGGATGAATATGAAAGTTATACAAACCCATTATACAAACTATAGACATTGCACGTCTATATTCTATATAAAACCATTTCAGTCTGTCTGCTGTAGTATGTGTTTGTGATGATTGTGTGAAAGAGTTTGAAAGTCCCTATATTTTAAGGAAATAACCTGAAAAGAAATAAACTATATTAGACGAGCAATAAACAACTTATTTACAGGAAGGAGCAGTTGGGTTATTGTTCTGAGTTGTCTATGCTTAGTGTTAAACTATTAAAGTGAAAAGTGAAAGGGAAATGCCTGAGCAAAATAACTTACAGTAACAATCTCTCAGCCCACTATGTCCACTGCATTATCAATCTTCTGCTATATCGTGTAACTAAAAAAGGATATAAATAAATATCCTTGGATTGAGCTGGACTGTCCTCTATAAAGACCCATTACTTTAAGTCTTGCAGGGTTTATTGATATCAGATGTGTGCATGTTGTTGTACAGACACACTGCTGAGTGTTGCTGATATTCAATGCAAGGAGTAAACTCCAGCTGTATCTACATATGCACACTAAATGTATTATGCATAATTATTACAAATAAAAATGTGACTTTCAATTTAAAGTTGGGGTCGGGCAATCACTTCATCATGGGCATCTATGAAGCAGAATCTTGTATAGTAACCCTTGCAGAGGCGTCAGCAGGGATTCAGCAAATCTAAAGAATGACTGAATCCCCTGGATTTATTGCAGTACAGCTGGAAGAACAGCATGCCAAGCGGATAAACATATTGTTTGATGGTTAACTCCAACATGTGCAAGCCTTTGAGCCATTCAGTAGCAGGAAACATTTTCTCACTTTATAACTCTTAATTAGGAAAAAAAAACATTTTTGCCCAGTAGGTTACAAAATGTGCATTTTGCCAGGCAGCTTGTTTTCAGTGTAAATAAGAGAGGAAAAAAAAACTGACAGGGAAACTGTATTACTTTTGTTAAACTATAAAGGCATACTTAAAACAGGAAGGTGAATTGCCTGTGGCCAGCAGTGTTTTCTTTCTAATCCAGGTTTAAATACAATTGGTCCTCAAAGGGAAATGGCCTGTACCGGTAATCATATAATCAAAATGATTAGCAGACCACCCAAGCTGCCTATCTGAAATAAATGGGGAACGATTTATCTGCACATCAGCCAAATTCTAAGAAAAGTGGGGAGGAGATGTTTGTTTTAAATTCTATTTGGCTTATTTGACTTTAATAATATGAACAAAATTACTTCAACCAAAGAAAGCAATTTTCTCATGCTGGCTCAGAATAGAACAAGTGTAGCAAAACCAAAAAAAAAAAGAATGAAAAGATAAAGATAGATAATAAGGGATTATAAATAATTATACGCAATTGTCCATAACAAATTAAAACAGCAGTAAATAGTTGTTTTGGATGTGCCGCAGCATCTTCCTAATGATTCAAAATACCTAAAACACATAATTCTTGGTTAAAAAAGTAAAGCTATTAAAACTCAAAAGTAGTAAATGGAACATTTCACCAGTTAAATTAGACTTATCCTAATATAGGAACAAAGATAGATGCCTAAAGTTTAATCATTAAATAATTGTAATAAGATCTCAAAGGGAAGATAAGCTTATTTTAAATTGAATCAGCAATTAAAACAGGTTTTCGGTAAGTAATCACAAATAGTTTATACTTACAGGTATAATTATTGGCTTTCGGAAATGGTGGAATTACATTCTATGTGCCTCATTTACGAAAGGGTGCTAAACTTTATGGTGCACGATAATTGCAAATACTATGCACGTTAATGATTTCCATATTTACTATTGTAATTGTATTCATTATTGCGGAAATAGTGTGCATATTATGATGGATACCGCTGGCTTTACCCCACTCCAGTATGTACAGCTCTTCCTCCCTAAGGTCCTTTTGGAGCATATGGTCACCATCACCAACAGATATGCTGACCAATTCCAACAGCAGCACAAAGACAATCTGGGACCACATGCCTGTACCCAAAAGTGGAAAGAAACCAGTTTCTCAGGACTGAAAAAATTATTGGACTCTCTTTAGAAATGGGAATTATTCAGAAACCATCAATTGCCCTCTACTGGAGCACAAACTCAGACCACGCAAAGCTGCACATGATTCAAATGGCAATATATAATGCCTAGGTGGTGTATCATGCATCCACACATGACAAGGCCATATCTTTCCTGGACTTCCTGACCTCAATCATTGCCGCCCCAGTGTCCAGGGTGACGAAACACCAAACATGCAAGTTAAAACCATCATGAGGCTCACAGAGAGGCACTTTCCTTGAACCTCACCCCCCACAGCAGAAAAAATACGGGTTTGCCTGAAGAAAGGCATTCGCAAAGGGAGCTGCTACTGTTGCCTGAAGTGTCCCTCAAAACCAAGCCTTTGTCAAGACGAGTGCTTCAAACTTTATCATTTAAAGGTTTAGTACTGGAAGCACTAAGTCTAATATTTAAACACAATCTAGATTTTGTAAAGAACTACCTGAAACATGTACATAGTTTGATAATTATCTCATAAATTTGATGTTTTCAACTTAGAATATGTTTTATAATGTAAGATGGAAATTCTTAATTTTGAAAATGAACATCAGGCATGTTATACTTTATGCATTGAAAAGGGGTTAAGATCAAGTTTGACATTTTAGCTCCTAGGGACTTTGTAGCTGCCGCGATTTGCTCAGATCAAAGTACATTCCGAAATATACAGCTCCAGGCTTGTTTGCCAATTTGACTTGCTGGATTTCAATCAGGACAGTGCAGAGAAATCATAGAAGACAGTTTACATGTCAATCATGCACTTTTTAAATGACGTGAGCAATACACTATTGGTATATTTTGAGAGGTAAATCCTCCCACACACACTGTAAAAAAAAATAAAAATAAATAACAATCCGATGTTCCTAGCCGACACTACAGTGAGTTTTATGTTGGGGTGTACACTGTACGGTCCTAAGCACTTCATGAGGATATTTTTAGTGTATACACTGTACACCCCCTAGCACTGAAGGGGTTACATTTCACACACTGAGGACAGGTTTACAGGACGTGTGCTATTGCTTGTACTCACATTACACTGCCACCCAGATCCATGGAGCCTGGCAATGCTGACAAGGAAGAGAATTGAGGCTACATTTCATCAATCAATATTTCTCGAGTAGCAGAAAAAAAGAAAAATATGCCATGCACAACTTGACTTTTAATATGTATGCATTAAGGAAATTAAAGGAAAAAGGAAAAATACTTTTTTTTTTTTTTTTTTTTTTTTTTTTTACATCAGACAAGGAATATATGCTAAAATTAAAAGAAAGCAGTGCAGTTTCACTTTATATTGCCTCTGCCTGTCCCCTGCTGAGTGCTGTGTCTGCTGATCACTCATTTTCAGTCAATGTAAGCCACCTCCACCTTCACAATAAGCTACAGAGCAAAAGACTGCTTTTGATATCACAGTGGTCACGGGTAAGTCTCTGACGTTATCGTGCACATTAAATTATCGCTCACAATACATACAGTGTGCACGGTATGGTATGTAAATTAGCCAAATACTATGCATGTAAATTAATGCATTCCTTGTTAGTAAATGGGACAGTAAATTTATAATTATCTCACATGTTAGGCTCACTATGTGCTTGCTAATTCCAAATTTAGTGCCTTTTTATTAATGAGGCCCTATGTATACTGGATTGCATGACTGACCCGGCTTTCCTAGACCCACACAAGATGAGGGCACTAAAGGTCTACACAAGGTCATTGTGTAGACGGTAATGGGGGTTGCAGTTGTTATTGCATGTTAGCTGTCAGATAATAGTATTCTGTGCTAGAAGAAGTTGAACTGATAAATCAGATGCTCCATACCAGCTAGCCCTTGATAACCGGTCATAAGTCTTGAATACATCATGCTTCCGATGGTATATATGAAAGAATTCTACAAAAAAAATAAATGTGTGAATTTACAACGAAAAATATTAAGAGACGCCATTAACAGACACCAATATTTGCTTTGTTGAACACAGCCTTTTTTGTGCTAATATATAATACTATAAGCCTACCTTTGAAGAATATACATTTATATTAGCTGTGTGTGCTTGCAGAGGGGAAAAACATTGTGAATACAGATAAATTACTGTACAGGTCCTGCTAATAGTAAAAATAAAGCATTACACTGTTTGGATGTCACTATAAATTCAACCCTTAAAGTTGCATTATGATGATTTAACCATTGTACTCATAGAAAAAGACATGAAGATGACCTAAAGGCGCTTTTTTAAATCCTAATTTCTTCTCCCTTGGGAAGATACACAAGAGGTAGACTTGGAGATGGTGAAGTGATACTTAGGGTTACAGGGGTACAGGTAACAAATGACTCCTTATCAAGAACATGTTGCTCATCCTACTTACAATGCACCTTGCAAAACAGATCTGTATCTAGGACTAGAGGGCACTACAGTTTAACTATCTGCCTATGAAGACTAGTTATAGTAAGATAGAAATTTACATGGAACACATATCAGTAGGCTACAGTACATACTAAGTAAAGCCATTGTCATACAATGCTTGTATGACGAAATGTACTCACATTTTTTTTTTAAATGGGCTTTTGAAACTGGAAAAAATAGAAACTGTCACTTTCAATCAAGTAGAACATTGGTACAAGGAATGTTATCTTGCATTTTATGAACCAGCAATCTTGATAACCTCTGGTCATTGATTAATATTTGACAGCCTTTGACATAAACAATTCAGGTGTACTACAGAGTACTTCAAGGCTAATAATTTCAGCTAATTTCAAGCATGCTTTTAACCAGCAATGGTGTTTACTTCTCTAGTTACAGTCCAGCCAATTTCTAACTTGCTTGATGGGAAAAGATGTTGATCAGGGTTCTGCATTAGATTGGCATTGTTTTACATTTTTTGATTTACATTTTTTCACATGCACATTACTCATATACAGCAACATCTTAGTAAATTCATAAAAAAAAAAAAAAAAAAAAAGATGAAATCCATCTTTTGTAAATTATTGTTTATTTGAAAGTTGTGAATATATGCTGCCTGAATATTATTAAAGTAGTGATGAACCTGACATGTGCTGCAGATCTTTACATTTAGAATAGGAAACTCCCGGGAGGTTTAACCTTTGCTTCCCAACTATGTTTTGATGAGGTTGTGTTGCTCTCAGTGAGGAAGCACATTAAGGTACACATATGAAAACCATTTAAAACTCCCGGGACCCTATTTAATTGATCCAAACATCTAAATGTAAATACCATTGCCATTGTGATAAGAGGTTTCCTGATATACTAATGTCACAATACATTATGTATCGCAATGCTGATCACAAATCACTAGGGATCATTGCACCCCTAATTGTAATCATTATACCTGACCCCTATCTTGTACAAAATCTTGGTACACAAACACTTTCTGTCACTATTTAGAATAAATGAGCGCTCCTTCTATGGGATACTTTACAAAGTTCTTTGCAGTGTGATTGTATTGTAATGTAGTGTAATGAAAGATGATCAGAAGCTAAAGGAAAGGAGGTATGGTTTAAGTAAGTTAAATTGAACTTACATGGAGAACCACTTATCAAATTGTGATGAAACTTAGTAAGGACATTTTCTTCAGATGATCAAAATCTGATAAAACAGTTACCGTTATAAGTAGATTACCATTATAACTAGTAGCAGTAATAGTAGTTGTAATGTTAACAGTGCTTGTAGTCGTAGTGGTAAAATCTTATTAGTAGCATCATCAAACCGAGACTGGAAGTGCTACCTTCTCTATCCTCTTAGCTCTGTGGGTATAGAGACTTTCTGTATGAAATCAATCACAGAAGCAGACTAATTTAACAAACTGCCTATAAATTAACAAAGTAATGCATTTCACTCAGTTTTGTGTATTTTTAGAGTGGTCTGTACTCATGAATTTAAATCAAGCAAAACACAAAGCAGTGACAGAAACAGAAACACTTTTTAGCTAATGACAATTAGTGGTCATTTATTTATTTACCATAAAGATGAAGTTGATTGGTTACTTTTTCTGGTACACAGGAAGTGCCAGTTTGTTTCAGACTATTCTCTTTCCTGTCTGTGAAGCTGGTGTTGAAGTTTATTTCCAATGAAATAATCAGCAACACAGTGTGACATTTGTGGTTCCTTTCCAGGTTCAAAGTGTTTATAGTTCTGTCAAGGATCACGGGCACCTTCTAGCCAGGAATGAGGTCACTGGGCATCCTTGCAACACAGGAAGGCATGTTCTATTAGAAAGAGGAAATGTTTTCCTATCCCTCTTCTAAAAATAATATATTAGCTGTGTTTCCTTGTCAGTGTGCAGTTGATCCTTCAATTAGAGAAGTATATTTACCATCTGAGTTGCTAAGATGCAGTAGAATAGGAAGCCATCTATGTTTATTTGTTCAGCAGATCTTTAGTATCGTTGCTTCCTCTGAAGTGTTATCTGGGTGTATATTTTCTCTCTTTTATCATAGCTTTAAATGGCATTAAATAGCATCTGCATATGAGAACATAGTTATCAGAGCAAGTTGTTTATTTTTGTGTTATTTTGTTTTTCTTGATATGATTAGCGCTTCAGGTTATTATGTTGTAAATGTTGATATACTTTCTAGTGAAGTATGTCAGTGTGGATAAATTGTTAATAACATAAAGCAAAGCTCTCTTTATCAATTTTATTTTGGCTACTATTAGCCTGGAACAGCCACGTTCTGTGCCTTTATTTTAAGAGGAAAAAAAAGTTGAGGGCTTGAATCCCAAGGGGTTCCTCTCATGCTTGGATCTTCTTCTTCTTCTCCATGTTCTTTGAACCAAGATGTATTGTGTCATTATTTTCTCAGATTAAAAAAAGTGATATTCGCCTTTAGCTAGACAATTAATTAATAAAATGACATAACGGCACAATTATACAGCTAGGTCAATAACCAAGACATACACATAACAATCTGTTGTCTGACTGCACTAGGGTGCTGCATTGAGTGGGTGCGGATTGAAATGTAAACAGACAATTTTGTGGTGAATTATATATATATATATATATATAGATATATATATATATTATATATATTATATATATATATATATATATATATATATATATATATATATATATAAGTGGTTTCAAAGAAGTATTATACATATTCTATTTTCCTGGTGCTGCCATAAATGAAGTTGTTTCAAAATAATTCAAACCTTGCGCTCCCTTATAAAAATGTATTGCTGTATACCATGATGAAAGTGTAGCTAAGTCTATAGGAATGGAAAAAGATCATGAGATTTTTTTTTTTTTTTTTGTGTAGTTTACAGCACCCAAATAAGTCACATGAGCGCCACTCACTGTGGTTCTAAAAAAGTCTATTTACACAGCAAATCTGAGAAAAAAAGTGCTTTAAATGAACTAATTGTGAGTCTCTGATCTAATTATACCACGGTAATCCATAGAACTTCATAGTCAACTGAAATCACAAAGGGCTTTCATTGGCAGATAAAAAGGGTAATAATTGATATTTAAGGAGAGATGTGACTTGCTGTAGGCAACAGTGTGATTAAGAAGCTGCTTCCATTTATATAGTTATTTTAGTACCACAAAGAGTGAACCTGGTGATCTTTGGTTAGCAGAGGTTACAGACCCGGATACCAATGAAAGACATTTCTGTTGTGGCATTTAATTTGATGAAGTTGGTTGAATGTAGCTCTCAACTGAAGGAAACAAACAGCTGTTTTGTGTTAGTCAGCTAAGTTACTGCATTTCAAATAATCAACGCTTTCTCATGGGAAAGAATGTTTGAATGGACAAAAAAAGGTCAGTCCGTAGTGCCTACTCCATAGGTTAATGCTGATGTCAAAGGTCACAGGATCACATTCTCCAGGATACTAAACTGTTGACAGGACTGCTCAAAGGCTCCTGACTTTAAATGTACTCAGAATGGTACTAGTTGAAAGGTAGGGTTTGCCACCCTATCTCATTTAGAATGGTATTGCAGTGGGTTTGCACCATGGCAAACCTGTTGGGCTCTCACATCTGGGACTTAAAATCCAACGCAGCATAATTAGCTAAAACTCATTAAAATCCCACAGGCAAAATACTTTTTGTGACCTCAGTCTGAAACACAAGTCTCAGATGTTGCATGTCATAAATACTGTTAAGAATAAATCTTTTAAGCTGTTGGCTTTTAGCTCCGATACAATCAGTGGAACAGGTTTTATAAGATGGTCTACATTAGGTTACTTCTTTCACTGGTCCTTCTTCTACTTCTACTACTTTCCATGTCCTTGTCTTATTATTCTTCCACAAAGAGCCCAATGCTGTTTTCATCCATTTCATTATCATTACTTTTAACCTACAATAACATTAATTAACCTACAATAACATTGACTCTGCTATACTTGTTGTACATAAGCTTTTACCAAGTAGCAAATAAAAACAACTGTGATAAAGAAAACAACCAAAAAAAAAACTTATTTGGTGTTGAAAAGCTGCTGTAAGTATAGCAGCACCTAAATAAATTCTTATTAGTAGCTTGTTCTCATTCATAAACCCTGAGGCGCTCTTTGAGTAAGAGAATAGATTATAATTCCTTTAGTTCTTTTCTTTTTAAGCCAGTATCCAAAAGAGATAAGCACTTAAAAAAAAAAAAAAATGATGCAACTTTCCCATCAACCTCCTTTTCAGAGCACATTCAGGACCTGTCAAGTAGCAAAGCCTTTCTTTTTACCTCTGATATTGTATTAGCACTGTCACACCCTTATATGATTGATTCCTTTTGTTCACACAAAAAGCATACATAGGAAAGAAAAAGTTTCAATTTCAAAAACTGTTCTGTGGCAACACAGAACGCAGGCATCTCACCATCCACTTAAGCCTGTTAAGCCACAGGTGAGACTGCCCTGAAAGGGCCGGATACTGAGGGTGGCCTGCACTATTCCCACCACCTTGGGGGATGATGGAAACGGAACGGCTGTCAGTTCTCAACAGTGACAATGCCTTTCATATGCTGTCATATTATCTCAGCTATATCTATAAACAAAGGGAAAGATGCAGTTCCCCTGGCTAGTGTCAGAAGCCCACTCAAAGTGAAACAGTGTTTGGATGTTTCAAGTACTTGCCCTCTTCCTTTTGCTTTGAACCCCTAAAAGAGAACCTTATAAAAACCCTTGTTCCTTAAAAAGACGATAAACTGACCAGAGATGGTTCTCCTCCGCTTGAAAGTATTTATTTAAGAAACAAACGCAGCCTGTGTTTGTTTATTGAACTACATATTCTGTTAGGAGAGGCGCTAGCCAGTAAAAGATCTTATCAGCCCTTGGCAGGCACAGCTGACACATAAGATCTTCTAGGGCTGAATGCTTAGTCTGCTTGTTTTACCTAAATTAAAGCACTGTTTAATGTTTCAGATGTCAGTCTTTTTAGTTCTAATTATTCTATGTAGCATCTGGAGTTCACCACTTGTGGTTGTAAGAGGGTGTTGATGACAGGCTGGTGATGACAGGCTAGTATGGTATGACACAATGTGGCAATGCTGGCTTCTTTTAACAACTTTTGCCAACAATCTAGAAACAACTCCAGCTGGACAGGATCATTTGCCATTCATCAAGCTTGACTTTGGAAAGGCCACTTCTAGCCATAGGATTTTATTTATTTCCACTTCATATCTTGGTTGACACACATGCAATTTAGATAGATAGAAAATGTGTTGTTCAGAACAGGTGTAGCTGCAGGATTTAGGAGCAAGGCCTATTTTAACCCTTTGTGGTCCTACGTCAGACCAGGTCCAACATTATAATTTTTCCTTTCTGGTCTGATGTTGGATCCTGTCCGACATCATCAAAAAGGTGTCCTGTCTGACATCATCAAAAAGGTGTCATACACCGTTGTTTTTTCTCCGGAAAAAGCAGAGAAAAGCTTTCAATGTCTGAGAGAGGCTGTTAGAAGCTGAAAAAAAAAATGGAGGCGGATCTTAGCTATACGCATAGTCCCTTCACCACAGACATAACACAGACAAAAACAAACAAGATAGCTGCTTCCGCATCGAGCACTCAAAGAAAATTGCAGACATTTGCCAAGGTTTTTTGAGATGTTACAGTAATAAATACTTGGATATATTGGGTGCTGTGCTGGTTTTGTTTGTTTCTCCCCTGGAGGCGAAAAGGGGCGTATACGCGGATGGAAAGATATGGTCACAATACAGCAAACAAAAAGTTGGCCACTGGAGATGCAGTACTGAATGCCTTTTTGATACAGTGCCTTTTACGCCAACAAAAGGCGTACGCATGTGATACATGCACATGAACGTTATAAATCCGGTTATTTGTCGACTCCTACAATTATCTTCTTAATGCCCATTATAGTATTATTGAGGAGCTTGGTGATAAGGAGATGATTTATCAGTATGCATTACTATGAAGAGATATGTGATAAATACAGCAAACAAGGAGTTGATTGGGGCTGGGGATGCAGTACTGAGTGTACTTTTGATATGCAGTGCCTTTTAAACCTGTTTTATTGTGAATACAATTACTTTTAAACAGCACGTGTAAAATAAACAGCTTGTGTGAAAATAAATTAGACCTGAGGCGCTGAATAAATGGGCCACAAAGGGTTAAAAGGTGATCCTAGGTTTGAATGTGGCTCAGGAATTCAGCACAAATGCTTTGTTCAAGTCTTTGTTTGAGAGTCAATGGCATTCAGCATGCTCACACCATAGCTGTGAAAGGAATTACTACCAGCAAAAAGTTACCCTTCTTCTGTCGTCATCTTTTTTTTTTTTTTTTTAACAGAAAGTGTGCAGTTAACTTGAACTGTGTTGCTGTGCTGCAGCTCTTTGCAAATTCTGTGGATGCACTTTTACTCAGGGATTTTTCTGGGTATAAGCCTAGGGTGTCGCAACAGTTCCAGTTCCTGCTCCCTTGTTCTTTATACTTTACACCTATTCTGGCAGGTGACCTTAGCAGCCAGACCCCCTTTTATCTTCTCCTTTGATCGTCACATTTATCGCTCCTAATGGAGCTGCCTGCTCCTGCAGAGGCTTCCTGTGCATATTATAATCACACTCTCCTCTGGGGTTCAGCAGGCTGTCAGCAGCACTTACAGGTGAAAAGGTCAGAGGTAAAAGCTCAGCATTTGAACAGCACACCAGTCAAGAGAGATGTGCAGGCTGAGATTGAAGTTTGTATTATTTAATTAAAAAGGAATAACAACTTTGCATTCCTGGTAATATTTCAAATTATCTGAAACTACATAGTGGTGGGTCACTATCCACTTTTCCACTGATCTGTACAATATATACAGTATCTATTGTGCAAAGTGTGACCATTTTATCCACGCATCACCACATCCTATTTTCTTTTTTTTTAAATATAATAACAATTACAATATCAGTTAATAAACAGTGGGAGATGCACCATCACTTAGTTTTTTGTTTATACTGTAAAACTCATTGTAAATAAATGTAGGGGTTATGGGTAAACTTGGAAGAAAAAACTTTTATACAGAGGAGCCTACAAAGTGTAAGAAAGATGAAAGTTGAATGTGTATGATAGGTGGGGTCCTTTAATAAAAGATGTAATCTTCCATGATTACAGGTTTGAAAATGGGTTTCAAAATAAGATTGCAGTAACATTTCACTTCATTTCTAAATAATTAAACCACACTGAACTTCAATGTAAAGCAAAATGTTATTTTATTATTATTAAATTATTTAGCAGACACTTATCCATCAACTAAATATAGCCTAACAATATATAAATGAGTCTTAAATTGAAAAATAAAATTGAAAAATAAAGATAGAGACAAGTGGTAGAGGGAAAGACATAGCAGATGTATAAAAGCAAATTAATAATTATAAATATTTAAAATACACAACTAACTAATTAATATAACATAACAGCACAGAAACATCCCAGAACAGCCAGTGTCCTTTTTCGATGTTCTTACATGATTGACGCACACAATGCCACTCACACCGGCAGGGAAGATTAATTCATAGCAATCCTTAATCATGACACACCTGTGACATACCTACAAAACGGGTACACAGAAACTTTATTGCTCAACCAGTTGTACATAGCAACACTACACTTCAACATTACTTACTGTAACACTGATGATCACAAGCACACACAAGGTTGAGTTTAAAAAGGCTGTAAAACCTAATATTTCTTGCATTACATTAGTACCATAGAGGACAATGTTGGCATATGTTGTAGTACAATTTCAGAAACTTCTGTGCACTTCAGGCCCATTTTGAACAAAACATGTCTCAGATTTGCTGGTAATGACAACATGCTTATCTTCTCTAATCAGATTGGAGGTGCTAATTTCCTGCAGTGTTTCAGTGATAAGTATTACTATGGTGGCACATCAGATCTGAAGTTCATTGATTCCAACATTTCAATTTGAAAACTAGTTGAAGTATTACAGTAAACAACCATTTACTTTCACAGACATGTAAAGCAAAGACAAAATATAACAAGAGTTTGTCAACATGGCAATAAAAAAAAAAAAAAGAAAAAGAATATTGACTACTGTGGAAGGCTAAATAAACCTCCATTATTGTATCTGAGTTCTGCTTTCTGAAGCTGCTCCAACAAAGTTCAGGTTATCAGGAGTCACTTCTGCTTTGATGACACTGCTAGTAGTCAAAGCTCAACCCAACATCTGTTACCATTAAGAAAATACCTTTGTTGCCCTCCACATATTGACATGTTCGGAAGTTAAGCATATTTAGAGTAGTATGTGTACTTTGAAGAGTAGATCCAAAGGTCAAGGTATTACAATTACAGCTTGCAATCTGGACATTTGACAGCAACTCCCAGGAGAACTAGATGCATTAAAAAGTTCTGGGTGAAAACCATGAAAATCTAAAAAAGCAACAATCATCTAAAATTTAATGGGATGTATACCAATAGCTGATGGCATATTTCTATTGACATAGAAAACAAAACAATTCCTTACCTGTTTTGCACTTCAGTTAGATGCATTTCAGAACAGGTGGGCAGTTTTGAAAGAAGCATATGTTAAAGCAAACTTGTACAATATTTTCACTTTAAAACATGTGTCTGGTAATGCATGAGGTTAAAGAAAGTTCTCTGTTTCCTTGCCTTATTCTCAGGGAACATATTACACTTGCACTTCCTGGAGAGAGAACTGCTAATTATGGCCAGAATGTTAAATTCTTTAAAAAAAACACAACAGCATTTTATTTTTCTTATTTCATTTAATAGTACCTGAGTGCTTGTTTAGTGTTAAATATTTGTTGTGCTTAATTGATAGTAGGTTCCCCCCCTGATAGAATCCTCTTTTAAAAGCATGACCTTGTGGTGTGCAGCATGGGTTACAGTCAGAAGAGAACAAGTTTGCATCCTAGATGTGCTGTTGCTGGTATCTGGGCGAATTCCAGCGTTATCATATTGGCTGTAGCACGCCTGACTGTTAGGCAGGGAAAACCGTCAGGGACTGTTTCTTTTCATCGCACTGCAGTGGACCCTACTGGCCAGGCACCTGGTAAGCACAGAGCGGACACCTCCAGGGCTTGCCTTTGTCCTCCAGAGGTTGGTAGCTTGCCAATGCATTCTGTTGAGCTCCTGCTGTAAAGAGGCAATTGGCTTGGTTGTGGGATTGGAATATGTCCATTGTGGTGAGAGAATATAATTGGACATTCTAAATGGAGTAAAACAGTTATAAAATAAGAATAAAAAATATGATTAATCTAAGCAAATAAGGAGGAAAATCCTCTAGTGCTTATAGACTGGAAGGGATAGATGCATGTAATTAAACGAAGCTTCCATTTTCTTGCTTTGTATACATTTTCAACTCTGACATTATTTCTTCTTGTTTGTGTTTGCTAATACTGTGTCTGTGGCTTCTAGCATAAATACGTGCTGTGCTGTTCTGAGTTACAGAACTAAGCAATGCTGACGTGTGCTTCTGGATTGCTAGAGGCAACTTAGAAGAACATACTCTTGACAATGCATCTCACTGGTGCAACATCCTACCTGCAAAAAGAAAGAGAAAGGAGGGATTTTTTAAGATACAACAAGGTGCTTGTTGCCCTTTCAGTGATTTTTGTTTTTATCTGAAATATATCTAGAAATGACAGACGTGCATGATAAAATACCACAAACATACATACTGTGACAAAGTTCTTTCTCAATTTTTTTTTTTTTTTTAATTAAATCCCCAATCTGACATTTTCAAGATAAGGCAGTAAACAAAAGCTTTGAAGCACAACAAAAAAAGTTTAAACTCGAATTAACTGGCTCTAAATTATGCTACCACACATGTGATCGTCACAACCAAGGACAATGAGTTCGTTTAGCACCATAAAACAAGAGCAAGGTTCTTTCATTCTCTCATTTGAATCTGCAATTCAAATGTCCTTGCCACAATGTCTGCTTAGCATGCCCAGCTTGAAGATTCCTTCTTTTATTTGTGTAATTCAACGTGGGGGTGATTTCTAGGACTTCCTCTCTCTGTTACACATACACCAGTAAACCCATTCACTGAAATAGCTACAACATGCAGCAGCTGCTGCAACAATCTATCAAATAAATAATGTATCCCTTCACCTCTGAAAACCTCTTATTAATACAGTACCTCTGTTTTCATTAAAAAATCTGTAACTAGTACAAGCTTGACAATTGTGAAGTCATCGTAAGTAAATGGCTGAGGGTTGTATTGAGGGTAACCAGATTTCTGACAGAAAAATAGTGACCTCATCCTTCAAATTAAGCCTAAAAGAAGCGAAACCCTAGCCACGCCCTATTTCTGGTCACACATGCCAATCTCTCAGAACCAAAAAATGATGGAGGGTTATTACTTTTTGTTCTGCTGTCAGGCCTACATTTCATTGATGTCTGTGTTTGAAATATGCTCTGTATGCAGCCTAAGATGACTCGTGTCATTTTGAAATATGTGACTAAAATTAAAGGTAGACGCATTTAAAATCATCTAAACGTATAAATCCTTTGCCCTTTTCCATGCAATGCATACGTAATTATAGTAATATGAGTACAGTGTCAGTAATAATCCATAGTCTTTTGCAGTATATTGCACCACAATAACTGAATTGCAAATAGCAATATAAGTTTGATTCATATGCAGTCAATGTTAGCGTAGTATAAAAATGCTTAATGCAAGTTTCAGTAAACCAAAACAAAAAAAAAAATATATATATATATATATATATATATATATATATATATATATATATATATATAATATATATATATATATATATATATATATATATATATATAATTAACCACAGTACTAGCAGTAGCAGATCACACAATCTAAGCCCAGGTTTTAATTGGAGAAGCCCAGAGAGGTTTTTTTTTTTTTTTTTTTTTTTCACCAGAGAGACAAGCCTCTTTTACAAACTCCTATCTGCTATAACCACACACAGTACAGTACTAGCAATAGCAGAAGACGTAGTCTGATCCCTGGTTTTAATTGGAGGAAAAACTCAAACCCTCCTGCCCCCTGCTGAATCACTGCTTTACTAAGTATGTGCAGTTATGAGAGGTGGAAGGAGATTTAGACCAGAAGAAGAAATCCATTATAACAGTAGGGAAATTGAAAAAACATATGGAATAGTATACAAAAAATAAAGTGTCAATAGCATGGAAAATCCTATGACTGTATACTCCTTATTAAACAAAAGTTAACCGAAGCCAACATTGTTGGCAAAGCGTGTATTACAGAAGTTGTAGTTTTCCTCTGCATTTCTGCTGATTGGAAACTCCTTTCAGCATGTACCAGATAAACTACTTTTCCCAGAAAACACTGCTCATTGCATTTTGACAAAGGTAGAATCAGTAAAGTGAGATATATTTTCAAAGTTACCTTAGAAAGCAGTATTTGTTTTCTCTCTATTCACCTGTACTGTATATCATTATTTTGTTGGTCATTTATTTAAGTTTAGCAAATTAGGCTGATAGGATGTTGTAATGGGACTATTATGTGTTAAGTCAGGACTTGTTCACTGTCTTCTTGTGTTTAGAACAGTAGTTTTCCACCCAGGAATAGTTTAAGTCAGGACAATACCTGGATATTTTATTATTTGCAGGGTTTTCACAAAATAAAATGAACAAAAGACAAAACAAAAGGTAGCTTGTATCCAAGCCTAAACTAAACAGTTGTAGTTTCCCTAAAATAAATATTGGACAGCTAGGCTGCTTACCAGTTGCAAAACATGGAACACCCCACTTGCACTTTCAACCCAAACTTAATTAAAATATAAACAATACCTTCTGGTTTACAGAGTCTCAGTCCTTTCCACCATAAGGTCTTAGTCTAAGCACAGACAATACCACCAGGGTTTCCCTTGCTTTTACCCAGGGGCTTATTACACCCAGGTGCTTCACCTGTCTCTTGGTACAGTGCATGCTGGTAAACGTAGTCCTGGTCTTTAAGTATGTCCCCAGGACTAGATTAACCTCTGCCTCTAGTTAAAAGGGAAAAGTACCATCCTGGAATGCCTTTGCCTTTCTCCTGCCTTAACAAATATTGTATACAAAGCATGTTAGAAGACCTGTAAACTCTTCCTTATTTGCTGGGACACTTCTCCTGGGCAACTCCAGGGACAGATTTTCTCCCGTATTTTGCTTAAAACTCTACAGTTAAACCACTTTATGTCAGCAACCCTTTCATTTTTGCAAAAGTCATGTATGGTCTGTGCTACTGCAATCCTTGTTTGTGCCTAGCAGGGTTTAGGACCCAGGCCTGTGGCAAGCATGCATTCAATGCACGAGGCGAACTCACATACATGACCACCTACAATAGCTTTGCGTGGGATAAGCCTTCCTGGTTAAAAAAAAAAAAAAAAAAAAAGAAAATTTCAAGCTTCTTGCACAACAACATATTCTCACATAATCCTAAGCAAAGTTGAAAAAAGGCATACTTTCTGTAAACTATTTTAATGGTGGGAGCAAGAATGATGTTTGTGGTAAGCCTGTGAGATCATAAAAACACAAAATACTCAAAAAACATGTTCAATTATAACATCTTTCATTGTCAAAGGAAAAACGGAGATCAAGGAAGTTATGCAGAGACCTTTACATGTTGTGACTAGTTCAGCAAATCTGTAGTGGACATGTTCCCAGACTCAAGTATTCTGCAGGAAAGTCTAAAAGTCACACAATAGGGAAAGGCGTTTCTATTACAATTTCAAGTATCAACATTGCTTTAGAAGTTCAGACCGATTGATAACAATGCTGTGTTTATATACAGCAATAGTGTGTTTATTTAAAATAAAAAATAGTTGACAATAAAATTACTGACAGTGGTATTATTGATAAAGTATAATGAATAATGTTGCAATACCACGCTGTTGTGTACTTTGGCTTTTTTTATTTTTTATGATGGACTTCTTGATGTTTGTTTTTTTCTTGTTATAAAGTAGGTGCCATAGCTTTTATGTATGCATTGACCACAAACATTTGTTATGTTTTGTACTTCTTACATAAGCGAACAGGACCAAAAAAAGTCCAACATATGTGCTAAAGGTGACCAAGATAAAGTAAGCGACTGCCTGCACGGGCAAGCCCAATTAGGCAGAAATGGCAATCCTGGTTGCATTCTGATTAGTACACCTATTACAAAACCACTTTGAGATTCATAAACACCCATGCAGTCACTAATGCAGTTTCAAACACAACACACTTACACACACAATCCATAATCACCACCTTTTGTCCATCATTCTTCATGCTTAGGGAATCTGATCCTATACCATAAACAAGGGCACAAGAAACATATCACCAACATGCAAGAGCACATGACATTTTCCTGCTGTGTCTCTGTTTTGACAGAAGGTACTAGCTACAATTTCTGACCTGTGTGGCAAAGTACTCAGAGAAATGTTCTAAACCTTCATGAAGCTGCAAAGTGCTGATGAAACAGTTTTATATTATGTGAAAGTTTGCATGAGCCTGAAGCTTTTTCTCACATGTGGCAAGGTTCATTGGTGATTAATGTACTTTGACCATAATTTGGATACAAGGGCTGGTTGTTCAGCCAATTGCATTTCAGGAAGTCACCTATGGCACTGCATAATTTTCAAGTGAACATTCTTCCACAAAGTACAATCCCCTCTTCCATCAGCCCGACTTGGTTGGGCGCCAGCCCTGAGGAAGAAAAGTCAAAACTAACACTGACATAAAGACTCTGGCGGGAAGAAAGCAATCTCTGTTTCTAGAGTGGGACTTTACCTCAGGATTGTGGAATTCAGACAGTATTTTCTTAGAAAGTCTGTGTGGGGAAGATTTATGAGGTAGCCAACTGATGCTAGATACTTCTGCAAGCAAAAAATGCTTTGAATAGTTGATTTCCTTCATTTGTGGATGTAAACTTCCACAAACATCAGCATGCCGTCAGCTGAGAAAACCCCCAAGATATTTTTTCACACTTCTAGCTGAAAAGATTGAATGATTAATGTGAGAACTGAGATAAAGCAAATTGCTTCATTCCAGGTTAGGGGAAGACTAGATACACAATTGTTTTGTATTATACCCATTTTGTATATAACTCGTCTCATCTTTTGTCATTATAGCAAATAAGCTTTTGTTTCATCAAAACATGTGTCTAATATTAATATGTTTAGTTTTTTTTGTATTATTGAAAATCTTATAATGAGGTGTTTAAAGTTATGAATAGTATAACTTACTTTGTTATCATGACTGATAGGAGGTGTTCAGAGACATAATTTGGGAGACATGGTTTGCTTCTTGGCTGTGCTTTTAGTGTACATAGGTGAGTGTTCGATGTGTGACAAAAATTAATTGAGTTTATTATTTTCACCATTTAGTTATTTTTTCTTGTACTATACAAGGTTGAAGAACAACTTAAAATCACTTTGTATAACATTTTCTCACTTCTGTCACATTACATCTGGTATACCAGAGTGCAACTATTAACCTGTTCATAGGCAACACTTCCCCCAGTAGATAAAACTTCTTTAAAAACACAAAACACTTGAAAGTGTGGATTGGACAATAGTGTTTGCTTTTTAAGTTAAAATCTATTATTACGTGCATCAGATATTAAATTGTGTTGTAAAAGGCATGCTTCTCACAGTCAAACTTTTCCAGCAATTGTTTTAAAAATGCAGAAAGTCTTGCGCAACAACTGTATGTATAATGATATAAAAAAAATACACTGTTCACAGAAACAGCTCATATCCTTATATGCCCTCAGTTCATTTATGTAAGCTTTAATAAATATGGACCAGTGAGTTGATACTCACCATTACAATGACAACAACACCCAGAGACAGTGTTCTGAGACAAAGAAAGATGTGTTGACATTCAGACCCACTACTACTGGACCTCTAGAGTCATTACGGTGGCTGACTGAGAGGGTAGTATATTAACACTTGAGCATGCAAAACCTTCTTTACAAAACACGTCTTGTATTTCCTTAAGGGTTTAAGTAAGGTATAAGTTATTAAGGAAGAGGTATTGACATTGGTGCCCTGGCTAAACTCCCACAGAATCTACCCTCCTCCTGTATGACAACAGAGCCTCTCTGTGAGTGTGTTCAAAGTGCAAGACTGTAAAAATAGTCAAATAATAATAATAATTTAATAAAAACAACAGCATTCCTTCTGACATTGGGAACATAAGGTCACCCCCTCATCCTTGTCTACAGATCAAAAGGATCCAAAGCATTAACAACCCGTCTTGTAACAGAATAAATATTCCCAGAACAAATATTGCCAGATCAAAAGGCTCAGGCCAATCAGCCCATCACGTTACTGCTGATCACATTTTGACAGAACAGACACTGTAATGCCTGTAAAGACCTATTAAAATCAAAGGGTTCATTACCATAATCCTCTGTAGCGTACCATTTTAAGACTCTTTATCTCATCCCTGTTTACTTTGAATTGTATTTAATTCACACCATTAACATCTCCGAGGGTGTCAAAATTCCGCTTAACAGTTTCTCTTATTGTTTTAAGAATATACATTGCTAGTGATAAAGTTTTATCTTTTGTTCTGTTCTGTTTTGTTTTGTTCATTTCCCCTTCGCTTTTATAACCTTCAAATACTGAACAACTCAAATAAAAGGTTCGTTTTTGTTGCATATTTTAAACTTCAGAGTCTATACATTTAATTGGAAATACTATTTCATCATTTCTATTTGTTTTACTTTGTGTTTATTGTGCATATAAAATATATATTTTTATATAATATATATATTATATTTTTTTGCAAAATAGTTTTCTTTTTAAATAAACAATTACAGTATATCCAGTAATTGGGCCTATGGAAAAAGAAACAAAAAAAAACAAAATAAAACAGGAACTGGTGTTTATGTTTTTACTTCAATGGAAATATTTTGAAGCAATTGCAAAGGTGAAGAAAATTTTAAAAAAGAGATAAATAAGGAGTAAAACTAACAGCAAGCCAGAAATAACAGATATTTCCAACAACTAAATTAAAATGCTTTTTTAATACATCATTTAGAAAAGGCAACAAGCTATTATTATTAACTCTCCAATATTTGTTCTCTGTGTTCATTGCATGTGTGAATAACCTTTGTCTTGACAGAAAGAACCACCTACAAAGTACAGGCCTCTCAAAGAGTCTTGTTACCAGCTGAGCCATATTAACAGCTGATCTGCTAGCATAATATTTACCCTATGATGGAATAGAGCACACAAAAGGAAAGGGAGACCGGATTTGGCACTCTGACTTGGCACCTGAAAATCATTTGGCAGCAACTGTTTATTTAAGTGTTCCTGAGTGCTACCAGTCTTTCCTCCATTTATTTATTTTTTTCTTTAAAGCTGGTTTCCCTGGGGCAGTAAGTAGCAAGGAGACAATTATGAAGAACTAAACCAACTGTGTTTCAAATGAACAGAACAAAAACTGTTATACCATTCCCCAGTCTCCATTGTTTATGGGTAGAAGTACTTTAATTTACTTTTAAAAAAGAATTAGATCCAACGACCACATACAACGCTTGTATCCTCGGTAGAGCTCAATACGGGGCTTGTAGTTAATTTAGACTTTAAACTGTATTATGTTCTGTCTAATTTAAAATGCATCCTGTATGAAACTAAACATCTTAGGTTGGAATGTGAAAAAAATGGGTCAACCAATCTGATCATTTTAGGGTTCCCCTTGCCATGAGAAGGAGTCAAACTCCCATATAGTAAAATATGAGACCTTCAACATGATGGTAAAATATATTAGGTCAAACTGGAAGGATTTTTTTATTTTTTATTACCATACTGTTTCTCAGTCCTCTGAACTTAAAGAACATTTGGGACACTACACCTTTAAGTGATTAAACATAATAGATATATTCTCTGTTATTTTTGTTAATTTCAAATGGGCTATCATTAACTAGTTGTTCTTTTGCTTCTTGCTCCTTGTTACAATACATCAATGCATAGAGTTTCCAAATGCATGGACAAAATACTCAAAAGGGATGCTTACAATACAAGTCAAATCATGCAAAATCACAACTTAATGCAATCCTTTTTAGTCAACCACTACACATATACAGAATCTGCCCAGAAGAGTATGAAAAATAGAAAAATGTGGGGGGCCTGAAAGATGCGATTAGAAGAAGAGATTGTCTTGAGAAATCAATGCAACACTGTGTCAATCCAACACACGTAGGCAATTCACAGAAAACACCAGAACCCCACAATACCATTTTGGTTGGAATACCATGCAGAATGGAACCAGGTGTAAGATCATCCAAGACCTAGGATCCAATCTTGAAGGAGTAAGAATACAAATCAGGCTTCAACAGAAACCAACCTGTAAAATGCAACACCATCTGTTCAAAGGGTACAATATAATCAACTGAAAAACCAACAGAAAGGCACAAAGAAGAGAAGAAAGAGTAATACGTCAATCTGACCTCAAACCTAGGTCACACAAAACAGACTACAATTGATATGTTTTCCATTAACAGCAATAATTCAAACCCACCAATCATAGGTACAAATTTTAAGAAGCCAGCCATTACCAGAAAACACAAGGGACAGCAGGATAAGCAAAACACGACCGCTAGTCAAGAGACCGAAACAAAGTGAGAAACCTGAGATGATCTACCACGGACTAGATTGCACTACCTGCCCACAGATCAATATTACCACAGCCTTCAAAACCACAGACTAAAAGGTAAGTTTGACTGCCAAACCACCCACTGTGTTTACATTACAATATACCACTCTGTATGTTGGTGAAACTAGCAGATCGGTCTCCATCAGATTCTCATAACATAAATATGATTGTGAACATTGGGGAGTCTTGCCCTACTCCAGTCTCACTGAATTTCAATCAACTCAACCACGATTTCAAACTGCATGCACACACAGCTTTATATGTAACCAAAACGCTCAATGAAAGAGAGAACAGAGAGAAAGAAGCAATAGCACAACTAGTAACTGAATAGCACAACTAACCAATTCAGAATGAACAAAATAACACCACTGACCGTACACAATCTGCAATTCCCTCCTACCTTACCCTCTCATCTTTCACTTTTCTTTTATTTATTTATTTATTTATTTATTATTTATTTTAATGATGCCAATTTGTAACTTCTGGTTAGAAAAAGTTTTACACATAAATGTGTACTTTTATTTTATAAATAGTAGTTGTATTTTTCTTTTTTTCCAAGGATTACCTTTAAGTGCTCCCAATCAGACCTGCAACAAAAAAGAACACTGGTTATAGCATTTATATATTTTAGTTAACATGGCAGAAACACATTGGTACTACAAGCTATTGTATCAAGGATAAAGACAATAGCAGATAAGACTGCATACTTCATCCTGGCAGGTTAGATAAATGATACTCTCACTCAGGTTTCTCACTGCTTTACCTTGTTGTACCAGCTGCCTATTCCAAACCCCTATTAGATTTCCTCCTTCACATTTACTTCCTCGGAATGTGAAAAATGTTGTGTCAGATCTTAGTTGGAACCAGCTCGTCTCGCTAGCTCAAAGCCAAGGGGACCACCTCAGTACTCTCCCTCACAGGCATGACATGTTACTTGACAGGACACACTCATAACTGTGACTGATTTGCTCATTGTTATTACTGTGATTTAGAATTGAATACCAGTTAGATAAATGAAAGAACACTGTCCATACAGGCTTATGAATTTCATGGTATTAGGCATAATCCTTACAAGTATGGGTTTGATTTGAAGTTTCTTATCATACACTGTAGAGTGTGCGAGTGAAGTGAGTGGGAGTGTCACATAATGAGTACAAGAGAACAAGTTTCTGATAAACTAAAGTGAAGGCAAGGCCATACATTGCCAGCTGTGATGCACCTGAGGCACAAGACCCAGTAAAATCATACTAATAATTATTTATTTAGTCTCTTTTACACTTTGCTTTGCTGCAGAATAAAATGCATTTCATCCTTCCTTGTGTGCATACATTAAAAGTCCCACTGATATCTATAGCCTCTGTGCTCTTCAAAATATTTTACTAATTTTAATTGCCCTGTTATCCTCTCCTATCCTTCCCATCCTCTGGCTTCTCCCTGCTGCTATAAACCTAGCTCCTCTAACCTGATATCCCTGACTCCCGCTTTCCTCTGCTCACCCCTCGTGCTCTCTGGTGCCCTCTAGAATTGTCGCTTGGCTTCCAGCAAATCTGACTTTAACTCTGCCTTTGCTTCTCAACTCACTCTTGACTTCCTAGCTCTCACTGAAGCCTGGATCTCCCCTGATAACACTCCCACTGGCCATTCTTTTCTCTCTCCATGTCCTGTCCCAGTCTCTTTGCCCCTCTGAATGGAGTGGGGAAACAAGATTTCTGCTCTCTCCCTCCCTGCTCTTTTCTGACTTTGCCTCCTTCTCCTCCAAAATTACAAACATCCACAACTCTTCAATACCTCACCTCCCCCACCCACGCCCAGTACTCTGCTCACTTACTCCCCATCACCCTCTGCAACCCCTCCTAATCTACCCTCCTTCTCCTCCTTCTCAGCCCTCCTGTTCCAGTGGCATAAACTCACCACATGTGCTATGGACCCCCTCCCCACACCATTTCCAGGCTGCTGCCCCTGCCCTATTCCCTTTCATTTCCTCTCTTCTAAACACCTCTCTGCTCTCTTGCTGTTTCCCTTCTGCCTTCAAACAGGCCTGCATCACCCTAATCTTAACCCTTAGCGGTCCATTTATTCAGTCCTTGTCACTCGCATCAGGTCCAATTTATTTTCACATGAGCTGTTTATTTTACATGCTCTGTTTAAGATATATATATATATTTTTTCAGAGTAAAACAAGTTTAAAAGGCACTGAATCGCTAAAGTACACTCAGTACTGCATCTCCAGCCAAGCCTCACCCCTTGTTTGCTGTATTTTTCACATACCTCTTTATAGACTGCATAGTGATAAATCCTCTCCTGATCACTCCTTTTATCAGCAAACTCCTCAATAATGCAATCCAAGTGATTATTGCATTACTAAAACATCTCAAAAAGCTCTGCAAATGTTCATGATATACTTTGATCGCTGGATGTCTCCTTCGTTTATGTGGTGCTCTGTGGTGCACGGCGCTATCAGATACTCCCTTTTTTCTGCTTCGTTCGGCTCCTATTGGTCTCACTCGGCCATTGAAAGGTTTTCTCGGCTTTTTCCTGAGAAAAAACGACTAGAGACCTGTGCTTTATGTCTTTCTGATGATGTCAGACAGGGTCGGACATTGGACTGGAAAGGGAAAATTGTAATGTCGGACCTGGTCTGACATAGGACTGCAAAGGGTTAAAAAAAAAAACCTCCCTTGATCCCTTATCTCTCCAGAACTATCACCCTGTCTTCCTTCTCTCTTTCCTCTCTAAGACCCTCAAGCGAGTAGTACATCACCAGCTCTCTGTTTTCCTGTCAGAACATTCTCTTCTCGATCCCCTGTAATCCAGTTTTTGCCTAGCATACTCCACTAAAACTGCTCTTCTCTCCATCACTAACTTTCTCCGCTCGGCCCGTGCTGCCTCCTTCTTCTCTGTCCTAATTCTCCATAACCTCTCTACTGCCTTTTACACAGTCAACCACTCTATTCTACTGTCCTCCTTGGTGTCTCCCTTGACCCCTCCCTCTCGTGTTCTCAGCACATCTCAACTCTGGCATGCTCATGTTGCTTCATCCTCAGCGACATTTTCAGAATTTGCCCCTTCCTCACCAACTGCTCGACACAGCTCCTAGTTCAGGCCCTGGTACTGTCCCGCCTTGACCACTGCAACTCCCTCCTGCCTCGCCTCCATCTGTTCTCCATCATCTTTTCCTCTTCCAAAACTCTGCTGCCCATCTTGTCTTTTCCTTCTTCATTTCTCATATGCCACACTGCTGTTCCATTCTTTAGTTGAAATACCATTTCTTTATTTTGTGTATGCTTCCAAAGCCAATGAAAAAATGGCAGCCATTTCTTTATAAAATCTTATAGGAAAGCATTATGAAGGCGTTTTACAAGAAAGCATTTCTAAGTACATACGTATGAATTAAGATATATTTGTGCAGTAAAGCTTTATATTACCATGGTAAAACCTGCAGGGCTGACCTTAGTCCTCCAGAGGCTGGTAGCTCGCTGACATCTGTTATTGGTGTTTTACTTATGTTTGCACTTCTATTATAATTATTTACACTACACTTACTGTTCTCAATAAGTGATACTGTTATTGGAGATGGCAGGAACATCTAATTAGTTATTTGTTTCCATAGGCGTTGACACAGGCTTCCTGTGAGCTGGTAGTGATAAAAAAAAAAATAATAATTCTGTAAAAACATGCTGCTACACAATAACCCAAACCATCATTTCACCCTATACACTGTAAACTTGGATTCTCTAGAGACTTCCAAACAGCTGATAGTGTTTTTGTTGTTTTAAAGTCTAGCACAGTGTTGCACAACTCAGGCCATGGAGGGCCGGTGTCCCGCCTGGTTTTTGTTCTAACCATACCCTAAATTGGTTAATTGGACCAAATAAGCTTCTAATAAGGTCCAATAAAGTACTTTAGAGTGCAGCTGGAATAAAAACCTGAAGGGACACTGGCCCTCCAGGACCGAGTTGTGCACCACTGGTCTAGCACTATGTCCCACTTGCATAGGAGCAATGTAGCTCGTGTTTAGTGGCACTTTGGAAGAGGAACTTTTTTTTTTTTAACTGTATTAATCACTAATTGTTTTTTTTTTTATAATTTAGAATAGCCCGCAGGCACCTGACCAAGTTACAGGGGTCACTGGTGCATGGTGAGCTGAGGACATCAATTGTGTGCCACCCCCTGGGAGCTCCCGTCCACAGTCGGCAGTGGAATAGCCTGGACTTGAAATGGCATATATATATATGGGCATACACAAGACTTCTACAATGATCTGATGTAAAAGCTAAATTTCATAATCATATGTCCTATAAGATGTGCCACCAAAAAGCTAATATATACTGAACAGGATACCAGTTTTAAACACATACAATTAATCTTTAAAAAAGTTCTGCATATAAAGCAGTTTAAAATTGTTGGCATTGAAATGCAGCCAAGCCTTACTGCAGTGATTCATGAATGAGTACATTTTATTTTCATAAGGTGTTATTATGCCCTTGGTTTATAAAGGGCACTCAAGTTCTGATTTTAATGACCAGATTTAAAAAAAAAAAATCGTTAAGACTAATTTACAAGGTTTATTCTTAGTTGCTTTTTGGAGCACACTGACCTTCAATACAAACCTCTTGGTATTACCGCTATCTTTGATATATTTTCCTCACTCCATTATAGTGAGTCATATTAAAATCAACCTCATTAGAAGCCTCAAAAACCCTAAACTCTCACAAAATCAAATGAATTATTTATAAACGAGTCTCTATTAATCTTGTTCTCTATTAATAAATATATTTTTTTAACTATCTCATAAGCAGAAACCAGCCCTGCTGAAATGTTTAAAAGGCATTTTATTCATAGAAGAACATCCAGAAGATAGACTGATCTCCAAGACAGAACAGATATAGCCGTAAAATTGGCTTTTAGGTAAAAGATAGGTATTAGTATCCTTAGAAAACAATCTAAACCCAGTTTCAGAATATTTTTTGTTTTATTTAGTGCAGTTTTGGATTCCCTCTATTTCTAAAGGGCAGATTGTCTTTTAAATTTTGGTTTCACTAAAAAAATATTTTCACTCAGTTGAAATCTTTGCATAGAGTTTTTACGACGCTGTTGTAGGGTGTCGAGTGATAAATACCTTGTCACAGTGTAGCCGTTTATGTTCGAGATGTACAATGAAGGTCATGGTTAAAGAGCCCTCACTAGATGAAAGAAAATCTGAAGCTGGGACCAAGGTCTCCATATCAAATACCCCAATTACTTATTATTTCCCTACCCATGCAAGGTTCCCTTTATAGGCAAAATACTGTAAGATTCAGAAAAAATGTGTAAGAACAAGCAGTACAGATATGTATTGATTTTTTAAACTGTGAGGTTTTTTTTTTTTTTTTTTTTTTTATCAGAAGACTTCTTTCAGGTAATCCTTGTACTCTTAAAGACCAGTGTAAACAATGTGTATACACTGTTGTCATGTTTTTCACTCCTTTTAGATTATCTTTTTAAATAAGTACACAATTAAGATTGTCACTGAAAGAAAATAGTGCCTCCACAAAGATACTATAGGGTTACATGTGAAATAGAGTAACACTCCTGTGGATAATTTACTGTACTGCTGTACTTTAGAAAGATTGCAGGAAGGGTGGGATGACAGGCTTCTATGGAGACATTTTAGACACTATTAGAGCGTCTACCAGTGACTAGTCAACATGAGAAGATTACTAAATCAAGTTGTGAAAGGCCAGGGCCTGTCGCGTAACCCTGGAAGGATGATGAGTTGGAACAGCTCCAGAAAAGCAGGATATGTGGCCTGGATTCGGCCACAAGTAGGTCTTAATCACTGCACACTCCTGACCTTTTTTTTTTTTTCAGGAACACATATCAATGATCTAGCCTTCAGCAGACTTCTTTCATCTTCAGTCTAAGCAGCTTAGGCTTGATAGGTCTTGTAGCCAGTGGTTAGTAGTTTTTTTTAAAAAAATTTTTTATAAAATCAATGGAGTTTATTTAATTCAGTTAAATCTCTTGGTTGTGTAGATAGGCATACTGTAATCATGACCTATGGAGCTTCAGGGAGCAGAGATAAAGCGAAATAATAAATTAAATCATCATGAAGTCATGAGAAATGGTCAAAAATGTAATGCAAATACAATTTTTCTCCATTACTCTTTATTTTTACAACTGAAGGCTAATTAGTACAAAATATGTATTAGTCTGTCTATAACTATTAAACACTGAATAGTGGTGGATTTAGAAATACTATTAGTATTAGCCCTACTTCGCTAGGGATTCCACAGGGAGCATCACATTGGCTCTGGCTAGGGAGGCACCTCACCTTGCTACAGTGGTCCCTACTGCTAGACACTTATGAGCTCAAGCAAACACCTGCAGGGCTGGCTTTCAGGGAATGGTAGTTGACCAGCATCTGATGTCCTAGGTCTTAGGTCCTAGGTGTAAAGGTGATGGGATCGGTGGACACTCTGTTGACTTTCTGTTGGGAGTTGCTGGATTGAAGAGACATACTTGGACTTTTAATTGGGAAGAAAAATAGGGTAAGATAATTAGGCACTGATTTCTGAAAATAACTTGGGCTATACTTTTTATACTTTTACCACAGACAGTTTATTAGTATAGGCAAAGGTACCATATTTATTGAACCATTTTATACTGTGTGGTTTGACATGATTTTATTAATTTAATATTGTATTATTATTATCTAAGGTGTACAATAATTACAGCTACAGTGTAGGATTAAAATGCAATATTAATATTTATTATACTCATACTCATTTATCCAATGCATTTTGTTTGTGAAATGTGTAGAGCTGGTTTGCAAAGTTTCCATTGATTTCATGACTGCTCTTCTGTGGTAAGTTTACTGTATATTTTGCTGTACTTACTGTATTGGGATATTGGCTTTTTATCACTAAACTTGAGATTAAAGGTCACCACTGATCTATTGGAGCCAGCCAGAGCTGCACCAAATTGAACAATTAACATCATAAATTGACAAGATTTTCACACCCCATCTGAGGGGGAGGTCCTCCTTCAAACTCTAATTTAACACTGGCTACAGAACCTCCTGGCAAACTGAGGTTTGGTTGGAACTACGACTACCTTGAATGAGTCCAGCACTAGTCAAGCATTGCAGCCTGTCAATCCTAAATGTACTGCACATTTCATACCACAATATCTCAAAGCTCTTTACACATTGGTTAAAACAGAAAGAAGTATACAATATCAAGAAGTAGTAAGAATTATATGATAATAATAATAATAATAATAATAATAAGTTGAAATAAAACAATTGATGAATACCAGAAATGAATACCAATGATAAAAAAACAAGCTTATACAAATAAAGATAATATAAATGGATAAAAACTATATTTTTAACTCAGGTAAAATGTTATAAAAGTAAGTATTTAATCTTGAGTTAAAAATATCAACTGAAGCAGCATCTCTAATACAAAAGGGCAATGAGTTCCACAGTCCGGGGACTTTATAACTGAAGGCACTTTCTCCTCTCCTTTTCAATTTTACCTTTGGGAGGCACAAAAGATGAGTGTTAGCTGACCTTAATGTGCACAGAGGTTTATATTGGGACAGAATCTCTCCTAGGTAACCAGGTGCCAATACAAAATACTAATGCAAGTGTGTGAATTTATTGTAACTTCAATCTTGTATTTAAACTATAAAAACATAGGATTTTTTATTTTATTTTAAAGTGCAATTAAGAAATTAATTAAAAAAAAAAAAAAAAAAAAAACAACTCCACAGAATTTCTATAAATTATAAGAAATATATTTTAATGAGCTCTTAACTTTCTCTTATATAAGGTCTGCATGGAGGAGGTATTATTTTCTTTCATATTGTAAAGGATAAATGTCAAGTATTTGCTTTCCTTGTCTTCAAAGTTTGTTTGGAAATCTACGGTTAGTACCAAAGCTGGGGTTACAGACTGCTCAGGAATTTCCTTCTTATATGAATATAGGAATCTAAGAAAGTTTACAAATGAGAGGAGGCCATTCGGCTCATCTTGCTTGTTTGGTTGTTTGTTGCTTATTGATTCCAGAATCTCATCAAGCTGCTTATTGAAGGATCCCAGGGTGTCAGTTTCAACAACATTACTGGGGACTTGGTTCCAGACCCTCACAATTCTCTATGTAAAAAGTGCCTCCTATTTTCTGTTCTGAATGCCCCTTTGTCTAATCTCCATTTGTGACCATTTATATAAATAAAATAGGTGTTGTGTCCTATATTGAACTACACCCCCCCCGCCCCTAAATTCTACCCTGAAATATGTTTTTTTTATATAAATCTTTGGTACATTTCCAAAGAGGAGAAAATGATCTGTTCAGTTATACCAAGATACAGTATTTATTAAATAAGGGGTCTAGGTGAGGTGACAGGAGCAATAAAAGCCCCACCGCCCATTGTTATGTTTCAGAGCTGTTGTCCCAATAATTTTAACAGAGTAGTCTATGTATATGAAGCAGACTTTTAAAATTAAAGTGTACCGGGTCACTTGTTCTTTGTTTTAAAAGATAGCATCTTAGGAAACACTTAAGCAAACAGGAGGAGGGTTATCATTCATTCTTCTCTCCAGATCACCTCTAAAAACAACAAAGGCATGGTGACGGTTAATTTGTCTTCAGTAATTAGCCCTGCTTGTTGTCATCAGTCTCCTAATTTACTTCCAGATTCTTATCTACAAGTTAAGATTAATCAGCCACACAGAGCGCCTGCTTCTAATCTTCTGGGGAGACTAAGCCTGCTTGAGCCTGTCACAAAACAGAACAGCAGAATTCAAGATACACAAGAATAGTTGCTATATACCCTATTGTTCTTGTAAACTGCAGGTTATCAATATCATATGGAGGATACTACATTAACCTTCATGGAGTGCCGTAGTTATTCCACTGATAAAAATGGTTGAATAACCCTGTATGCTCCAGTATGTTAAACCTAAATAAAACAGCAGAATTCTGAGAAATACTTTCCTTAGATCAAGCTCTGCATCTGCTTAGCAATGTGGCACAACATGGAACACTGCGATTCACCCAATCATTCTAAGCAGATTCTGAAATCCATCAAATAAATAAATAAATAAAAACAGTATTCATTCTGCAGCATTGAATATGCAAGTTGCATAACCAAGAACTCTCAAAACTTGTATCAATAAATATATACTGTTATTTACAACTTACCATTGTAGAAAGACATAATCTTCCCAGTCATGTACAGTAGGTGCAATAGGCCTGTTTAGTGGGGATGAGTTGGTAAATGATTTGGAGTGTAAGCTGTAAAAACTCACAGCTCTGCTAGATCCCATCATGTCCTGAACATCTGACATTTAATCTTTGTCTCCTTCAAGCAGAAACTTCCAGTGGTGCTAAATTGTGTGCTGGTGAGGTGTTTTTCAACTATGGCCAAAAGTTTTGCATCACCTTGTATAATTAACTCACTTTCTTTATAAAGTCAAATGAAGCCTGCTGAAAAATGTTACATTAATATGTTGAATTACATACAGCTTTGTAGTTTTCCATATACTTAACAAAAAAACGATGGACATGAAATACTGTACTACTATTATGGCTTCAAGTAGACTTTTCAATATAATTTGTAGTTTCTTTGATTACATGATGTTAAATAAAAGATCTTATGTTCATATAGGTTTTTGTTATTGTTGTTTTGTTTTGTTTTTTTTGTTTTTTTTCTCAAGTCTCAATCCTAAAATTAGGGGATGCAAAACTTTTGGCTATAGCTGTACATGTTCATGGTAGTTTTAGTTCTAATTTTATTTTCATAGCCATGGTGGGGTATACTACTGTTTTGTTTGCATTTTCTCAGTTACAGTAAGTCGTAATAACTTTTAAAGCTTGGTGTAGCATGATGAAGTGTTTTGATAGAGACAGATGTAATGTCTCCAAGTGAGGATTCACAGTTGTTAAATCTTGCAGATACACGCTGTTGCAAGTATGTTTTTTCTTTTTTTCTTTTTACCACATCCTGTATTCTGCATTTCTTAAAGTAGATGAAGCAGATGATAAGTGATCAACCATATGTGAGAATGTATTTTATTTTGTAGCTTGATTGAGATCGTCCAGGTACACCTGGTTTCTTTGCAAGACACTTACAAAGATACATCTATTGATAAGAACCAACTCAACAGTGACTGTCTAAGTCCACACCTCTACAGGATGGAGGTTCTTGACAGCTCACTCAACCTATAACCACACATTGTATTTTGAACTGTAATAGTACTTTCAACAAGACTGTAAAAGGTGTGCCCAATCAAAACAGTGTAAGGCAGAAACAGGCACATGCACCCAAGTCAATTATATTAGTGTTTGTGCTACCACGTCAGTTTTGAAACACAACATGCAGAGATAGGTTTGTTCATGTCAAAATTGTGTTGCTATCAGTTTTAAAGATGGATACAAGGTAAATAAATAAATATAACTTATCCTTAATATGCAACCATTTGTAATAAAAAAAAATGCTGCAATATATATCTTTATTGTTGCATCAGCCTATTCAGTCTTGAACAAAGCATTCAAAATTGACAGTGTCAACCCAAGGGACTTTTTCGACGTGAAAGAAGAAACAAAGACCAGGGACCACAAGTTATTTAAAATTATTTAAAGGGGCATTCAGAACAGAAAATCCCCAGTAATGTTGTTGAAGCTGACACCCTGGGATCCTTCAAGAAGCTGCTTGATGAGATTCTGGGATCAATAAGCTACTAACAACCAAACAAGCAAGATGGGCCGAATGGCCTCCTCTCCTTTGTAAACTTTCTTATGTTCTTAAGTGAGTGGTTTGTTGACATTTCTGTTGTTTCAATGAGCCTCTTGATAGCCCACCAATCAGCCTTGACAGCTCACGACGCTAGGCTGTCTGTCTGCGGTCTGGTTACTCATTTTCTAAGACATTCATTGTTACCTCAATACACACTGAAAATAGATTGCAGAAGATGCAGGACAGCAAAGCAGCGTTTGGAATTACTGCAAATTTTACCTAACAACGATTCTGATGCAGCAGAGATAGATAATGACGAATCTGTTCCTTTTGCTGTTGATTGTATCAGTTAACTACACTTAATATTTACTTTTCCAAGCATTTCATGTATAGAATGCTCTCTCTGAGGGGTCTGGATTTTGAAATTGGAAGGTGGAACAATTTAGACTAAAGACCACATAACCAACATTATTTTAACTCAATTGGATTTTTTTTTTTAGTAATGTAGTTATTGATAAGCCATAACACAATTTTACCTTTTGTTGCAGACATGCAGTGAGTACAGTCATGCACACTTATATAATGCAGTCTACAGTGAACTATAGTTAACTATGTGTCTTACCCGGTTAAGCTGCAATTATATATCACATACTACTGGTTATCACTTCCATGTGATCTAAGCCAGGAATTCATAAGTCTTGGCAAAGAGGTGGCATCCATGAGAAAGAAGTGTTAAATTGAAAGCGAAAATAAATTGGCAGCTTCAAAACAAATAACAGACACCCGAATAATATGAATCTGAACCGTTAAGAAGAAGGAAAAAAAGCACAGAAATTAGAAGGATGGTTTTCTGCATGTTGGCAGGAAATAGGACACGAAACAGCTGAGGGCTTCCTTCTGAAGTCTCAGCATTTTGGCTCGGATCACCTATGTATTTGGCTTTTAGTACAGAGACACTTAAATACAGAACCTCTCCCAGTTATATAACATTTGCCAAAAGATCTTAGGTGGTTTTGAAATGTTTTGCACATCTGTTTGTCTGTGTCAACATTTTAACAGATTAAAAGGCTGTGACCATATTTTAATATTTATATATTTATTTTGAATATAGATGTAGATCCAGTTTGGAGAAAATGCATCATTTGTTAAGTGAAGTGCCGATCTTTTGAAAAACTTTTTAGTACAAGATCCAGGAGCATTCAATTAATGTGTTTTATTAATTTGGTTCATGTGACTAATGACATGTTTATGACATCGACATTAAGTTAAAGTTAAGGACTTGGCTGTATGGTGTGACGTCAAAGACCCAGAAGTAGATAGGCACAGACAGTTCTGAGATATGAATGTGCCGCTTGAACGTTTTAATTATCAATAAAAAGATTTAACAAAACAGAAACACTGTATAAAGCAAAAAGACATGTTGGCCAAAACACATCAACAAACAAATAATAACTAAAACAAGTATTGTGCTGGTGTTGAATCAGCACGCGTAGCAATTGTTTCTTTAGTTTTCTTCTTTTATCTCCTCTCACTACTCCCGCTCTGCACTCTTGAACACTCCCACCCAGAGTGAGTGATTTGTGCAGCTGTGCCGCGATTCAATTGCTAAATAATCCTAATACACATTTTATCTGCATGTGAAGTAATTGTGCAATCCCTGTGCCTAAATATAACTATACATTTTAAATCACTCGTGCTACATAGCCCACATTATACCCCATGCACTTATACATTCACACCAACAATAACACACCGCATAAAACACAAAAATACGCACAGGGGTAGGCACCCCACCACAGGGTCTAAAGAATATACACTCTCAGTGCGCCAGGATGGCCACAGAGTATGACCCACATTGAAGTAACACGCCTCGTCGTGAACATGTCAGTTCTCACACAGTTCTTGTCGTGAAGTTTCATTTTAGTATGTCTTCACCAAATGCCTTTAGCTGATCAACCAAAACACAAATGAGAAGCTCATTCTTACCTCACTGTTGCCTTCTCTACATAAACCACTGGTCTGCAGAACTCATTTATGTCTCTCAAGTGACTGGAACCATAAAATAGCACAAATAAAAAAAAGACTGCTGCGGTAGTTCTAGTGTTAAGAACTATTTTTTTTTTTTTTTAAAGCATATTTTTATTAATTGAATTATAATTGCAGTTAGTTAAAACTTTTGTTGTTTTAGAGAGGGGTTGTTAGTGTTACATTTTGTTTAAGAAAATGCTTAATCAACATAAGTAAATAGCTAACTAAATAATTCAAGTAAATCTTACCTAATAGGTATCGCCTGCATTTCTTAGCTGTCACATTTCCCTCTATGGAAGATGCATACATTACAGTAAAGTTTATATGCTTTTTAATGATGTATTTTCTCTATTTTTTGTGAAGTAAAATTATCAATCGCTTTGTGCAGATAATTCAATGCTGCACTTCCTGTTCATTGTATTCTACTTGACTTGAAGAGGTCACATAAAAGAATGCAGTCATCAGTCATAATAAAACCAGCAATAGGAATATATATTTTTCAATATGTATCTATGCTCAAGAAGAGCCGTTGTATTAAAAAAAAAAAATAATTAATTGTTTTTCAAATTACTCAAGCACCCAGAAAGCAACTTGCATGTTGATCGTGTTCCTCCACAGCTTCTTAAATACCAGTCAAAATCAAATACACTTTTAACATAATGCATGCATGTTTTATATAGGAAAATGTCTGGAGACCTATGGAGTATATATATATATATATATATATATTAATATTATATATAGATATATATATATATATATATATATATATTGTATATACTGGGAATTGTTGTCTGTGCACGCTTTAGGAAAAACATTCCTTAAAGTTTGTAAATAGGAAATTTCAGGGTACATTGGGCCCAGCACTGATAGCACTGTGGCCCAAGATTTTACCAACAGGAATTCTTCACAGAGACAGAAGCTGCAGTGAAGTGCTGTTGTGCATATTAATTTAACAAACACAAAACCCAGGAACAAATAAACAGGGCACGAGGGCCAAAACAAAGATTCAAACAAAAGAAGAATACATAGGATGAGCATTCGCCTTCACTGCAGTTACAAAGAACACACAGTTTCATACACCTTCCCATACAAAGGGTTTCTGCTCCCCTCTATGCAGGTGGCGTCTCCTCAGGTAGCGCTCATTTACCTAATTGGAGAATGGTCACGCCTGTGATTGTTGGCAGGGACAGAATTAACCCCATCTCTGCCAACCTTACATTCCCACACACACACTATTTACACAAACAGGACTTTTGCCCTGCCATATCCATATAACCATTATGAAGGCCCTAGCTGCCATGTTTGTCTACCACAGAGGTAAGATTTTTAATGTTTCTTCAAGCAACTAAATATTTGGATAGACTATTATTAAAGAGTGCTGAGTTCTGTTTACTTGTATCATATCCATGAACAGTGACATGTTACAAGATGGATTACTGCACTTTGTTTATTATACAACATCCTCCATTCTGAGTTCTCTGGTGCCAAAAACATTACTGCTACATCCGAAGAATTAGGGAGGAAACCGGGGAAAAGTTTACTTCAAAACAATAGAAGCAGTAATTAGATCATCAAATATTCTGATACTGAACAGAATCACTGGAAGTCAGATTTAGGTACAAATTATGTCTTTTCAGGAAGAAAAAAGGCTTTAACAAAATTGGTTTGGATTAAATGGATATAATTTTCCACATGTCTGCTTTCATTCGCATGCATTTCAGTCATAAATGTATTTACTCAATCATAAATTCTAAGGTACAGATTTTTGAAGAAGTTTGTACTTTTACACTGTGTTTTTGAACCAGACAACAATGTAAAACAATTTAAGGTCTCCAAGCAAAGAAAAAAGAACAAAACGTTTCAGTTCAGTTAATATAAAGTTATATATTGCTTGGGTCTCAGACTTGCATTGAATCACAGCTGCAATTGCATGTCTCAAAGGATAAATATATTTGTTCATCTTGCCACTTTGCCCACAGGAGCTCTTCCAAGACTACAGTGAACAATTAATTCAATTGAATGGATGTAGAGGGTGTTAGGTGGTCTTATTCCAGTTGCATGTACACATGGGAAGTCATTGCACAACTGGCTTGTGTTAAGTGTCACTAATTTAGTACTATTTGCTGATATTTCTTAAAATAGGTCATGAAATAAAAGAAATAAAATAAATGGAGACTGATTGCCCTTTCATTCCAACAGAGGGTGGTCCTTCCAGATCTGTGCTGAAACCTTGCATACAACTGTCCACCTTTGCCCTTTTCTAAACAAAGGGTTGTTTTTTTCTCAAGTGCTAACAGTCTACTGACCTGCCACTAAAGGTTTCCATGTAGAAATTCAGATACAAGACAAAGCAAATGTTGCCTGAGAAAAAAATCTGAGTTTGCATCGACCAGATCTAGATAACATTTTATGGATGAGAATAACTGTGTCCTATTCACCAGATGCTAAAGGATACATAAAAAAAAAAAAAAAAAGTTTACATACCCCAATGGATATCGTTTACATACCCCAATTTATCGTTTCTAGAAATTTCTCGAAAACAAATAATTTTAGAAAAAATCTTTTGTAGCAAAGGTTTGCTTTTGTGGATGAGGGAAAAAAAGTTACAAGAAATAAATGTCTACAATTGTTTATTTCAGCAATTTTTTTCTGCAAAACAAAAATTCTAATTCAAAAGTATTCATACCCTTTGATGCTATGATAGTATTGTCTATGTGATAATACAGAACCTAATTCTAGAAATATTACAAGAATATAAATACAAGAATATTTCCAAGCATTTAAGTATCCCAATTTCAACTGTTGCTTCTATTATCAAGAAGTACAAGACTCATGGTACTGTTACAACGCTCCTTCTATGTGGAAGAAAGAAGGTTCTTTCACCAAGAACAAGTAGAATAATTGTGTGGAAGGTTAATAACAATCTGAGAGTGACTGATATTCAAAGTGAATTGGCTGTAAGTGTGACTGGGGTTTCCATGTCAACCACAGGTCCAGTATTGCATGGTGAAGGCCTCAACCGTCGCAGGCCAAGGAAAAAGCCACTCTTAGGAACAGGTCACAAGGACAAGCGCTTAAAGTTTACAAAATAGCATTTGAATGATGGATATGAGTTATGGTCAAATGTTTTGTGGAGTGATGAAACAAAAACCGAGCTATTTGGTCAAGCTGATAGTTGTTACATTTGGAGAAAGTCGGGTGAGGTGTACAAGGAAAAGAACACCATACCTACTGTCAAGCATCGAGGTGGTAATATCCTTCTATGGGGCTGCTATTCCTCAAATGGCAAAGGACATTTAGTTGCAATGCTATGTTTAAATGGATTCCATAGTATACCAAAAGATATTGGCTAATCATATGAAACCCTCCGCTACAAAACTTTTCATTTTCGTATAAAAAGCAAAACACTGTTGTAATTCATAGTGCGGAGAGTAATTGCTTCTCACCAACTTAATTTCATGAGTCTTCCTCTACTTACTCAAATGCACAAACCCACTGCATTGAAAGAATACAAATTCCCAACATAGGAGGCTTGTTGCTAGGGAGCTGACGTCACTGCCCTGTGACTGTTGCTAGTGCATTGCTGCCACACTTGAGCACCTTGTTGGCTAAAATAAAAACCGATTCAGCAAGTAGATATTTAAATTGCTTTGTGTTATTGTGTAATGCATATGTATATGATAATAGTACGATATCAATGCTTTATTTGTAATTTTTTTGTTTATTTTTGTTTGTGTTGTGCAGTACAAAATAAAATGAACAGTAATTCTAAGTGCCTATGTATATTGCAGCTAAGGCATGTGCAGTTAGGCAGTAAAAATGGGGAGCCAACTCCAGGACTGCAATATATCCGAATTCACAGCATAGCGAGGAGTGATATAACGAAGGATGGGTGTGTGTGTGTGTGTGTGTGTGTGTCTATATATATATATATATATATATATATATATATATATATATATATATATATATATATATATATATATATATATATAAAATTGTACTAAATTTAACATCTTTATATTTAGGACCACGGTGCTATAAGATGCCTCAATCAATTCCAATACACACAGAGTGCTTTGTCAGAGGAAAAAAAAAGTTAAAAGAAAAAAATACTTTGTGTGATGTTTCCACCACTAAGTGAAGACGGCAACTCTTAATGGAAAACTTATATCCCCAAAGTGTCTCTCGATTATTCATATTTTATTAAGAACAAGGTAAAAATAATAATAAAAAAAAAACTAAATAAAGCTAACGTGTTTCGACATATTGTCTTCATCAGAGCATGTTAAAAAATAAGGGAATGCATGTATCACATGAAATGCAATAAAAAGTGATACATTCACACCTGCATCACTGTTTCGGCAATTGCATGCCTACTTGATAAGGTGAGAAAAAACATATTTTAAGTTTTTGACAGGAAGTGTTATGAAATGAATTAATAGGCTGTCTGAAGATATAAAAATACATGTATACCTACCACCTGTGCAATCTTCACAGATGTCTTTGATTGTATTTATTTTAATACACATTCCCTGGGCAGAAAAGCTCTAACACATATCAACACATTACATTATATTGTTATTTTACTGGAATTTATATTACTGTCATTTTCATAACCTAAATGGTAACTAACTACAATATTTTAAAGCTATGCAAAAACAACAGGAAATGCAGGTCAGCTCTGAACATTAACATTTCCTGCTTAAAAGGAAACTGATATACAATTATCCTTTCGGGAGTGTTCTCAGTTGACAAGGTAACATCTGGACCCACGAGTAAAGAAGTTCAGACAACATGTGTAGTCACCACAGGTCAGATCAGGTCTAAAACCAGAACAACCGTGGTTGTTTTCATGTCATTGAATTATATATGAATTGGGAGAGCTCATTAGAATAGCCGGAACAGTAACACATGTGTGAGTGAAACAAAATATTTATTGTTCACTTTTCCAAGTATACAAATATTTACAACTGTCATTTCATCTTTTTTTGTTTTCGATTTTGGTTTTGTTTATGAAGGACACAAAACATGTGTTTGATATGCTGGAAAATAAATGTGATATATGTGTGGCATACTAATTTATGGAATCCCTAAAGGGTCATGCTGTAAAAATTAACTTACACCATATCCTTTTAGGTGCTCTGTTGTAATGAGATCATCGAAAGGAGACAAATAATGTGTTACATAAACATTTTCCAACCAGTCAATTCATGAGCGTTCTTATCCATTTATGACAGTGACTTATAACTTCTAAAGGATAGTATTAGGCTGTTTCAGAGAACTTTTGAATCCTCAGCAACCCACTAGTGACTACACATGTTTGAAGTGAACCCCCCTACCAGTAATAAGCAGAACAATCAGAGCATGCATGAATGTGACAACAGCCAAATAAGAAATGACAGACCCTAAACCCTAAAACTACCACATCTGTGAAATGGCTATGAATTATATTTGAATTGCAGTGATGTTATTGTTACAACATATTGTAACCATGGGGAATTAATAAGGACTCCAATGCTTATCGATTGCACAGGGTTTTATTTGTTTATTTATTCTAAACATTTAGAATCTCCAATTATTTTACCCCTGATTTTCCAATTGTTGGAATGCCCAATTGTTGTTATTATTATTATCCCAGCTCACTGCTGCAACTCCTGCCCCTACTTGAGAAACGGTCTCAGACACAAGTCCTCCGAAACGTGTCCCTCCAAGGTCTGCAGGTCTACAGAAAATCCATCAGACCCATAGTGCCGGAGGACAACATAGATCTGAGTGGCTTCTACAGCAGACCCGCAGGCGCTCAGTTGGCCACAGGAGTCGCTGTGGATTACCCTGCCGACCTGAGCACTCCCCACAAGGGCGATGTGCGACCAATTGTGTGACCCCTCCCAGCCACCATCGGTAATGGCATAACCTGGACTTGAACCAGTGATCTCCAGGATATAGGGCACCTCCTGGATACCACGCGGATACCGTTTACTGGATGTGCAGTCATCGTATCTTGCAGCAATCCAGCTTTACAAGTACATCACAATCTTAATTCTCTCCCCCAAAGAACAAAACAATGCAGGACTGAGCACCAGAATGCACAGGTGGCTTGTTAGTACATTTGAGGGTGGTGCCCGGGGGCCAGTTTTTCAAAGCTTGTAAACTGGCCCCAGGGTTCGGATTCTCCTATACTTGGGGATCTGAGGGGTGAAGCCTCCCAGTTAGGAGGAACAACTGAAATGAATCTCTTTAAACATCAAGAGTAGCATTTTTAGTAAACCCAATAACTATTGAATAAATTGACTACCTCATGTCAAAAGTATCAAATAACACAAACTGTGATCACATTATGCAGATAGATATTGATAACACTGCATAAAATAGCCAAATCCTTCAATTGTCTTTTTTTACGGCTGCTGTATAAGGATAGCAGTGCCATGATTGTAATGTAATCATTGGAAAAGGTCTATTACCACCCCACCCCCTCTTATTCTTTACATTGCAAATTACATTATATTTTTATTAGAAGACATTTTCATATTTAGCACAGCTCAATATTTCAGACTGTCGGTCTGCAAGCTGTCAAAAAGAATACTAATTATTCACTATTAAATATGGCTGCATGCTTCAGAGAACTTGACTCGAGGAAAGACAGTAGACACTAGAAAAACAGTGTTGCACAGGGAAGAAGGCAGCAATATGTTTCCTGCACTCTTTCAGTGTCAGCTTATGCTTTACTAGTTCCTACTTGACACCAATTAATCCTTCTTCTTCAGATGATTATCCCCCCAGGCACTGGCAGACACCTCGTCACTTGAAAAGAAAAGGAAAAAAAGCCATCCACCCACGGCACCTCCTGATTCCACTGGTGTCCAGTAACCAGGGCTTAGTAAAAACTTTTTACGCAATGAAATGCCATGTCCGTTAGTTTGCATGTCTTACCCAGATCCTTTTCAGATCACAAGCACTCAGGAATTCCCACCTTGCACATCCTTTTTTTTCCTGTCCTCAGATCTTCAGTTAAACAGAATTTGCATTAAAGGAAACCCTATCCCTGCTTGACACCTGGGATAGTGGCCAAGCTTCGCCATCAACTGATCTCGAGCACAAGATTGTGAATGTGAAATCCACTTCAAAACTGAAACAATGTGACTGTACACTGCCACAAAGCAAATTGGTTTTAATATTTTTCAAAGATTAATTTGCATCCTCAATCGTGGATGAATAACATCTATGTTAGTTTTGAATTCAAATTTATATGCATGTAGCATATTATTGGCTTTTTCTAGTTTTTTTTTTTACTACCACCTGGAAACAATCTAAGCATGTACAAGCTAATGTGATCTAAAATGAAACTTTATGGCATAAGTGATTCATTACTTTCCCTAATCTGGCATGTAAAATATTCTTACTTTGAGCTTGCTTCAAGATTGTCTGGTGAATCTTAAACGTTGAGACATTCTTAATTTCATTCAAATCATGTGACAGTGAGCAGCAGAGTTGAAAATGCACCGATTCCTGATTTGAGGAAGGCTGTTCATTACCAGCACTTAACCAAACTCAGAGTAAAGGCAAAAGGGTTCATAACACAATATGAGAGCAACAGAACCACTCAGAATGCAATTGCAAACAACAGCGCAGTAAGGGAATATACACATTTAAAATGCATTTGAAGCTTACTAAAATAATTGGTTAATGCAATCTAGGTGGATCCCTGGTACTGTAAAAAACTGTAAAATAACCTAGATGAGGCTTATCTCAGTTGGGTATAGGTTGGTAAAATAACCTCCCAGAAGGCACAGCAGGCTAACCAATGGGCCTTTCATCTGGGCTAAGGTCACAAGTGAAATTAACACATACACCAGTTAACATTCACTTACATTAAAAAAATTTGCTCTGACTCAACATGTTACAGGCAGTACACACAAACATAGACATACTTTGGACCTAGTTATTACCAGTGACTTATTTATCTATTTATAATATGTCAATCACAGACATTGCAATTTCTGATCATGTCAGTGTAGTTTTCAGTTACCAAAGTGAACAATTACATTTATATATATATATATATATATATATATATATATATATATATATATATATATATATAAACTTATCTGCACAATACGTTGACTGGGCAATCCTCTCATTGATTCTCATTGATCCCCAGATTGGTTTACTCGGTATAATACTATCGTGCGTGGGGTCATGGATTTATTAACCCCAACCAAGGAACGTTGTGTGTCTTTGAATCAGATTGGCCGTTGCACACAATGAAAACTAATTTGCGTAGAGCACAATAACTCTCAACATGTTTCTCAGCTCCCATTTTTGGCTAAAATCTTGGAATGTGTTTTTGCTTCTCAACTGTACAGCCATCTGGCAAAAAATGATCTCTTTGAAGGATTTTAGTCTGTTTTTTGTTCATTTCATAGCACTGAAACAGCCTTGGCCAGGATAGTGAATGATTTACTGATTATTGGATCTGAATCTGGTGCTTTAGCCATTTTAGTCCTCCTTGACCTTAGTGCGGCTTTCAGTACCGTTGACCACATGATATTTCTGGAATGTCTGTAAAGCTATGCAGGAGATTCAGGGACTGCACTATTGGTTGGGTTATATCCTATTTGACAAAAAACAGCACTATATAGCAATGGGTGATTTTACATCTACTTATGCAGATTCTAAATATGGGGTCCCTGTGGAATAGTCCTGGGTCCTTTGTTATTTAACATATTTATCCTTCCTTTGGGTCTTGTTATTCGCCAACATGGGGTCAGTTTCCATTTCTATCCAGGTGATGCTCAAACATCAATACATCTTGACACACATTCTGCCATATCTGTGTTATTATTAAATTTTTTATAGAGAACCTTGAGATGTTCACATGATTAGTGCTTCATGGGTCGTCACTGCATAATACTGCAGCAGACACAGAGCAGCGGGTGTTGACATGCCGCACAGGTGTGCAGATTTAATACAATAGGTTCTGCCACTAGGCTACCAACACTGGTAGACCTAGTGTCACATTTAATAAAGAAAAGAAAACAAAAAGTTTGCCACACAAATGGCAAGCCACTCCAGGAACCTACTACTCTATGCAAACCCTCCCTACACTGTTTGGGATCAACCTCCCCTAAACTGACCTACTTCTGGGCTGTCGGAGTCCAGGCATTCTCACGGCGACTCCGGCCTCTTCAAACGACCTTTTCACATGGCCTCGGCTGGACAATGCCTTCACGAGCACTGTCCTGGAGTGGAAGGGTTTTGTGTAGTAATTCTCTCCATGGATAGGACGCTCTACTCCTTGATGTAAACAAAGCAGCCTCCAGATGTGGTGCAAATGCCTTTTGAGCTCTGTGCAGCCTTCCCAGGCATGCCCCCCAGCCAATCAGGACTTCCCGATCAATTCAGCGCCGGGCGAGCCTACCTGCTCAATTAGTTCCTTAGCAACGCGTCTCCTGTTGCGTGTCCCAGCTGCTTCCATAAAGGCACACATGCATTTAAGAACCAGCAACAAGGTCTCCCTGTCTCAGGGCTATAAAAATAAAATTATTTATTATTATTATTATTATTATTATTATTATTATTATTATTATTATTATTATTATTATTGTTAGATTAAATGACAAAATTAAGGTTTATGAAATGTTTACTAAGCAACATAAAAATAATTCAAACTGTATTTGATGGTTTCCTGTTGAATTTGCCTTACAATCTTAGAGGACTAATTTGTTCTGTCTGTATCAGGCTGAAGTGTCACACTGCATTGTTTTTCAAATTAGGTATTGATTTCAAATGTAATTCCATAAATATCGTATAGTGTCCCTCGGTGGCTGAAACCTGATGACTCTGCAAGTTGCAGTTCTCTGATCACTGAGGTGAAACCTACTGAGGTTGTACATGTTTAATCACGTAATGGTATTGCAATGTGCCTGCATGCATGTCTGCTATCTGTCCAGCAAGGACACCAAGCTTGTGATGTGTCAAAACACTGGCATGCATGCAGGGCTGCAAATCATTTTGAAAATTGGTGCTAAACTGTTTTGAAAATTTAATACCAGAGAGCCTGCTGGCGTTAAATTGTCAAACACCACCCTAATCACACAGTGCAATGCCATCAAGAAAGAACAGCAACTACACTGACAGCATCCGCATAGTCCACGACAACAGTAAAACGTACACATCAACCTATTTGAAATAGAGACTTAAAGTAGGGGAAAACTAGCTCACAAATATTGTATTCTGGTTCCATGTCTAATCATTGTTATCACACTACAACTAATGTAATCATGACTCACCCCTTAAGAATGGCGTTTACATTTTTTTGTGACAAAACAGGCAGTAAAAAAAAAAAAAAAAATAAATAAATAAATAAATACTAACTACTACTACTACTACTAATAATAATAATAATAATAATAATAATAATAATAATAATAATACAATTAGGAAATTATGTGTTAATGATTAGGAAAATATGTAATTAATTTTACTATAAGAAAGACACAAATTACACTTTAAATGTGCACTTACTGTACTCAATCCTGGAAGAGCAGCAGAATTCAGATAATGTAGTACTTTACTAACATTCAATGCCACCAACGTATTTTTGGTGCTTAAAACTCAGCTGTTTTTTTTTTTTTTTTTTTTTTTTTACTGTTTTTTCCCCTCCGACAATCTTTCTGGATCATCAGAAGAGAGGTTATTGCTTTTTTTGAACGCTTCAACCAAACATATCTGCTTCTGTTTGTTCATTTCAATTCTATAAGCCTAAAATGTCAGTTTTGTGTCAACTGATCACATGACATTTTATGCAGTAACATAACAGTCCACACTTTTATATGGCTCTGGATGACAATGGTCATGTGAGTCCAAACCCAATGAGGAACTATCAGCATTTATGGTTGCTGAGAACAAAATTAAACATGTTTACTGGTGACATAATGTAATGTTGCTGGCGCTATATGAATTACCCTGGTGCTAGAACCTAGTTCCATAGTGTCAACTTTGTACCCCTGGCATGCCTCCTGTGTGGCCCTTGGCCTGATCAATGAATGAGGCAAGTTCCTGTCAGACATATTCCCAGTAGGCTACTGTACAGGAATTGTATTTAATTTCATTATCAGTTTAAAATTGATTCAATCTGTAATGTCTTAATACAATTTTTTTTTTTTTTGCCAGTGATATAAGATCCCTTCTTCAATGTGGATACACCCGGGACGACAAGCAAACTATTGTGATAGGATAAGTGGCATCCACAAAATCAAGCAAATTGATCAAGCAAAACATCAAAGTATTTGAAATAATGTTGTTATGTGAATAAAGTAAGTTATTACATCTTTATAATCAATATTTCATAAATATGCTGTTATTAATAACAATCCTAAATGTATGCTTTATCTACACACTAAATACTGTTGCAAATATAAGACTGTATTAGATTGCTACAGTGGGCCCTGGACTGTGCAAAGACGCAGGAGGACCCCAACGTCAGGCAGGCGATTTTACATTGGCTGGGGATTAACCCAGAGACATACCGGATTTCAGGGTTTCTGTCTGGAAGAGGGAATGAGATCCCAGATTGCAGCCCATAAACTCATCCATCTCTGTGCACCAAACCAATAGGATTAAAATGTGAAATCAGTCTCTTCATCTCTTAAACTGTCTAAATACATGCAAAATCTAGCTGTTTAATTTTCACTTGTGTATGCTTTACCAGTAATATAAATGTGTGGATTACTATTGAGTGATCTTGCACATTTGAATTCATATCTAGACAAGACATTACTGTATGTAAAACATAATGCTCTTCAATCATTCATCAAAGCTTCACAGCATTAAACATTTATAGGTTTTAAGAGAACACAACATATCCAATACAGGTTTAACCAACCAGGGCTCTGAAATCATATCACACACATGTTTAAAAGTCCTCAGGTCCAGAATAATAACATTTTATTAACATTAATATTTGCTCACAGCTGTCCAATTGACTTGCATACCTTTTCAACTGATAGCCTGAAGGAAACCCCCTGAATGGGGGATGCTGCACAAAAGCCTTCACAATGAATGTAAGATGAAAAATATTGCCTTTTTAAAATGTGTTCAAAATGGTTTGTAGAAAATGTGCCAAGTTTTAAATGCAGTATAAATGTATATATGATTTGTATATTTCCTCATACTGTTTTTTTTTTTATTTTCTCCTCAATTTAGTAATGTCCAATTATTTTTAGGCTCAGCCCACCGCTACCACCCCTGCGCTGACTCAGGCGGGATGAAAACGAATACACGCTGTCCTCCGAAGAATGTGCGTTCAGCCGCCCCTTCTTTGCACACTGCAGACTCACCGTAGTGCTGCCCAGAGCTACAGCGTCGAAGAACAACACAGCCCGCAGCTTACACGCCAGACCACAGGGGTCGCTGGTGCGAGGTGAGCTGAGGACACCCTGGCTGACCTGGCTCTCCCTCCCCCTGGGCAGCGCTCAATTGGCTCCCTGGCCGCTCCCATCCTCGGTTGGCAAAGGAATATTCTGGACTTGAACCGGCGATATCCAAACTATAGGGCGCATCCTGCACTCCATGCAGAATGCCTTTACTGGATGCAACACTCGGCAGCCCTCAATACTTCTTGATAGGATATATCTTTATTGACTGTTCTGAAAGATTAAGCAGTAAACACTTATGTAATGATTTACAGATAGCAAAGGGCTGGAAAGCCCGTTAGTAATCGAGAATTGCATTGCACCTGGTGTGCATGAAGGTGTTAATTGTCTGGGTTTATTAGGCTCAGAAATGAGGGCTTCTGTTCAATCGTCTGGAGCTAGCAGAGCACCCCCAGGTCTATCTTTCTGGCTTTGTTTTCTTTTTAAAATTACTTTTACTTTTGGACAAAATCTCTATATAAGTTACAATCCTGCAAAAAATACAAAATAAATAAATAATATTATGAATAAAATTCAGTGTTAATGATTACATCACTGTGTGTAAACGGTTTTGAAAATGTGATGTTTGTTTACAGTGTATAATAGACTTTGTTGCTCCAGCTGGCAATCTCAGATGGACTTTACAAACTTGTACTTTGTGCCTGTGTGTGATTGGTTAAGAAATACAATTATCCTTACAAAAAATTAAGAACGTATCTATATGGCCATATGACTTAGTAGATAAATGACACTGTTTAATTCTAAACTTAACCCTAACTCTGGTTGTTATTGTTACTGTCCTCTATGGTTACAAAAGTTTTTTTGATTACCAATATAATCTTTAAAAAATGTGTTAGTATACTTTTTCATTGTGACATACTGCAACACAAATAGATTTAATTGCTAAGCAACTGTATTTCCAAAACATTGATATTCACAAAATACAAATACTGTAAGATGAAAGTAAATATTCTGATAGGGATTTCAAAAAGACAAAACACTGGGCCTGAAAAAATGCACTTCACTGCACGCAGCTCACATGTCAGAAGTGAAAAGCTCTGTATTGCCTACTATGTACTGCTTTGTAAAAAGTAATATCTAACTGTAAAGTACCTTTACTATCTATAAAATAACAATTTTTTATATGAAAGAGGTCTTCTGTAAATGTACTGAAGTGGTTAAAGCAGGACCAGTTAAATGAAAGACATTTTCCTCTCAGTTTTTCATAGCTGGCATCCGTTTTCAAAACCTCCTGTTAGTTAACGACACATGTTATTTAGTTTCCTTTGCATTCCATTCAGTCTGGCTTGGCTCCTGCATGAAGAAAATTTGGATATGAAGCTTTTAATAGAGAGAGAGAGAGAGAGAGAGAGAGAGAGAGAGAGAGAGAGAGAGAGAGAGAGAGAGAGCACCACAGGACAATAAAAGTACATTGATATAAGTTATCGGGAAGAATATCCATTTCATTTCTTTTTCATTTTTTGTCTCTCTGGGGATTCTCTCTTGTTTTATTGCACATGAGATTTACACCACAATACCATTTAGTTGTACGTACAGTATACTATGATGACTTTGACTATGACTAGGACTACTACAACGACTACTACTACGACTACTACTACTACTAATAATAATAATAATAATAATAATAATAATAATAATAATAATAATAACTAGAACTGCCAAGCAGTTTTATGGCTCCCAAGCCCCAGTATCAGTACCAAACACTTAAGCAATTACAGGAATAAATGGGTCTAATTCTTGATATCTGAAATCAGTAACTTCACCTGTTCTCCAGAAGAAGATTTTTTCCAAAAAATGCGTTAGACAGCCATCTTGGTTCACGCACAAACACCATTTTTGAAAGCGTCAATTATATTGACACAGGCGTGATGGTTTTTTGGTTTAGAGTTAATCAAGCCAATTTTTAAACTGAAGCAGTTTTAAATTTAAGAAGATGTAGGTCCGCCGGTCATCTTGTTTTACAAAACACCATTTTGCTATATTTGAATTCCGTTGTCCCCATAATGATGCCTACCAAGTTGAGAGTTAGTTGGTTAAACATTTTGCCAACAGAAGCAGTTTGATGTTTGGGGCACGTTTTGGCAAATTTGGTGTTAGCTATTTTGATAGTAAAATTTATCACAGCAACTTCTGCTTTGCAAACTTGAAGTGGGTTTGGTTGCTGACCCCTAGACTGTAAGGCAATATTCTAATGGAACAGAAAAGCCAGAGCACTTTTTTTTTTTTATATCTCTTCCTGCAGTGATATATCTCAATACCCAATGCACTAGAGCAGCTATTTTAAAAAGAGCTTTGAAACAAAGTTGTAAGTGCAAAATGTTGTTGGGATGTTAACAATGGAGAGAAATTACAGGTGTTTTTGTTTTGTTTTTTTTCTTGTGCATTGGGAATTCAAGTTTTTGTCTAATTCAATGGACCCTCCAACAGGATAAGTGAAAATGGCCTTCAGATAATGTTGGTGAAAACTTTCAGCAATAACAGCAAGAACATTTTATGGCAATGTGTTCAACTTGATTTTAGCACCTATAGCTTAAATGCTAGCAGTCCCAAAAGGCCTTTTGCAGTAGCAAGTCAAACTACACATCCCTCAAACAGTGGAATTTAAGTCTTAAGCTGTGTTGTATGGTACTTTTAAGGTATATAGCCATTTCAATGTGTTTATTTTGTTTAGTTGGTCTGGATCAAATAAATTCAAGAAACTTAAGAGTCAGACTATTCTGCATGACAAGTTGAGGGGCCAGTTTCAGATCAATCGGTTCACTGCTTCCCAAGAAGATTTTGAAAGGTTTTTCCAAAAAATGCATCAGGCCGCCATCTTGGTTGATGCAGGAGCGCAATTTGTTTTTGCTTCTGAACTGTAATCTACACGGGATGATACCTCACAAGTTTCATGTTGATTGGTTACACAGCGTGCGAACAGGAGCACTTTGAAGTTGATGGAAGAAGAAGAAGAAGAATCCTAACAATAACAATAGGCTTCCCAGCCATTTTGGCTGGAAAGCCTGATAATGACCTTGAATGATGGCTTTTGTCTGTAATGTAACTATTAACTGCTGTGATGTATAAGTAGCATATCTTTTCAATGTAGCTACTTCTTAAAGGAATCATTATAAACATATGTGTATTTTTTGTATCCATTGTGGTTCAAAGCTCCAGACTTCAAGATTCCTGATACCTCTTGAGCAGCTAAAAATAAAGACTTTGTACCTCAAGCATTGCAATTCATGTTTTCTATCCATGCACTGGATTTGGACTCTAAGCCATATCCATAGAAAATAATTCTATACTTAGACTGTTCAGTTACTTGAGGGACATACCAGCTGACCTGCAGATTATTTTCCTATAATGTACAGCTGGTCCCATTTAGAAGTACAGGATCACACAGAATGCAGCTCATAAAATGTAGACGTAGGTATTAATCTGTTTCTCAGACAGAAAACCTTTTTGCTTCAGTACTTCATTCTCTCACGTTTTGCTTTTTGTTCAGCACTGCAGTCCTCCTTTCATCTATTTTTAAGTGACCTTGTTCATATTCGGCATGCCTTAAATGATTTGAATTAATTAATTTCCTTTTAGCAATCTGTTGTATCTTTCTTGCCAGTTCTACCTCCTATATAAGTGGCTCAGACAGGAAGTATCAGTTAGCATACCAGGGTCCATGGGACATTACCTTGTGGTAAATGAAATATGGTAGCTGTTGCATTTTGAAATGCATTGATGTTAATGAACACCCTGTTCTCTCAGATCAACATCTGCTCTTTGTTAGGTGTTTATTCCCCAATCTCCCAAAATGGCTGATGAGTTTGCAATGATTTGTAAAGCAGAAATGTAATCAGATATCATATATTTTCGTTTTAGAACGACTGTATGCCCATTCGTAAACTGCATAGTGACAGTCGCCCATCTGCACAGATCATTTTGTGAATATCGATATGGGACGATTTTCGTTTGTTTTAAACAAAAATACGATTAACTAGGACAACCAGCAAGTACTTTTATGAATAGACCCCTAAGTCTTTTAAGACAATTAGAACCATTTTTTTTAGTTCCCTATTATTTTCAGCCCCATTGGTAAAGTACTTAAGATTAGATGTAATGAATAGCACATTTTACATTCTATGCCAGCGATACACTTGTGTGTCCTTATTTCTCTTTCTACCACTGAAGTGTGCAGCATGATAAGATTAGCTGCCATGATCCTAAAGAGGAACAATTATCTTAACTAATGCATTCTTCTAGTTTTTTGCAGCCATTTTGTATATCAAGTTCTGTTACAGTCATGACAAAAGCAATACTTTGACAGCACTCCCTATGACTCAACTATATTTATCATGAACTAATGTAGGCTGGAAGCAAGTGTCTTTGTTTTTTTTTTTTTTTTTTTTCCTGTGACTAAGTGCCCCTTACCCTTGTCTCCCCTCCCCAAGCTTCTCTGTTGAGGTTCTGGTCCTGGCTGGTGTGGTGACTGCTGTGGCTCTGGGCTGCATTGCTGTGCTGGCCACTATTCCGTACAGGAGACCCTGTAAATCCTCCTTCTTTTGATTATGTCATCAGCCTTATAAATGTTCCCTGAGGGCCCCCTCAGTAGCTGTTGAAAACATAGCCTAAAAGAATCTACCGACATCAATACAGAGATACATGCATGCACACCGAAGAGGCAAAGGAAGCACCGTTTTTGGATACATGAAATCATTTGTTACTGTTTGAAGAAGTTTTGAAAAATGAACATAAACTATATGGTCCAATACATATCTAGATTCATTTTTTTAGGGGTGGTGTAACAGGGCTAGCAGCCTTGTACAGTATTTAAATTAGCCATTTCCTGCCACAGGTGGGCATGTGTGCGATTGTAAGAGTGTTTATGAGTTTTGAGTTTGTGAGTTATGAGTTTACTAAAGAAAACAAATTTTAGCCTAAATTATAAATGTTACCCCCCCCCCCCAAAAAAAAAAGAAGGAAAGAAAGAAACACTGCTCTGTTATCCAGGATATTTAAATAAATAACCAGATATTTATTTAAAAAAAAAAGAAAAAACTTTATTTGGTTATTTTCTTTTTTAACGATGTAAAGAATTTATTTCTGCTCACAACTGAAATGCCCATTAAATAAGTGGCTATGGTCAAAATCTGATCAGTTTATCCTGTGTTCCCACTTATGACAGCTGTAATCCCTTATGAATTGAGCCCCTTGATACTGTTAACTGAGGGTACTACATACAGTGAACAAATGTAATCATTATTATACTCAAAACCATAGACCCCCACCCCAAGACCTCCATCCAGTCCAGGGTCAGGTCACTAGCAATCCTGCTAGCAATGCCTGAACTGCACATTTAACACTTTAATAAGCATATTAGATACTTTGACCATTCCCATAATACATTTATAGTTAATTTGCATACAGTGATCTGAATTGGCTAACCCACATCGGAGCCACAATTAATTGAGTTTGACAGCAGTGCTGCATTTGGTGTAATGTCTTGACTGTGTGTTCAAGGACCCTAGAGTGGATTTTACACCCTGAAGACAAAATCCATTCCTTTTCCAAAATCAAATCACTCATCATTTTAAAAACTGAATTATTAGACATACAGTAGCGCTAAATATAAATGTGTTTTATTGATGGTCATGCTAATGAAAATTCAAAACAACACTAAAGCCTTTCTGTGCTTACCCTTGATGTTTTGGCTTGTGTAAAAGCCCTTGAGTTGCTTGCCAAGGAAGGCTCTCTAGACAAAGTCACTCGTGGTTGTCAGATGTATAAAAATGTTTTTGACAATTTTATTAAATAAAAACAAACCTCTGTAGAATTAAAACAATCAGCAAATACTGCCTTATTTACCCTTTAGTGAAATGTTGGACTGTTGGAATGTACTCTCTGACCTATATTGTTGAAAAGAAATGCAGAGGACTACCTGAAGCTAACTCTGAAATCCTTGAGGTTGCTATGTTTTAATAGACATAATAGAGGAAGCACAGTGATACTTTCCACAATGTACAACACTGTAACGTTTAATAAAGCTGGAAATGTGAGATGTTTACCTTCTGCTGAAAAATACTCTTTAAGAGAACAGGTAAATGAGAAAGCTAAATTTCTGTCCTTCCCTCAATGGATTCCTCGTACATTCTTGGCAGGAGATCCAGGTGGAGTTAAAGCAGCACTGCAAGGCATCGTGTGTGTTGCAGCTAAGAGCATTCCTCATTAGTGGATAGCGAGTCTCTTATGACGCTTTTTAATGTGGTACAATTGCATTTTTTCAATCACTGTAGAAGTTTCACAGGAGTAGGAGGGACTGCTGAAAGTAAGATAAAAACAGCTGTTGACCAATCCTCAGCCGGTATTTGTATTTGAAGGGGCGGAGACAAGGTGGTGAAAAGTGAAAATGTGAAAAGTGACAGGTGAAGACAGCCAGGGCAGAAAAAAAAAAAAAAGTCTGTGTTGTTTCATTTGCATATCAGTGAATGAATGCTATTACATACAACTATAACTACTAGTAGTAGTAATAATAATAATAATAATAATATAATAATAATAATAATAATAATAATAATAATAATTTTAACAAGTTTATTAATAATAAGGAAAGAAAACACACACACACTTGGCAATTACCTTGTTTCCACGATGTCTGCAGCATCCTGCTGCATTGTTCTGTCACTGTTATGAAAGGGTGCCACATTGTTTTCAGGATTTTTTTTTTAAAATCCATACTATGCCCTGGCCTGTGTCAGCACCATGCAATGCCAGCATCCTCATACCCAACTGGCATGGTGCTGCCCAGAGCCCTGTTGTGCACAAGGCTGTATAGTAACTGCACAAGAACAAATATTAAAAACAAAAAAACAAAAAAAACAAAACAAAAAAATGGTTATAAAGAAACTCTGTGCGAGTATTACACAAATAAAATGCTGATTTAAAAAAAAAAAAATCTTGTGGTGATATGAATAGAATATCCAAAAACAAACCCCTCTGTGAGTAGAAAAGAGTTTGTTGTCTGTACGGTCTTTTCCATGCTTTGTTTAAGGGTGCAACAAACACAACATATATTAAGATAATATTAGAAATAATACATATACTAATATTTACTGTGCTGCTTGTTTTGCCACCAACTCCAAATATTACTTTTTTTAGAAGGAATTTATGAAAGAGTAAGTAAGGGCTGTATTCTGATCACAACGCAAATGCAAGTGCAAGAGCAAACGACACTTGCCACCGATTCTGTGTCGCATAAATGGAGCAAAGACAATGCGCTGAAATGGTATTTTGAAGACATATCTTGCGCCGTTATAGAGCGTCTGCCTCATCGCCACGGGTCGGCGTACATTTCGTGGCGTGGTATCATTAGCATATTCGGCAAAGCAATTCTGGTGACCGTGCAATAGGGTCCCAAATAAACAACTGAGCACTACGTTAAGACCAGGGGAAGCCAGCTTTATTTAGTGGCGCAAAGAGGAAATCAAAGAATGAAAAGTAAAAGAAAAAAGAACCTAAGACGAAAAAAATGACAAAAACGTAAGAAACTACACAATATTAATTGTAAATTAATAATAAATAAATATTTGTATTAAAAAAGAATCTCCTCTTTTGCAGATATAATGAAGTACTACAGAGAGCTCATGAATGAATGACATAGAAGAAGCAGAACAATGAGGAACTCAGAACCTCCAAATAGAATCAATTACTTAACCCTCTGAGCGACAATTTCATCAGCAGCTGAGATTAAAAAAGCAAACAATAACTGACATCTATCGCTTACTGCAGGCAGATCTGGAAAACAAAAGTGAGCGATATACTAGTCTGCCAGTAGCTGCAAAAGTGTCGGCAGCTTTAACTTTTTATGCCCTGGTTCCTTTCAAAGAACCATAGGTTGTGTTACAGGTATAAGTCAGTGTGCGGTAAGCCATACTGTACAGGATGTGATTGCAGCTTTAACGATGCACGCAGGGGGATTAATTATATTTCCACTGTCTGACGAGCTGCAAGAGCAAAGATAACAGAGTTTTTTAGTTAAGTGTGTTTTCCCTAAAATCCTTGGTGTCATTTACTGCACACATGTGCAGCTATGAGCACCTATGCAGAATAGTCACCTTTACATGAACCTTAAAGGTGTCCATTCTATGAATGTGCAAGTAGTCTGTGATGCAAACAACATCACACATGTGCATGCAAATTATCCCGATTCAGCTCATGACTCGTTCATTCTTGCAAACTCACAGGTGACAGCTTTGTTTGAGCAGGATGACAGTCCATGGCTGGTTGATAGGTGACAATGGATACCCACTTAAACGGTGGCTAATGACACCAATTTCAGATTCCAATACCCCTGCTGAACACAGGTATAACAGAGCCATCACCTCTGCTTTATAACAGAGCCATCACATGTGCTCAAAGTGTCATTGAGCACACATTTGGAATACTGAAAATGTGTTTCACATGTGTTGAATGCCCAAGTGGAACACTACAGTACAGACCTCTGAAGGTGTGTAATATGGTTGTGAAAGTTTGTGTATTGCATAATATTGCTATACGTAATGGATATTATATTGATACTCTAGAGGATATATTACGAGCTCAGAGGAACATGATGAGGCATTTCATGTCCCGCTACAAAATTCATTCATACTTTCTCTCTTTCTAGGTGGATGATTTTCTGTGCCACAAAGTATTGCCCTACGTGCCGCTACCTTTTCGATAAAACAATCTCCTGTGTCATGAAGCGTGGTCTACATATTCTCTCGGCAAGTGACCTACCACTTGTTGTTTCAACTTGTGCTGGTTCTTGCTTTGTGATACTACTTTCCTCGACACAATCGCCACTTCTACATTCAGAATCGGAGCCTTGTGGTGATGGAAGCACATTCGGGCTCAAAGGGTTGTTGCCTGGCCCTGATTAGATAGCAGATTCTCCAACCTACTCAGCATTGATTGGCTGGGCGCTGTCACTATGCCACTAAACTCACTTGTGCTCTTTTTTTAATTTAATCAGAATCACACTTTTGGAGAAGCTACTCCCTGCGGGGGCAGACACAATAGACTTTAACCACCAGACAATTAGACCAGAGAGAAAGTAAGTTACATAGGACCAAAGAATACTTGTAGACCAAGATAGATATCATCTCTTGACATTAAAACATGCCCTCATGAGCATAGGTTTTATGGACTAAAGTGTACTATAAGACAGTTAATCCACAATCTCTTTTAAAGTTGCTTACCATTTATTCTAATGACATTTTACTTAGAACTGTAATTTATAGATCATTTCAATGTGTGGTATTATAACATCTGAAGACTTTTTTTTTTTTTTTTTTTTTTTTTATAGGAGAAAGAGTGAATTACAATCATGTGTCACCAGCGTTGTGGTGTGCTGATCTCTTGGTATGTTGGACCCTATACTATTAAACTTTATTATTAGACCAAGTTGAGACTGAACTTTCTTCCTAGTTAAACAAGTCAAGATGGATGTTCAGACATTCTGAGGTATGACATTTCTATCTGTCTCAGCCCCAAAGTTAAGTCATTTTAAAGGTTTCTTTACATAGGTAAGGTATCCAACACAAACAATATTACTGGCCCTACCTTTTTTAATTATTTGAATTATGCTGTCTGCAGGGCATTGTAAAATCAATTACATGTACACAGTAATCAAGGAATGTAAACAATATCCTTAAAAATGACATGCAATATCTGATTAGAAAACTATGTAAACCGTATGGCTGGGTCAGAATGATTGGTTATCTTAATAATTATAAATATAATAGCTTTGTTTTCAAGTCAGCATTACCATTTTCTTTTTTTGTTCTCTTTTTAGTATATTAGATATAATGTATTGGGTATTGGTCCCTTCCTTCATAAATGGGAAAATTTACAAGCTCAGCACAATGGTAACTCCTATATATTTAAAAGGTCAAGGAATTTTATGATTCGTTCTATTCAGATTTCTTAAAAATTGACACCAAGTATGTGTACTGCTGCCCTGTGGGTCTGATGCCCAACTATACTCCAGATTGTGTGTACTTTACTGTTACAAGTGAAAGTTGCTCTCTATAAATTATAACGCTGCTTGATCATTTATGGTTTATCACTAAGTGATAAAAATGGGTTCCTTTTCCAAAGAAGTCTAAAGGACATGAAAAACCAATGACAATGTACAGTAGTTGTTTGAAATTTTTTGTTGAAATACACTGAGAATGCTAATCCACAAATCTTCTGTAATGTAGAGAACTGCATGAGTTGTATACATCATGGCTCACAAACTGAATTTGTTAAACAAGGTGTAGTGGACAGACATACTGTAAACCATTGCTGATCCCACTCTTCACAATACAGTATAATTACACATGCTTAACTAACTGGCCAATTAATTTTCACTTCAAGTGTATAATCATGTATTATATATTTAACAAGGTACATTACACATTGCCAGTTAGAGTAATTCACAGGGCCTAAACTGGTGTGCTGTGAAATCTATAGGATCATGTGCTTGTCAGTATGATGCCAATAAGAAAGGTCTTCTACAAAGGGGTCTCAGGGTGAAGGTCAGCAGTTTAATCAGAAACACACTTGGCCTCTAGCAACAGACTAAATGCTTTCAAGATTGCTCTTGCTTTTTGATTGCTCTTTTTAAGACAGTGCCAGTGTTTAAAAAAAAACAAAACAAACAAAAAAAAACCCTGTCATAAAAGGAGCCTTTTAAGATGTATTTCATGATACCCCCGTCATGGTACTTTAGTGCATGGCCTTTGGCAAATTGTCCTTGTGCCACTGTGGTTTCATGGATGAAATACTTTTTTTAAGCCAGCAACCAAAGGCTTACTGCTTTTTTTCAGTTTCCCTGTCTCCTGCTATAGCTAACTGTAATAATAAACTTGGTGTATCTTAATAGTTTTAATTATGCAAAATTGAAATACAAAAATAAATGAATGTTTAGGCTTGGCGGGCCTAGTATTGCAGTGGTACTTTATTTGATCCTTACAATTTTTGCAACAGTGTAGAAGGGGCGTAAATGATTCACTTGGTAGTGAGCAGACCGACACAGAGGTTGATGCTGTCAACGCTTCGCAGGCGCGCAGATTTATTTCACAATAAATAACTGGTGTTGCTGTAGTTGCACTTGGCCACCGCTAGGGTACCAACAATGCTACACCCCAGTGTCTGGTAATATAGACAGGTGTAAAATAATGCACAGGTTTTCCCCACAAAACTAATACACAGGTGTCCAAAAGAAGAACACGGTTTGGCGCTACCTCTCTAAACAGAGGGTCCCACATTCCAGGAACGCTATCCTGCACACACAGGCTATACCCACAGGGTAAAACGGAAAGCTTACTTTTATTTTTTTGGTCGGCTCTTCCCACGCCGGGAGAGCCGTGTATGTAATACAGTGCCCTTCTATGGTCAGACGCTCACCTGGACACGCCCTTCCCAGGCAACCAGGTACTCCCTGTCACAAACAGTCCTTCATTTAATTATACCGAACCGTTTTTTAGTGGGCTGGTGCCCCAGGACCAGGTTTTTTTTTGGCTGTAGTTGACTCTCCTCCTATAAAAAATAACAAAAATCTATTTTTACAGTAGCATCTTGGAAATGGTGTCCTTTTTTCAGAACACTTGGGAATATTATAAAGTACTTCAGAAACCATACAAACTTTCAAGCTTTTTTTTCATCACAGTATTTATTTTTTATTGTATTATTTATGTTAGTATATTATTATTTATTATTATTATTATTATTATTATTATTATTATTATTATTATTATTATGTATTCTGCTTAAAGATACATGTGTAAAGAGGTGTTATTCTATGACCCGAGGGACCTTACAATACTTTTGTTTTGTTGAAAAATATTGATGTTTGGGCAAATTACAAGACAATGTTTCACCTGAGGGATTGCAATGACATAAAGCACATTTATTTTCAGGGTCTCTATAATCATTAAATCACTACTTTTATAATTAAAATAATAATTATTCATTCCAATATTATCAGTAATACGGAAGAAAAAGAGTACTTGATCAGTTTTATTACTGTCGTTTGGGAATGCCTGATGTGAGTGGCTGTTGAAATGTTGGGTCAAGTTCAAGGGTAGGGCCAATAGAATGTGTGTAGGTTTCTGCGCCCTCATTTGCATATAAGGGGGTGGGACCAAGGGAATAAAAAGGGTCTGTGTCTGCCAGTTTGGGTCACTTTTTTGGAATCTGAACCTGCCAGCGAGAGCAGCATCAATAAAGAGCGTCAATTTCCCAAGAGCATCTCCCCTGTTTTACTTCTGCCTTGTCAACACGCTACAATATTTATAAATGTTGTAAAAACATATATATTAAAGACACAAGACAAAATAAATGTTTGAATATAACTATAAATGAAATACATTGGATTTACAGTGTTTTCTCATTTTTTCTTAGCTTCTTTCTTGTGTCATGTTTTGTTTCTGCATGCTTGTTGAAAATGTCTCTGCCTTTTAAAAACGAAATGACCGTAACAGTGACATCACAGGGGAAAAAAACAAGCAGGCTGTGAAATTCAATTACTTCCCTAGTAAAAAAAAAAAAAAAAAAAAAAAAAAACACATTTCATGGACTGATGTATAACTGGGTACATGCTCAAGCCCCACCCTCCCCACCCCTCCCCACCACCTCCGAGGTTCCCATATATATACATCACTCACTCGACATATTGCGGGTGTCGGGGTCCAATGTAAATCCATTATATATCGAGGGCTGCGATATAGCAAGAAAACCATAGAATAACAAATAGGTTAATAAATACTGTACAACCACTCCCTCGTTTTATCAGGGGTGTCAAGCTCCAATATAAATCCTCTACGCAACGCGCTTTTTCTCATTTTTCATATAAAAAGAGCAGCACACAATTTTAATTTGTACTGCAGAGGGTAATTGTTTCTCATCAACTAAAGTTTCCAATTAATTTCATGAGTCTTCCTTTCCTTTCTCAAATGCACAAATCCGCTGCATTGAAAGAATCCCATTCCAAAGATAGGACGCTTGTTGCTAGGGAGTTGAAGTCACTGCCCTGTGACTTGCTAGCGCAGTGCTGCTGCAAGCACCTTGTTGGCTAATATAAAACCGCTTCAGCAAGTAGATATTTAATTTGCTTTGTGTTATTGTGCAATGTGTGTGTATATGATTACAGTATGATAGTAATGCTTTGTTTTTATTTGTTCTGTATATTTCTGTTTGTGATGTGCAGTACAAAATATAATGAACAGTAATTGTAAGTGACTATGTATATTGAAGTTAAGGTATGCAGTTAGACTGTAAAAATAGGGAGCCAACTCCAGGACTGCGATATATCCGAATCCACAGTATAGCGAGGGGCGATATAATGAGGGGTGGATGTATATGTTGATGATTATGCAGTTATATAGAGCAATGTATGTATGGGTACTGCATGAAACAAATGTGCAAAAATCTATAGATGGATTTGACTATAATACTGTTTGCAACAAATTCACATCTTGACCTTTAACTCAGATAACCTGCAAAAGCATGGAAACGTCACCTTTTTCATCAACTGGAGTTGCTTATCAACTCAAGTTCTGGGCCCAGTATCGTGTTTACACAATCACGGTCCTTAAAGGGTTAAAGGTCTCCTGTCTTTATTTAACAAATGTACTCTTTACAATTTATAGTAGAGTGTAAACAATACGTTTTAATTGCCTTTGATTAAAACTGCTAATGGCTAAGCTTCCTTAACATAAGCCTCTACACAAGATCTTGGAATATAAAGCCTGATTGACATGACGAGATTTGTCCTGCAATTTGTCTTGCAAGGTGCGTCCTTCAAGAGTTCACATGGCAAGATTTGTCTTTTCATTATGCCTCACTTCATTTGACCAAGGTAAACCTATTCCCAGGTTTCCCTGGAGCTTTTGACACACAACCAGAGTGACATGCTTGCACTATTACCTTGCCAGTATGCTCAGACAACTAGTAACTCTCGCTTTTTAGATATTTAGGAATGGACTCGTAACATGGTCGGTATGAGAGATGAGTGCAAGCCTATGCCAGTTTTCTATTATCATTACATTCTGGAAAGAGAGCTTAAATTACTGTTCACAGGCCAAGACCACCCGAGCCCAGCTATACTGAGGAGATAAAAGAGAGTTGTGAGTGTCATTCCATTGGAACATGTGGTGACAGTCAAGTGTGTAATTTAGCTGGGGCTCTCAGTGGCCACAAAGAAGGCTCATGCTTTCATACTGACCTGTTAGGATTTATTGGCACACAGTTGATAAAATAGAGCTGCAGTGTGCACCGTCAGGCCAATAACAGGTTTTATTTGCCGTGAAGAATGGCTCTAGTTCAGTCAGGCTCAGTCTTGACCTCTAAGGAACTTTTTATTTCTCGCTTAAGATATGCATTGTAAAAAAAAAAAAAAAAAAACTTCAGAAAATTCCCTTTTCCCAGGTTCCCTTGGAGTTCTTGACAGACAACCAAAGTAAAATGCTTGTAAGAAAAGATTAGGATAGGTTTACCAGCAGTGCTAATGCCACCATGACCATCAACGGGTCTCCTCAGGTTTCCGAACTGCAATTTGAGAAACAAATGAAGAGAAACCTTCTGGAACCAGAGTGTCTTGCTGATGATGGTTTAATAGTTAAAAGCTAGCGTCGGCTCTTATCCCTCTTTTGCAGTTTGTTCAGGATTTTCATGTGCCTTTATTTATCTAGTAAGCTGTTGTCAGCTCTTCAGCTAGCACTTTTGTCCTTGAGTTGGAATGTTGAGCATTTTAATCTTGCAGCAGCAAAATAAAAAAAAAAAAGGCAATCCTATTAAGCCTTGTTTCCATTTTACAACTGGCACAGAAGACAGTTCCCACATTAAACAGTGCCTTTATATTGCCATCATAATCACATGGCATATGGGCACAAAATTATTGCCTTGGAGTGTAAGCTAGAAGTGAAAAAAAAAAACAGTGAAAATAAAGACTTATATTCCATTAAATTAACAGGGCTTTCCATGATGAAGCAATCCATTTTTCTACAGCATATGTCCCGATCACAAAGACTGAGCACTCTCATAAAATAAAATTGTCATTATGTGACCTCTGATCTTCTTTTAGGTTCTTTACTAGTCACCCATCAATGGGAGCTGCAGTCTGTTTTGTTTGTAACAATTCAATCAATCAATCAATCTTTATATTTATATCGCGCCTTTCACGATAGATCGCCGCAAGTGCTTTACAAGGATACAAACATGAATAAATATTACAAAAATGAACAAAATAAAAACAAAAAATAAAGGGTAAGAAAACATTTTAAGACATATAAGATAGATTTTTAAAAAAAGTGTTTTTAATCTAGTTTTAAAAGCAGCAACAGTGGGAGCTCTTCTTACAGCACTGGTATTCAATTACATTCTCTAACAGGCCAGATAAGGCAATGTCCAAACCTTGGGGGGGGGGGGGGGGGGGGTGGCACAGGGCACCGTGATTTGCGTACCGGTGAGGGGTTGTTTAAACGGCCTTGAAAATGTGATTATCCAATCACTCTTTACATAACAGTATAATATAACTAATATAAGTCAGAGATAACTGCTTACAATAATACTATGTCTGATCACCATATGATAATAAAAACAGAAAACAAACATATTTTTCCTGATAGTTTCCTGAAAATATTCGAACAACATCTTGCAAACAAATAATTATACAAAGAGCACTGCAATGCTATTAAAACAGCACGCTGTTTATCTTAATTTTATTAGCTACATAAAATTAACTAATGAAAGCACGTCAGTCATTAATCACTTTATTTATGTTGCATATGCCTCTTAAGTGCCTGGTTTAAAAATGTAGCACTGTGTCTAAATATGTATCAACAAGTTTCAACTCCAATGTGTTTAAATGCAAATGAAAGGTCTCTAATTTAAACGTGCCATCTTTGACAGGCGTAGGTGCATTTCGTACTGTTGCCAAACAAGTTTTTTTTATGGGCGAAAAAAATTACCCGAAAATATATATATATATATATATATATATATATATATATATATATATATATATATATATATATATATTTTTTTTCAGCTAATTTACTGTGCTTGAATTTACTTTACCTGGATTGCTAAAAACAACATAAAATATGTACTTAACCCTTTACGGTCCTATGTCGGACCAGGTCCAACATTACAATTTTGCCTTTCCAGTCCAAAAAGATGTAAAGCACAGGTCTCTATTCCTTTTTTATCCAGAAAAAGCCGAGCAAACTTTTCAATGGCCGAGTAAGACCAATAGGAGCCGAATGAAGCCGAGAAAAGGGCGTATCTGATAGCCCCATGCACTACAGAAATAACACAGACATAAACAAAGGAGATAGCTGCTTTTGCATCCAGCGCTCAAAGATTATCACAGACATTTGCAGAGCTTTTTGAAATGTTACAGTAATAAAATAAAGACTTGGATCGCATTATTGAGGAGTTTGGTGATAAAACAAGTGATCAAGAGTGGATTTATCTATAAAGAGCTATGTGAAAAACACAGAGAACAAGAGGTGGGGCTTGGCATGTGTAAAATAAACAGCATGTGTGAAAATAAATTGGACCTGACGCGTCTGATAAGCACTGAATAAATGGACCGCAAAGGGTTAAAAAAATGTTCTGAAACTTAAAATATTTTTACAACATGAATTTCACAAATTAATTACTATTATTTACTAACATAATTGTCTTGCACGGTACCTGTTGTGAACTGAAAGTGAACTTCAATAGAAAATGTTTTTCCAAATACTTCTGTCATATTTTACAGCTCGTCCTATAATTGTAATGGGCTATTTTGATGCACAAAGTGTTCAAATCATGGTAAGCTTCAATGCACATGGCACAATGATTTCCACAATTGTCATCTATAGCTACACATGAAGCAAAGTTGCTTGCACTCAGATATACAAATATCATGGATGAAGAGAATAATTCCAACACAATACAATGGTACCTGTATGAGCCGTCATTGTTATACTACAGTAGTCTAACCTCTTCGGGCAGCGAGAGTGATGATTCGGACGAGAATAGCCTCCAGTTAGTTTTAGCAACAGTCAGTGGATAAACCCATCTGCAATTCTCTGTGATTCAGTTGCAAATATGAATGTTGACTGTTCAGTAATTCTCCAGATTTGCACGACGCTGTACAGCCACTTTTTAATACTACTGGTCGTTCAACCTTCCCTTTAATCACATCAAGTGTCATTGTACTGTAATAAGTTAGATATGGCAGTGACACAGAAGCCTGAATGGAAATACAAATATTCTGTTACCAATGTGACGATGCTCTAGGGAAACAAATGGGATGAAATGAGCATCCTAAGAAAGGTTCTGGAGACACTGGGACCAGTGTTCCGAAAGTGGGAGTGTCCCATCCATAACAAAAGGGAAACTACCCTTATGCCTCAAGAGGAGAGTCTTCGACCATTGCGTGCTGCAAGTGCTAACTTATGGTTGCGCAACCTGGACCCTCAATGCAAAAATGACTCAAAAATTACAAAGACTCAACGGAGTATGGAAAGATGCATACTGGGAATAACAAGAAGAGACAGCAAAAGGAAGGAATGGATAAGAGCACAAACAAAAGTATGCAATGTTATTATAAGAGTGAAAAAAATTAAATGGCAGTGGGCTGGACATGTAACAAGAAGAACAGACCATTGCTGGATAAAGGAGATGTTAGACTGGATCCGAAGAGATGTAACGCAACCAAGAAGAAGACCTTCAGGAAGAGGCAAGATGAAATTAGGAAACACGCCGGAGCAACGTGGATGAGGGACGCAGCTGGCAGGCTTTTGTGGAAGAATCTTGGGGAGGACTTCTTCCAGCAGTGGATTGAAAAAGGCTGAAGATGATAATGATGATGATATACATCTATTTTTTTTTTTTTCAAATCATGAAAACCTCCAAGTAACGAGTTTAAGTATGACACAGTTACAGAAAATATCTACAGCTGGAGAATGACATTAGAAAAAAAGGATCTCTTCATAAGAGCTCCAAATAATCCCAGTTCAAACTTTATGATTAAGAAATATTAAACTAAGCTGCTAGCTGCTGTTGGTGCAGTTTCTAACATGCCTATTATACTTTCTTTGCACTGAGGAATTCCCCACACAGCTCAGAAGAACCAAAAGGTTTAGTGGGCATCCCCCAATCCCACGACCAAGTCAGCTTACTCCTTTACACCCAGGAACTCGGGAGCAGATGTCAGTGAGCTACTGGCCTCTGGACCAAGGACAAGGGCCAGCTGCAGGCGTCCACCTTTGAGGTCTCTAGACGCCTGGCCAGTAAGGTTCTCTATAGCACAATGAGGAGAAACAGTCTCTGCCAGTTTTTCCTCGCCATCCCTCAGGAGCACCAGAGTCAATACAACGTTCCCTTCTGAAACCCCAGTGAAGACCAGTTACTTCGCACAACCAGGATGACATACTGCACGCCACTCAACTGTGCTTTTACCAGATGGGCCACTCAGGGACCCACTGTGTTTTGTTTTTAAGTTATGGAATAAAAGTAAAATGTTGCCAAAAACTAATACAAATGTTGTGTTTTACCGGAAAACCAAACAATACCTGCATCATCGTTTACTGTATCATACATTTCAGCTGGAAATCACTGTATTGTACAACACGGTTATTTTTGTTTTAGTACACAACTCTCATTAACTTCAAAGACAGATAGCTTTCAAGTTCAAGGCTCCACTTTAAGAAACATTTAAAGTGATCCTGCCTGGCTAAACATATTTGATATATTTCCCAAAATAGCAGGATGGAAATGTATCGGACAGAGACTGCACTGTAATACTCCCTCATAATGCAGTATTCAGTGGGATTAAGGTGGCTGAAGTTTAGTACAATAGCAGCAACACTATTACCACTCCCCAGAGATCAGCTCTACAATGCTGGGTTATGTAAATATGCTGGTTTATGTCATGCTAACTATTGTGGTAGCAAATGTACAAATTTATATACTTGGTTATGTATTGTTATGTTAATTTAGAGTATTTATAGTGAGACCATTGTGGAAGTCTAAATGGCTGCTGTAGCATAATAGATGAGACTGATTTTGATTGTTCCTGTCAGTAACAATGTCCACACATCTCAATGGAGAATCTGAACCAACTATAACTTAATAATGAACTGTATCTCATATCTAGTTTTCAGTCAGAATTTTGGAAAGGAACCTGTTTATTCTTGAAAACTGTGCAGAAGGTGTTTGTAGAATTTCTGTAGAAATGATTTATAACAACAAACACAACCATCTTGATCTGGCATTTCCAGGCAGAAAACCTATTTCAATCTATCCAGGTTTTATTGATTGTATTAAAACAACATTTAGGAAGGATTGCCTCACTGAGATTCGATATCTTGAGTTCAGTCAGTTCGTGCTTGAAGCTCAGCTTTCAGTCTTCCAGCTGGGCAGGACTGAAGGACACTGTAGTAAAGAGAATTGAATCCTTTGAATGAGATCAATGACTCAGCTGAAGTTGAAAGCAAGGATCACAGCTCAATTCCATTCCTCAGATCTAATCACTTTGCTAGTGAAACTAAAGAGGGGCTATTCCATTTTAGCTCAAGGACAGGATGGGTTGTGTTTTACCAAACATTTTATAATATGTATCCAGTAATCAGGCAATATGACAGGTTAGATTGTATTTTCTTTTATCACATTTTGTCAAATAAATACTAGATATGTGTTGTGATGCTACTTTGTTTCTAATAGCCCACTGTTTCCAGTATTTGCTCATTACTAAAGCGTTGACTAAGGAAAGCATCATTGATATTGATAAACTACAGGGGTTTGCATAGCAGTCTTTATTCTATTATCCGGATTGGTCTTTTTAGGAAAAACTTGTAATTTGAGTTGACATTTTAAAATTCTAGTTTTAAATTCAGAATAATACCAGGCATATTTGCTATATTATGCACAGACTGAAATATTAAGACAGTAAGGAAAATAACCTGTAAACTTGCCTTTAAAAAAAATCTGTTTCTGTCTGCTCACAATCTGTTTTTAAAACAATAAAACAAAAAGTAACCCACAGAGTAATCACTTTTCTTAGAAGCTGAACATAAACCATATGCCCTTTAATCTACTAAACCCATCATATTTGTATCACACTGAACACATTAAACAAGCACCCACATGCACGTGGGGTACTCAAAAAGTTAATAAAAGACACATTGGTAGTGAATGCTCAGTTAATGTTGGATAGCAAAAGAGTCTTGTCATTGTATGTATATGTGTTGGCATATGAGAATCATTATGGTCTTGCATCACAACCTACCCATTAAGGCTGATCATCACTACAAGTCTGTGCACAAATGTAATGTTTCAGATGTTATGTGAAGCAATATGCAGGATGAGTTCTATTTTAAAAGGCACAGGAAATTTAAAAAAAAAACCCAAATGCTTCCTGCATCAGCCAAGTTGGCTTTATTCATCCCAAACAGGAATCAGCTCAGACAAGCTGAGGCACCGGAGAGCTTTGCTTGAATATGCTTGATAATTAAAGGGGTCGGTGGAACACAGTATTAACCCTCAACTTTATGATTTTAAGATATTTCGAGTTGGGCAAAGCTGTAGAGTTTATGAAAAATTCAAGACTGTAACAGTAGGCCCTATTCACAAAACATTAATACTGTATGTTGAGGAGCGTTTTTCTAAGGACTGTTACATTAAAGCCTATTTTTATTAATGAATTTAAGTTCATAGAACTGTTTAAAGGGTTTATTTTCAATTTTCCATTATTTTATTTTTTTTACCTCTGAATGTTTATATGGCCCTATTCAATAGAGCTGCAAAGCTTTTTAATGCTCAACCCATGAACAGGCTTATTTTAAAAAACTTGATGCCAGAGTTATAATGACCCAAGTCGCAATTTTTTTTTTCGCAAAAACTCGAGTCATTGTCATCAAATAACTCGACTCAAGCCCCTGCTCAGAAGTCTCTACTCGAGTCATAGTTTTTTTGATAAAATAAATCACATGATCAGTTTTGTCTTCTGAGGCACACAAGCTCTACCTCATTATGAGTGAGAGGCACACGTGACATCATAGAGACAGAGAGAAGAGCGTCAGCAGCGTGGAAGGTAAATCAAGAGTATCTACGTTCGTCAAGTTCGCAAAAACTATGGAGTAGTCAAGGAGAGAAATAAACAGGCTGCATCCTACCAGCACTGAGAAATGCCAAAATTGAAATAAACTGTGTCTAACATAACTGAAATTGTTTTTGGTCTTTTTTCATTATTTCTTACCAAGTATCAATCAGATGTTACTTATTTGGTGGGTCAATCAATAGATTTTTTATTTAAGTAATCTTAGAACCTAAGTGTGGTAGAAAAAAAAGATGGGGTTTAGTGTTTGTTGTCTAGTTTAATGTATATTGATCATTTTAGAAAACAAAAAAGCCATATTTTTTTCCCTAAAAGTGTTAGTTGTTTATAAAATCCAAACTCATGTACAGGCTAAACTGAAAAAAGAAAAAAAAAAATGTTTTGCACATGAAATTTAATGTAATAATGCACTATACAAGAAATTAACTCACAAAACAACCCTCTGGAGCTTTAATAATTGTATCTATTTTTGTACATTCCCATGGTCTTCTACAACCACTGGCATCACACAGTACAGGTGATCAATGAAGCTGCTGCACAGTCATCTTTGTTTAGTAGAATTCCCGAATTGAGTTAATCAGCTCTAACATCTTTTACTAATTTAATACATCTGGATTTGCATGCTGGATAGATGTTTTAGTTAGTTTTGTTAAAAATGTTTTGCTCTTTTAAAGTATAAATTAATAAAAATGAAAATGGGCAGAACAGACCTCAGCAGCATGATTTTGGGAATAGGCACAATCAACATTGCCAGATGAAAGGAGTTTGAAGATGGAACTGCATTTTTTTTATTTTCTTAAACATGAACAACCCTTTATCTAAAAACAATTAAAATTACTTATTTTGTAGTACACATTATTATGCTAAACTCTTAGCCTTTCAAGATGCATTTATTTATGTAATATTAAGCAAATTAGGTTGTGTTTATTGCTTTTGAACTGGAGCATATATGTGCATTGAGTATGCAATGGTTTTAAAATTCTAATTGTGCCTCAGTTGCATTACTTTCTTTTCCTTTGTAACTTTGTAACTGCTATGTTTTCAGTCCTAGAAGCCGGATCATCAATATCAAATTACATGCCACAGAATTCCCTTTCATATTTTTCTTTCTTTCTTTCTATATAGTGCCTTTTACAGAGGTAGGCTGTGAACTGTGCATTATATGAATCTTTGTTACCAGTTCATCAAGGCATGTTGTCATTTTACACATTGAAAGTTGCTGATGGCAAAGTTCCCGTTTCTTTTGTTTATTTTTTTTTTCACATCCTGAATTCTTTGTAGATAAACAGCATCTCAATTTTGCATGATTAAGAGTTTTGCTTGACAAAACCTGTTGACAAATAATGCACCAGTGCTGGTCCCGTTAATTTCTAATGCAACTTACTGCACTCACTGAGTCTGATGCTGCATACTCATAATGTGGGTGTAAGAGCTAGTCCTTTAGTCTCTGAAAGGGCTTCAATAAATTGACCTGATAAATTTTCCACTCATTGCGTTGATCAGGCTGTCAAATTTCATAATTCACTTTCCCTAAAGCCTGAATCACCTCATATGGCTGCTGCTATTTAGCATATAGTTTGGATTCTGAGTGGGAAGAAGCAGCATTATCTTGTCTCCTGGTCGAAAGGTCTGAATAAGTGCATTTTGGTTGCAGTATAGCTGTTGCCAGTGCTGAGCCAATTTTAGATTGTCCTGGGCCAAACGACTGACCAAATCCAGGTGATCATGGAATACATTTTTGGACAAGTCTATGTGCTCCTCCCACCCCTCTCTCAACAGATCGAGAATGCTGCAAGGCTGTCAGCCGTACAAGAGCTCGAAGGAGGAGAACCCTGTTGAACTCTATGGCACCTCTCTCACTGAAAAAAGGAGGTAGGGAAGGAACATTGCCCAATGTTTCTGCTCTTGGTTCACAAATTGTCTCAGCATCTGCTTTAATGTTTGATTAAAACGTTCCTCCACACCTTCCGACTGCAGATGATGAACAGATGTCCGGATGGGATATTATTTTTTATATTTTGTACACCTATACGTTCCATGATCAGTCAATATCTCCTTGAGGATCCCAAATCTTGCCCAAGATTATCCCAAATAATCTAGTTCTTTGGCTATTGCAGTTGCACTAGTGGACCTCAATGGAACTGCCTCTGGGTATTGCATTGCATAATCTACCACTACTAATATATGCTGATACCCGGAATCAGAAGGTAGCAAAGGGCCCACTATAAAATGCATTCATGTCTTTACAGAATCATTTTCATTTAGGAATATTCTATTAAAAACTGTAAACAGGAGCATGTTATCAATTATGTCTTGTTGTTATCCAACATTTTGTTATTGTTAAACTTCGCTAAATGTGGACATCAGTACGTACCTCTGAAAGAAATCTGTATGTATGTGCAGGTCCATACAGATTATAAACTGCAGTGTATTTATCTGTACCACTTGAGATCGTTGCAGGGGAACATCAAGCTGTACTGTAACCGTGTTGTTGCTTGCAACTGGTGTACTAGCTGCATGCTAAAGCAGTGGTTTTCAACCTTTTCATCTCAAGTACCACAATCTGAGAGCATCAATTTAGTCAATGCCATTTTTTGTTTTGTTTATCGCAATCAAGTAAGCTGCAGTACATAGTAAACTTCCTAATTACAGTCCCAAGTATTTCTGTGTGTTCTTCTTTCATATTTTTTAAATTGTCAGTTTGAGAAATAAACTATTTTCCTTGCAACAGCTGATCCTGCTTTAGTACAAAACTTATGCTACACAATTTTACATAATGGTAACGGTGCTCGCTCTTAAATTACTGTGCCTGCTTCTTTGGCTGAAGAGGTATTATCAGCTCATCATCTAACTATGGAATCTTGTGCAATTAAATCTTGCGGCAGCAATGCCTAGACACAAAACCTGCTTCCACTCACACAGGGTGACACGGCAAGGAAGACAAGACACCGACACAAACATAGATTTGTTAGTGGAATGGAATTGTATCATTGAACTCCCGTCCAAACCATAACAAAAGTGAGAGGGGGGAAAATGAAAAGCGTATTTCCTAAATTAATAAATTATTATTAGTTTCCCCAGTGATGAAGACACAAACACATACACACACACACAAAAAAAAAAAAACACTACCAGTTTTAATCAAGACAGAAACACATATGTGATCTGTGTGTGCTGAAGTATGTATTCCATGTCTCCCTATTCAGTTCAATGGAATGGTCACAAGTCACTCTGCCTAGCAATGACATCAGAAAGTAAGTGACATCAGAATGTTATCTTTGGGGTTCAAATTCTGTAAAACTAGGACCCCCCAAAAAATATAAATACCTAGTTGTACATCTACACCCCATAATTTTCTATACATTCTTTAAAAAAAAAAAAATGATACCCCATTGTTGAGGTTTGTTGAGCCTGCCATTCCAACCACACATAAAAATGTACATGCATATTGGTGAGGCAGACATCTAGTCTGATGGTGTCTTTAACAGTAGAAAAGCATAAATGGGCAAAATAGAACATAAGTTGGAATACAAAATCCAAGCTGATTATACATTGGAAACAAGAACATAACATAAGAAAGCTTACAAACAAGAGGAGGCCATTCGGCACATCTTGCTCGTTTAGTTGTTAGTAGCTTATTGATGCCAGAATCTCATCAATGAGCTTCTTGAAGGATCCCAGGGTGTCAGCTTCAACAACATTAATAGGCAGTTGGTTCCAGACTCCCACAGTTCTCTATGTAAAAAAGTGTCTCCTATTTTCTGTTCTGAATGACCCTTTATATAATCTCCATTTGTGACCCTTGGTCCTTGTTTCTTTTTTTAGGTTGAAAAAGTCACTTGGGTTGACATTGTCAATACCTTTTAGGATTTTGAATGCTTGAATTTGATCACCGCTGAGACTGAATAGATTCAATTCTTTTAGCCTGTCTGCCTATGACATGCCTTTTAAACCAGGAATAATTCTGATAGCTGTTCTTTGCACTCTTTCTAGAGCAGCAATTTCCTTTTTGTAGCGAGATGATCTGAACTGAACACAATATTCTAGATGAGGTCTTATTAATGCATTGCAAAGTTTTAGCATTACTTCCCTTGATTTAAATTAAACACTTTTCACTATATATCAAGCATTTTGTTGGCCTTTTTTATAGTGTCCCCACATTGTCTAGATGAAGACATTTCTGAGTCAACATAAACGCCTAAGTCTTTTTCATAGATTCCTGATTCAATTTCAGTATCTTCCATATGGTATTTATAATGCACATGTGTATTGCCTGCGTGTAGTACCTTACACTTTTCTATATTAAATGTAATTTGCCATGTGTCTGCTCAGTTCTGAATGCTATCTAGATAATTTTGAATTCATTTTGAATGACCTTTGCTGCTGCAGTTTTGTTTGCCGCTATACCAGAATTTAAGTCATTAATGTAGGTTAGGAAGAGCAGAGGACCTAATATTGATCCCTGTGGTACTCTACTTGTTTCCTCGCTCCATTTTGAGGTTTCTCCTCTAATCAGTACTTCCTGTTTTCTACATGTAAACCACTCTGTAATCCACCTGCATACATTTCCTTAAATCCCTACTACAATCAGTTTGAGAATTAATCTTTTATGCAGGACTTTTGTCAAGATAAATATGTGGAATCTAAATAGATTACAATTATGGTTTACAATTATCAGTTTTCTCTCCCTTTTTGTTAGAATTTAAGCTGCAGTAATTTCCCAATTTACTGTATTTTCTGATTAAAGCAGTTAAAGATTTAATTTCCCTTCACTGCTTCTAAACTACACGTTTCCACAAAGCATTTCTCCCATGCTGCCACTGTTTGGATAAAAGTCATCTAAAATTAACTTACAAAGTTTTGAAAATGACCTCCCATGTTTCTGATTTCCCAGTTGTGTTCTATTATGTATGTGTATAACTACATCACAGTGCCAGTCTTTACTTCTGGGTGCAAGTGTTTGATTACTTATCAAGTGATACTCAATGCCAGGGCAGTGATTCTCTATTAAGGGACAATGACTGTCTATGTAAGATGCTTACAGGAAAAAGGCTCTAATTTTGATTGCATTTAAATGTATCTAAAAACAGTTCCATATTTACCCTGCAGAACACTTTTTAGAGTTTACAGCAGACAGCTGTGTGGTCCAGAATGCTTCCAATAAATTACACCAACAGGCCTAAATTAAAAAAAAAAAAAAAAATAATAGTTTTTTTCCCACTCTTCTTCTGCACTTCCTCCACTACATGTAATTACAGTGCCAGGCACACAGAATTCATTCAGGACATTAGAAGGTCGTCTGCTGTCACTGTAGATGCATGATTTAATGGGATCTGCGCTGAAGACAGCTAAATGCTCTTAAATAGCTGCTGTCGTCACAGTGCTAACTTGAGGTTTTCTCTTGCAGGTCTATATTAGTACTTGGTGATCGTTCCACTTGTTTGACATGACATTGCTTTCCTTGATTTTATTACCCTTTTCACACAAATGCATTGCTTTTATATCTTGGTTGTGTTTAGGCATTACATTGATGATAAGCAACCAGCAAATGCCTGCAGATCACCACAATATATGCATTCACAAATGCAGTGTTGATCATGCTACTGAAAAACAGGAACGTATTACTTGTTACTTGTGCCATGTGGCAATGGCAAGTAATATTTAATAAATAACTAATGTTTCTTTTTCCCCCCTTCTATAGTTTTGGGGATTTTGAGACCACCGGACAAAGACAGGAGGGACCACAACAGGTAAGAATCAAATGTTTTTATATCCAAGCACACAATACTGAACACCAAAGCAAAAATCAATTTCAACTAAAACACACAAGGCAGGGCACCAACTATTTAATATTAAAGACAATAAAACTAACAAACATTTAATAATTTAAAAAGACACTAGTATTCCTAAAACTATACATCCAAATCACAATTGTATGCTTTAATAGCTAAGGATCCTATGCAAAAGATAGTTTAAATTAAAAAAAAAAGTAGTTTTAAGAATTTCACACAAAACAGGTCTTCAGCAATTGTAATCCTTGTAATATCGATATTGTTTCCCGAGATATCTTCCAATTACTTCCGCAGTAAATATTCAGTAGATTTTATAAAGCAATGTTTTTAATTTACTGCAGCAGTGATAAGTTTCTGATTCTGTGAAACAACAACAATACTAGTCCTTCTTTTACTAAAGTTTGCCAAAGGTTTATCATTTGTTGTCTAACAGTGACAAACAATAGTACTTCCCTTGTTTTACAAGATATTTTATCCACTTCTGAATGGTGTTTCTTTTCTATTCAGTGTGCATGTTGTTTACTTCTGCAATCCCCTTGCTGGAGTCCAAAAAAACATGGCCAACTTTCTGTGTGCCCTCGTTCTCATTCTTGTTCTTGTTCTTGTTCCTGCCCAACTCAACTCCTCTCTGTATTTTTGGTTCCGGTTTTATAGCAGTGTATCAATTAATTCAGAATGGTATGCACCTATGGCAATTTAAGTCTGGATCCTAGGAAAGGTACATAACTGATGGTGCACAAATATTAATTAGTGAAACTAACAACAAAAACAAACACAAAAACACACACAATATTCAAAACAAAAAAATATATAGGCCTGATACTTTGATATTAATTAGTAAAGCTCGTTAAATGTTGAATTCCCCTGAAATAAATTTATATAGGATAAACCTGTATATCCACTGACAATTTTTTAAAATTTTCTTTCCAAAAACAATAACTTAGAAATCATCTCTAGTTTGTGTAGTTTTTATACTTTCTGTCTGTGACAGGATGGCTTTGCAGGGGCGACGTCAGACCAGAAATATACTCGAAACACTGATGAATGGTGGTGAATTTTATTGTAAATAATAATAATAAACAAAAGATTTAAACAAAACATATGACTGAAAATAAAGGGCGCGTTGGCCAAAGTAAATAGACAGACAAACAAACAAACAAAGTGGACGAACCCAACAAGTATCGTGCAAGTCCTTTTCAACGAGTAGTATTTGTTTATATTTAAATTACTCTCCTCTCTCTCACCCGTTCTCCACTTCCCGAACACACAACCCCAAGTGAGTGAAAACATGCATCTTTTACGCAGCTGTACTGAGACTGGATTGCTAATCAATCATTCAATTGGAGTCTCGGTACAACTGCATGTGAATTAATAAAGGTGCAATTCCCCATGTTCACATATTATTTTACTTGCACATGAAGTGCCGTGCAATCCTTGTGCCTAAATACAAATATACATTTTAAACACTTGTGCTCATAACCCATATTTATATCCCGTGTATTTTATGCATAAACACCAACATTAACACACAACAGACTACATAAAACACTTAATAAACATAAAGGGGCAGGACACTGCCAAACTGTCCCTTCTCCGTTCAACTCTAAATGGCTAGGGGTTGCTGTCATCTAACTGAACTATCACTGTCATTTCATCCTGTTCTCACAGATCTTGTTGACTGAAGCAGCACTAGAATTTCCTTGTTTGTTTAGTAACTGTCAATCATCAAGGCTTACATCGACTGTGCACTTTCATTTGCCAGCTGCAGCGACTGTCATTAAGGTGTTAAGGTGTATGATTTTGCTAGATATACGGTGACAGTTACTAATTTTAACTAAAGTAAATAATGTGAAAATAGGGCAGAAAAGGTAAACACTTAATGAATATTGCGCACAATACCCTGAACGATGGTTGAAATCCCTGTGGCAGGACGAAGCTGGACCGTCTACCTTACCTTCCAATAACTCTGAGTTCATCGGTGCTGAAGCAGGAGAGGGGCGCAGCTCAGACTCTGAATAATAAGTGAAAGTTAGTTCTGTTCAACTATCTAATGTTTTGTTCAGTGCATATCATAAATTGATGCTATAAAAATCGTGTGTAATACACTTTTAAATGCTGTGTTTTCCACTGTTTATTTGAGACAAATTTTACATTTTTGTAGGATCTTTATCATCACAAGGTATAGATCTGCTGTGACCAATTCTTATTTCAATTTGAATGTTGGTAACCGTGTTAAATATGATAAAGTGGTTTTGCTAAATGAGATGTTTCTCAGTGGCCCAAAGTCTGTGTTTTCTTTTTAAACATAACGGTCGATTTCGCCCATCCTCTGCTAGAATTGAAAAATAAAGATAGAAAAAATGGTAAATTCTTTCTAGATTAAACGTCGATATTAATCGTTGATATGAAAAAAATTTAAAAATCGAATAATAGCAAGCCTAATTATATACCACCCCACTCTTTAATTTAGTCACTTACGACACTTGTTTCTTCAGAAAAAGTATTATGGTGTCCTTACTTATAAACTTAAAATAATTATTATAAATAATAATCTTTATTATATAGCACCTTTCATAGTGGATCATCATCAAAAAGTGTTTTACAAGATACAAGACTAGGGGGTGTGAACTGGGTATGCATCAACTGCAGTCACTTACAACAACGTCTCATCTGAAAGACGGAGCACAAGAAGGTTCAGTGACTTTCTCAGGGTCACACAATGAATCACAGAGCTGGGATTTGAACCAGGGACCTTCTGGCCAGCTTCTTTAACCACTAGACCACAAAGCCTCTGTTATACAGCATCCACATAGCTGAAACTAGTCCTTACTTTTTAATTATATGTGGTTCATTTATTAAATGTGTCAAACAGGTTTTATATTTTTTTGTAGTATAACAAACAAACTACTCTTAATAATGTGTTGGATATTGACAATAGTAAATTGTAATCATTACAATACATGCGACTTTGTGGAAGTATCTTTCCACTGTATATGTTACACTCATAGTCAGGATTAGGAAAGTCATTGAAAAAAATAACCATTTCCCGATTTGAGTATTTCGGTCTTTCAGCAAATTACTGATTGAGAAATTGCGAAATGGAAACTATCAAACAAGCAAGGAGCGAAATGCAAAAGAAGAGACAGTTTCTTCGGTCTTTGAGTAAACTGATATACTCAATTTGCGAAATGTGCTTTGAGCAAATATACATTTCCCGAATAGATTTTAAAGATGCTGCTCAATCTGCGATTAGCAATTATTTGTGGGGTGTTAAAAATGGGCATCAAGTGAAATACAAACTTGTTAATACCATCTTTTTAAAATAAGTAAATTATATTTCTAAGATATATCATTGATTAATTATTTATGTATTTATTATTTATGCAGGAAGTAACCCATTGAGACAGTGGCCTTATTTTCAAGGGTGTTGTGATAAGCAATTAAGGAGGATAGTGATCACAAACATTAAAATTCAAGTGAGTTTGAAATAACGTTTGTAATGTTCTCGCCTTGTTATTTAGAAAATAGTTTTAGAGGGAATAACAAACACAATTAAAAATGTATTGTTTTATTCATATTGTAATTCTACTGCATATACAGTATTTAAACTGCAAATGTCAGTCCATGTTTGTCTAATCACTGTTTTTAAGCAAAAGAAAGAAAGAAAGAAAAGAAAGAAAGAAAGAAAGAAAGAAAGAAAGAAAGAATGCTTCTTAAATGTTTAATATTCTCATAAATCATAGGAAGAGGTGAACTACCACTTTTTAGAAAATAGGTTTTGGAGACCTGAGACTGCTTTTTGACAGCAAGAATCTCTTCTTAAAGGTTTTTATTTGAGATAACAACATTTTCAAAATAAAGCATATTGAGAGCTCCACTGGGATACGAGGTCTCATTTTAAAACACTGTTTTGATTGTTTAAATAAATGAACAGTACGATGACACTAGATCTAGAACCGCCGGATTTTCGAACTACCTCCGCCAGTCGGGTCACTTTGAAAAATACATTTTTCAACTGCTTTTTTATGAAAATGAAAGACATACTATCAGATACAACTGAAAAGTTGTATTAATGAACATCACATCTAACAATTGCATTGCAGAAACTGTATTTAATTGGTAAATTAAACATAAATGCTTTATTTTTATAATGAGAGCATATACAGCATGATTACAAACAGTGAAAAAAATATAACATTTTTTCAAAAGAAATGGGTATGTACAGGTGCAAATGGGTATATGTACACACAAAACTATAAAACCGAAATAATTGTCTCTAATACTACATAAAAATAAAATATAACACTACTTCCGGTATGACGGCTGCATTTGAATCTCGGTACATCTGCACGTGAACTAATTGTGCTCTCCATGCTTCCATAGTAATTCCCATTGTAATCTGCATGTGGAGTGATTGTGCAATTCCAGTACCTAAATACAATTATACACTTTACATCACCTGTGCTACATAACCCACATTGTACCAATACCTACACTGACAATAACACACCACACGCAACATATAACACAAAATACACACAGGGACGGGGCACACTGCCAAATACCTCCTCCTTGTGCACAGCACACATGGCCTCAATGGCCACCTACCCCCTTAAAATCACAAAAGTCTCACTCAAAGTCTCGGGTCAGGAACAGAGACTTCAAGAAGTTCATGGATGGCATTGTTTCCCATTCTTCACGGGAAAATTGTTCCAGTTCTGATAAGTTTCCTAGGGATTGTCAATGGACTGCAATCTTCAAGTCTCGCATAAATTTTCGATTGGATTCAAGTCAGGACTTTAACTGGGCCACTCAAGAACATTAATTCTCTTCTTGTTCAACCACTCCAGTGTGACTCTGGCTTTGTGCTTCAGGTCATTGTCTTGCTGAAATGTAAATTTCTTCCCCAGTTTCAGAGTCTTGGCTGACTCAAACAGGTTTCCCTCAAGGATTCGCTTGTACTTTGCACCATCCATTCTCCCCTCTATCCTGACAAGCTTCCCAGTCCCTGTTGAAGAGAAGCATCCCCATAACAAGATGCTACCACCACCACGCTTGACAGTTGGGATGGTCTTGACTGCAGTGTTGGGCTTGCACCAGACGTAACGCATGGAATTTAGACCGAAAAGTTTTTTGTCTCGTCTGACCACAAAACCTTTTTCCACATGTCTGCAGTATCATCTACAGGCTTTTTCCTAAACTCAATAAGTGCTTTAAGATGAGTTCTTTTTTTGAGAAATTGCTTCTTTTTTGCCACCCGTCCATACAGGTCAGCTTTGTGTAGGGACCGGCTTGTTGATATGTGAACATTGACTCCCATCTCAGACACAGAAATGCAGCTCTTTCAAGGTCATTGTTGGCTTCAGAGTGACATCCCAAAACAGTTTCCTGCTTGCCTGGCTGCTCAGTTTGGAAGGGCGATCCGATCTGGGTAGTGTCTGGGTGGTATGATGCATCTTCCACTTCTTAATAATTGACTTCACTGTGCTGAGAGGGATAATAAGTGCCTTTGAAATGTTCTTGTACCTTTCTCCTGCTCTGTGCCTCCCTACCACTTTATCCCTGACTTGTTTTGAAAGCTCTTTGGTCTTCATGGTTGCTTTGTTGGATCATTATGTGAGTTGCAGCTTGAAAGTCTTTATATACCTGAGGGAAATTATCTACACGTTAAACCACTTTGAATAGGACAGGCTGAAACCATTTAACTAATTTTGTGACCTTTCAAACAAATCATTTGCAGCTGAGCTGATTTAGTGTTGCAGTAGCAAAGGGGTTATCTTCTATATGCTTTTTTTTTTTTACTTTATTGATGTGGAGTAGTTTGTGTAGATGTTATATCTAGATTCTAATTTGAAAGAGTCGTGGAGTACGCTCAGGTCATAACAAAATGTGAAAACTTTGCAGAGGGAGGTGAATACTTCTGCAAACCACTGTGTGTGTGTGTGTGTGTATATATATATATATATATATATATATATATATATATATATATATATATATATATATATATATATACATTTAAATATTTTGTAATCAAAGAAACTACACAATTATATGCAAAAACTACAAAGTGGTATGTAATTCAATATGTTAATGTAACATTATTCAGCAGGTTTCATTTAACTTTATGAAGCAAAATTAGTTAATTCTGTAGAGTGATACAAAATGTTTGGCCACAGCTGCAGATTGGCCTAATGACCTCTCATCATTCCCAGCAACTGTCTCAAACCAAGTGCCATTGGAAACCATGAAGTAACAGAAGCTTGTGTGTTTAATTTATAAATACACCCAGTACTGCCCACCCCACTGCCATAACTGTTCTCCTAAAGAAATAAAGGTGCTTATCAGGGATTTCTCAGTAGTTCAAGGTTGTTTATCTAACCACCCATGTCAAAGAACCACCAGAATATAGGTGTCTCTGCATCATTCCCATTTTTCTTACAATACAAACTTGTAGAGTTCATTAAAATGTGTGTCAGTGGACATGACCTATGACAACCCATGACTGTTCAGCATAACACATTTGGAAACAAGAAAGTATATCGTAAAACACTAAGCAGGTAGCTGTACTTGATCTCATTGATGTTGTGCAAACAACTATAAAGTAATGGTCTGAAAATAATGAATGCACTTTCAGCTATTTCCTGTAATGAAGGGTAAGAGGAATATTCTGTTCTGATTAGTGCGGTGGTTGTGTTGATATAAATACCTTTAACCTCTCTGCTTTTCCCCCCAAATAAATAATATGGTGGGATTCTACCAGAACACAAAATACTAAATAGAAAACCATCAATTAGTTTCAAGAAAAATTACAGGGAGAAGTCACGAGTTTAAAACCCAAAGCCACAGATGTTAAAAGCGGCAATTTCCTGGAATTGTAGAATGAAGCTTCTAGGAAATGACACTTTCTGCCTCTATTACTGTTTAAGACAGCCAAATTGGTGACAGAAATAGCCTTGATACAAATAAACAGGAAATAGAAACTTCCAACAGAAAGCAACTGACATCTGCAAATCAACAGTGTTGATCTTAGGGTAATACTGTTTTTTGTTCATTGGACCTTCAGACCTTTTTTGTTCTAAAAAAAAAAAAAAGTCTTACAGTGAGATAATACTATGAGGGAGGCACTGAATATGTTATCTAAAGCTGTTACATATTATACTTAATTTATTTTATTTTATTTTTTTTTTTTTGGGGGGGGGGGGGTACAGTAAAGCTTCTGCATATAAAACATACATGACATGTAATATTTTCCACTATAAAAACATAAATTAATTAAATTAGGCATGACATGATTATATAATGGAAACCCCCAGCTCCAACAATAATTGGTGTTGCCAATACTGATAACTTTCTACAAAGAATGAGCAGGCTGATCTTTCTTGCCATGAAAGCTATAGTATATTATCCTGAACAGGTTCACTTTTTAAAACAAATAAACATGTTCAGCTTTAATCATCTTAAAAACCAAGTCACTGTAGGTATTATTCAGCGTTTGAGATATTTTACATGTCGTAACATTCAGAATTTTTGGATTAAAAGAACACACACAAAACAGAAGCACGTCATTTAATCATCATTAGTTTACTCATAGGTTAATCTTTATGTCTTCTCTTTAATGGATTTAGTAGCTGGTTTTTCATGTGTATGGATTGTAAGATGTCATATACATTACGTCATCATGTGCTGCTTTAAAGGTTCACAGTACAAAAGTGACCTCTAGTGGTTGATGCAGTTCTGCCTTATATTTTTCTTAAAACCACAATGATTTGGCATTCTTGACTTAAAAATATTTGTACGGTAAAACAGCTGGGCTTCATTTGAGAAAATAGACTAAATATAAATTACAAACAGAACAAATTGTATCACCAATTCATTGTTTAATAATATATACAAATGGGTTCTCTGATATTAACATCAAATCACCATCACGCCTGCACTGTTTACTCCAAAAAATGTCAACTCACAATGTCCTGCTGGATGCTTGAATTTGCCATATAAAGATGTACTGTTGCTGTTTGTAATGTCGAGGCAGTGATCCTCAATTGATAGTTGTTATGCAAAATACTGGATTAAGAGTTATATCACATTGTTAGTGCCTCTTTCAATTTTAATATCTACACATTAGATCTCTCAGGAGACTATACAATTTTCAACTAGTTCCATTCAGGTGGATGTTCATTAGAAATGCCCTGAAATTGTAATCTTTGATGTACAGTCAAAATAGTGACCCCCCCCCCCCCCCCCCCCCCCCCCCCCCCCCCCCCCCCCCCCCCACCCCCCCCACCCCCCCCCCCCCCCCCCCCCCCCACCCCCCCTTTGTGACTGAAATCAGTGTAATAATTAGGTTTACTGTTATCATGTGTTCTTTTCATATTTTCTCAGGCCCATATGCGTTATGTTTCTTCATATATTTTGTGATAGACAAGGCGTTTTTTGTCTTGCTAGTGAACAACCTACTTACTGATGCTTCTGGCCTTTACCAATGCCAAAACTCTATTTCTATTTGTTTGATTATTATTTTAAACCAGAAATTAGTAAGAACTTAATCATCAGGCACTCAAGTCCTGTGCTTATACTTAGAAACAAACCTGAAAAAGTGATAACCACAGTAGCAAATATATTTCAGTACCACCAACCTAGTTACACAGCATGTTGGTAGGGTCTTACTTTTTGACCTACATTATCAGGATCAAGTTTTGATCACTCATATCAGAATTTTATCAGAGATATGCATGTAAAATACAGATGTCGACGTTACTGTTTATGCTATAATGACCATACACTAATCTTATTTAATTATTATTCGGTATTTATTCACAGTCCATTTTACGTTAGTCTTGTACACATACTGTACAGATGGTTGCACAGAGCTCAATTAGCACTAGTCTTGGACCATCATAACTAAAATCTATCTTGCATTTATTTATAAAATAACATTAACTCTGCATTGAAGCAGTGAGCAGAACTGAACTGTCTCTGTGAGGCAAAAGACATGATCTGTGAGCGCTGCATAGAGGGAAGCTGTAACACGTGAGGGAAGCCTTAATGAGTAAGGTGAACGTTTGAAGCCAATGGTGATTGCAGCTGCAGAAAAAAAAGGATGAAAAAAATTTAGAAAAAAAAAAATTCCTGTGCGAGAGGTTTTTTATTTTTTTTGAGACAATATCATTAATATCGTCACCCATTTAAAGACCACCATCCAGATTCATTCACGTGTTTCTGTGAAACCAAAGTATGATGGAAGCGGAGCAAAATATAAATCTGAACAGAGAAGTTAACTTTACATTAACTGAGTTTCTGGAAATCAAAATATAGCAAGGCTCACCTGAAACATAGTAAAATTACAAATGCCCTCGCTTATTTTAAGTGCATGTATATGCAGCCATAAGTTGATACATGCAAGTTGTATGTAATTATTGATTTTAAACGATATGCTTGCTTTTAAGTTAATGTCATTGTTTAATTTTGATCCTAAATTTTACGCTGGCAAAGCAGGAGTGTTTCTCTAACATAAAAACACAATTATTGTTATTTCTAAAATAAAAATATATAGAGTACACTAAATTACTGTAGAGATGCTTATTTTTCAGCTAAACTTCTATAATGTGAAATAAAGCCTCACGGTTTTAAACTTCACATTGTATTCAATTGGTCAATTGCTGTACTCTCTTCTCTTTAAGCTGGCTGTGCTTCTATCAGAAGGTCCTGAACAGTTGGTCGGGCAGGTAGCCAAAACGCAGGAAAGATGTTTGATCCTCCTTTTCAAGGGCAGCCAACTCTTGTACTGTAGGTGCCAAAACATCCACATGTTGTAAAACCCACCTGCCAAGAGAAGAAAAACAAACTGAACAACTTGGCTGAGACACATTGTCAACAGCGATGAACTTGCACTGCACAATAATACATATATAAAGAAGTTACAGGTGCATGGATTGCCTGCAGTATTCTACAGAAAACATTCAGATTATTTTGACTTTAAGATGGAAAGCTTGTTAATTCCACTGCCATTGCATGCACATATGAAATGTAGGTTCCACAAGTGAGTGTAGATTATCTGTTTAAGAGTTTAAGATTCCTTCAAGCTTTCAGTTATTTGTAGCCGTAGACACTCTGAAATACTATCAATCTGTGAGCTAAATAAACATGATGATGCCTTTACTTGCACCAACAATGATAACATTTCCGTAAAGAACTACATATATATTTTAAACTGTATTAAAACAGCAGAAAATGGGCTTAGGCAAAAAATAAATAAATAAATAAATACAAACAAACTAACACAATACCCGCGTGCACTGATTTGTCTTCATAAGGGTTACCACAAGACTGGCAGAGGCTAGTATGCAATTATATTTAATTTTAATATTCATTTAGAATTGTTATAGTGGTGCTTGCTTCTGTAATAAAAGTTCAGGAAATTTTCCCTACTATCAAACCCTTTGTTCAATCATAAAAACTACATGAAATAAACTCTCATTGAATAACTCATGAGCTGAAACTTTGTGAACAGGGTCTAAACCTCTGTAAAGCAGAGAAGGATCACTTTAGCAACAGTTACAGTTTTACCTGGAGCCTCTTTCTGTTGGAAGTGATCTGAGGGATCTTGCTATAGACTCTCAATGAAATCTAAATATCATGCAGATAACAGCCCATCCTGTAGGAAATAAATAACAGATAGCACACTGTTTTGATATATCTAATGTATAATACTTATTGATGATCTTTTAAAAAATATCATCACATTAAAAATAATTGTACAATTAAGTTACACTCAATACATACAACTTCATCCAGCACAAGGAATTGAACTTGAGAAACGCTGATCTTCCCTGTTGATATCAGATCATCAACTCGACCAGGCATTCCCACAATTATATCAACCTGTTAAATATAAATTATTTCAATTTAAACAAAACCCTTATAATCCTTGATGAGCAAGCCAAATCCCACTTTAAATGTGGCTTTACTGTTATCTAACAAGCTAAACAACAGAAGAAATACATCTACATCAGATCTACAGCAGCATCCAATCGCATTTGTTGTCCCAATGACAGAATATGGTTCCGGTGCAGGATCTTGTCCGGACCCTTTCCATTTTCAGACTTCAATTTATAGACAGGCAGGTCTGACATCTGACTCTCCACTATGTATGGACTGGAGTTCCATCTGTCAGCCAGTTTATGTTTCCCTTGGAAACTCAGATTCCGATCAGCACTTTGTCACCAGACTTTAGACAGTGATATTGCAATTTTTGTTCATATCTGTCTTTATTGTGCTTGTTCATCTTATCAGCTGTAGCTTGAGCCAGTTTATAAGATTCTTGCAACTCTCGTTTCATTTTGGAGACATGCTTCAGGTACAAGGTGTCAGATGTACCGTCGGCAGACACTCCAAAACACAAGTCCATGGGCAATCTTGCTTCACACCCGAACATTGGAAAATATGGGGAGTGACCCGTAGATCCATTCTGGGTGCAATTATAAGCATGCACTAGATAACTTAGATGTTGACTTAATTTTAACATTTGCTTAGGTTCTAGCGCACCTAACATGTCAAGCAATGTTCTGTTGAATCTTTCAGGTTGAAGGTCCCCTTGAGGATGATAAGGTGAAGTCCGGGACTTTTTCACTCCCAGCATACTCAGGAGCTCATGGATTAGCCTGCTCTCGAAATCTCGGCCTTGGTCTGAGTGCATTCTTTTGGGCAACCCATACTGTATGAAGTATTTCTCCCACAGCACTTTCACTACAGTGGTAGCTTTCTGGTTTTTAGTAGGAAATGCGTAATGTGTAAACTGGTCAGTGATTAACAACACATTGGAATCAGGTTCAATAGAGAAAAAGTGCATGCAAACTAAATCCGTAGGCCCCCCACTATGCATGTGAGAAAGAGGAACAGCTATTTTTGACAATGTCTTTCTCTGTATACAGCGAGCACAGGTCTACATCTAACTTCATACTTGGCCAGTAGAATCTGTCACGCAGTAGGTTATATGTCTTGTCAAAACCCTACAAGGTCTTGCAGAGACGGTAGTATAGTATTTAAGAACTGGTTTTGGTAGTAGAATTTTTTTTTCTGATAGATTGATCTGTTAATTTGACAACTCTGTATTGCAGTCCTTGTTCAATTTTTTACTTGTCCCACTCTAGTAGCAGGAGTAGAATGTCAGTGTGATATGTCTTGACAATGCCATTGACGTCTCTTTGTCGAACAGCTAACCACACCTCCCCTATACATGTCTCTCCTTTCTGAGACACTTGCAGGTCTGAAGAGCTGAGGTTTAGGCAATTGTTGTGTGTTTAGGGCAGTGAGATGACAGTATGTCCTGGGCACAGCAAGCACTGATGTTCCCATCTGTTCAATTACACGGGCTGGTGGTAATTTATGGGGTTTTTTTTAACAGGTGGATGATGTCTGACAAAGAGTTCAAACCCCAAGGGCAGAGATTTCTTTCCACTCATCATCAGGAGATGGACTGGAATGAGGACGCCATGACAGTGCATCTGCATCCAAATCTCGTCTTCCAGGTCTGTACCGCAAACTGTCATAGGTGGACAGGGCAGCTAACCATTTGTGTCCTGTGGCATCCAACTTTGCTGATGTCAAGATGTATGTCAGGGGGTTGTTGTCGGTCCTCACCTTGAACTGGGCTCCGTACAGATAATCATGAAGTTTGTCTATAGTTGCCCACTTCAACGCCAAGAACTCCAACTTATGAGAAGGGTAGTTCTTCTCAGATGGTGACAGGCTTTGGCTGATGAAGACAACTGGAAGCAGTCTTTCAACTTGGTCTTGATATAGTACACCTCCTAATCCCTCTAGGCCAGCATCTATATGTAGCACATATGGGTTCAGTGGATCTGCGAATGCCAAGAATTGCACTATAGTCAGGCAGGTCTTCACTGTCTGGAAAACAGCTTCACACTTCTTATCCCATCTAGGTCCGAAAGGTTCAGATGGTCTGAAGTACATCCCATTAGGTGGTGCATCAGGTTTCTTCCCATTCCTGATTCAAAGTTTGACATACACATATAATCTTTCACAAAGTGGCGGTAGTAACCGTAGAAGCCCAGGAAAGAACGTAGGGTTGGCAAAGTCTGAGGACTAGGTCAGGTGGTTACAGCCTCAACCTTAAATGGATCAGTGGCAATGCCATGGTCCTGCAAAATTGACATTTGTCTAGTGACAGTTTCAGACCTTCTTTTAACTCTTTGCGGTCCATTTATTCAGCTCCTGTCAGGCACGTCAGGTCCAATTTATTTTCACATGCACTGTTTATTTTACACACACTGTTTAAAATATTTTTTTCCTAGTAAAGCCCAGTTTAACGGGCATTGCAATCCTAAAGGACATCAGTACTGCATCTCCAGCCAAGCCCCACCCCGTGTTCGCTGTATTTTTCACACACCTCTTTATAGACCTGCATACTGATAAATCCTTCCTTGATCACTCGTTTTATCACCAAATGCGATCTAAGGCATTATTTTATTACTGTAGCATCTCAAAAAGCTCTGCAAATGTTTGTGATATTCTTTGAGCGCTGGATGCGGAAGCAGCTACTGCCTTTGTTTATATCTGCTTATCTCTGTATGTCATAGCTGTTAGGGCTATTGCTCACACTGCCCTTTTTTTCAGTTTCATTCAGCTCCTGTCAGTCTCACTCGGCCATTTAATAGTTTTCTCTGCTTTATCTGGAGAAAAAACAACTAGAGACCTGTGCTTTACGTCTTTTCGATGATGTTGGACAGGGTCCAACATTAGACTGGAAAGGGAAAATCATAATGTCGTACATGGTCCGACATTGGACCACATAGGGTTAATCTGTCAAGAACTTTGAGCAAATGTTCTTTGTGCTCTTCTAGCGTTCTGCCAAAGATTAATAGGTCGTCAAGGTAGACTAATACCTCTAAAAAGTTAATGCCCCCAACCTTACATTTTATTATTCTTTGGAAGGTTGCAGGGGCTCCACAAATCCCTTGAGGCATATGGGCAGTTAAATGTATTTTTCTCCTTGTTGGCTGAGCTCATTGGAATTTGATAGTAGCCACTTCTGAGGTCCAACACACTAAACCATTTGCTTCTGCTCAAACAGTTCAGGGCATCCTTCATCCATGGCATGGTGTGTCTGTTGAGGGTTTCTGTAGTCAACACACACTCTAATCATGTCAGTCTTCTTCCGTACCACCATTATTGGAGAGGCGGGTGGACTTCTGGACTCAGAGATGATCCCAGGAGATTTGAGATCTTGCAGATGTTTTCTCATGTCTTCCATGTTGGTGGGAGCCAGTCAACGAGCCTTTTCCAGGAACGGCCTGGAATCGTTCAGTCTTATCTCATGTTAAGTGCTCATGTTAAGTTATCTCATGTTAATTTCTCAGTCTGACGTCTCTTCCACTCTTCTGGCACAGTCAAAACAGGCAGGTGTCAATTTCATAAGTGGCTCGCTAGCACTCTCAATGTTTGGTGAAGCCAATATATCAACAGGGAACAGATGAGCAATGGAGGTTCCACGTCGCAATGTTACTTCTGTAGTAGAGACATTTCGGCTAGCTGACATGACAGTGGCAGTCTGTACTTCAGGCCTCACTAGTAAGCTCTAGTACGTCAAGAAATTAAGTCTCCTCTGGATGGTCCACTAACAGTATGTCGTCAGCAGGCAAGCAGGGAACTTTGGAATTCCAGTTACTTGTAACAGTCTCCTAGGTGGCAAAGTAGCAGCGGTCAGAAGGCATGTAACTTGGTTAGTTAACCCCTTCACCTCTGGCTTCAGGCTTTCCAGTTCAGATACAGCAGCAGCAGGAGCTGTTCTGACAACAGACGTAGTGACAGAGCTCTTCACAGCACCTTTGTTCCAAATCAGGTCCTCCTCCTCTCTCACCTTGCATAGCAGCTTGGAAAAAGAAGGGGAGTCTTGGAATTTCTGTGTCAAACGAAGACACAGCGACACCATATCATGGGTGAGCGATCCTTTACAACCTGTTCTATTCGGGTGCGGTTCATGTCTTCCACGACAATCACTCCCTTTTGAAACACTCTGTGCAACAGCTTATCTGAGCAATACAAATACGTGGAGAGCTTTTCTCATTGCTCTTGAAAAGTGTACCTAAACTTCACTAACAAGTCAGGGCCACTTTCAGTTGTACCATAAGCAGTTTCCAATAAAAATAAGTAATCCCCGACAGTAGCAGATGGATTTCCTATTTTTTTAAATCTGATAAAGTCAGGTGCAGGACCCTTCATGCTTTTTCACACTGCCGGAAGGAACATTGCCACTCTTCCAATATGTGAGTCGCTTGTTTAACCCAGGCGTCATATTCCTCCTCACCACTAGGAAAACATATGTAATTTCCTGTAACTATGCCCTTCCAATGATGGTAGTAACCAGATCTCGGTTTAAATGAACAACAGGAGAACAGCTCACTTGGTTAACCATCCTCCTTACATCCGCTAACGTTTTGCTTTTATTTGAATTAAAAAAAGGACGCTGGACTTTTAGTGTTACCTGTGTATATATTTTCTTTATTTGTATTGTGTTTTTTTGTTTGTTTTTTATAAAAAAATATTGAAAGTACTGGTACATGGTACACCCTTGAACTTCGAATGCTTAAGTGTCTGCCACAAGCTTGAACGCAATTGAGGTTGTCTGGACTAACAGTTCACAAAGAGATCTGGACCAACCATCTCGTGAGCTACAGACATGCGCTTGCTGCAGCTAGGGTAAAGTATTTCTCTGAAATCATAACTATGGGACATGGTAAACCCAATGTTCTCTTTAAGATCAAATCCTACATCCAGTCACCAACAGATCCATCTCCCATTCATCCTCCTCTCTTACCTGTCATGATTTCTCCTCTTTCTTTCGGAACAAAATTGACAACATCTATTCTATGCTGTCCTGCCACAAACCCAGTTTACTACTTGACGACCTTGACTCTCCTCCGGTTGCCCATTCCTGCCCTCTCCTCCTACCCTCCTCTCACCATTGCAGATGTTTCCGGCATACTTTTGAAATCAACTACTGCCACATTCCCCCTGGACCCCTGGCTGACTAACCTTATCAATCTCTGTGCTTCTGATCTTGTCCCTGGACACTGGCTCGGTTCCTGCTGCCCTAAAGCTTGCCCAATTACTCAAAAACGCCGGTATTCAAAAAACCTTCCCTCAACCTGGCTGATTTGCATCCCAACTCCAATCTCTCGTTTCTCTCCAATCTCTTGAAAGGGCTGTAGGCAGTCAGCTAATGAAATATCTCACGGATAACAATTGTAAATAATCTCCTGCTTAATGCTGATGGTGGTGCTCCCTCTGACTTGTCCTCATTGACCTAACAGCTGCTTTTGACATAAAAAATGATGGCATTTTTCTTGACCGCCTTCAGAAGTATGCTGGGATCTCTGGAACCTGTATCTCCTGGATGTCCTCTTACCTATCGGGACGCATGCAGTCTGTTTTATATGCTGGATGCAGTAATGTTGCAAACCCGGTCACTTATGTTGTCCCCCAAGGATCTATCCTTTGGCCCTTTCTCTTCAATATCTACATTAGGTCACCTCATCCACCAACACAGCCTCATGTTTCACTCCTATGCTGACGACACCCAGCTCTACTTAAGACTTGACTATGGATGCCCTTCTGCCATGGTCCAGCTCTCAGCTTGCATTCAAGACATCAAGGCCTGGATGTCTGACAATTTTCTTCAGCTGAACACATCTGAACTCCTTCCAGTAGGTTCTAAAACTCAACTTAAGAATCTCAATATAGCTGCCCTGAACCTCGGAAACTGTCTGCTGCTGCCTTCCCCCACAGTACGAAGCCTTGGTGTACTTCTTGACAGCAACTTGTCCTTTAATGCCCACATCTCCTCCTTGGTCAAATCTTCCTTCTACTGTCTTTGAAATATCTCCAAAGTCCATCCCTACCTTTCCCTCCTAGATGTGGATATACTTTGTCATGCATTTATCTCCTCTCGACTCGATTACTGCAACTCTTTATATGGTGGTCTTCCTGCACGCAACATAAACAGACTGCAGCTAGTTCAGGATCCTTACCAGATGTAAAAAACGTGATCACATCACCCCCCTGTCTTGCCCAGCTGCACTGGCTACCTGTAAAGTTCAGGATTACTGTCAAAACTCTCCTGCTCACTTACAATGTCCTTCATCACATAGGTCCGGAGTACCTTCTCAACTTGTTGACCAGCTACATCCCTGCCCGCAAGCTGAGGTCCTCCGACTCTGGACTGCTTGTTATCCACAAGCAAAAGTGCACCACACTTGGAGAATGCTCGTTTAGTTTCATGGCTCCACCTCTTTGGAACGCTCTCCCAGCTTTGGTGCATGGGATGCTCCCACCATCTCTCACTTTAAATCAACTCTCAAGACACACCCGTTCTCTCTTGCTTTCCATGCTCTTTGAACATGCTATCTGCTATTAGCTGCTGTGTTGTTGATACTATTTAATGTATTATGCTACTATCATGTAATATGCATTTTCATCTGTATTTAATGTATTATGCATTGTTGTTTTTGTTTGTTTTGTTTTGTTTTTGTTGTGTCATATATTATGCATTTCTCTGTATTTAAAGTACTATGGGTTTTCTTGTTAATGCATCTTGTAAGGTGCTTTGTGATGGTGGTCCACTATGAAAGGCGATATATAAAATAAAGATTGATTGATATATTTTTTGTCACTCCAGTTAAATTTAAGAAATGAACATGGTTCAACCACCAAAATAGTTACTATGACATATATAACATACAGGGTATTCTACATGATAAGTATAATGTATACAAAGGTTCCACCGAGGGAACGCAATAATTTAATTTCCATTCTATTCAAAAGAGTAATGTGCTCTTTTGCCTTCTGTAGATTTGTGCATCTGAGATCTTTTCAGTGTAACTATGGTTGTGGATGGCAAGGTAGTAAATGAAGAGGAGAACATTCTCTATGATTTACTTATAAAAACCCAATGGCCACAGGAGACCGATACCCAGGTCAGTTCTAAAAACACAAGTGGAGGCCTAACTTAAGCATTAGTTAAGCGTAAGAAACTGGTAACGTGAAACCTGAGTAAAGCAGTGAGGGCACAGAACCATGCAGCACAAGATGTACACTGACAGCAGCACTGTGATAGCAACCAAATCATGCAATGCAATCAATAAATAAATGCATAAACAAAACCTCGATGGAATTATATCATGCATCTGAAAGTTAAGTTGCTGCTTCAAACACTTGAAAATGTAGTGTTCTTTCATCTCATAACTTACCATAGTAAAAACACACCAACATGGAACATCGTAAAGCACTGAGAGGTATTGTAATGAGTTTCAATAAACTTGGTAAGCCATAGTAAATGCATAAAACATGTTGTTACTGCAATGCTGTAGTAACATTTTTTTTAAATAATATTTACACTGTGTACACAGATGGCTACCAAGTCATTACTTACATATTTTTAGTACTGTCTGTATACATTATAAATCGTCACTCAAGAAGCAGTTGATTCAGTAAGAAGAACTACCACAAGTGTTAGATATTTACCAGCAAGAGTAACGTATCTAACATTTAACTACAGTACTGCAAATAATGTAAGCATGATGTTTTTATAAGGAATTCTTAGGCAGGAGGTGAGATATTACCTAGCCACCCATTACCTACCAATGGGTGCTCATTGGTAAAGCCAGGCTGTTTTTTTTTTTTTTTTTTTTTTTAGAAATACTGCAATATTATGTTTTTATGTTATTACTGAGCTTAATGTCAAAGGCATCAATAATTACCATATTGCTAGGTACTGTGTAATTTAATCAAAGCCATCTGTTGTACTAGTTACTCGAATGTTATTTGTGCAAGTATGTGTGATTGTTTTTATTTTTTATTTTTTTTTGTAACTGCAGCTGAGAAGACCAAGAGTCAATATCTGTCATCACAAAGGCTGTCACAGGTAAGACTGTTTTCTTATAATTACTGAAATTAATATTGTGGATGCCTTTTCATATTACCTTAAAGGTTTTAATACTTCAAATGGTTTCAGCTCAGTTACGTTGAATATTTATTTTTATATAATGGCCTTAAAATATAGAAACATCTGTAATTCTGGGTAATTGGTTGGTGTGCCAATAGGTTCACCTTGCACATTATAGCTTTGACCAGAAGATATTTTAGTTTTATTTAATTAAAGAGCCAGTTCCACCCCCATATACATTATAACAAAATCTGTAAGGTGTATTTGACATTGCTGTGCTGTTTCCTTTCTTTCCGGATCGCTTTAAATAACTAAGCACTATTTTTGGAATTACTGTAAGCACTGCTTCGGCAACTCTGATCTATCCTGAAGCCTGGTGGATTGTTTGCAGCTGCCAGGTTGCTAGGACCACAGTCTCCACCTGGTGTTAGGTTTTAGACACTTCTGTATTTTTAGGCACCATTAAAGTGTTATTTTTAAATTTCCGGTAATTGTATATAGTAAAACAATTACAAGGCTCGAAGTTAATGTATATTTGGTAGCATTTTGCTACCCAAAACTTTTAATTTGCTACTAGCTTTTTTTATGCAGTAGCATTTTTCTGATACTTTACGCTGCAGTTTATATGATTGACCCTGAGTGAAATTGTACATAATTACAGGTATTAGTTTTTTAAAATATGTACATTGTATTTCATAAAGCAAGAAACCATTGCTAATAGAGGTGACAGGTTTGTTCCGCCCCATGTAGATACGCGAGAGGCCCACAATGCAAATCATATTGGACAGTGGAGTACAAACACTGTTACAAATCACAAAGTGGATACAATTTCAATATATGAAGTTTATTTTATATACCAAAGGTAAAATGAAACTGTAAAAAAAATTGGATTTTTTTAAAGATAATAGGCAGTGACCCATCAGGATTTTAAATTTATTCAGTGTCTATAATCTGTCATGGAAAATGTCAGTGCCGGGTTTGTTATGTTAACCCTGGTTTCACCCATGCTAAAAATGAACACATAATAGGTAGATAATTATTACTTTATCAAAATTCTGATTACGAAAAAATGCAGTGAAAAGGCAGGGTGGGAGCATACATATTTATGAACAAACCAGTCAGTGTAACACATTGCATGAAAATTTTAAATGTAGCAGTACCCTGCAGGAATTCGCTTTCATTTTCAAAACAGTTTGGTTGTGTTTATAACTTTATAATTTACAAGGTCATACAATACAGGATTCAACAACAATGTGGCACAGTTTGTTTGTTTTTTTTTTTAAATCACTTCATAGGTGTGTATGATTTGTTACTTACTGAAACCTCAGCCAACAGCTGATGACAGATAAGAGGATAATTTCGTACCAACTTAATTTGCACCGATGAAACATAACCTTGTTAGCCGTACTGATGGCATATCAATGACAGATGAGGTTGCATTCTCATAGAACTTAAGGATAAAACATAATACATTTCGACAAGGAATTGCATCAGTTCCATTATTTAGTTGAGCACAAGGTGGTTTCAATAAATACTTTCTGACTTAAATATAGGCCTTCTGTGTGATAGTTTGAGTTATTCAGTCTATTTAAAACAGTAGGTAGATGTTTATTTTTTTAATTATTTTTATAAATAATTTTTAATTGAATAAACCACTAATGAATAAGACCATTGTGCTACCTACTTTCCAGGCAGGTAGCAAATCCTTACTACTGCCTTAAAAAGGTAACTTCTAGCCTTGAAATACCAAGACCTCTCTGGTTCTGAGGTATGGTCGAAACCATAGTGTTCTGTTGCTGTCTTGTTCCTTGTTCTTAACAGAAGCCTGGCCATACTGTCAGTATATTTTGTAGGCTATTTACTTGTTTTTTTTGTTTTATTTTTGTTACTGTAATAATAGACATTTGAATTATTAAAATATCAACCAACTCTGAAAAACATTTCTAAAAGTATTTCTGTATAGACTGTAGGAGAAAAAAATAAAACAACAGCATTTCACTTTTTAATTTTTTTTTTAAATACATGTATATCGTTATTATTAGGGATACAACATTTCAATAACTGTTGCTTTGACTGGTGTATGTGTAGACTAGGCATTATCTTTTATAGCTTATTTTGCCTATATTTAAACTTTTATTATCGACTATGATCGTGACTTCGGATCTGAGTTTGTAAATGATTATAACAAACTTGATTCTAGGAACTCACAAGTCACCTTGATTCCTGCAGGCTTTTGAAAATAAGTCTGTGCTATTTGAAACCAAAAATGCACAAAGCGTTTGCTCAGGTAACCCAACAGGAGGCGGGTCTCTCAGAAATGGGAAAGGGAGAACAGAGCAAAACACAGCATGGATACTTTTTCAGGTAACATAAATTTGTTTCAATTTGTTTCCATTTAAGTTTATACTTCAGTGTGTTTGGTGAAAGATTTTTCAACACCGTATTGTCAGAAGCATTCTTATGCTATCAGAAATGACCCATAACTATAATATAGTAGCAATAATATAATAAAAGTATTTGACAAATGTTTAGACTAGTCTTTAATGTTTCAGTAATTTGGTTTGAGTTTTTACTTTGTGTGTGTGTGTGTGTGTGTGGGGGGGGGGTAGTGGTGGTATGCAATGATATTTATAAGCTATCCTATTTAAACATATTTACAAGGTTTTTGGACTTGTTTCTTTTGCAGCAGAATATGTATCTCATTGTGCAGTTCATTCATGATCGTCTTAAGATTCCTATAATAAGAATTACCATGCTCGGCCACCAGATGGCATGCATTCTATGCCAAATTTCCATCAAAGGAACTGCAGTAGTGCTTGTATTTGGCAACAGAGGTAGAAAATCTAATTCGATTTTAGATTAGGAAATCTATTAGGGTTTGATAAACTCAATCTTTATATGCCATATAATGTATGTTTTGTGTTTTGACAGAAGATTTAAATTTCACTATTTTCATTGTTATTACATTTTTTTTTTTTTTTTGTGATATAAATACCATCAAGTTCCTCCATACCTCCTCGACTTGTCTAACTAGTCGGTAAAAAAAAAAAAAAAAAAAAAGCAGTCGATCCTTGCAAGGTAATGGAACTTTAATTTTAGTATCATGTCATTAATTTGTGCAAGGCATCAAGAAAGACAGACAGAAAATGAAAATACATCCATTATTTTAGGCCCCTTTTAGGCAAATAAATGCAATCTGTAGGTACACAATTTATTCTGCAAAATGTGGTAATTACAACCTGAACTAGGTCTACTGCATGTAGTCTGCAACATTTCAGATTTGTCTGTCACACAGTTTCTTACTATGTGTAGCATCCCTAGATAATGTGGCTAACCCATCAATCTGAATGGTCTGCATTTGATATTACAGTTTTATAGCGCTCTTTGTGCACATTAGGTGTCAGAGTGATTGGTGCTCTGTTCAAAAGCCCACTTCAAACTGCCTGAAGCAGTACTTCTCTAAGGTTAGATGTGGACCACCTTGGCATTTGGGGAATATTTCACAGACCATGACAAGTATGGATCTAAAAGTATATGTTTTACATTACAGATCTAACAAGTATTTTGAATATTGAGCAGATAGATAAATGTGATTTAAGATGTTGTTCCACAGAGTATATTTGTTGATATGCTGTTATATTGTTTGTACTGCCAGATACAATTGTTAGATGCAGTAACTAAATTATTCAGATAGTACACACTTTATATTTACTCAGCGACCAAAAGAGGCCAATTGACCTCAGGTTGGTCAAAGATGCTACAATAAAAGAGCTGTTGTAGAAATATGATTTAAACACTCTTTTAAAGTACGTTTATAATATACTTTGTAGCCAGTAGCCTCAGATTGCATTTCAAGTTGTTTTGTTTTGTTATGATATTTGCAATTGTTAAAACTGTTATTGAGTTTTTATGGATTTCTTATTTCCCTGTAAAACCTGGGAAAGTGCTTTGAATGGTTTAATCCTAATTTCTTTCACCCTTTCCCCACTGTGTTTAGTTAATACTGTACCACAAATGTATTATGTGTTTTCAGGTGGGTATTATATTTGTGGGAGATATTACATTTGTGGTTTGTACAATACACATAGTGTCCCCTCAGTAAATTTGCTCTAAAAATCTAAAACAATCATATTCTCTTTTATTCTTGTATCTAATCTAACTAGCCCAATGCAGACTAAACATAAGATTGTGCAAAGTTATGATGATTAATTACATGACTTCAGTTAAAACTAAAGGATCACTACTGGTAGCCATGGAAATCACTTACCGGAATGAGAAAGTGCAGTATAGACCTAAGTTAGAAGTTCAGGTAAATTGATTAATAAAAAAAAAAAATATATATATAAAATGGGCTTTTCAAAACAGTTTAAAGAAAAGTCCCAGATAATATCAAAAAGCTAACAAACAAACAAACAAACACATAAAATAAAAATAAAAACAAAATAATAAAGAGCAACACACTTTTGATATTATATCTGCCTTCCTGTGTCCTAAAAAACAATATGTTTCATTTATAGTAAAGGGAAGCTACTGGCTGTTGTACAGGACCAGTGTGTTGAGATCAGGTAATTGAAATTCTTAAGTTGAACAAAGATGTTTTTTGAAAGAAGTTCCTCGTTTTTAGTGTGTGTTATCAGTGAGGCTTTAATATCCTATCAAATCATTTCAATATGACCTGCATTGCTTATTCTATACTAGGCATAACAGCCTTGTCATTATCTGAACTGTGGGATAGTATCTTACTGAGTGAATTTTCCACACTGTAAATTCTAAAAGTTATAATTTGTACCATTTAGAATTACCTTTTCAGGTTTCTGTTTTCAATCCTGTTGTGTAATAAAACCAAGGAAAGAAATACAGCATTATGGAAACACTCAGCAAGAAACAATCATCATAACGCCAGGGTGACCATTACTAGCACCTGCATTACCCTTGTCTGTTTGTCATTAACTGGAAACTTTGTGATTTAGGTGTGACTTCTCAGTTGCAACACATTTCCCTGAGTGTCTATAGCAAGTTGTTATCCAAGAAGTGATAATATATTTATCTTTCAACAGTCTTATTAGTTAGATTTGTAACCATGCCTTTGTTTCCTTATAGAACAATTTTTTGGTTTTATAGTAGAATCAAAAGGGCATTTTTGTAAACTAATTTGAAAAAGAAAGATGTTGATTTCCTCAAGTATTAACTTTCTATATCTGTTTATTCATATTGATTGCAAAAATGTAAATTAACAATACACACACCTTAACTTTTTGGCAATTAAGTTTTATTTGGCATACAATTAAGTATACATTATATTGCAAAACCAGAAAATATGTTTTTTTTTTTTTTTTTTTTTTTTTTTTTTAATGTTTGTACCAGGGATGGCAAGAAAACTCCCATGCATAGCAGTTTGATCCATTCCTGGTTTTACTATGAGTTTAATAGAATATACCTCGGCTTGTTACCTAATCACTGTGGCTGATCAAGCTTGCAGTGTAATCTGGAACAGGTGACACTGGTATGGAGCAGGTATATTATTTCCATCTCACTATACCTTATTTTGGTTTACTTAAGCTATTTGTTTTCCAAAACATTTTGCAGAATACATTTTATTTACATATGACTTTTTTTTTATGTCACATGCTGTGTCATTCTGTGATTTTAATCAACGTAAAGCTGCCACAAGCCTATTGTATATTAATGTTGTATATTGTCCATTCAATATTTGTCCATGTTAAATCCTTTGTCCATTCAATATTTGTCCATGTTAAATCCTTCTGCATTCCTATACAGTCATTTGAAAATCAACACCCATATTTCTAGCTGCATGAGAGAGGAATGTATGTTTTTGTTTGTTTGTTTGTTTGTTTTTTATTAATTAAATCTCATATAGGTTTCTCATTTTACAGAAAAGCAAGAGATGATTTTGTTTCAATCATTGGAAAGTGTTCAAGTAAAATCTAGCTGCTATTATTATTTCACAATGTGTATTTTCCCCCAGCTTCACTAAATAAACCAAGCCTTATAATGGAGGTGAAAAGCACAGAGTCGGCTCCTCTGTGCAGATAACCAAACATCATTATGAGAGCAGTAAAAGTCACAAGAGGTAGTGAAGTGGAAATATGTAGGATCCTGGATGATTTCTTTTTCTTTTTTTTTTTTTTACAACATTTACAGTCCACGACAGCAACATCGACAACATTTTGTTTTTGACCTGATGAATCTTCTAAGTGGAACAAGTGGTATTGAATACTACATGTGACCAAAACAATTCACATGTGCAAGAACAGCCAAGTTAATTTAGAGGATCAGCCAAGTAAAGATGTGTTCTATCAAAGGGGATAATGTTCCCTCTCTCCTTTTTTGTATTGCAAACAGGAACAACTAGCAATGAATAAAAAACATAGGATCCCAAGCTAGATACTACATATTTACAGTGCCGAGAAAAAGTTTGTGAACCCCTCAGGATTTTCACATATTTCACATATTTCAAACCTAAAATGTTATCAGATCTTAATCTAAGACCTAATAATAGATAAAGATAACCTAATTAAACAAATGACACAAAAACATGATACTTTAACATTCATTTATCCACAAATGGTTCAACATTCAATATCCATATGTGAACCTTTAGATTCAGTAACTGGTGGTACCCCCTTGAGCAGCAATGACTTCAACTAAGCATTTCCTGTAACTGTTGGTCAGTCTTTCACATCGGTTTTGAGGAATTTTGGCCCATTTCTCCTTACAGAACTGTTTCAACTGAGTGACATTTGAGGGCTTCCTTGCATGGACAGCTCGCTTCAGGTCCTGCCACAACATTTCAATGGGGTTTAGGTCCGGACTTTGACTAGGCCATTCTAAAATGTGGAATTTCTTCATCTGCAGCCATTTTTTTGTAGATGTGCTTGTATGTTTAGGATCATTGTCTTGCTGTATGACCCGCTTTTGGTTCAGTTTCAGCTCACGGAAGGATGGCCTGACATTCTCCTCTAGAATCTTTTGATACAATGCAAAATTCATGATTGTGTCAATGATGGCAAGCCGTCCTGGTCCTGAGGCAGCAAAGCAGCCCCAAACCATCACACTCCCACCATCGTGCTTGATGGTTGGGATGAGGTTCTTCTTTAACTTGTCTGTCTAGAGAACATTGTTCCAGAAGTCTTGTGGATCATCTGTGTGCTCTTTAATGAACTTCAGATGGGCAGCAGTGTTCTTTTTAAAGAGCAATGGTTTCCTCCTAACTATCCTTCCATGAACACCATTCTTGTTCAGTCTTTTTCTGATAGTTGAGTCATGAACACTCACATTAGCCAAGGCGACAGTGGCGTGTAGCTCCTTGGCTGTTACTCTGGGGTTCTTTGTGACTTCAGTGATGATTTTCCGGTTTGTTCCCGCTCTATCTATTTGTAGACTATGTGTCTGACAGTGGATTGGTGGAGCCCCAAATCCTTAAAAATGTTTTTTTTTTAACCCTTTCAAGACTGATGAGAATTAATAACTGTTTTTCTGAGGTCCTCAGAGATTTCTTTTGATCGTGGCATGACCTCTTTCCACCCATCTTTATGGTGAAGACCAAACTCACAAAGTTTCAGATCTTTATATAGGGTGGGGCTTCCCAAACTCATCCCTGAAGTTCTACCTAATTATTTAAACACCTGATTCTAATTATCCCCTTAATTGAGCTTATAAAACTAGGGGTGCACCTACTTTTTTCACATCCCCTGAATCTTAATTACTCATTGTTTTTGTATAATTCATACATCATTTTGTTTCAAAAGACATGGAATTGGTTAATATAAAACCTACTGGATATTTAAGAAAAGACTGGTTTTGATTCAAGAAGGCTATCATGGTAAAACTGTAGAATTTCCATAATTATCATTGGGGTTCACAAATTATTTCTCAGCACTGTATATGGCAGATCCTTTGTTTGAACTCTGCTATTTTCTATTGTTACTATATAGGTAGATTTTCTTTTTTTAAAACAGTCATGCTGGCTACCCAGATTCAACTTAAATGTTATTCTAACTTGGCTGATTTATTTATTTGTCTGCCACTCTATAATACTCTTCCACTTGGTTAAAACCTTCAAGCTGAAGCTAGCTAGATGTAGCAGAATGTGTAACATCACTACAATCCCCAATCTCCAGTCATTACCACGGAAATTGTTCTAGGTTATTTCCTTTCTGTCAGCATGCTGTTAGAGAGGGAGTGATATGAACAAGTTGTGGTTACTTAGCAACCATTTGGTATATCTTTACCTGACAATTTCAGATTCTGGTTGAGAAAGCCTAGGCCTATGTACAGTTTATTACAGCTGGCAGGTTTTTTTCTTTTTAAATAATGCTCAAGCGCAATGAGAAACGTTGGTCCTTACAACGGTCTGAGGTTCATCATCTTTCATGGACGTTAAACAGCATAAAGGGTTAAAGAAGATAAAGCAGAAATGGATGTCTTACTATCATTAAAGTTGATTAAGCTTCACTTGAGAGCACAGAGTTACAGTATACAAGATACTTATTTGTATTTCAACCTCTGTAAAGACAGTAGAATTTAATCTGATTTTGTTCTGGTTTTATTCATTTCCACTACCATGAGTTTTAAAAATGAATTTTCTTTGCATTCTTTACTTAAAAATGAACGTGACATTTAACGTATGTGTGGAAGGGGTGTGGGTAATTCACTGACCAGGAGACAGACAGGTGTAGTTGAAAACACCACACAGGTGCCCAGTTTTATTTCAGGGGCGCGTTGGGTTTCTTTAGCCCGCAGAGGGTGCTGTTGGTCCGTGGTCTGCTTACCAACTATGTTAAACAGAACCACAGGAATACCAAGCAAGGGTAAACAGTTCAGGCGCACTCGCAGATGCTTCAAAACAATACTACAAAAATCGAAGGCACAAAGAAACAGGAAAAATAAAACAGTAACAAAACTACAAAGAAAAGGTGCTGCACTCTGCAGCAATATCGTGGTCGCCGCTGCCCGTGCGACCCGGAAGCCCGTCCTATGCTGCCGGCTACCTAGCCTGCTCAGCTATCCTTATTCAGGGATCTGCCCAAGAGTTCCCCTCCCTCACTGTCTCGCTCTGAACCTGTGTTCCATTCCGTTTGGTCGTGGACCAGCGTTTCCGTGCACTCTGCATGTTTAAAGGGGCAGATCTGAGCAAACAACAGAGCGTTAATTTATAGGGCTAACAATCTCCCAAGATGTGCCTCTCAGCCATTCAGAGAGGGGGAAAGTCCACACACCCACTTTCCCACCTCCCTGTGTCACTGCCATGACTCACAGGCGGTTGTTGGACGACTGCCGCCCTCTTCCTGCAGCCCATGAACACGCCAGCAGAGTCAGCACAGATCTCTCCCTGTTACAGTATGTTTTTGAAAGAGTATGGACTATATGCATATATATATATATATATATATATATATATATATATATATATATATATATATATATATATAATGTGAGGCTTGTGGTAGTAAACAGTGTAGTTTATTTCTAACTTGTTACTTCAATAATATCTACTACCAGCACCTTTATTTTCTGTGACAGCTCTAACTGTAACTTTTGTGCTTTGATACTTTCAGCATTAAATTAAATTAAACAGACCATAACATCTTGCTTGCAGATTGCTCATGCACCATGATAGCCACTCACTGCAAACAATGTTTGCACCAGGTCAGATATTATTCATTACCTGAGATGTCACATAACTGACTTTTTTTTGATGGAGGTTTTAAGGGCAACCAACCATTAAAACAAATGAACTGAATAAAGACCTTTTGACTTTGTGTCATTAGTAATCTTTATTCAAGAGACATCATTGTTGATTCTCATAGCAGCACACATTCAGAGAAACCCAAAGCCTGACACATTTGACTATTGCTATGTTCACTGGCTTTACTGAAGCACTCTTGCGTAAGGTGTGCTTGATTTTTAGACAACCAGAAAGAACCTCCTTTTCACTTATTGAAATTTAAAGAATTCATTGGAACAGGGAGCAGAATTAATGAAAAATAAAGATCTGTTTCATAAACCAGTCTGTTTACAAACTTGTCTTATATATGGGTATTTATATTTAAACATCAACAGTTTTCACAGATTATCAACAGCTGTTAATGTGTGTTATATTTCATTAGGTGAAATCCTTAGATGCAGAATTTATGTGTGATCTTTTATGCACTTGACTGTTTAATACATTGGAAGTTGATACCCAATATATACAGTTCTGATGACCACGGAAGGAACAGTTATGTTTATTCTCCTCACTGCTGTGCGTCCCCACACAGCACAGACATTCTGAGGGCATCCTCCAGTCTCACAAGCCTAAAGCCAGAGCAGAGGTGGGCGAGCTACCAATCCAGGAGAATAGAGATCAGCCCTGCTTTTTATCCACTCTGAATGCTCTCAGTGTCTGGCCAGTAGGGTTCATTAGTCTACAAAATGTGGAATTAATGTGGTCAACTATTGTGTAGCACAACCCTACATCACCATTATAATGCAGACCTGGCATTGCTTCTTATCAAGTGAAGGTTTTTTATTTTATTTTATTTTAAACTCCACATGGTAATGGATACTAATTGGTGCCAAAAGTGAAATTCAGATGTACATCAAATTTGCAAAAATAAGCATAACACTGACAATATAGTAGTAGACTGAGGGAATGGTATCTGTGTATCTCTAGTTGTGGGTTGCAGCTATTTCTGCTACTTCTATCTTTTCTCACAAAACGATGACCAGTTTTCCCAATTGATTTGCACTTTGTACTGTGAAGAATGATGTGCTCCACTCTCACTCACTATGTGTTTAAAAATCTGCTGTAAAGCATTAATATTAATTTAAATGTTGTTGTGGACTGGGATCTGTCAGATCCCATTAAAAAAACAGAGTTCCAATTTCTACCAGCATGTTCCATTATAAGGTACCACTGTCAGCAAACAGCAGTGAGAGTAAACTATTTTAAAAAAAATACATATACATATACAACTCTACTTAAAAAAAATAGGATTCATTCATGGCATTTCTCTAGCAGAGCTTGTGTGGAAGCTGATCATAACTTATTCATGCCTGTGGCCTCATGAGTTACTGACTTCCCGTTCTCATGAGAGAAATTAGGTTGTGCTCTGCTACCCATGCATGCAGTATATTTAGAGACAGCATTCAGAATTCACAGGGAATTATCCCCTCTTTACTCCCACTGAGTATGAATCTGTCTTATAAAAAGTGCCACGACATAGTATAATTTCAGTTTACTTAGCTTTGAGATATTATTTTGTCTCTCACAGGCTTCAGTATGGGCACCAATCAGTTACCAAGAAAACCACAGTTTCACTTCAACAGCCATTATTCTCATGGAATTATGACAGTGATTTACCACACCAGTCACAGGTAAATGGCTTCTCTGCCATAGAATTACCTTTTCCAATAAACCATACAAAGGTTTACACTATTGTCAGACACACTGATCTACTTTACTGAATCCTCTTGCATGCTGTAACAAGCTGTGACATCTTTGACAAGCACATAGGTAAATAATTTATAAAAATGAATAAATCAAAGTCAACGTAATATGTTACATTTATAATAAGTATTTAGTTTTAAAATGTAATGTGAACCACTCAATGCTAGTTATATTTTCTTCAGATGATGTCCAGTGTTACTAAAGAGTTTTGTTGGAGGAAAATATCTTTTAGGAAAAAAATTCAGCATCTTCTCTATAAAAAATAATTTTACAGATTTGCAATTGTAAAGTCCTATATTCTTCCAATTATTAAAATATATTACAAAATAGCTTTTTTCCTCATCACTGAACATGCATAAATATGTATTTCATGTATAGAGTGCTATTTCAGTTGCATGATTACAGTAGTCATCAGGAATTAATTTGATTGTGATTCTATTGGTCCTGTAATAGTTTATCACTGAATTTCTCATGACAAAAATATAAAATCATCCAGACCTTGCCCAGTGGTTACTAAAGCACTTTATTCATTATCCATGTGTGATTTCTGAAACATCATGATGGCAAGCAGAATGTAGCCGATTCTTGACAAACTGGGCTAACTCCTCAACTACTATAGACCAGTCTCCATAATTGCATGCTAATTTTTATATTTTTATAATGGTCTCTGTCTTTTTTTCTGTGAACATCTCTAACACATAAAATAATATTAATCATACATTATAGTCACTGGTACTGAAGTAATGCAAATCAAATAGAGAACTTTACGTTTGATGATTTATTAAAAAATGAACTACCTCACAGTTACTACTTTTCAAATGCACACTTATTTAAAGTAATAAACTCAAGGAGGCGATGGGACTCGTCTCAGGGTCACACAGTAAGTCAGCAACTGAGATTGAATTTGAAAAACAAAATGTCTTGTCATCTCGGTTTTTATCTGTAACTGCCAGGCTTGCACTGCCTGTGGGGGGCTCCAAGAGCCAGATGGTCCCATTTAGTAACTTGTCACTAAAGCCATTTTGAAGGGCCCAGGCAACATTTCGAAGTGGACCTGCTGATCAGATTATTAAATAACAGTGTTGAATGTTGTTTTTCTTCAGGTTGTAATAAAATAACAACGTTGTGTGCACAGGTTAATACTGGTCGGAGGCTGTGAATCCAGTGATAATGAAGTATCCAAGAAGACTAGCTGCGGACTCACAGCCTGGAGAGTGCTGTCAGGCTTCCCTTATTATAAACAAGTCACTAGCTATAAGGACGTTGTGGGCTCTATAAGTACCCTTGAATAATTCATGTTCTTCATATCTTGAATTTATGAAAAACACACAGTAGCAGGTCCTTCAGCACCTTGGTGTTGGGTGTGAATGCTGCTCTTCTCTATGTGCAGAACTAATCACAAGCCTTTACCCACACTCTGTATTATTAGATTCTGATAGTAGGTGTTGGAAAACATGGATCGAGAATTGATTAGCAGTTTTCTACGCATGTGGACTGGCAGAGCTATACTGGTGTTCTTTTCTGAAAGGAGACTAATATTGCAGATAGCGGACTGTTTGGTTCAAATTTCATGTACTGCTAACAACTGATAGAGACGTTGTATCTACAAGCTTCTTGCCCAACATTGACTGCAAGCTAACAAGATAACAATGCTGTGGACTAGAAGGGGTCAGGCTCTAAAGACTTCAGAGAGATCGAAAGAAATAATGCCACTGGGATCAAAGGGTCTCAAGAAGGTAACAAAAGGCAGATTTATGGACCTTTTGTCTCCAGGAGTGTGAAGAATGCACTGAGTTCAGAGGTTATCACACTAGACTACGTACACAGACACAGACACACACACACAATAAATTAAATTACCTTTGCAGTTGGTTAATGTCAGAGAAAGAGGATGTGGACCATCTACACAGAAGGGTATTTAGTGCCATGCAAACATTGTAATGAAGAGTATTCTGTTTGTCCTGTACCTGGGACCAGACTCCCTGCATATTTCAATAAACCTAACAACTGATTGATGAAAAGGACTCTAAGTAGATTTCAAGAAAATGCACAATCACCATCATTTTTTTTAAGTTACTTCAGTAGGTCACTGCTGCAAATTGACAAACTAACACAAATCAGATCTTCGCTGCAGTCTTGTAGTTTGAGGCCTGTATCTGTGGCTATTGTACGTGCAAATAAATCAAAGTACAATTGATTATATGACTGTATATGTGCACCAGTGGCAGCTGGTGGCCCAAAAAATGGGGAGGCAGAAAAAAGGCAAAGGGCTTGGGGGTCCTATTAAGTCCCAGCAGTAAGATAATCTTATTATTGTATTCTGACTGACAACACTTTTCAATATGAACTAGGATGCAACAAGTTAGGATTACAACAAGTTATATCTACAGTGATGTATTAGTAGCAAGGATAGTGCATCAGCTGAGGATCCAGTAATGTGGTGCACCAGTGCTTTAGTGTTGCACTTTTTAAACTTTGGTTTAATGGGACTAAACAGTCGAGGGATTTTCCACACTACCGAGCAGTGACGCAGCTTATTTTTTGTCTACCGTCTCAGATGTTTTTTTTTTTTTTTATTTTCCTACCATTATGAAGTTTGATATGTTTTTCTGATCAAAATCTCCTTCAACTTCACTCTTAATCGTGCATACTCAGTAAAGCAGTGCTTCAGCATTGGGGGATTTGTGTTGCTCCTCCAATTAAAACCAGTGATCAGACTACATCATCTATCATTGCTAGTACTGTACTGTGTGTGGTTATAGCAGGTCGGAGTTTGTAATGGAGGCTGGACCCCTCCAATTAAAACCCAGGTTCAGATCATGTGATCAGCTACTACTAGTACTGTGCTTAATAGCAGATAGGACTTTATAGTGGAGACTCGCCTCCTCTGAGGAGCCCGAACTGCTGTTACTATAAGAATGTTGAATCTAGGGTTTAGGTTAAAATTTAATCTTTTTCTTGCATTTCTGTTTTTGTTCTATTAAACATTATATTATAATGCTGCACAGTTCTCTCTCTCTCTCTCTCTCTCTCTCTCTCTCTCTCTCTCTCTCTCTCTATATATATATATATATATATATATATATATATATATATATATATATATATATACACACACATACATATATGTATATATGTATGATTATTTCTTTTTTCCCTTTGAAATTGAGGCGGCACTGCCTCCTTTGCCTCCGCTAAGGAGCCTTAAGTGATCTGCACAGTAATTTGACAATTTCCCTTGCTTTTACTATGCTTGCTTTACCTAAACACTAACCTTGCTTTACTACATTTGCTGCAACATGGTGTACTGCAGCAAAGTGATATAACATATAAGTGATTTCTTAAACAAAGCCCTTGTGATAATAGTTAAGAAATTCAAATGATCCACCAGTTGCCACCTTGTTTTATTTTCAGATACAAAGAAATGGACTGTTAAGAATGCACACCTTTAGACTTTTTGCCAGACAAGGACACAAACAGGTAATCCAGTGAGCTATTGTAATTAATTACATTTGTGTACAAAAAGATAGTACTGTAATTGCCAAATACATGTGAGACTATGGCTGTTCCCAAATGAGATAATTGGTGTCAATTAGGATCAGCTACAAAATCTAAAAGAGAACTTGGAGCCCGGTTAGGGAAGAGGGAGGGAGGGAGGAAGGAAGGACAGACAGACAGAAGGAAGGAGTAAACATTAGTGTTTGGAAAATTGTAAACTGTGTGTGAGAAGTTGTTTGACTGGTAAACAGCTTACCTGTCTGGTGTAGTTCAGAGTGGTTTGGTTGCGAAAATGGCTAAGCTGTGTAAAGAAGAGCAGAATACTAAAAAGTAACCGCCTGGGCTGTGTCAGTTTTTAATGATTGGTCAGCACAAGCAAAAAAAAAAAAAAAAAAAAAATATGGACTGGAAAACTGCACCTAAGACTGAAATAAAGACTGCACCTAAGACTGTTTTAAGAAGTTTCTTTGCTGAAGTGAGAACATCAGAGGGCACACAGGATTCAGTTAACAGCTACACAAGCTTGTGAGCGGGCCTGAATCATTTTTTAAATTCTCCCACAGTGGGAGAATCTATAAACATAATTTCAGATAAAACAACAAACAGTGTCTTCATTTCTGTCCTGAAAATTTACACGCAACAACAAAAAAACAAGTCACAACATCACCCTGCTGCCGCCGAACAGACTTAAACAAACTTAAGTCATTGGTACTCAGGACGCAGATATCTCCCAACCCATTTTATAAGCGCAGTAAGACACTCCAGGGTGTTAGTTATGCTACAATAACCACACTTCCAGAAGCTAAACGCCTTGTTCCTTACTACACCCCTCGGCGTGTGGTTATGGTAGCACACCCAACACCCTGTCATGTCGTATTGCTTACTTACACTTTGCAATTTTGATTACTGATTTTGGAATCTGTTTTAATTCTGGAAACTTTTTGTTTTGTTTTTAATCTTTTGCTAAATTGCATTGCCTTTTATGTTTTATGCAGTTCTGTGCATGGGTAACATTTTGAATTCATTTTGCTGTTGGGTCGTTACTGCTACAATAAGTACCAGATTTAAAAGTATGTACTGTATAACAGTCCACGTGTCCATCTGTTGTTTGGCAAGTCTGAATTAAAATGCTTCTGTTGAAAATATAGTACTGTACCAACAAAACCAACTACAGTACATCTAAATCGAGACCTGGTTCAGGTTGGGTAATTTAAATAAATAAATAAATAAATATAGTGTAGCGATCCGTACATCTGTGTTTCCTGTACTGTATTCCCTTTTGTTCCCATTGCATTTGTGTGCTGGTATTACCGCTGTATTGTGATCCTTCCCCCGCCCATATTGCCTGCATTTGCGGGTTAGCTCTGTGTCTGTGTTCCTGTCATTGGCCGTTGTATGTCTGTGCCCATTGGTTCTGGTATGCGGCTGGGGACCAAAGCGATATGTGTTTGCTCTGGCACCCGAATAGCATAAAAGGGCGGAGTTAAAATAAAATTATTAATAAAAGGGGAGCGCTGCGCGCTCAATGGTGTGTGTGAAGCAGGTACAGCAGTGGACTCTACAGGGCGCTGTACAATAGTGTCCTAAATAAAGAGCAGTTTCCAGTAAACCAGCGTGTTGTCTCTTCTCTCCTGTCTCTTGCAAGAATGCTACCATATTTATACACACACACACACAGAGGCTAACAGGCTAACTTCACTATAACAAACCCCCATGGTACCTGGAGAAATGTTCGCTATATCAGTGTGTTCACTAAAATATGGTTTGGCATTTTTCTGTATCAGAATGATGACAAAACAGCAAATTTTAATTTAACATCAATATATAGTACTTTTATGAATATTCCTTCACATTTATCAACATTTATACCGACACTTGTGTCACATGTGTGGGTAACCGCATTGAAACGCCAGCACAGGCGCGCAGCATTTATTAAACACAAAAAAGAAAGTAAACAAATGGGTCATGTGACACTACCAACACTGGTAAGGCACAGAGGACACATACAGAAGACAGACAGACAGCAAGTCTCAGTCGAGCGCCCATCTGTAAACAATCATTTAATCAAATATCACAACTTCAAAAAGCACACAAAACCTGTTTCCACATATAAATTACACCAATACTAATTTCCCCCTGTGTAGGACAATCTCCCTGCTACAAGTATGTTTAAAAGAAATCAGTAAAGAAATGAAAAAGGAAAGAATGTACACTTACATGCTGAATACAGTAATTACATGTCCTTTCTCTTGAAAAAACTATCCAGTTTAGTTTGCTCCTCATGTCCGTTGCCTGGTTGCAGTTTGTGTGAAGAGGACAGACAGGCAACGATTGCATTCGTCATGCATGATTCGTACTACAATAGGTCATCTTTGAATTAGCATTATCTTTGAATTAGTCAACAATTGTATTTGTTTTCAGTGAGAGAATAACACACTTAACACTGGAGAAAGTTCAGTGTCAGTCAGTAATGAGATCATTCTAATAGGGCTAATTTGCATTGAAAAAATTGGTTCTTGCTATTGGGATCGTTAAAAACTGGTGTTCATTATAAGAAGGGTTCATTATAATGAAGTTAGCCTGTGTGTATATGTGTATGTGTGCCTATATATATATATATATATATATATATATATATATATATATATATATATATATATATATATATATATATATATAAAAAAAAAACATGGTAGTAAAATTTAAATTCCTCAGTTCTTATCAGTTTTCTTTGCATTTTGACAGATGCCTATAGAAAATATCAAAGCATTGTACTTTCTTCACACCCCCACAGTTAATTACTGAAAGACCTTCACCTTTCTTAACATTTAAGTAAAGATACAAAATGACTGCAGTCAAATTTGTCACTCTGATATATTTTAAAATGCACACCACAAAACTGTTCAAAGTATTGAATTAAGTCTGCTGCTTTCTAGTTTTTACAGCAAGACTACATTGAATTGACTGCCTGAATGATTTTGATAATACCAGTGTGATTACGTTGTATATGAAACAAAGTGGTCTACAAGATGCAGAACTAGTTTTTATTGTATCCCTTGCCTTTTTAAGATGTTTGCAATTGTGATTCTAATGGTTCTCTCACTTTGGAGGCAGTTTTTACTACATGGTGCTGGTTCTTGCTAATATAAACACACTTTGGCTGAACTTCACATAAAAGCACCTAAACAGACTTGTTAAAAATGTATGAAACAAAACTATATTTGAGTACCATTATTGAAACTGCCATAAGAAGATGGGGGGGGCAGTAAAAGAAAATATTACATGAAGCTACTTACTGTTTAACTTGGGAGTTAAAAATGCTCTAGCTAGCTTGTTGTTTGTTTTTTGAGGCCCATCACATACAAAATCTATGACTGAGGCAAATGCTGTAGTGTTTGCGTGCAGACTTCTTTATTGGAGGTTTAAATTTAGAATTCTGTTGTGACAGCACTGATTCTTTCAGTGCTTGATAGATACATTATGTTGATGAAACTGGCTTTTGTATGAATTCACTTAAAATGTTCTCTATTTATGGCAACTGAATATATTCTTGGTCTTACATCATCTGCTCTTTGGTGAATGCTCTCAAATTTCAGTGTGTGCAATGTCTCAAATATAAGTAGGACAGGAATATACATGAAAAAGCTCTGATTTAGTTTTCAGTCTGGCTTCTTTTATATCTGCAAAAATTCAAAGTTCTAGTTGCTTTTTGTATGAACCCTGTGCAACCCATAGTCGATCAGGTTCCGTGTTAAACTGTTTGTTTTTGTTTGGTTTAATAAGGGGGAACTGATTTTTATCTTAGTGAGAGTATGTAAGCCTGAGGGAACAAGTTTATCTTTGAGCATTGCTTGGTTTGTCATGTTCAAAGGCTTCAGTAGGGGAATTATCATTTAGCAGAAAAACACAGACTTATTAAAAAAAAAAAAAATCCCTGAAGACTAATAAGAAAATATTTCTGTTTTAATTGTTTGCATAGCTCAGTGTATGGACACAGTTTCTTAACGGTAGATAATTTCAATAAATGAATAATGATCATACCCTGCAAACAAACAATTTATTTTGGTGACGTAGAATTGTGCAGACATATTTTGGGTAAAAATACCTGCATGCTGTTATTGTTATTATTTTGTTTTTATAATTAAGTACCTTAATGTAGTGCTGTGACAAATATCCGAATATTAAAACTAATATTGTTTTTTACATGTATTTGGATACAAATCTCAGATGTTCGTATTCATTAGAAATGACAAAAAAAAACCTTGAACTTATTTACTGCCTCATCAGAAGTCAAGCAACAGTTTAAAAAATGGCAAATGAAAAATAACTCTGTGTGAAATGTGAGATTTAAGATATTTAAAAAAAAAAAAAAAAAAAAACACATAGGCTCAACACAGCAGCTTGAGCCTCTGTTTAAAAGTTTAAGACAGCAAAAATTAAATTCCCACACAGTGATCTCTATGGAAGGACATCTGGGTCAAAAAAGCATTGTGCTGCTTTAGAGTGAGTCAGAATCTCACGGGACAGAAAAAAGGTAAAACCGTAATTCTGAAATGTCTTGCTTACACAGTGCCCGACTTGCTGGAAACGTTATGTAGTGATTTTTATATATCGTATATATTTTTTGTTGCAAATTTTTTATTTAGAATGTAATAAATGAGAACCAAAACTGTGAGTTTTTTTCCCCCTTCGTTTTACAATGTGTGTTACAAACACGAACAAACTTTGTTTTATTTGAAGTGTTTATAAATTTCAGTTTTTGTTTGCTTGTTCAGCTACATAAAGGCACAAGTAAACCTCATGTTATTACTTTATGAAAATGTGTCTATGGCCGCTGTTTACTGTGAAGAAACAGCAACGGCAAAGAATGAAAAGAAAAGTAAAAAACAAATAAATTGTGGTGTCAAAGTTATGTACTACGTTTAACTTGAACTGTTATTTGGCATCCTTTGTTTTGTAGTTAATTCACTGTGGTAAAGTAAGGCCTACACAACACATTTACTCCTGTGTTATTTTTTTTTTACTTTAATGTGTTACATAGTGTAACGTCTTGCTCTAAAATAAAGGCACGCATGCACGTACGCACGCACGCACGCACGCACGCACGCACATAGGGGCCGCACCCCCCCCCCGTCCCCCCCCGTCCCTCTGCTGCTATCTGTTCAGAGCAATATGATGGCTTTTATTACTTTTCAAAACCGAATGAATATCCAAACAAATATTGAAATTATTAGCAAATATCCGAACATGAAAATCTTGTGTTTGTCCTAGCACTACCTTAATGTATGTTTTGGTTTTGCCCTGCTTAAACTGCCTTTCAGCTTAATTCATCCTGTATTCTGTTTAGTGTGAGATAAAACTGGCTGAAAAAAGGCCCTGTTTGGAAAGCAACCAGTGTGAAGATGAGGATGAAGACAGTCTCTGATGACTCAGACTCTTTTGCCAAGGCCCGGTATTTTGGATTATGGGCTGTATCAGAGGCAATGGAGAAAGTCGACTGTTAGCAGTGCATCTATTCAGGATTATCTGGTATATAATGAGAAAGAATAATGAAGTATTTCATTTGGGAGGTGATTAGCAATGTAATATCATATTACAGCATTATACTACAACGAGTTGCTGGTACCAAGTTAGTACCAACTATTATGCTGGTAAAACAGCCAATTATTTATTTTAAGACATGATTAAAATTATACATAATTCTGGTATCTTCCAGAGATCAATTTGTAGATGCTCAAAATGTTAATGTCTGCACTGATTTTCTGCTTCCCAGCATGATAGGAAGTACCGTATTCCTTCGAATTTAAGACATGCTTTTTTAAAAAATTTTTGCTTCTCAAAAATAGCCTGTGTCTTAAATTCGAGTACAGTATGTGATGCGCATATTAAAATCACCCACAAAAGACATGACTACCCGAGTACACAAACAGCAATGTGACTGACTGCGGAGAAAAGACAAACCAAGCTTCCTGAGGAATACTATACTAATACTATACTAATAGAGAAACGTTTATAATTTAAGCATTTCTGACAAACAGTAACAGCTTTGACAAATCAAAAATGCTGATCAGACTCCAGTATTTTTCAACATGTTAATGCTGTTGTGGTTGCTGGGTTACATGTTGCCTGATGCCGTAGAGTGCTGTGTTGTGCTTGCTGTTGTCGGGCTGTGTGATGCAGTAAGTCGGTGGTTTGTGTACAACAGAGACGCCATCTTAAGTATTATACAGTGTACAGCACAATAAACAAGCTCTGTAATTAATCCACAACAACACTGTTTTGTGTCGGTTTTGAACAAATACAACAGTGAAGTTGAGGTTGTATCTTTGTAAATCCATATTTATTTGATGTTTGATGTTTGATTTTTTTCCCCAAATTGAGGGTGTTAAATTTGGGCTGTGTTCAATTCGAGGGTGTCTTAAATTTGAAGGAATATAGTATGTAATCCAAAAACAAAAGCTGGGAATGTTTTGCTTTCACACCAGTTGCAGAATTTATTTTAAATATATATGGCAAATAAGGACCAGAACAACTAAATGATTTATTGAGTTGTACATTCTTTAATTGTTATTGTGGTATTTGCTTCAGATTAGACAAATGATAATATATTGATACATATAACTCTCAATAATACTAAATTAATTCATTAAGTGTAATATTTAGTAATTTCCTGTTTGAGAGTAAAATAATAAAAAAACGTTCTTGGGCGCTACATGAATGTGTGGAACGAGTACCTCAAAATATGGACACAGGCAAGGAATTGCTTCAGTAAGAATTGAAAGGCACAGACGTGGAAGCTTTGATAGCAATTTGAATTAGAGAAGATGGTGGAAGGGTTGTCACCTGCACTGTATTTAAATGAAGGCATTCATTTGTGTGAAAGCAGTTTCCATAAACAGTTAGTAGAGCCTTTTTCTATAGCTTTGAACATTACATTCATAAAACAAATAACATAAATAAAAGCATTTCTCTTAGGATTTATAGCACAATTGTTATTGACATTTCAATTGTTTTTTTAGTAAATCATTATGGTCTGGCAGGGTGGTGTGATGTCACAGTGACTGATATTTTCAGTCTCAATGTCCCATGAAGAGTCTCAAATGAGACACTTCATGGTACAGTGCACAGAGAATTACCATTTGTTATTTGCTGAAATGCACCCTGCAGCATGGTCAGAACACATGATTTTTCATTCTCCTCAGTCTTGAGTAAAAATATGCTCTGTTAATGGATCAATGGCATTAAAACCAAGGACTGTATAGCGGATTTAAGAGAACATCCTATTTAATGTTCTGAGTTTTTTAAGTGGTTAGAGTCAATAAATTATGCCATCCATCTTTATATGTTGTGCACTGTAATTCCCTATGCGAATCTCATGTTAAAAGGAATCCATAGGGGACAGACAAACAAGCGTCACACTTTAGAGTTTTTTAGAAGAAAAGAGAAAAGCTTTGCAAATTATTGTGACAAAACTTGCTAACAGCCTTTTTTTAGCAGGCTACTTGTTTGTTTGTCCAACTGTCTTTCTGTAGGACACTTGATAGTTGCATAGGACACTTGATATATATGCATATATATATACAGTTAATAGCATGCACAACTTTCTAATTACTGACTGTATCAGTCTGGGTTATACAGAAGCTGTCTGTCTGTCTTCCCATCCAACAGTGTGTGACACGTGCATTTTAACATATATCAAGCAAACTGTTTGTCCAACTAGTGAAAACTCCTAAGGACATTCTTAAGTTTGTGAATTCTTAAGAGTGAATCTGCAGTATATAAAGGCTGTCTCTATGTCACGCTTACATGTATCTAGAGAATTGCAAGTAACCCTACTGATTAGCTGTCCAAAACGAGTTTTCAAAGTCTTCATTACCTTTAATGCACTAATGATGTTCTTTCATATAATAAATAAATAAATAAATAAATCCTGCAATGTTAAATTAATGTGCAATCTTTTTAGTAAGAACTAGGCAAGATAATTCATGTCAAATACTTTATTTTTGTATTTACAAGAATTTAACAACCCAAGCACTTCACTACTAAAGCGAAACAGCTGCTGACTTTACATGGTGGTAGAGGGTACTGGTCGTTGAGAGTGATTTTATTTTCTGTTAATAGGTTTTTTAAATGACTTTGGTTTCCCTCACAAGTTTAACTGTTCAGGTGGATTTATTAGGAAAACAACCCAAGCATATGCAGTTTATAGTTTCATCAATTTTCAGATGTACTAATAAATAAAATACTATGAAGCTGTGTAGATTATTATTATTATTATTATTATTATTATTATTATTATTATTATTATTATTATTATTATTATTTTATTATTTAGCAGATGCTTTTATCCAAAGCGACTTACAAAAAATTGAACAAAATATAAAAGTATATACATGATAGGCAATATAAATGCAAACACATATATACAATATATACAAAGTAAATATAAATAAAGGAAATGCAAAAAGATATATAAATAGGAATTTACAAATAAAGCTTGAATTTTGAGAAGACAGATAACCGGAAGCTGGTTCCACCACAGGGGGACAAGGGAAGAGAAGGGGCGAGCACAGGAGGAAGGAGAGTGAAGAGAAGGCATAACGAGTCTGCCAGTATGAGCGGGAGGGCGAGAGGGAATATAAGGAGACACGAGGGATTGGAGATAGGAAGGGGCAGTATGATAAATAGAGTGATAGGCAAGAGCAAAGGTCTAAAAACAGGAGATAGGTAACCAGTGTAAAGTGCGAAGCAGACAGGTAGCAGGATTGGGAGAATACCAGATGAGCAGCAGAATTTTGAATAAATTGAAGAGGACGAATTGCCAAAGCAGGGAGTCCAGTGAGGAGAGAGTTATGATAATCCAATCTAAAAAGAACAAGAGCTTGGACCAGGAGTTGAGTGGAATAAGTAGATAGGTAGGGGCAGATTCTGTAGATGTTGCTCAGAAAGAAACGACAAGTATGTGTTAGTGAAGAGATGTATTGAGAATAGGAGAAGGAAGGACTCAAAATAACGGTTTCTTGCAGAAATAGGGTGAGAAAGATTGATAGCATCAAGGGATGCCAGAGGGGGGAGAAGCAGAAGGAAAGTAAAGGAGGTCAGATTTAGAAAGGTTGAGATTGAGGTGTGAACGTGTCCAAGATGAGATTGCTGATTTGTAATTTGTAATGGCAAGGGAAAATACAATATCCTGAAATTGCTTTGTAATTGTACGTGATCTAAGGCACTGTTCATTCATTTGAACAGTGGTCAGCATTTTAATAAACCTTTACATTGTGGCTCATTACTCATATACTGACCTGAGCTCACAATAAATGTACAACTCTCATAAAACTGCTGAATGGAACACAATGTGCACTTGGTTAGCATCATGCCAATATCTTCCAAGTTGTGATTTTTAACAGACCAAACACTGGAAGCTTCCCCTTTTAATGTGAAATACTTAATACTACGCATGTGTTTCCTGTGGTTTTGCAAAACTGATAAAATAAGCATCCGTTATTTCCATTGCAGTAAACATCTTACAACAGGGGTTTATAATTGGAAGTACAAACTGTATTACTATAATATGAAACATGACTTCATAAACCTGCTGTGAAAAATATACATCTATATAAAATAAAATGAAAGAAATACACTTCATACTTCGTAAGTTCAAGAAGTAATTTTATGCTAAGCGCTTTAATTATGGCAGTTTGTTAAATGTATGATTTTTCAGAATATCCCCACATATTAAACCTGACACATGCTTAAAATAAAATGAATCCTTTTCAAAAACTGAATATGTGCTTCAAATGAAATCAATCACCTGTATGAAGTACAAGCTATATATCATTTATGTCTGTTTTCGAGTTCATCAAGCCTTGTATGTATTGTACAAGGCTACAAGCTTATTTCAATAGGTACCGCTTTCATTCTGCATATTTATTATTATATTGAATTCAAATGTGTTGGTACATTTTTGGGCTATAGAATATAATAATAATGAACAAGAAATGTGGGTAGGTAGGAAAAAGGCAGTTTATCACATAGTAATATAGGATCAAGCCCCTGTTTGTTGATGTGGTTGCCTCTGTGAAGCCTACCACTTGTTCTCTTGATCTTTTCCCCTCAGTTCTCTTGATCCTTTCCCCTCAGTTCTTTTGAAGTGTTATTGCTCCTGTTCTATTGCACATTATAAAACTATCCCTTACATCTGGAAGTGTTTCTCATTCTTTTAAAATAGCTATTATTACTCCCCTCTTAAAAATACCTAATCTTGATAACAATGTTCTCTTTAATTACCGTCCTGTATCAAACTTGTCTTTTCTGTTACAGTGGTTGTTCCAGTCGGGTTTCAGACTATTTCATAGCACTGAGACAGCTCTTGTTCGTGTCTTAAATTATCTTTTATTGGACTGTGATGCAAGCGCTTGTTCCTTATGGATTTTGTTGGGTTTGTCCACAGCTTTTGACACCGTTGACCATCAGATTCTGTTAAATTGACTGGAATCAAATGCATTTGTTATTGGTGTTGTTTTAAACTGGTTCTGGTCCTAGCTCACAAACTGTGGCCATTATGTTTCTGTTGGGGGTTATTCATCCCATATTGTTAAGTTGACTTCTGGAGTACCCCAGGGATCTATCTTGAGCCCTGTTCTTTTACTGATATGTATGCTACCACTAGGTGAATTGATGCAGAATAGGGATGTTGGTTTTTCATATGTATATCCAACTATACATCTCTGTTAACTCTCAATTATCTGGAGCTGTCTCAGTGCTTTCAGAGTGTCTGTCTGGTATCCAAAACTGGATGAGTCATAACTTTTTACAATTAAATGTTAATAAAATGGTGGCTATGTGTGTCAGATCTAAAAAATCTTTAAAATCCTGCTGTCACAATCTTGTGACTTTGGGCAGTTGTTGCCTTGATTTAAATCGCTCAATGAAGAATTTGGGAGTTACATTTGATCCAGAATTGCTCTTTAATGTGCATGTTTGACCTGTCTACAGAATTTCATTCTTTCATCTTAGAAATATTGTTTGTGTTCGTCCATACTTGGACACAGCTTCAACAGAATCCTTAATCCATGCTTTTGTTATATCGAGTTTGGATTACTGCAATGATCTTTTTGCTGGGTTTCCAAAAACAACCGTAGCCAAGCTTCAACTGATTAAAAACTCTGCGGCTAGAATCTTGACACATACTAAGATGTGACATCACATAACCCCCGTTCTGTCAGGCCTCCATTGACTCCCTGTAAGGCTCTGCATGGCCTGGCACCTACCTATTTGTCTTAATTTACACAACGTTATGTCACAATTCTATAAAATGAATGTCAATTACTATATATATATATATATATATGATATAATATAGATTATATAGATATATATATATATATATATTATATATAAAAGCGACGTAACAAGGAGTAAAAGTCCTGACTATTTGATTAAAAGAATACACGTTAGCGCAATGAGAATTGAATTAATTAGGAAAAAGACATACTTTCATGGTTTATTTTGCATATTGCCAAGTAGGTAAAACCTTTCAATCAATATGCAGTGTATTTTAATGTATCTGTGATCTGAATGTATCTCTGTATCTGTATGCTTGACATATTTATGCTTTTAAATCTTTAAATCCGAAGGTCCAAAATAGATGCTGTGCTATAAATCTGTGAAGCACTGTATTATTTATTTATTTAATACACACAATTGCTGCATTCAAGTATTTAACAAAGAGCATACCATTTTTTGTCAAACTATCTTCTTACAAGAAAGATTTAATAAACAAATAATAAATGGTTTTACTGTAAGTTACTTGTTTACTTTTCAATTTGTTTGCTCTGCACATAAGCATGTTGTAAACATTGTAGCCAGAATTGTAGTTAAACATTTTTTTTTTCCTGAAATAGATAAACAGGTGTTGGTGCTGCTTTGTTTTATTAGCATGTTTAACATAATAGCAACTGAATGCATGGCTTCCATCATATAGAGGTTTACAGTTTTGTTCAATGGCTTTGGGCACCTCCACTATAAAAATTGTTACAGTGCCACTGTGTAGACTAATTCTTCAAAGTCTCTTTTTCAGGGGTTTGTAGATATTTAAGAAACACACATTGCTGTCTGATAAATTTGCACCTAACCTTTCGCAGCCAACAAGCTGGAAGTACAGTACAGTACTTGCAAACCAGTTTGGCAATGATTGTAACAGTAATAGTAACATTATCCAAGGATTGTGGCCAATTGAGAAACCATGTGAAGAAAAAAAAAACCTGAACAATTAAATGTTTTTTTTTTTTTGGACCGGTTTTAGCACTTTATACAGAAACAAACAAAACATCTGGACACTTAGTAAACACAACAAGGGGGCTGAAGATCTTAAGTAGGGCTTCTGTTTTTTTTTTTTTTTTTTTTTTGGTGCTTATTTTTATATATTTTATGTAAATCTTTTTTTGTTTTTTTTTGGGGGCTTTCATTTTGTATACTGTATGATTTTTTTTTCTTGGTTACTTTAAAAAATGCTTGGGTGCTTTTTTTTTTTTTGTTACAATAGTAGTAACTCGACAAACTGTACATGTACCTGCACATTTAGCTGTACTTTCTTTGCTGTCTTCCACAACTAAATCCTTATGGTCTCAGGTACATTCTTCTGAGGTTTATGTGTGTCTAGGCATTTTTTTTTTACATTTCGCCTTTAAATTCTTACTATCCAACTGAGTTACAGTATAGCGGTGATTCCCAGCCTTGGGGTCGCCACAATAAAAAATGGGGTCGCACAAAGCCGCTCAGCAGTGTCATTTTAGTTAGTTTTTTTCACTCGGCAGGGTGATTGATGTATTACAAGCATAACGGCAAATGTGTCATCAGTCTATTCAACAAAAGTTTTCAATTAGTCTATTTTTATTGGCTTTTATTAGGCAGGCAGCATGAAACTCAATAAACTTAAACGGCACCTGAGTTCACAACACAAGGAAGGAAAGCCAAGGTCTTTATAAAAAGAAATTGACTTGCCAGAAGTTAAAATTCAAGAACACAATGTCCATGCCAGTGCAGTCACAGAGGGCCTCGTTTTGAGATGAGTAATCAAATTGCTCAGTGCAAGAAACCTCATACTGTTCGAGAAACGTTGGGGAAAATGCAGTAAAAAAATTGAATACAATATCACTCTTAAACAATACAGTCGCGTAGGATAGAAGCGATTGCTGCAAATCTAAAAGAAACACTGAACAATTGCCTGCAGCAAACAGAGGTGTTTGCCCTTCAGATCGACATGAGTACTAAGAGTCGTGATGCACATTTCTTAGCCTATGGCCTTGGGTCTCTTGTTTTTTCAGCTCCAATGGAGACACGCTCTATTATAGTATACAACTACAACAAATTAATCTGGGCAGGCACTTCTGATTTCTGATTTCACAAAAGCAGAAAAAAAAAATAAACAAAATTGAGTAAATTCTCAGGTATCAGTGTGAGCATGACGTAAATTTGTCAACTGATATCAATATACTAAACCTGGGCTTCCCAAATCCAGTCCTCAGGACCTCAGTGTCTTCTAGCTTTCATTCCATCTGAGCTCTCAGTTACTAAACCCTTAATTAAACTAATAATTTGCTTTATCTGACCTTTCAAGTTGTTCTCAGCTCATAAAAATTCAGCTTTCAAGTTATAAAATGTTATAGTTAACTTGAAATTTGCACCTTTTTAAGAACTGAGAACAATTAAAAAGGTCAAATTAAGCAAATTATTAGTTCAGTTAACGGTTTAATTAAGTAATTCAGAGCTGAGTTGGAATGAAAGACAGAAGGCGTTGGGGTCCCGAGGACCAGGTTTGAGAAGCCCTGTACTAAAGCTTTGTTCTATTCACTCACATCAGTCATATCACTCGTCATGTGGACTTAAATGAAAATGATGATGTGCTATAAATGTATTCAGTACATGTTTAATGCTTCACCTAAATAACTATTTATTTGTTTTAATAAAATAAAAATTAATATGAATGAAACCTGTATAAAAATGGTGTGATAGTAGTTCATTAAACGATTACCAATTAGCAAAGGTATATGATTCTGAAATATCGTGGCAATTCACAACAAGCTGAATGAAAGTCAAATGAGACAAAGTGATGAGCCTCACTTATCAAATCGTACTTAAAAAGGCTCATTTCCCTGATAAAGGTAGATGTTCCTTAAAATAAGTTTCCTTCGCTGTAATGGATCTCTTCTAAAGTGAAATCTGGGTCTACTCAGCGATGGAATGCAGAGCAGATCTAGACTGCCCATAAAATTCAGCCTTGTATTTATAAATAAGTTGCAGGGTTTTGAATTAGCCAATGTACTGGGAGGGAATTCGTTTTAAAGTAAAATGTCTGGCAATCGACAACATCTGAATACTCATTTGCCACATCCAGCCTTGGGGATGTAGGCTAAGCAATCATACTCAAGTCATGGCAGGTTAAGTCTACTCTGATTTATTAATCAAGGCTGGAATTGCTAGGATGGTCTGTTCTACCAAGACCAATGTCTGTGGGTCGCATTCTCTTCGTGCAGTGATTTAAAGATCCAGTTGCTGTGACAAAATGGTGATTATTGTACCATGGAGCAGTGTGGTGTCCAGTTACCTTGGAGTTTCAAACACAAAAACAGTTTTAAGTAAAAGTCGCTTCTGCAAAAAAAGACAAGGGATGTCGCATAACCTACATTAATGATTTAGATTCTGGTATAGTAAGCAAACTTGTTAAATTTGCAGACGACACAAAAGTAGGAGGAGTGGCAAACACTGTTGCAGCAGCAAAGGTCATTCAAAATGATCTAGACAAGATTCAGAACTGGGCAGACACATGGCAAATGACATTTAATAGAGAAAAGTGTAAGGTACTGCACGCAGGAAATAAAAATGTACATTATAAATATCATATGGGAGATATTGAAATTGGAGAAGGAATCTATGAAAAAGACCTAGGAGTTTTTGTTGACTCAGAAATGTCTTCATCTAGACAATGTGGGGAAGCTATAAAAAAGGCTAACAAGATGCTCGGATACATTGTGAAAAGTGTTGAATTTAAATCAAGGGAAGTAATGTTAAAACTGTACAATGCACTAGTAAGACCTCATCTTGAATATTGTGTGCAGTTCTGGTCACCTCGCTATAAAAAAGATATTGCTGCTCTAGAAAGAGTGCAAAGAAGAGCGACCAGAATTATTCCGGGCTTAAAAGGCATGTCATATGCAGACAGGCTAAAAGAATTGAATCTGTTCAGTCTTGAACAAAGAAGACTACGTGGCGACCTAATTCAAGCATTCAAAATTCTAAAAGGTATTGACAGTGTCGACCCAAGGGACTTTTTCAGCCTGAAAAAAGAAACAAGGACCAGGGGTCACAAATGGAGTTTAGAAAAAGGGGCATTCAGAACAGAAAATAGGAGGCACTTTTTTACACAGAGAATTGTGAGGGTCTGGAATCAACTCCCCAGTAATGTTGTTGAAGCTGACACCCTGGGATCCTTCAAGAAGCTGCTTGATGAGATTTTGGGATCAATAAGCTACTAACAACCAAACGAGCAAGATGGGCCGAATGGCCTCCTCTCGTTTGTAAACTTTCTTATGTTCTTATGTTCTTATAAACGTGGTTACTTTGGTCCATTCTAGTCCAAAACCATAATTTAATAATTAAAGACCTAGTTAGAACCAGGCCCTTAATTGGAATGGACTGAAATATCCCCAACTGAGTTCCTCTGCTGTAACCTAAGATGGTGTGACGGGGTACTCCCCTCCCCTGTGCATATTATGATATGTATTTTGTTTTTGATGTATTATGTTTTTCAGGATGAGCAAGGTGCCATCCGCCATTATTTGTTATTATTTTAAAATACCTTGTGAGAATGCGTGACTGTTGGCTAGTAATTATTGAATTAGCTGACAGCCACACATCTTTAGTAAACTCATGCAGACTATGGTCGAGGGGTTAACAAAATAATTAATAGCCAGTTAATTGGCTATTAATCCCTCTGCCATACTACATTCCCTCTAAGACTTTCATTTAGTTAGCCACTGTGCAATATTGTAAACAAGTTAAACATACTGTTTCACAAGGCAAAAACAATACACACAAACAGTATACTTAAAGTGCACTATAACCGTGATTCTCATTTAATAAATGCCAAAATTAGTCCCACATGAAAAAACATCATTACAGATTTCATAAATTCTGAATACGTTGGCAGAGATACTCATGTACTGCATAATCCTTTACATTATTTTGACTGTGATGCGGTTTCTTTCCACTGCAGGACACCGCTAGTGTATGTTAATATTAATGCCTACCTGACCAACTGCAGCTCTAGTTACACAAGCTTGTACTAATGTGATTAATAATATTAGTAGGATGGGACTACTGACAGTAATATTGCACCGTTTCTGACATTAAAACTCAATATATCATAGTGAGACAAATCCTTCTTTTTAAAATAAACGTGTTTACTTTTTTTAATGAAATTGTTCCTCTTTCGAATCCACTATGTTGCTATTTCCAAAACATATTTCAACACATTTTAAAGAGATAGCAAACAACCAAATAAAAAAACAACAAAAAAACTGTGGTCTTTTGAAACTGCGTGTTTCTGGCTTGCTGTCTGTGAAAATTTTCTTTTACAACCACATGCTATGTTTTAAACCATAACTGCTTCACCTCCAAGTGATTATCACAGTCAGATTTTAGTTGTGTGTATATGGTTGGTATTCCTTGGGCTACATCTTTTGGAACATGATTCTGATCATTTATCTGTACAATTTATTTTTAAAAACATGTAAAGAAAAATTCTGTTTGGGTGCCATGTTTTTTCAAAAAAATTTTTTTTACAAGCAGCACCGTCCGTTGACTGTTTCTTATTAGAACCTCTGTCTTCTCGCAAAATACAACACTTGTGGCATACATTTTACGTGAACAAGCTAAAGGGTTTTCATTGAGCAAAATTAAATCAAATTAAATAGTCTTTATTGATTCATCTACCAGCACACGTTGAAAGTAATCGATCTGGCAGTCTTACAGAAGTACATTTTTCAAAGCCTTGGTGAAAAATAGTTGAGCCACAAGGGAAAACGTTTAGCTTGTGGGAATGTAGCCATAATAGAAAAGACCTGTGGCTTTGCCTGGACAGTGTTGAGTGTTGTTGAGTGGAGAGCGGAAGTAGAGAAAGGAGGTAACAATAATATCTAGAAATAAAACAATTGATACTCATGCTGGCTTTAAATCAGCATGATACTTGTTTGTTGCTAGTCTTTTGTCTCTGTTTTATTTTGTCCCACTTGCCCTTTGTTTTGTGTAAACCTTTTATTTGATTTAATAAAAGCTGTGCATAGTTGCGTCTCAGTTTCGCCCTGCAATTGCCTGTCATTTCCTGAACTGACGTCACCAGCAAAGCCATCCTGTTCACAGATGAGCAGGGTTTGTTTTTTTTTTTTTATGGTAGATGGTAGTTTTATTTTTTTTAATCTAAAGATAAATTCAACCAATACAATACAGGTAGAATAATATTGTATAAAGCTGACATACATTCTGAAATTAATGTACATTTAGGAGACAGTTGTCTTTGTAAAATATACGGATGTACATTCTATTAATTTCTGTGTCATATGTTCTTTCTTAGGCTGATATTCAGTTGAAATAGCAGTACATTGTCTCTGTAGCTGGGTAATATGTTAAGTTCACAGAGACACTCATTGCTATGCACAACAAAAACATTGTTTACCTGATCCCTTTAAAGCGTAAAGTGCTTTATCACAGCTCAATTATGTAAAAAGCTTTCAAAAGTTTTAAATAGTTATGTATTATCGACTTATGTGCTGAGTGTTACTGTAATATGTTCCAAGGTTGTCTGAAATAATATAAATAATAATTAAATAGCTGAATGGTATTGGAAACAAGTCTCATCTGAGAGATATTCAGCTGTGCAAAAGCAGTGCAGTTAGTATTCCATTTACCTTATTGACCTATGTGCATTCAATGTTTACCAGGCCTTGCTTTTGCCAATGCTTTTGGCAGTTTTTCAGGAATGGAATTTGGCATGCATGTCTGTTGGCTCCTCTTGTCCCAGAGTATCTTTTCTTATACTTCCTTTTGCAGCTGTTTTGTCAAGTAATATTAATTGATTTTAGCTGTAGCCCAAAAATACCAAGGCAATGGTGTGCTCCCCAGTTTAATAATATCATCCATAAACCAATTTATACTTTTAGTGCTAAATCTGATGAACGTGCTTTCTACTCACTGCCTTAAATTATGATGTGTCGATACAATGTGAAGCAAGATTGGGTTTTTATTGTGAGAGGGGTCATTTACGAGGAACAAAAAAATCCACTAAATGTGTATTAATACTGTAGATATATATATATATATATATATATATATATTATATATATTATATATAGATTATATATATATATAGTTTTCTGCATAAATTATAGGTCTTAGGCTTTAAATCAAAGTTAGCCCTTTATACAAACAATCGCCGCAGTTTAGGGGATTTATCGGTTTCCATAAATGAGCAGTAGCGGAAAACATTCCCTTTTTATTTTGACCATGAAAAATGTGTGCAGTTGTCCATGTATGTAAGAAGATCTTAACTAGTTTTCTGGATTTACTAGGCTCACACTGGAACAGAAAAAGTTTTGCCGATGCAGACTAAAACTACAATCCAACCCAGATCGTGACAAAAAAGACTAAAACTACCAAGTTACTTAGATCGCTTGGCAACATATGAGGTAAGAAATACTATACTTTAGTTATACTGTTTTTTAGACCATGATAGTAATAAAAGCTCTGTTGCTCATAGGCTTTGGGTAATGCAGTAGACAGAAAGAAAACAATACAAACAAGAACAAATCCAGGCAGTTTTGAGCCATGAACAAACCTTGACAGAGATAAAAACTACACCAAACACTTTCTGCTTTTCTGAGACTATGTAAATAAGTGAACATACTGGTGGTTACAAATTTTCTCTCAAAAGTACTAGCAAAGAGAACATTGGGGAAGACTAATATCGATGGACTGACATCTGCTGTATCTTTTAGAGATGCCTCAAAATGTGCTTGACTTGGGAAAATAAATCTTAGGAAAGAAAAACAGAAATATAAACAAAAGAAAAATGGCAGTTCATTCTTTCCCCTTATGTTTACATTTTGCATTACCTTGTACAGAAACAACCTTCTGAATTATGTACACAATTCATGAGAGGCGTTGTAATTAACATCATGCAATAGCTAAGTAATCAGTTCACTATTTGTATGTAGCACAATGTAATCTACGAAACTATGCTTTGAAAAAGCTTTTCAGTTACTGAACTAGCACCTGTTGTACATATTCTTATTTCAGGCATATGGTGTTAGAATTATTAACCCTTTGCAGTCCTATGACGGACCAGGTCCGACATTACAATTTTCCCTTTCCAGTCCAATGTCGGACCCTGTCCAACATCATCAAAAGGACGTAAAGCACAGGGCTCTAGTTGTAGACCCGGAAATGGTCCAGTGAGACCGATGGGAGCTGAATGAAGCCAAATATCTGAGCAATACACATAGCCCCTGCATCACATAGATAACATGAACACAAACAAAGGAGCTAGCTGCTTCCACATCCAGTTTTCAAAGAATATCATGGACATTTTCAGAGCTTGTTATAGATGTAATAGTAATAAAATAATGACTTGGATCACTTTATTGAGGAGTTTGGTGATAAAACGAGTGATCAAAAGAGGATTTATCAGTATGCACGTCTATAAAGAGGTTTGTGAAAAATACAGTGAACAAGGGGTGGGGGTTGGCTGGATGTGCAGTTTAAAGGGCCTTTTAAACTTGTTTTACTTTGAAAATAAATAAATAAACAGTGCGTCTGAAAATAAATTGGATCTGACATGCCTGACAAGCGCTGAATAAATGGACCGCAAAGGGTTAAGACTATTTATTTCTATAGCCATGACTATACAATACTCTATATATAGTCTATTCAATTGATCTAAACCAATGGATTGATCAGTTGATCTAAACCAATCAATGGATATGAATACTGCCACCAAGGTTATGAAAATCAAACATGTGACACTTTACTGTATTGGTGGTATTTACATCCACCTTAGCTTAAATCAGTTGAATAGTCCTCAATGTAGTAATATAAACCCAATTTGAATCAATCTCATTTTTATAGACACAAACCATGCCTGCCGTTCACTCTATATCTCTCACGTGCAGTTTTAAAGAAGCACACTTTCAGCAATTATGTATTTTCACTTTTAAAAAAAAAGGATATCTGGTTTCAAGTTTCAGAAAACTCTTAGTGAGTGCATGTGCAGATTTAAGAAAAAAATAAGATGTCAGAGCCAATGAGTCATACAGAACTGCTGTGTTCCCTGAGCATGCTGACTCAAAAGCAACTTTAGTAAGCACGCTATATGCTTCAAACTCTGTCATGAATTACATCAATATTTTTGGGGGATGAAAAGCTACGTTTAGTCAAAGAGGTTATTAATCCTCATGGGCTTCCTCGATCAGGGACTGGGATTTTGTGGAGTAATAGCCTAATAACCACATATAAACAAATATATTGTTTCTTGTTCAGTTGGACCCTGTCTTCTCCTTTGAGATTATACCTTTGGTGAGGAGAGGCGTAATGTGCTGTACATAATGTGATCTCACAAGATTTTGCTTACAGGAAATCCTTGGAGGGCCGCACGCTGCTGACATTTTACTTTGCTATTTCTTAAACAGCCTACCAACCACATCAACATAAATGATTGTGGTCTCTTAATTCATGTAACCTTCCTTAAATTCAAAGGGTTGGTTACCTTAAATAAACTTGTCTGTGTGCAAACTTAATTTTACCTGTTGAAAGACAGTATTGTCTTAGAAGGAAGTATGCAGTTTAACTCCCTTGGACACAGCTTATTTGCTATTTGAAAGCAGGTAGCTGCCAGTTGCAAAGTCTTAAGTTATGAGCTGGATATAATAAATAATGTATTACAAAAACAATATTAGAATATATCATTGTTAATGCTTGTGTTTGTTACCTTTTCCTTCTCCCCTTATACATGTACTACTTTCTGCACTGTGGGTCTAGAAACACATGTAAATCACTCCACACATCCAGTTTTTTTATTTTTTATTTATATTTTTTGCTTTATGAATCACAAGCAGAAGTATACCAGTCAGGTGTGGACAACAGCAAGCTCACTTAAGGTATAGCTACAGGTTAAAATGGGTCTGTTCTAGTGATCTAAACAACAACTTCTTTAAATCCCACAACCATAGATCAGTAGGACAGGGGACATGTATGTTACCAAGGCTCATGGTAACCAACTATCCCCATATCAGGGATTACAATTTTAATCATTTAAACTGTGACATTATATAGACCTGCCACCATTAAGATCAACTGAATATACCCGATAGTTACGTTATTGTCTGGTTTCACACACCCTGACTAGCACTAACCCTGAGCTACCTTACCTAAGGTGACATTAAGTAATCTATGTTTAATTCTATGTATAACTAGCCCCAAGATAAGTGCATTGCTTTTCTATGGACATTAATAAACATCATACAATAAACAGAGCACATCATTAATGAAACAGAACAAATCAAATCTTAATAGATAATGCTTGTTAATCGGAGTTGGCCTAAGTGTTCACAAGTTGCCTTTATCGTTATCGTATCAAAGTAACGTTCAAGCACTGGACATCCTCTTTACTTTTTATGTGTCAGTGCTTCTGCAGCACTGACTTGCCATCCTCTTCAAATTCCCAGTGACCACCTCTCCACATGAATATGCCATCCTGTTGCCAGAAACATGGTAAGTGAAACTTAAGAACATGTGATATCACAAGTTCATTTTCTCTAATAGTTCAGGGAAAATTGGTTTTGATCAAATTCATTCCAATATTTTTTTTTTTTTTTTGTTTTTTTTTTTTTTTTTTTTTTTTTTTTGTATTATTATTTTATTTTTTTGTAGGAAGTCTGTAAATCATTTAGACATATAAATAGTTTACAAATTATAATATATATATATAATCTATATATATATCTATATATATATACTATATATATATATATATATATATATATATATATATATGCCGATATACGGACTGCTTTGCCTTTGCAAAGACTGGGTGAAATTGTTTCTTATGTCATTCTGGTCTTTTCTTCACTTTATTCCATTCTATTCGTCAAGTGTACCAGCCTGATGGACTGAAATCTGATGTTTTGTTCACTCAGAGCCCATTTCACAAAGCCTCACGCAACAGACATTCAATTTCCTGTTAAATTACCTCTTGGAATCCAGTAATGATAAACCGAGTTTTGTTGTTTTGTATTGAAGCATGAGCGTGAAGCACTTGTGTCGTGCCTTGTAACGACTTGACAACTTGTAAAGGCTTATATCATCTCAACCCTTCCCTTGGAGTGCCTTACTGCTCTTATAAAACGTTTATAAAATTATTAGACGTATTTACTTTTTAAATTTAAATAAATAAATAAATAAAACTTTCCAATAACAGTAAATATCACTACTCATAAGAAAATAGTTCTAATGAAAAATAAACAATATGTGTTTAAAAGTGTTTTATATAAATGTGTAATTAACATCAGTCTATTCATGAGTATAATACATATTGATTTAAATGTGTAATATGTAAATCAGTTCTGTTTATCAATTATACAAACCTATTATATGATAATGTACTATTTCATTAATGGACATACATATTCAAACTGTAAATCAGTGATGTTTGGAATAAAATGCTCACTTGAACATTGCAAGGTATTGTGCAGTTTGAAAAAAACATGCTCTGAACGAACTGTATTGACTGCTGTACTGCCAGAAGGTGGGGCTGCTGCAGGTGAAAGCAGCGTCGTCAGTGTGAGGATGCTTCTTGTGCCTTAAGATTTTTTTTAGCTTCTCCAGGTTTGCTGGTGTTATTGTGGGATACTCTGTTGTTTTATTTTTTCCACTTCGTCTTCGTTTTTCAATTACTACAAATGCGCTTTTAGTAGGGCTGTAATGAAGGGTATATTTTGACCTTCGGAACACATTACCGAAGGAAGGTTCAAACCTCCGCTAGTACAAATTTTCATAATTTACTGGTGGTTCCGGTGACACTATATTTTAACAGGTGTTTGTTTTTCTTATTTAATATAAACCACATTTTTTTTTCCCCTAGATTTAACCACCAAAGTGTCCAGTATATGATGGAAGCCATGCAAAGCCACGCATCCCTAGCACCCCTAGTTCCAGTGGCCCTGCTTTCAGATTCAACGTATAAATGTTGAAAATGTGTATCATAAGTGTAACATTTAAAACCAGTCTATAAATCTTTTTTTAAACTTGAGTCAACATTTAGCTGACACGTTAAATCTGGGTTTCCAACCAATAAATTAGTGAAATTAAATACTATTTTTTTTTTTTTTTTTACACTTAGAGAGTTGACATTTAGCTATCATTTATAATAAATAAATCTGTGAAACAGTTGTTACTTAAATTTTTTTATTTATTTATTTATTTTTACACTTGGCGATTCAACTTTTACCTAACAGTTAAATGTGAAAAATGTTATCGTTCAGCAATTAAATATGAAAAAATAAATCTGGGTTTTCACAAAATAAATATTTTGCCAGCTAAATCTGAAGCTAATGAGCCCACTGAAGCTCTTGATTAGACATTGTATGCTGCCTAGCTCTCCTTGCACTCAGAGAGCCAATGTCTCTGTTTCCCTGCATCCTCTCCATACAATGCCACATTTCAAAACTTTTAAGAATGTGTTTGTTAACATGTATGTATTAAGTTAAATCAGAACTTGGAAACTGGAGGAACCTCTGACAGGAAGAGGTCTGGCAGACCCAAAGCCACAACAGAATCAGAAGACAAGTTTCTGAGAGTCAACAGCTTGCGTGATAGGCGGCTCACAAGACAACAGCTTCAAGCACAGCTTAACACTGGTCGAAGTAAGCAAGTCTCAGTTTCAACTGTGAAGAGAAGACTTCGAGCTGCAGCTTTGACAGGTTGAGTGGCTGTAAGAAAGCCATTGCTAAGATGGCAAAATAAGAAAAAGAGGCTTGCCTGGGCCATGAAGCACCGCCAGTGGACTACTGAAGACTGGAAGAAGGTCTTATGGACTGATGAATCAAAATTTGAAATCTTCAGTTCATCACACAGGTTTTTGTACGCCATCGAGAAGGCGAAAGGATGGTTCCTCAGTGTGTGACACCAACTGTCAAACATGGAGGAGGAAGCGTGATGGTCTGGGGCTCTTTTGCTGGATCCAGAGTCGGCTACTTGCACAGCGTGAGTGGCAGCCTGAACCAAAATAGCTACCACAGCATTTTGCAGTACCCTCTGGTATATGCCTAGTTGGTCAGGGGTTCATCCTACAGCAAGATAATGACCCAAAACATACCTCCAGGCTATGTCAGAACTACCTTAGAAGAAAAGAACAAGACGGTAGGCTTGAAATCATGGAATGGCCAGCACAGTCTCCAGACTTAAACCCCATCGAGCTGGTTTGGGATGAACTGGACAGAAGGGTGAAAGCAAAGCAACCTACAAGTGCAACACATTTGTGGGAACTTCTGCAACAGAACTTTCAGAACAATATTTGATTTTCATTGTAGAAAGAATGCCACGAGTGTGTTCGGCTGTTATATCTGCAAAAGTGGGCTACCTTGATGAGTAAAAAATTTAGATAAAATGTTGTTAAACAAAACGATTCCATGATTTCTTTTTTTTTTATCTCTAATTGATTATTTGTTCTATGCTTTAATTTCAGAGTACATTGAGACATTAAACTGCATAAATTTCAATAAAACCTTGAAAAATGGAGGTGTTCTAAAACTTTTGACCGGTAGCGTATATTATGTTTTGTTACCCTTGAAAATGTGTAATAATTTCCCATTGTTTACATGTCCTTATTGAATACAGTTAATCTGACTTAAATGTCAATGGAAAGTAACAAGGAATAATTTAACGTAAATTTAATATGCAATTGCATATCTATTAAATAATCATTTATGACAAGCAATATAGAGTATTACCTAAATTTCTTCTGTTCAAGTACACTCACATGAGGACGTCCACTTTGTTAGTCAGAAAGTATGAATGTGGTAACGTTACATTGGTACGCAGAAATCAGTATTTTGGAGATGATTATTGTGAAGAGTCTGAATCAGATTCATTTGCTTTCCAAAGCAGATTTTTATTTGGTGGTTTGTCTAGATATGACAGCAGAGTTCCTTGTTGCCGCTTGACTTGAATTTCTTTATATTTTTAAATTTCATTTTACAATGGCCTGACTCGTACTTGCGAGGGGCCGACATAATACTCGCGAGACTGTTTTGACTCGGAAGATGTTATACAATTTGTGACGTGTGCAGGGCCCGCTTAGGTGTGGGGCACTAGGCTGCTACTTTGCTTGCCTTGCCCTAAGACCGGCCCTGATCTGCAGTACATATTTAATAGATTAATCAATCAAGAAAATAATCAAGACAAGGTTGAATAATAAATATGAACCGAATGATGAGGTTTTTTTCTTTTTTTTTTTTTTTTTTTTTTTACAATTATTTTTATTAATTTTCCAATTTTCTCCCTAACTTTGGAATGTCCAGTTATTAATCAATGTGGCTCACCACTACAAACCTTGAACTAACTCGGGAGAGAAAAAGACAAGCACTTGTGTCCTCCGAAAGAGTGCTGTTAGCCGTCTGCTTTTTTTTTCAGTCTGCAAGGCCCGCTGTGCAACCATATTCAGAACTAACAGCATCGGAGGACCACTCAGTTCCAAATTACGTACAGGTCACCTGCAGGTCACTGGTGTGCAGTAAACCAAGGACTCGCATAAGAAAGTTTACAAATGAGAGGAGGCCATTTGGCCCATCTTGCTTGTTTGGTTGTTAGTAGCTTATTGATCCCAGAATCTCATCAAGCAGCTTCTTGAAGGATCCCAGGGTGTCAGCTTCAACAACATTACTAGGGAGTTGATTCCAGACCCTCACTATTCTCTGTGTAAAAAAGTGCCTCCTATTTTCTGTTCTGAATGCTCCTTTGTCTAATCTCCATTTGTGACCCCTGGTCCTTGTTTCTTTTTTCAGGTCGAAAAAGTCCCTTGGGTCGACATTGTCAATACCTTTTAGAATTTTGAATGCTTGAATTAAGTCGCCACGTAGTCTTCTTTGTGCAATACTGAATAGATTCAATTCTTTTAGCCTGTCTGAATATGACATGCCCTTTAAACCAGGAATAATTCTGGTCGCTCTTCTTTGCACTCTCTCTAGAGCAGCAATATCCTTTTTCTAGTGAAGTGACCAGAACTAAACACAATATTCAAGATGAGGTCTTACTAATGCATTGTACAGTTTTAACACTGATTTAATTAAACACTTTTCATAATGTATCTGAGCATCTTGTTGGCCTTTTTTATAGCTTCCCCACATTGTCTAGATGAAGACATTTCTGAGTCAACAAAAACTCCTAGGTCTTTTTCATAGAGTCCTTCTTTAATTTCAGTATAGCCCATATGATATTTATAATGCACATTTTTATTTCCTGCATGTAGTAGCTTACACTTTGCCCTATTAAATATAATTTGCCATGTGTTTGCCCAGTTCTGAATCTTGTCCAGATCATTTTGAATGACCTTTGCTGCTGCAACAGTGTTTGCCACTCCTTCTATTTTTGTGTCTTCTGTAAATTTAACAAGTTTGCTTGCTATAACATAATCTAAATCATTAATGTAGATTAGGAATAGCAGGGGACCTAATACTGATCCCTGTGGTACTCCACTGGTTACCACACTCCATTCTGAGGTTTCCCCTCTAGTCAGTACTTTCTGTTTTCTACGTGTTAACCACTCCCTTGAATCCCTACTGCATTCAGTTTGAGAATTAATCTTTTGTGCGGGACTTTGTCAAAAGCTTTCTGGAAATCTAAATAAACCATCTCATATGCTTTGCAATTATCCAGCCGCCCACAGGGCTGGGAAGCCTATTGTTATTGCTGGGATTCTTCTTCTTCTTGTTCTTCTTCCCAAAACATGCTCAAAAACTGACGAAATTCAGTAGGATGGTAGCTGCTTTTGGGAAGTTGATAAATGTTAATTGAACATATGTTGTTGGGATCATGGTTTGGCCGCCATATTGGATTGAGAAAAAACAAAAACATTTTGCCTAAATGTAAAAATTTGTCTTTTGAAAACCACTTACTGCAGAGTGCTGAAAGTTGGTAAACTTGTTGAGGGTTAGTCCAAGATTAACTGGTGTTTGTAAGAAGCTGATAGGTTGTGTTGTATGGTGGCCATGCTGCATGACATCATAATCACACGGTACAGACGTCATAATCACAAACTACAAAGATCTTCTTCTCCCAAAACACTAATCCGACTCAACCGGAAATTGGCACACATGATCCCAGTATGGTTGTCTTTAAGATTTGGTCAAGGGAAGTTGGTACAATAAAAAACATGGCAGCCACATTGGATGACATCATCAACATACAAAACTGACTTACATAAACTGTTGTACAAAAGAGCCGGCTCCTTTTCAAGGAGCTTGTATCGGGCTTATGTCTTTCTATGTGATTACGTCACCTACCAGCCCTGCTGCTGCCTTCCCCCGTGCACGCTACACTCTCCCCTGCCAGCCTCAAGTCCACCCCGGACTTTTTCACCAGGCTACAGTCCGACAAGTGCATGCCGGGATACCACTCTGACACCAATGTAGCGAACCTCGTTTCCCGCAGGCAGGCTCCTCACACAGGGTGAGGCAATCCACACACAGGCGGAGGGCGAGCAAGGAGCGTATATCTGGCTTCTATCTTTTATGTGATTACTTCACTTACCAGCCCTGCTGCTGCCTTCCCCCGTGCATGCTACAATATATATACCGTATTACTTCAATTTGGCGGCGCCTTCAAATTAAAGACACCCTCGTATTGACGCCACAGTCCTATGTCAGCTTTATAATAGAGACCACCCTTGAATAAACACCGCTAACAATAAAGAAACATTAAGGTATTTTTTCTCCCCCTACTAAAAAAAAATCACACACAGTAAACAAATAAATGCGCAACACTAACTATGTACATATAACGCAAATTACAAATTAATTTACACACACATAGTAAGCACATTTTATTTTGTGGTTGTACAGTTCTGAAAGAAAATGCAAGATGAACTACGTACCAAACAGCAGTCTTTCTGACGTTCTTATAGGTGGTTTTGTTGTCTTGTTTTTAGTTCAATTGTAATTACTGAACAAATAAAAACAATGTGCTTACCATCTATGAGAATATTTAGTTTTGGTTTCTCTTGCAGAGAAATTACAAACAAGCAAGTTACAGGGAGAACAAAAAAAATAACCTTGTAGGATATATTGTAGTTTTTATAGAAATCAAACTGATATTCTGAGGTCACTTTTGGTGCAGAAAAACATCTACGTCACACTCTTGGATTTAACTGCCCCATCCAATACACACTCCTGATTCGCTGGTAGAGTACTCCCCTGACCTCCCAACTCCCACCTAATAGGCTCTCGGTAACTGTCACCGATAAATGTATTGTAGAAAAAATAGGTTAGCCACGCACGCTGTTAGATACATGTAGGCTACCGTATTACAGAAAATAAGCAACAGCGATACTTGTAAAAAGTCATAAGTCATATAATAAAATATTGCAGCGTTTGAAAATCGTATATATATATATATATATATATATATATATATATATATATATATATATATATATATATATATATATATCAAAATGTAAATCTTATAGAAGAGAAATCGCATGGCCATTCTATGTTTTAGTTACCTTCTGTCAAGTCTGTCATGGAAGATTTGCCACTTTTTGTATACCTGAGATGCATGCAGTGTGAATTTTTTATTTCACTGTATAATTTGAATAAAATCAAAAAATCAAATTCAGAAAGTTCCCACATCGTAAATGTATCAGGACCACTTGAAAATTGGTCATACTCTGTTTTATAATATAAAAATTACTGTAGCTGTTTCCACAGGTAATACTGCAAAATATACCAAAAACACATCTTCATTAAAATGTTATTGACATGGTAATACTCAAGTTTATGGTATTTAATAAAACCACAGATTTAATTAATAAAGAATCCTTTATTAGATTTGATATTATGAAATTATACATGAAAGTGAATTTATGAAAGTATTCAGCCTTTACATGTACAGTCACAGACAAAGGTATTGTCACGCTACACTTAATAAAAGATAATTCAAGAAAACATTTAGTGAACATTTGCCACTAATTAATATGACAAAGACCAAAATGCACAATATAAAAATAAAAAAAAAAACTCACACTTAAGCAATTTCAAATATTTGTTCAAAATATTGTCACCTTTACATTAAAAGTATATACAAATTGAATAGAACTAATTAAAAAAATTATATTAATTGACTAAAAAACATTACATAGCAACTAAACTGTATTATAAAGCCAATAGCCAGAAAAAGATAATTATTTTCAACATCTGTTGATGAAGAATGTTTTGGCAAAACAGTAGATAATGGTCAAGTTTAAGAGTTGAATTCACGTTTGAGAAAAGCACTTGTAACAAACTGCAACAAAGGAAATGGCTACAGAACCGTATCACAGACATGAAGTACCAAAATCTACAAAGAGCAGTGATGATCAAGATGTCTCACAGAACAAATTCAACTGAAACGCTTCAAAGAAGTGGACTTCCAAAGAAAATGACAGGGACAGCAGGTAGGACAATCGTACGAGCAGCAAAAAAAATAAATAAATAAAAAATCCAAGATTAACAGCCAAGAACTTCATTTTTTTTTAGAAGCATCAGGCATAATAGTGCTTGTAAGAGCTGTACAAAGGCACCTGAACACAGGAGAGTTGTATGTACGTAGACCGCTCTGCAAACCACTTTTAAGTAAAATTCCTAAAACCAAACAGAAGTTGTCAGTAAAGGGAAATTCTGATTTCCTGCTTTGAGTAAATATTACTTTTTTTTTTTTTTTTAACACATTCTTCAGCTGGCAGCAAATGCTGGAACATACTTGGTGTCTTTATTTTGAAAGACTGTTAGAACTTGTTTGAGAGAGCTTTTCCTTGTGGTGTAATTTCATTTTCAGAATGGGATATTAACTTATATGGTCTAATCTTTCCATTGATTATAAAGCTTTATCTGACACAATAATTCTGTGGAGAAAGGACAACAAGATTAGAACTGTGCCCCTGAATATGAATAGTAGATCAGGTAGTACAGGCCTGATACAGTGTATGTGTGGTTAACTTGTAGGCTGCTTTAAGACATACAGCATCAGATTCATCAAGTTCTGCTTTACTGCAAAATCAATGAAAAAACAAATTGCATTTTTTTTAAATCGCTTTCAAATGCAATAGAAACTAAATTTGGTCCTTGTGGAGACCTGCAAAATTAACTCCCTGCATTGTTGCAGTTAATTTGAGTTGGTAATTAAATACCTTGTTTCTGTAGTCAAGTTAGTTACAGGAGGCAGCATAGAAAGAAAAGTCTTAATTACTGTACCTGTATGAATAAAGCAGCATGAATACAATATAATGTGTATTTCTTAAAGCCAATCATGGATAGCAGTTGCAAAGCCTATTACTAAACCATACCTGGCAAGTAATAGCCACATGGAGTTAAGGACCTACCACACTTGAAACGTGGCTGAGTAAATACCAGTGACACTATGTAAGATAAAGAATTGATTCTCTGAGGCAGGCTTTTATTGCTCTCTTGAATTGTTAAGATTGTCAGTTTAATGAATGTACCACATCCCCTCTTGTCAACATCCCTGGGGGTCTTACATTTTAGTCAGTACTGGGCTGGATGATACTACCTATTGTAATACATGTGTCTGACTTTAGAGTCAAACAGATGAGGTGTGTGGGCTATGACACAATACTACTAAAAGTTTACTACTGTAATTGTGCAGTTTATCAGGATTTCCCTTGCTTATACTATGCCTTTACCATGTCAGTCATGAATATTCATGTTTTTACCACACTCCTTTGTGCTATATCATACTTGTATTTGGTTTATCATGCCATAAATTTTTATTATGCAGTACATTACAGAATTTACAAATAAAAAAAAAAATCTTGCTCTCATAAATGTTGCACTTGGATGGAAAACAAAAGTAGTCATGGTTACACCACACGTCTAATTAAAATGTACTGTCTGTATACAGTTTGACAAAATCTTTTGAAAATTGCCCTGCCAAATCATAAAAACTGAATGTTTATCAAGGATGACATGGAGATTCATCCGTAATATTCAAAGAAAAATAAGGCATACTTCTAGTTCTGTTGCTGAAACATCAGGTTTAGTTTGCCCTGCTGATTGAAAGATAAAGCCTGTTGCTTTTAATTTTAAAATAATATTAACTCAGTGGACTGATTGAAAAACAAACTGAGGGGGTCTGGAGGAGAACTCTGTGCCTTTTGAAGCAAAGTAAATGAGAGCACATGTGGTTTTGTGTACTGGGTCAGTGGCTGTGAGGGATTTTAAGCAATAACTCAGTCCAATGCAAAGAGGACTCAACGGTGGTACCATCCCTGTACCAGTACCTGCAGACTTGGCTCAAGTCTTGATTCGCCCTGTTTTTAATCTTTTTTACATTACTTCTGCCTGTAATGTACTATACAGTGGCATTGCTGCTTGTGCTGTCTGTGAGTCCAAGCAACTTCTTGTAGGACCCCAGGGTGTCAGCTTCAACAACAATACTGGGGACTCCCACAATTCTCTGTGTAAAAAAAGTGCCTCCTATTTTCTGTTCTGAATGCCCCTTTATCTAATCTCCATTTGTGACCCCTGGTCCTTGTTTCTTTCTCAGGTTGAAAAAGTCCCCTGGGTCGACATTGTCAATACCTTTTACCTTTGAATGCTTGAATCAGATTGTCGTGTAGTCTTCTTTGTTCAAGACTGAATAGATTCAATTATTTTAATTATTTCTTACAAAGGAAAACACAAAAGTCAGAAAGTGCAAAGCAACATAAACCTATACAGAGCCCCTTTGGGTCATTTTTAGTTAGTGATCAATTATACTTTTATCATGAGGGTAATGTTTTTGATACTGTAAACATTTTAAACGGCACACATAATTATGCTGAGTTGGGAAGTAAATAGTAACGTGATAAACATTTACAGTGCAGACTATTTTGTATTATTTATAATGACTTCTCCAAATAGAAAGTGAAATATTCCTAAATACTACATTTTCATTATTTGTACCCAAAGACATGTAATTAAGTTTTAAGAATGAAGCCTACTATTTGGTTTTCTGTATCTGCAATTTGTCAGTCCCAGACTGTTATGTAAAACTGCATATTAAATAAACAGGAAAAAAAAGAAATGTGTTAACCAGATTATTCTGCCTTTTATTGCAACTGTGGTACCATTCAGTGAGCGAAAATTGTAAAGGGTACTTTAGCTGAAACCTCCCGACAGAAGGGGTACAGTTTCAAAAAAAGGTTGAAAACGCCTGCTATAGATTATTACAGTAACTTACTGGAAATACAATTAACTATACATTTGGGCAAAAATAGATACCAGTAATACAATGACATAATACATGTTTAAAATTGCATTTGACATCTATTATGGAATGATACAGTGCTTGTTTTATTTGTGTGTGCTTATGTGTGCTCAGATATGTGAAAGTTAGCACAGTGTTCGGTCCTATACACACACTTACAATTTTTCAGGATGGTTATGCTTGATATCTTGTGAGTTATGAGACAAACTCATATTTGTTTATAAAAGTGCTTTGAAATTTCTTGTATTTGTATTGAATGCTATAATTCCAAAGACAGTTAAAACATTACAGCCAGTGAATGGCTCAGACATCATTTCATTCCATACAATAAGATTAAAACATGTCTGGTTCAACAGATTTTTAGAGTGAAATTTGCTGCCATTACAGCTGGCGGTTAAGAGCTACAGGCCACATAGATATTCATCTTTTTTCATAATTATTCATTAGTTTAACAAGTAAAGAAGTAGACAGAATCATAACAATTTTAAATGTCTGTCAATTTCCGTTTCAGAAAAACAACACATTTAAGCTGCAGTATGGTATTAAATAAATAAATAAACACATTTGAATATCTACAGAGTAAATTAGCAATTCATTTAAGTTAAATTAGCAATTCAGTTATTCTAGTCAATTAGTTGCCCTCTACATCCAAAGTATAGGAACTATTTTGCATTGGCGGAAAGACACATTCTGTAAAATATAATTTAAAGTTTAAAATCCAGCTCCTCGTGTTTCACAACGCACCAGAGGCATGGGTTGTATCCGTTTATAAAATGGCTGATAAATTAAGCGCTGTGATTGGCTGAAAAGATCACATGACCGTGCAGTAATAATTGACTTACCGCACAGCTAAGACATCATAGACCTACACACTTAACTGATCTATTAATATTACTACACCTTAATAATAATAATTAAACATGAGTGACATTCCGCAGGTTAATTTTGACCTTTTAGGTGGATTGTCATTTGAACAATTTCTTAATGAGAGTAAAGCAGAACCACCACACTCTGATTTCAGAAACAAAATTCAAATCCCTCCTGCTCTCTCTGCCGACACAGCAGTTTGGAATTTAAACAAATTCTTGTTCGACATACAATTCGATTTTGCTCGCCGCGGATGGGAGGGACAGCGTAACCTGACACAGACTGTCTGTCATCAATACAGATGAAAATGGTCTGGAGTTTGTGATCCTGCTGTTTAATGCGCAAACAAAAAACCATAAAGATGTCAATGAGATCAATCGTGAAAGTACTCGTGATGTTTGACCAGCCTGGTGATTCTATCTGCTTTGTCAACTGTTAAAGTACCTATGGGTGTTAATGACCTCAGAAACATGATGCTTTGCTTTTCAGAGCAAGTTGGACTTTCAGTACATTATTTGAACCACTCAGTCTGCAGCACCGCTGTCCACATATTATCTAAAGCTGGTTTACAGTCCAGGGAAATTATTTCAGTTACCGGTCATCGGTGTGAAAACAGCCTCTGAAATTATTGGTCAGCTTCTCTTGAAAATCTCAAAACCTGAAGTAGGATTTACAAAAAGACATCTATTCCATCCACGGCCTCACACTCAGACTGGAAGCCCTAATTGCCAGTGCAGTGGCTGCTGGCTGTTCCGTAAATTCTCCCTAAGATGTGGGAAATCAGTCTGCTTTCAATTCCAAATGCTATTTAATCTCAAAATACTACTACAAATGGCAATGTTCAATTTAATGTTTATGGCAAATAAAAAAAAGTATACATAATACATTTCTTCTTTTTTCCATAAAAAAGCTAGTTTGCGTAATTATTTTCAAGAAAAAAAAAATGCAGACAAGTGAAATAACCCACTCCAGCGTGTGTGGTAACAGAATTATTACCGCACTTCCTGTGTGGTTGAAGACACACGGCCTACTGCCTCATGCCTCACAACGCACCCAAAGCATGCAGTAATAATCGTCTTACTGCACACCCTGTCATGGATTTCTTACACAAACCACGCCTTCTCATGTGTTATTGCTTGCTTATACCATTCTAGTGTACCGTTGTGTTCTTGCCAGTGTAGTATACAAGAGTGCATTGTACATAGTAGTGATGGTTGTTATGCACACTGTGTGTGTGATGCCAAGGATGCCATCTGTTCCCCTGTAAAAATATTGCATTTTGATAAATGATGCATGAAAAAAAAAAAAAAAAACTCTTTGGCATGAGCTTTGGTGTCCTTTATAGTCCACAGTGGTGTTCCTGGAACCTTGTTGCCAGTCGTGTTGAATGTTGTTTTCACAGCAGCATTGCCAAGTGCCAACTTCAACAATTCTAAACATTGGAGAACGATCTTGACAAGCATGGACAGATTTATTTTTCTTTTAAATAAATATGCATGATGCTTCAAACCTGATTAAGGGCGGAACAATAAAATAATAAACTGTATATATGAGCTGTGATTCTTCTCTAATTGCAAAGTGCAAACTTCCCATACCCATACCATCTGTCTGGCAGACTCTGATTATACTGTAAGTTTTCACTGTTGAAACACAGCTGAGACTGCAGTTAAAGTGCTACTGTGCTGTGTGACAATGTTTCTAAAGTTTGTCATCATTATAAATAACCAGAAGAATAACACAATGTAACTAAACACTAGTTCAAATGAAGTCTGTTTCAATAAAAGTTAACTGATACAGTATTAATGGTTTAACCCTCCTATTATGTTTAGAATTTAGGTACATCTTTTATGTTTTGGTCATATTGACCCAATGCAATTTCAAACTAATTTAAACAGCCTTAAATTGATTAACCATTTTTATTTGCAAATGTTTTACTCTTTTATGCTTTTTTAATCCAGGAGCTGTGATAAAACTTCTTTGACTGCCAACCTGGGAGCTCCCCATTTTGGACTGTCTTTACCAGTGAGATGCTGTTGCAATACTGACAGAGAAAATTAGGCTCTGCCTTGCAGATATATATTGTTTTTTTTTTTTGTTTATAAATAACTCCAGACAGGTTCAGCCATTTCCAGAGATAATAATATAAATATAATAATAATAAATAACAAATTGAAGAAGTTTGTTTTATTCCTGCACACAAATCTACATAGATAAATGCCACGGGTCACAGTGACCCAAAACATCTTATTTGTATACATGACCTGTTCTAAAAAAGTAAACATCTCAAAGGTCCTGGTTTTTGTGTATAAGTTCATGACCCCAACTTAGGAAAAGTAATAAAATATTATACGGAAAATGAAAAGAAAAATAGCATTTAAGCTAACTGGAAACTAGAGTGGGGTCAAATAGACCCAAATCCTAATAGGAGGGTTAAATAAAACATGCAGGTCAAATAAATCCTTGTACTGAAAAGTATGTGCCTTGCATCAGATATCATTTTTACTTTTAAGCTTATTAGTTTGCAGTTTACCCCAAATTAACAGCATAGTTTCCTTTTTTTTAAATCACTTTTGCATTCTGGTACTTAAATCCAACCACAATCATTGTTCACTCATTGTATAAAGTCATTATTTCATTATTGTACATATATGGTATTTTATTATATTTTCTTGAATTAGCTATACATGATCATGTCTCATGTTTTGAACTGTGGGCTTTACTGAACATTATCTCATTCATTTTCCCATACCCTTTGATTTCCTTGTTAAATGTTCAAAACATGTACTGTACTAGACCTACTCTTGGACATTCACAGGTTGCTGGTAAAACAATGTATCTTGTTCAACAGAAATTTGAATGTTAACAATTAAAAGAGATTTGCTGATTACATAAAATATTACTCTTCTCCCCTTAGCTTTGATGATGAAGATAATTTAGGAATCATACCAGCGCTGAGAAAGGGACTGGTGTGATGAACCGGTGTGCAGATATACCGTATTACTTCAAATTAACGCCACCCTTGAATTAACGCCTCTCTCAGGTATCAGCTTTTTAATAGACATCACCCTTGAATAAACGCCGCTCTCAATAAAGAAACGTAAAGGTATTTTTTTTCTATCCCTGCTCAAAAAATAAAGAAAGAAAGCAGTCCTTAACGTCAGCCAACACAGCAGGGGATAAAATAAGGGCTGTTTACTTGTTTTGTATTAAACTGGAATTTTATTCAGTCCTGTACACTTATATAAAAAAATAAAAAAATAAATAAATAAACGTGCTTACTATCTATGAGAAGATTTAGTTTTGGTTTCTTTTACAGAGAAATTACAAACAAGCAGGTCCATTACAGTGAGAAAAAAATATATAACCAGGTAAGATATATTTTAGTTTTAACAGAAATCAAACCAATATTCAACTACTGTTCTATCTCATCTTCTTGTCCCACCCCATAGCAACCAATACACACTCCTGATTCACTGGTACAGCACTCCCCTGACCTCCGAACTCCCACCTAATAGGCTCTCGTTAACTGTCAGTAAATGTACTGTATACAAGCCCCAAAACACACAGGAGTATACAGTGCTGCAGATCGGAGCCTCCCACAGTGTCGCTTATAAAATGCCTTAAATCATGTAATAAAATACTGCAGAATTTGTAAAGCATAGTATTATTAATAAAGGCTGCCCACATATAATCACCGCCCTCGTTTAAGGGGCGCAGTCATTTTTGATCAATTTCAAATAAACCCAGCGGCGCCAAATTTAAGTAATACAGTATTTATTTTATAAATTCATTTGAGACTCCAAGAACTTTGGTGGCACTTGGTCTCCTTTACTTGATAAGCACAAAGAAGTACTTCAGTATTACTATTTAGAGGATACTGCATGATCGTTCCTGGTTTATGGTTTCCATTTACCATGGGAGGATGCTCATCAAATTTGTTTTAGAATAATTCTGGAGCCCAATCCTCAAGATGAGGCAAAATTTCTTTATGAGGAACTGCCTGAACTGCTCAAGTTCCGGACTGCTGAACCATCTATACAGCTACTCACTGACTGCTATCTGAAGCAGGCTTAAGAGATTGATAGCTTTTCCAGACAGGTAAGGAGAGAAGAACAAGAAGTTCATTTATATTTATATATATAATCCAAGGCTGACAATGGAACATGACACAGGCAGTGTGATTGGTCAAGCAAGGTTCCAGCTGTCTGTACATTGGATGGATATGGACAGTTGGAGCCTTGTCACATACTCAAAATCAACACGCTGCTTCACAGAATTTAAAGTACTGGTAGCCATCTTGTTTACAGTTAGAGATGTACTTTAACTATAAAACTTATAAACATATATATATGCTTAGAGCCAACTTCCTAAAGTTTGGGTATGTTTAACATACCTTTGTCAAGGGAAAGTGTGTTTATATAACAATTCAGGAGCACATACATACATATACAGTAGATACTGGTTATTAGCAACCCTGATAAATACAACTTTCGGTTATTAACATTTTCCCAGGAACCAATGCCGTCCCATAGACTTTAATGTTAATGGAATTCTGATATTAGCAACTGCACGCTGTTTATTGACAACTTTATTACTAATTGCCAGTGCTACAGAGTGTTATTGTATGATTTATGCATATACTTCATGTAGCTTTTATAACACCTGCTTCGCAACTGCGTATTTCTGGTGGACTGAGGCAGAATCTTGGCTTTGAAACTGACTACAAAGCGGCAAGAAAAATTGAGATGGATTTACATTGTAAAAAGCAGACAACATTGAACAATTTCTTATTTTAAAATGGTGTTCTTTAGAACTAATTGTAAGTACAACACACATTTGTCATGGTTGCTTTACTCATTGTAAGCACAACTGTAGTGCATCGCTGTGTAGTACTATTTAAGCCTACTCCTTTTGTTTTGTTTTACACATGCGTGAAGTAAACAGTTATCTGTTTGGGTATTTCGTGTTTTTCATTTTAATTTTTTAACACTGTAACATTTAAAACACATGTATTTCTCTGTTTAAAATCGATACTGGTTAATCTCTTGAATACTTAATTGCTGATGCACTAGCCTGGGGTAATTTCAGAAATAGTTTTTTTTTTTGTTGAATCTCTAAAGTGACTGAGTAGGATCCTGAAAAACATGCCTATTATATTATAAAATATTGAAGATTCTGAACTTTAGTGTGAAAGGACTTGCACTGTAAAAGATGATAATTACACAGACATCCCACAGCTGCTGCTATTGATTTGTTGTGTATTCCCTCTCGCTCCTTCTTTGTAGGTGGACTGCACCTTGTCCTTGGTACTCTTGGGGAAAGAGAGAAACATCCTTCGCGATGAGTTTCTATGTGACAATTTGGATGCTGGTATATGAGACGAAATGCGACCTCTACAGCAGGATGAAAGGCATTGATAAACTGAACCTATTAATATATATATATATATATATATATATATATATTGGGGTTCGTTTCTCTTGGCCAAGCAAAAGAAAGCACTGGGACTGGACCCAGAGTTGCTGCTATAACGATATAAGGAATGTCCGTTATTCTAATAAGACTTTTCTGAGGAGTTATAAAATACATTACTAATGAGCATTATATACTTCACAAGTGTTGGTAATCATGAGGTTTTATTATCGACTGCTGGAAACAATATATATTAATATGATGATTAACTAATTGACTCCTGATTGGGTGCAAAAGTTCAATTATTCATATAAGGTGTGGTCCTGGCTTTGAAATATTTAAATGTTTGAAACACATGCCTGATACAATGTTCTGTGAAAGACAAACTGTTGAAATGCGTAGATGAAGATAAACTGTTGAAACGCATAAACATTGTTGCTTGCTGACTTTTGAAACATGAATATGCAAGAATAAAGATACTTTTAACTACTAATTGACTACAGACCTGGATTAATCCAAGGCAGTTGCCAATTTTTTCCCTCGGTCTGTGGTTTTCCAGAGTGTCAGGTGTTTTGTGTATATAATATATAATTATATATATATATATTATATATATATGTATATATATGCTGTGATATATACATACATATATATATATATATATATATATATATATATATATATATATATATATATATATATATATATATATATATATATTATTATATGATTATAATAATGTCTCTGCCTTCCTAAATGTTATATAAAACTGTACCATGAGCTTGGGGATTCATGGCCCAGCTGGTTTTCTTTGGCCAAGTAAATAGCCAAATGGTTATCATACATGGCTTTGGTTTGGGAAGGTGTTAATATACAGCTGGTTTTGACTCGGTCCCACACCTGAGTCGAAAGATTACTACAATACTCTGAGGCAAGCTGTTGGCCTATCTGGAAGCTTGATATGTCCGATTTAGGGCCCGTACTCAAAAACGCTTGAATTAATCCAGCTCAAAGCGTCAACACTAAAGTACGGTTTCATGTTTAGTCGGGTTTAATGCGTACACACACTATTAAAATAGTTCGGTTACAGTTCCTAGCAGGGCAGTGGACTGAGAGAATTAATATGACATTATCCGACATTATCAATGTGCCTTGATTTCGGCATCTGATCACGTCGCTCCATGATCCATTTTACAACAAGCTTCAGAAATTGTATACAGTACAGCAGTATTGATTGTCATTCTCAACTCCTTCAGGCATCTGTTCTGAGGTGCCTGAATTGTATTTTGTACTGTATTTGTAATGTCCACTCGCTAAAACATATCAGAAAGCATTTGGGGATATTGGCCGATACACAAAAAATTTAGTTTGTTATTACAGTACCCACACTTCTGACAAACCGCACTGTCTGATGTGATCTAATTTTGAATCGGACTTGAAACTACCCCCTGAGGTAGTCTGGAGTCTGGCTCTCGAGTACGGTATTAAACGTTGCGTAGTGTGGACGTGAACCGTATTTAGCATTTTTAAGCCAGTTTAAAGGCTGGGCATTGGCCATAGTTCAAATAAATGCCCATTGGGACCACAGTAAATTGGTCAGTCACGTGGCTTTTGCTGCAGAGATAATAGAGGCCACTAGCAGTATATTCCCATTGAAACCCTGCATATGTAATGCAGCTACAGAGTGGTTTTGGAATAGACAAGTTGACTTGCAGCAGTATTATTGAGGGTGGAAATCAAATTAATCCATATGCTGAAATACAAATAGACATTTCTGTAAAAGGATACATCCAGCTTACTAGAAACAGAATAATTAGCAAGCAAGCCAATCAGTCTACCATGACAAACATTTCAAAATTACCTTTTAAAAGTTCCAGCAATTTGTTTTATTACAGACCTACTTTTTCCTAGAGGTTTTAATGGTTCTTTCAGCGTTTAGCATTTCCACATGAGGATGAACATGGTAACCTAGAGTACCCTACATCTACTGTAGGAAAACTTTTAAAAATGTCTTTTAATACTAAGACGTGTGTTATTGGATTTATGTCTGCAGTTCACGTGACATTGCACAAGTATTCTGTCACCGTTGCTTACAAAACCACAAACAAAATAGATAAAAATACTGTATTACATTTAGTAGAGCTATGAATAAGATGATAAAATATGTTATTACTGTAGCTTTTATTAGGCACCTCTTTAATAAAATCATAACGATGCATCACTGACAGTGATAACAGCCTTAATACAAGTTATGCTGATAAACCTGTGTATTTTTACCTAACATTTTACTGCTTTTTGCAGTGCTTTTTTTCTGTTATGTTTGTGCTTTCACTGCAAGAATCCATCTGCGCACAATGCTATTTTTGTTTTTACTGGTTATGTGTGAGACTTGAGGAATATTCTCATGATGTAAAATGAACAGGAGAGGCCTGGGTACTCTGTGGCTAATTATTTTTTTCTCACTTCGTTTAAAAAAAATAAAATAAATAATAATACATAACTATGGTTCTGCTCTCTAATAAAACAACATCAATCAATTTCCCCGGCTAAATTAGTGTGAAACTAAATTATTGATATCAAATAAAGCTAAGTAAGTTTTAAATACATTCAGAGACATTGTGAAAACCTACATGTGAAAGGGTGATGCGGGAGACAGAATAGGTGTACTTGAAACACCGCGCAGGTGCCCAGTTTTATTTTAAGGCAATAATTTATTTTTGCCCGCAGTGGGTGCTGTTGTCCGTGGCCTGATAGCCAGGACCACGGGAATACCAATGCTGGTAAGAAAGTCCAAGGTTGGTGCACTCGCAGGTGCTCAAAATAATAATTATAAAAACCAAAGGCAAAAAAAAAGGGAAAAGAAAACACAGTAATTAAAAACTATAAACAAAAAGGTGCTGCACTTGGCAGCGCTACCCCAGCCATCACTATCCACACGGCCTGGATCTGCATCCTGCTCTGACCGTTCCTTAGGCTTTTAACACTACACAGGGGTCTGCCCACGGTGTCCCCGCTAACACTAGGTTTCTTTCTCTGTTGGTTTGTTCTTTCCAGTTTCGTTCCCGGTTGTTCTCGGTTCCTGACCTGAAATTCTGTACACCTGAGGAAACAGCAGAGCATTATTTTATAGGGCTAACAATCCTCCCAAGACCCGCCTCTCAGCCTCTCAGTGTCATTGCTTTGACCGCGGGGCGGGTGTTAGACGACTGTTGCCCTCTTCCTGCAGCATTACGAACACGCCAGCAGAGTCAGCACAGATCTCCCCCTGTTACACTGCAATACCTGTTATTTCCTAACATCCTGACATTACCACCTGCCAGTCTAGATACAAGAAGTGGGTGGCAGTTGACTCCCCAGAGTATTATTACAATTAGACAACCAGCTTTTTTTACTGGCTCTGTTACTGACCTACTGTACTCTATACAGTACATGTTGTTAACAGTTTCAGATTAATCAACTTTTCATCCTGGTCTCTGTTATGATAAACTACATTAGAAGTGGTTAATCAGAAATGTAAAACTGCATGTATTACTTCTTTAAATTCCTGTAACAGAAGGTCTGAATTCATAGTATATACATGACATTGCATGAGAGTAAGGAAAGGGAAAGGTTAAACGTTATCAATCTATCACAAGAGGAGTGCTTTTCATCAAGTTTAACCTTTTCAAGTTATACAATTAAAAATAAATGAGCTAACATCAACATTTTAAACTAAATACCTGATGTGTTTATTATTCGTTCGATAACTTTGAAGTAAAAAGCTTTCATAATAACCCTGAAGTTTTGTTGTTGTTGTTGTTGTCTTTGAAAACTAAAGCAAAATTGGTGTGGATTTAGAATGAAAGGATTCTTGTTTTTATAAACACTGTCAGTGCAACCAACTTCGATGACAGTTATCCTTGTTGCAGCCTCTAGTTATCTCTTCAGTTGCCTCACAGATGCCAGTTTCTACTAAGTCAGTATAGTATAGGAAGAAACCTCTTAATTCGGTTTATTTAACTGGAAGACCACTTTATTCTTTACAGCAGCGTCTTGGGTTAAAAGGCATTATAAGTATTCAGGTTTTTTTTTTTTATTTTTTACCTGATTTGCATTGAATAACATTGGTTTAATGTTAGAAATATAGTCTGACCTTGCCATCCTCATTAGAGGAAAGTATGTCCATTGTGAAGTGATCCAGTGCTGAAACTGTTTCCACCTGACAGGACCTAATTGAATTATTGTTATTCAAATATAAAAAACAGCTTCTGTCTTTTTTCTCCACTCTTTCTCTATAATAATTCAACTTCTGATGTACAGGTGTTTTAGTTTGTTGCATCACATATACAAAACTGCCAACTATTACTGCTGCTTTGTGAAATTTCGATTTCTTGACTTTTCTTGACGTTCTTTCAGTTTTGTAACTGCTGATCCCCAGAGTTTGATTCCCCAATTACATATTTTATCTCCTTATAAAATAGCCCTCAGATTGATTACAGCACTCTCGTGACCTTTTGATATATATATATACTATATATATATATATATATATATATATATATATATATATATATATATATATATACACAGATACACAGTGCCTATAGCAATAATAGCAATCCTAAATTAGCTCAGGTGTAACCAATCACCTTCAAAATCACAAAACAAGTTAATTGGCCTCCACCTGGGTTAAATTGTAGTGATTCACATGATTTCAGGATAAATTCAGCAGTTCCTGTAGGTTCCCTCTGCTGGGTAGTGCATTTCAAAGCAAAGACTCAACCATGAGCAACAAGGCCCTTTCAAAAGAACTCTGGAACAGAGTTGTTGAAAGGCACAGATCAGGGGATAGGTATAAACAAATATTAAAGGCCTTCAATATCCCTTGGAGCAAGGTCAAGACGATTATTAAGAAGTGGAAGGTGTATGGCACCACCAAGACCCTGCTTAGATCAGACCGTCCCCCCAAACTGTATGACCAAGCAAAAAGGAGACTAATCAGAGAGGCTACCAAGAGGCCAATGGCAACTTTGCAAGAGCTACAGGCTTTTATGGCCAAGAATGTGCAAGTGTGCATGTGACAACAATATCCTAAGCACTCCACAAATCTAGTCTTTATGGTAGGGTGTCAAGAAGACAGCCATTACTCAAGAAAGCCCACCTTGAATCCTGTTTGAAGTATGCAAAAAAATACACAGGAGATTCTGTAAAACAACACTTTCTGATTCTGCAAAAAGTTTTGTGGTCTGATTAAACTAAAACTGAACTTCCTGGCCTAAATGCAAAGCATTATGTTTGGTGCAAACCCAACACAGCAGAACACCAAAGAACACCATCCCTATTGTGAAGAATGGTGGTGGCAGCATCATGTTATGGGGATGTTTCTCATCGGCAGGGTGTGGGGCACTTGTCAGGTTAGAAGGGAAAATGAATGGAGCAAAGTACAGAGAAGTCCTTGAGGAAAACCTGCTGCCCTCTGCAAGAAAGTTGAAACTGGGATGGAAGTTCACCTTTCAGCATGACAATGACCCAAAGCACACAGCCAAAGCTACACTGGAGTGGCTAAGGAAGAAAAAGGTAAATGTACTTGAGTGGCCCAGTCAGAGCCCTGACCTAAATACAATCGAAAATTTGTGGCATGACTTGAAGATTCCTTTCCATCAATGCTCCCCAAGGAACTTGACAGAGATTGAACAGTTTTGTAAAGAAGAATGGTCAAATATTGCCAAACCTAGGTGTGCAAAGTTGATAGAGACCTATCCCAACAGACAGCTGTAATTGCTGCCAAAGGTGCTTCCACCACGTATTAACTCAGGGGGGTGGAGACTTATCCAATTATGATCTTTCAGTTTAGTGTTTTTAATATATCATTTTTTTCTCAATAAAAAACTTTTTTCCCCTTGGTGTGTAGATAAGTGGAAAAAAATCATTTTAAAAATCATTGAAATGCACAAAACTCTGAGGCAATGGCACAACGAAATGTGAAAAAAGTTCAAGGGGGTGTAGACTTTCTATAGGCACTGTATATATATATATATATATATATATATATATATATATATATATATATATATATATATATATATATATATATATATATATATAAAAGAACATAGTTATTTTGTCTGACCTCCAAAATTTTGGTAAACTAAGTCTCCGTTAGAGGCAATAATTATTATTATTCTAATAATTATATTATATTATTATTATTATTGAACGTAACACACATACATATATTTAGACAGAGCCCAGTGTATTTGAGATGTCTGGTGAATTGTCTAGGGTTATGAAGATAATTGTTTTCACAACAGGCTGCAGAGTCAGTTGACGTTTTTACAATACATTTCAAAATGCCAATTCTGGATTCCAGTGCTATACAAGAGGTCAGTGTTTTGGGTCTGGAAAACTTACTCAGCTTAAGCAGATTGACTTATTTGCTTATACAGTAGAACCTGTCGTCTGATTTTGTGAGATACAATACCCTCTATTAACCGATGGACTTCATGTGTAATTTTCACATGCTGATACCAACTGAACAGTACTGATGAAAACTGATCAATGCACATTTTATTATAGGTCTAAAACAGTAAATTCAGCTCTGAGCAGGACAGAATGATTTCAATTGCAGATAAAAAAAAGAAAATTGGGAATTTAGTTTCACTTTTTAGATGCTGTCACTTCATGTAACTGTCCAGTTTAACCATGTTAAATAAAAGAAAAAAAAGGAATTCATCTAATTTAATTACCTTTATAAAGCTGAAATAAGATGACCTCCAAAGCTGGTTTGTGTTTGTATGACAAGCCAAACTATCATTTAGAGATATCTCAAATTACATTTTAAGATATCTTGAACTATTTTGAGATCTACAAATTATTTGTAGATTTATTTAAATGAATATGAGATATATGAAAATAAACCCCTTTGAAGATACAGTTGTCCCACGTTTTACCGCCCCCTTTATAACACCACCCTTGCATACCGCCAGCAGTTCTCTCTGAGCAAATGTCACCAGTATAAGAACAGTGCTATTTGTACCCGTTATATTGCCACCCCACTGTCGGCCACCCGCCAACTTCCCAAGCCAAGCAAACGTAAATATAAGCATTGTAGTTTCCCTCATTGTAGCGCCAGTGAAATAATCATGACCAATTAAAACAGCAAGTTCTGCAGTTAACCTTTGACTAGCGTCAATGTTCATACCAATGTCATCAACACTTGCGCTGCAAAAGCAAAACAGAAAGTCTAAAATGGCGAGTCCCTACATTTAACACCAGAGCAAAAGAAACAAATCTACATGTATGCATCTGAAAATAAGAAAGTAGACATTGCAAATGTTTTCTCGCCTAAGTGAGGCATGCTGTTAATCGAAGGACAATTGGAGACATTGTAATGGATAAAACAAATTGCTTACCTTAATGGAACGAGTTGATTGGTTTAACCTGAAAAAGGCTTGACGCTGTGATTTTTATAAACCACAGTAAATGTTAAAGAAAAAGTATGTTAAGAGGTTTGTTTGTTTATGTGCAAGTTTTGCACAAATGAAGGCTGACTTAAACTAAAGCATCAGTTTTGTAAAGAGCCGAGAATATATATATATATATATATATATATATATATATATATATATATATATATATATATATATGTGTGTATATATATATATATATATATATATATATATATATATATATATATATATATATATATATATATATATATATATATATATATATATATATATATATATATATATATATATTATATTTAAAAAGTGTTTGCCTGTACATATTCAACATTTTTTTTTTAACTGCTTAAAAAAGAATGCTGTTGAGCTTAAATTGCTTTGTGAAATAAACAAGTTTACTGTCATTTCATTTTTTTAAAAAAATTTTATAATTATTATTATTAATAATAATAATAATAATAATAATAATAATAATAATAATAATAATAATAATAATAAATTGTACACTTTTTAGTTTTTTATGTCATTTCTAGTACATCTCTGGACATTTCCCTTTGCATTTAAACTGGTTTCAAAATAGTACTGGCAGTCACAAAATGTTCTTCAGAAAATTCGCATGGCCTCAGTAATTCATAGTTTCACATTAAATGCATGACAGAATATAAAATGCAATGGAGGATTGATTAACAAACCACTGATATAAGATAATGAATGCCCAAAGGTACCTTCTGGTCTAATTTCCATTTATATTGATGAAAACTAAGCATATGAGAAGGGAATATGTGAAAATGGGCTAAACATAGACTTTCACTGACCTAGAATTGAGTTTGAGAATAAGGAGGGTCTGGTTAACAGATCTGAAACAGTCACAGTAAAGAAAGCCCCCTGATACCTAATTAACATTGTCAGCTATTTCAGTTTTAAAGGTTGTATATGACAAAAGCAAATTCCAGTGATTTTAATATGCATTTCATTTTTTATGCCACATTGAGATTGATTGACCCCAAAAGCTGCACAACTTTCAGTAAAACTGGCTTCATTTTAAATATTTGGATTGTCTCCCTAACACAAATATCAGTTGACCACATGAAAACTATTACACTGTTACATATTCCAAATTAATTTCAGAAATATTTTTCTACTGGTTACTGAACAAACAATACTACTAAAGTGGAAATTCTGCATAACATATTATATATATATATATATATATATATATATATATATATATAATACTTTAAGCTTAACATACCAAGGTTATGGCCACCTTATTTATACAAAATATGTTCGAAAATAATAGGACGTCTTATCAAATGTTAAGTGTATTGTATATATTGATATAGTTTTGTATATTTTACATTAATAAAATATTTAATAATGAAAAATGCAGGGTTTCCAAAGTCGCAAAACACAAACTCCATTAGTGGCTGAATGCTAACTTTCTAGGCCTTGATATTGTCTGGAAGGCCAATGTTCATGGCCTCCTGGCATTACCATCTGCAACAACAGTCTAGTGGTTCATCAACGAGACAGCAGATAAGGACTAGTGTGCCACAGTGGAGGAGCTCAAGGCTGCCACCCACAATGCATTTTGCCAAATGTGCCCCATCAGCATGGCAAGTAATTGCTTCATGTGCCAGAAACACACAAGACTAAAACAAATGAAAAACACAGTACATTGAGATGAAGCAGTCTCCCATATCTAGTGTGTGGGGTTGTTCAGTTTGCGGTAATCCATCGCCAGTGGTCAAAAACTGTATGCTGAAGAACAAAGCATTCAATTTGGGTAAATATTTAATTTTATTTTCCCATAGCAATGAAACCGACCTGAAGAAAATCCTTCATGATAGGGTAGATCAGTTGGAGAAACATCTTAGGTATGTCAATTTTATACATTATGACAAAATGCAGAACAGTATTGCTTGTAGGGATATTTTAATAAAGAATGTTTCCACCTTCTTTCTTTGTACAGTATATTTATTTTCTCTGACAGCTGCCAAGTGCAGTATGTATGTGGCTGTATGTATTTGACTGAACTGAAACCAGCCTCATGATTGTAATTGAAAGGGCCTTAGTTTTAAGAAAGAAACTGCTTTGTTGGAATTGTGTGGAATTTCGGGGGGGGGGGGGGGGGGGGGGGGGGGGGGGGTTCATTTGAGAATAAAAGGATTAATATAGGCAAAATAAAATATAAAAGATAATGTCTAGTCTATACATACATTGGTCAAAGCAATACATTATAATGTTGTAGCCCTGATAATAATATACACATTTATTTAAAAAAAAGTGAAATGCTATTTTATTTCTTGCTGCCACAATATACAGAAATATTAATTTACTGTATGCAATTACTGTTGCAGTAGGCATTTTACTTTTTTTTTGTTATCGTTTTATTGGTGTCTAAAAATAGAAAAATAAAACATCTGTAACATCGATAGGCCGTTTAGTTCATTCATCAGTTGAACTCCAAGAGACACCTACTGTCAGCAAGAGTTTGTAATGAAATTGGTGTGGAAGTGTGGAAGAGATTTAGGGGAAGCATGGACTGCCAAAACCCATTTTGTTTGTGCAGACCAGCCAATCTAGCCGAGAGGAGGCCTACCAACTGATGGTAAAGCTGACCAGACATACTGGGCACAGGTGAGTTACATTAATCTAGACCCATATACAAGCACAATATAAAGAGGTCTTCATATATCCAAAAGAGCCTGGCTGTCTCAAAGGGAGCTTACTGTTCTTTATAAGCACGGACATATATTAGTTTTTATATTGTAAAAAAAAAAAAAAGTAAAATGTCATACCTAAACTAATGAGATATAAATGAAGTCTGGTTTGTCACACTTTTGCCATATTCCCAGATGGTGCACAGTAAGTAATTTTACAGAGGGCAAGGGAATAACAAGAGCAGAAAGATGCCCTAATAAAACAATTTTCTGATCTATATTGATTTGTTGACAGGAATCCACCTGTAAGTGATAACCATTGGAAAGGATTACTACAGGATTTGCAAGACATGCAGCAGATTGTGTACAACTGCTTGGACCAAGACACTTGCTAATCAGGTAATGTACTGTTATAAAATAGCTATTCAGGTGGAGTTTGCATGTTCTCCCCATATTTGCATGGGTTTTCTGCAGGTGCTCCGGTTTCCACCCACAGTCCAAAGACATGCTGGCTAGGTGGATTGGCCTATGCCTTCCGACCTGTGTCTGTCAGTTTAGGCTCCGGCTCACCGCAACCATCTCTAGGATTAAGCAGATACAGATAATGGATATAGTCAAATAAACCCTTAAGGCTTTCTGAACATGATAAGGAATATTTTAAAAACAGTGGATAGCATCAAGCACCCTATAGAATGAACTCATTTTGCTTCATAAAGTCGAATGAAACCTGCTGAATAATGTACCATTAACATATTGAATTACACACTGCTTTGTAGTTTTCCATATACTTAAGGAAAAACTGACAACATTAAAAAATGTGATATTTCTAAATCTAACACGAGATACCATACAACTATTATTGCTTCCGGTAGACTTTTGCAATATAATTTGTAGTTTCTTTGGTTACATGAGTATTTTTAGATCATTTTTTTTTTTTTTTTTTAATTATGTCTCAATCCTAAAATTCTAGGTCATAGCTGTAGAACACTTGGATGTGAGCATGATCACATTTTCATAGCAAGCACACGGAGATACAGAGGAGCATTGCTTTGTAGAGAATCCAAACCAATACTTTAACTTGAATGTGTTGACTTGTAGAATGTGACATCGGGGCAACATGTTGCTTGAAAGCATCTCTAGCTTTTTGCTACAGAACTTTACATATAAAGTACATGTACACCGAACATTGTATTTTAAAACTTAAAGTCAAAGGTAAACAGCATTCAAGTAGTATGTTTATTTTATTTTTTTTAATTCAGTGTTCTTTATCCCTTCAAGGTTCGGTTCACATGCTGATTTCTACAGTGCTATTCTTATGAGAAAGCAACAAGTCACCTCCCTGGTGACATCTGTTCTATCTCACAATCCCATACTTGTGAAAATACAATAAAAACAGATTGTGAGACCTCCTCTTGTGATTGAATTTCATTGCAATAAAATGTATGAAGCCTTATTGTTAACTGTATGATAAAAGCCTGCTCAATTCTTATCAGCAAATAGGCTTTTCCAGTAACTTGAAGGCCTGAATAAAGGACTCCAGTATATGCAGATAAGTCTTATTTATTTATTTATAAAAGCTGATAAAAACACCACTGTGAGCAAACACACTTATCCCAGAAAGAAAATCCTTTAGACTTTAAAAACAGATGATTATTATTGTATTTGCACTTATTCGGATACAAATTATAATACATGCTTAAGTTTCCTGGTATGTTACAGCAAACATGCCAGAATTATACCTTTTACAAATATTTTTATACACATATTCTGACTGGATCATTCTTTTGTACTAAGCATATATACTGGCTTGGGAAAGACTTTTTGAGATTTGTGGTATATCTGTCATTATCAACGATAGAAACTAACCATGCTTTAGACTATTGAAACTAATGGTGATTTTATTTCGAACAGTCTAATGTCATTCAATACAAAAAGAAAAAAAAAAGAAATTGACCTTGTCTTTCGTTATGTACCCTCGCCTTCTGCTCAGGACTCTTAACTGTCACCACAGTCAATTTCCTCGTAGCCTTCTGTGTTGGATATTAATGCATAACAAAACTCCCTGAACCACCGAGTTAAAAAAAGAAAAGAGCACAGCTGGTAATGTTCTATTTAGAACAAAAATATATATATTTCGGGTGTTGATTAAAAAATACATTATATATACAGTGTGTGTGTGTGTGTGTGTATGTATGTATATATATATATATATATATATATATATATATATATATATATATATATATATATATATATATTTTAAAGTCTAAAGGATTTTCTTTCTGGGATAAGTGTGTTTGCTCACAGTGGTGTTTTTATCAGCTTTTATAAATACAGAGTATAAATAAGACTTATCTGCATATACTGGAGTAATAATAATGTTTTAAGTACATGATACATATTTAAATACTATATAGTACACATACATTTACTTCAGATCTGTAGACGTGTAACATTTTTTAGTACTGAAAACATTGAAATAAATAATAATAATAATAATAATAATAATAATAATAATAATAATAATAATAATAATATCATGTTAAATATACAGTTATTAGTGTTGTGCATTAACATGCGGGATTCTTTGTGACATATATTGGCCATATTCCGCTACTGTTGTTGTTGTTGTTGTTGTTAACATGGCTGTTATGTTCAGTTTTAAAACTAATGCAGTAGTACAGCACCGCTAATACATTATGGACTGTCGCAATAGCTGCCCTAAATTGAGCCAGCTGGGTTTTGACGGCAGTCGCGTAGGAGTTGGTGGGACATGTGCATCTGTTTGGTTGTAACAGTAAAGTGCCATTCAAAGGAGGAAGCTCACTTACTTAATATGCTCCATGCTATTTTATTTATTAGCTTTTTGGTTAGAAACTACAACTGTGCATTCTGTATAGGAAGCCACACGGTTAATGGATCACAGAGTTATCACTGACATAAACCAACAGGATGCTGTTATGTTGTTTTCTTTCCAATTTAGTTCCTGAGACGAAGCGTCGCCGCAGTTATTATCATTGAGGTGTACTTGCCGCCAGCTGTGTGTTGCTATCCTGTCAGTCAAGAAAAGGCTTAATGCAAAAGCTTGTTTTAACATTGTCTTTATTACGCCAGCCAGAGACCCGCGCTTACAGCTGTATTGTCATATTTTCTAAATTCTCTTTACATTCTCAAATGAATGCATCATACTTTGATATATGAGAGAGTGGCATGTGTACAACACCTCTGCAGTGAAATTAAGAAGGTCCAATGGAAGTTTTTTTAATACTGCAGGTGCAAATCTGCATAAACAGCATACTGTAAATCGAGAAATATTTGCTAGCCTTTTATTATGCGATTTTCGCATATCAAAAAAAAAAAAAAAATCGCAAACATTTTTGGCGCATAAATGCTTCCAAAGGTTGACTCATCAGGAATTCATCCAACCACTAGAGGGCGTAAGTAGCCGACATTACCGATATTGTTGTGGACCTGAAAACCTGATCCACAATAAGCCAAAGCATGCAAGATGTCTGTTCTCCACGAACTAGGAAAAAAAAAAAAAGATAATTTCAGGCTGGTCTCTTTCGGGGATATTCAATGCAGTTAAGGAAAGCCACACTACCAGCATGTGTAAGAAAAAAATTGTTTTGAATTATTATTATTTTTTTTTTAATGCATTTACAGTACAGTAGCTTCATATTTGGTACAATTTAAACTATCTTCTAAATAATGAATAAATGCTACTGTAAATGTATTCATTTCCATGTTTTGCTATGGTATAATATAATTCTGTAAAATCCATATTCTAACTGTGGGTGGCTTTTTTTTTTTTTTTTTCCATATAGCTTTTCTGTGACCCTCTCTGTTGTAAATTAAAAAACAGGTTTGGGTTTAAGATGCTATAAAAATTTAAAAACTGTTTTAACTTTGGTAAATGCTTTCTAGTAGTGTTTCTGATGATTTACTATGATTTCACAATTTACTTTCAGTTCTGTTTTGGAGTTAATATTGCACTAGTAGGCCTATACACTGCATACAGCACTTTAAATGTCTCTGAATATATTTGTGTAGTTCTTGCATTAGAAGCAGTTTTGGTTGATTGATTTTCATATTTATTTTCCTGTCAGTAAATTATATTTTGTATGCAGTATTGCGTGTCTTTCTTTCTTTCAAATCCTGTGATAACCTATTGTGTTACATTAGCTTATGTTTATACACTAAAAATGTTTTATTTGATTTATTTTTTATTTTTTGAAGGTACATACAGTAATATTAACCATTATCAGGTCTTCATGTTGTGCATACAATATTATGAAGTAGTACACAACTTTCAGGGCAACAGGTCACCAACATTTCAGGAGCAAAATTTCTCTTCTGGGTGTGATTCGCCAAATATTTTGGCCGCAAATATTTCAGGATTTACAGAGTAATGGTAATAGGGCTGATACTGGGCTTATTGTAAGTAAAAAAAAAAAAAAAAATTACATCATACTTTGATATATGAGAGTGTACAACACATCTGCAGTGAAATTATTACAATCATTACCAGGTGTGGGTGATAATTAAACAATAAAATATTTAACAATTTAGTTTGGCAGGGAGATTTTAACTCTTTCCCTGCCACTGACACACATTTTCCCGGTGCAGGGCTAGTTGCACACACACACACACACACACACACACACACACACACACACACACACACACACGTTTTTGGTCAAATACATTTTAATAGTAAGCAGCAAAAATGTCTGTTCTCAATAATTTAAACAACATGGAATCGTCCTTTGACTGTGTTGCAATAAGCTACTAGTGAGATTTATTTCATACTTATTAAATATTACATTTTTCATTCTTTTTGAAAATGTATGAAAGTGTATTTCATCGCTTGTTTTATTCCAGTGCAGTTCTAAATCTCTCAGAGTGAAGAATTTCACTGCTTGACACATGGAAATCTCTACAAACTTCTGATTGCGATATAAGTGTTGATAGCTTGACAGGCATTTCAAAACTGGCTGACAGCTTGACCTCATTATTAAAAACAAGGGGCAAATTGGAGTTAAGCATATATAGCTAAAATGGCTTTCAACAAAACTTTAATTAGCAGTAAAGTAATACAGTATAAAAAAGATTATGACTGAAAGAGGTGGCGCACAACAATGTAACACTTTAACATAACCATATTACACTGTCTACATTATTACATATTACACTGTCTACATTATTACATAATGAAATATAAGACTTAAAACATGAGACTGATTTTTTTTTTTTTTTTTTTAATTATTATTTTAAATTGAGCCCCCAGACTGACAATGAAATATCACAGCTCACGGAATATATAGTTTAAATGCACTGGTGTTTGAACAGTAGCTATTGATGAGTAGATGAATCATCTTTATCTCTCTTGTTTTGCTATTTCAGCTTTGTTAAAGTGTTTTTAAATTCCTAATTTTAGTTTTTTTTTTTTTAATTCTTGTTAGGAACCTCTGCTCCTTTATTTGTCCATATACTCCCATCTTGACTAACATAACTGATAAATCGTCCCTGAGTGCAGGGGTAGAGATTTGATGAAAGTTATACAGAAATCCAGAATAATTAAAGCATTATGCATGCATATCACAAACTAAGGTACCCAAAGGAGTCTAACCTTGAAATAAAAATGAAGCATAGTGCCAGTGTGGTTTCCAGAATATGGTAGAGGCTGTTCATTTGTATGTGTATTTTGTATGTGTATTCTGGAAAAAAAAAAAAAAAAAAACTACAAATATATACTTCATGGGTAATGTGTTCTTCCAGAGTTTTGTGTCAGAGCACTTTACTTCGTTAGAAGCCAGACCTTGCTTACCTTTCATAAAGATGCAGGCACTCAAGCTTCTTCCCTCCTTGAACACTTCTCTCTACAAATGCACATCTTAAAACGCAAAGTAAAAATATATTTACACAATACAGAGTTTTATTATTTTTTTGGTATTTCATAAGCACAGGAAACACATAAGGCCCTTACACAGCCTCTGATGTGACGTTTATTTGCGAGCCTCTCTGGTTAAAATCCCACATCATTACTTTGGCTCTGCATGTCTGGAGCCAAGATGTTATAGAAAAAATACTTCCATGAATTTCTCCTGATAATCATGAGACATTGTTTTTAGTCATTTTAATTCTAAAACTTAATCTAAGAAACTAAAGCAATGTATCCGTGAAAAGGAGAATATTACAAACTTGAACACCCATAAACCATAAGTGATAGTACTCGTTGATGAAGGCTCTACCGTGAAGGAGTCGACTGTGACTGGAGTTATTGTCCAGAGCCGAAGGTTATATAGTACATTGCAGGTTGTAGTGTGCTAGAGAGAAGTGGAGCTTGGATAACTCAGCTGTCATGGCTAGGATCAATGCTGGATTGATCCTGTTCTAAACTTGACACAGAACAGCTCTTTTCACCTTTTCAGATATTTGCAGAAAGCTTGCTGTGTTCAAGCTGCCTGGAGAGTATCATCTTGGCTGGCCAGATGTTGCACTATAGCACTGTGACGGTCGACCCAACCGTTACCATGGCCTTCCGAGACACAGTGCAGTCCAAGGTCAGTAGCGAAAAAAGCACTGAATTAGTCTTGGCAGAAACTAGGAAGTCCTCAACAAATCTTATGGATAACGGTATGGAACTGGCCAGGTAATTATTTTCATGTAAAAAGGAAAGAGAATAAAAAATGGAACCTTCCCCCCTTTGGTATTGTTAATGATTTTTTCTAACCCTTTTGTTTCTTATTTCAATTGATGAACGATTTTAAATCTTTTTTTTTTTTTTTTTTTTTTTTTTTTATAGCAAAGAAATCAATAGTACTTTGCTGGAAGGAATTAAGTCAAAGCCTTTGTTCTGTTTTGCACCAGCAGATATAGCTTGCAATAACAACCAACAAGACAATCGATTAGCTTGGTTTGCATTCTAGCCAGCCCTATTTTAAAACTATTGAAATTGCGGGGCAATTAAAGATATTCACTGACAGATTTTTTTTTATTATTATTATTCAGAAAAAAGGTACTACCTTCCTTAAAACAGATCGCAGAATAGTGTTGAATTGATACGAGTTTGCTGTCAAGGTTAAATTCTGAAATGAAAAAATCCTCTGCTCCTCTATGGCTCCTGGAACCCAGTCTGTTTAAAGAATCTTCTGCTGTATCTCACTGAGTGGTTCATTTGTTCTTTCTAGTTTTTGACTGAGGCTGCTACATTAAATACTATGCAAGTGAACTATTCAAATGCATTGCTTTTTGACTGTATTTAAACGAAAAAGCTTAATCCTGCTCTTGCAATGTAAAAAATTCTCAGCCTCACAACATTGGAATGACCTTGGTATATTCTACCTACCATAGAGTAAAAATAAAATAAAAAGTTGCAAGGTCATTTTGATGTTACCTCTAGAAATTGTTGCTAAGGGTTTGAAAACAACCAGAAATCTGCATATAAAAAGCATAGATGTTATGCCTGTTCATACACATGATTAACACATTACAGTAGTTTTAATACAAATGCCGTACTCCAGACATAATCCTTTAAAAGATGAGATAGTGTCGTATGTTTGCGACTGCAGTGAAGGAAAAAAAAAACTGTTTTCCTTTTCAACGAAATATCCAATGTACCTTGTGCTAACTACTTTTATCATGTTGAACAATTATTAACTGTGACCATAAGAGGGAGCATGGAGCTTCTTAAAATGTGTTTGTTTTTTAATGAAATGCCCTTGACATTGATCTTGACAAGACTCTTGAAGATTGCAAATTAAGAATAGTGAGTAATAGATTGACAGTGATACTCACCATTGTAGTATAGCACAATTGAAATGATAAACTTGATGGAATGATGGACAGCCAATCAGGATGTTGCATTACCAGTATTTAACATACTGGTAAAGACCACTTCTGAAACAAAAAGCCATATCACATTGATTAGGATCAAATGCATTAGTCCAACAAAAGAGTAGAAGAAACTCATTTTTGGCTAAAGTCTGTCAGACTATAGCATAAAAACTGCTCTCTATATTGTGATAAAGCATTTCTAATAGCACAAAGACCTGCTTTTATCTTAATTGTATATTATAATAAGCTATTGTTAGGGTTTGATTAAAGTATTCCAAGCACAGACATTTGTTATGATGTATTGTAGAGGATTCAGATTGGAATGATAACCTATGTCTTTCTTTGTGCTGACACCTGTATTGTGTTATTTATATCTTTGCCGTGGGAATTCTGTTACTGACTTGTCTATTCGATTTCTGGTCTAGTGATTAAGATGAACTCTAAGGATCTGTTTTTTTCCCACCCTTCCACCTTTTTCTCCCTCAGTGAACAGAATAAAATTACACATCCAGCACAGTTCTTATAGATGACCCATATTGCCCTGGCAGTGTAGAACTACAGCCTGTCTGGTTTACAACTTGAAGGATACTGGCCATTGGTTCATAAGGGTCAGCTGTGACTGCACAGCATTTCAAAAAGAAATGTTAATGAAACACTGCCAGCTGTGTAGTTGAATTGACATCAGATCAGAAGAACATGAGCTTGTTTCTTGGAAGTCTTTAAATTTATGTCTGTCGGTAACATCTGCTGTTTGTCATCCCTACTGGTCCAAGTTGGTCCACAGTGGTGATAGAGGGCTCCTGGGGCTTCAGTATTGAAGAGAACAGCACAGATGCAGTAAGTCATTAAGACATGATGCCAGTCTTACTGCAGACTATCCATATGCACTGTTTAAGCAATAGTTTGAGACTTAGATTGAAAATAAAATAACAAGCAAACCTCTTAAATACTTTAAATGTTTTATTGCTTTCTGGTTACACAGGTTTTCTAATTTATTTGTTTTTAAATGTTAAATTAACGTCAGTACTCACAAACCCTGCTCGGCACTAATCGTGAATTTGCTGTGGTGTGTTACAATGAAAAAATCTAATTCCTGAGTCAACAAAGCAGGAGACTATTATTTAATTAAACGAAGGGGTTTCATTATTACTGAGGCACATGCCACAGCATTTCCACTATCAGTATTTTATTTATTTACACTGGTTTGTCTGAAGTAATGTGACTTTGCATATAACTTAATATAAGCTTTACAGGGTGGCTGCAAATTAATTTGACCACTTCGTGCAGTTGTGGAAATCTCAGCAGTACTGTAAACCCTGGCAGATGTCTCTATTTCTGTAGCTGAAGGAAAGTGGTTGCAATAACACACCCAACCAACCCATACTGTATGACCCATGGGGCCATATTTATCAAGATGTTCACCCCACTATGCAATACACGCTAGTTTCTGTGGAATTAAAAAAAAAAAAAAAAGGTGCATGTTACAAACCATTATCCCATAAACCAGTTCAGTTTACAACATTATCTTGACCTAAGATAAAGATAGCAGCCATATCAGGGTCATGTGATGTTTTGGATTCCGAAAGAAGGAATGATTCAAGATGTTGGCTTCACATTCCATACACAACTGTATTCTGTGAGTCTCTCTGTCAAGTTTGAGTATGGGTATCGTACAAGAAAACATTAAAGCACATATTGAGAGGTCAAAGTGTATTCTGGCCCCTCACTAGGAAACATTGGATTGCCAAGACTCCTGTAGTGATGGCATGTACTGCATGAAAGTTTGTGACAGCCTCTTCACAATCGACGTGATTCCTTAATCTGATTTTCCATATCCTGATTATTTTAGTTAACCTATAATATGTTTTTAAAATGTATAAATCGGACACTATCAAGTTAATGTCATCTAAGGGATTTGGTTTTTAAAATGATTTGTATTATTTATATCAATATTTGCCAAACTTTACTTATTTATTTTATTCCTCCATAAAACACTGTCATTTAATTCAGTGAGTTATTTTATGATTCAAAGACCCTGTACTACTTATAAAGTTTAACATTTATATGACACATGTTTGACTTTAAGGTTGATGCCATTAAGGATTGATATAACTTTATGCTAAGAAGGCCACTGTGTTACTGGGTGGCATTATACAGTCAAACAGTATAAGAAACTAAACTAGACAAATATTCTAGCTGATGATCATAAGTGTAATTCGTTCAGCTGTTTTGTTTCTGGTATTTGGTCTCCCTCCCCCGACAGGATTGAAATTGTGTCACATTGTATGAGAACTGTGTTGTGTTTAGATAGATGTGCATAAGGTCTTGCGACATTAAGACCAAAAAGGAGCTATTGCCTGTTCAGTTGGTCTTGTTGTTCTTTTGTCTACCATTTTGACAGAACAATTTTAAGTTCATAATGTGCCCACATCCAATGTTCTTTCACTGCTAATTTATAAGTAGGGTTTTCAGCATTTAAAAAAAAAAATCATATTCATCAAAGAAATCATATCGGTACTTATCGGCACTTATTTCCAGGACCATGAAACAGGTAAAAATTGCTTAAAACAACCCTCCTACCTATGTTCCACAATAGAAACTGGTAAAAATGGGAATACATAAAACAACTTAAACAGTAATGTGATATTAGCAGTACTAACATCATTAAAACAAAACATGTTATGGTTCACAACTTGTGAAGGAATCGTGGAAAACAAATGCTGCATTGCACAGTCATTCTGTCAGCTTGTTGCCTTGGTGGGCGACGCTAAACCAGGGAGGAGACAGACACAGACAGCACCGCAGTATGAATGAATGCACAGATGTATTGAAAAATAAAAGGTTTAAACAAAACAGAAACACTTTATAAAACAAAAGGCACCTTGGCCAAAATAGACAGACAAAACAAAACACTGTATAAACAAGTATCGCGCTGGTCCAGATCCAGCACAAGTAGTAATTGCTTATATTCTCTAATTGAGTTCAAGCATTCCTCCTCTGAACATACTCACTATTCAGCCAAAGCTGTTTGTTTTTATATCGTGGCTGAGGGATTAACTGGATATCGGTTACCTAGTTTATTGCCTACCACGTTTGGCACGGTTTTTCTCATACGCGTGGTCAAGAGCCAGTTAGTCAATAATCACTTGCTGTTGACCAGGCATTCTCATGATTTTATCTGGATTGGACATTTTAACCACCATTCAGGCTGTAAACAATAATAACAAAACATTGTATTTTTACATACAAAACATTACATTTAAATAATAATAATACAACACATACAAACACAAAATAACAGAAACATGAAATACGCACAGGGGAGTGGAGTACCTCGTCACACAGCTCTGTTGAATTGAACTTTATACACTCAACTTAAAAAAGAAACATCTGCTTTGGTTATAGTAAATGCACACATATTTTTCCAAGCTGGCAGCAGACATTGAAGATCGTTCTGTACATTGCAGGAAATGTAAGGAGTGCGTGTAACAACAACAAACCATATCCAAACGGGCGCAGGAGGCCTCCTCGCACATTCTTTCTCAGCAGGTGATGTTGGGAAATGGAGTTCAAAATAAAAACAAGTGGAGATTCTGCTTTTATTGGTTTTATAAAATAAATGCAGGTACCATTAAATTGTATTTATTGGCAAAAATCTTTTTTTACCAAAAACTGGAATTCCTATTTAAAAGATGTTGGCACCAACAAAAGTCTTAGTAGATAAGCTTGAGAAAGTTTGTGATTTACTTTATAACAATGTAAGTACTTAGAGGAAATAAAACATCAGGGAGCAAACAACATCTGGCTAGGGGACTAATTAGGTCTGAAACCTAGAAATGGCTTTCTCTCTGTGCCATAAAGCATAAGTATGTTTAAATTGTCAGCACAGCTAAGCAGAAGTTACATTGTAATATGCTGTCTCACTTCCATTGTACAGTTTTTTCATTGATAATTTATGAATTACATAATAAAATGACCCTTCCCACAATATAACCCTATATGCTCCTATTGATAGGAGGGAAAGCTTTTTTTTAAATACTAAATTAATTGTTAGTCCAGTGTAAGCCTGAAGTGATTTTATTGGGTGGTGATTTCAATTTCACATTGGATGCTAAATTTGCCAGGAATAGCTCTGAGCCTTACCCTCAAACAATAAGGGAACTGGTTACAGGTTTGGATTCTCATGAACTTCTGGAGATCAGTTCACACTTGGACCAGGGGTAGTGCAGGGGAAATCCCTTTTGCCAGGATAGATAAGTTCTATGTTTTTAAATACTCCTTAAATCTCTGTACTCATTGTGCCATTTTAAGGAACAGGTTTCTCAGACCATAGCATGGTTGTTTTAGATATGGTTGTATCTAAAATAAATGTTCATTCTTCTTACTGGCATTTTAATAACAGATTGCTGCAGGATGCTCCTCTTTTAAATTTTTTGAGGTTTTTTGGGGGGGAAAGATGGAGACAGCAAAAAATAGCTTTTACTTCATTGCGACAGTGGTGGGATGTGACAAAGGTTCAGATTAAAATGCTGAGTCAACAGAAACGGGACAACTGTTGTATCAGCCTCAGGAGATCCGGAGTTTGGCAGTGGATTTCTATTCAGACCTGTTCATGGCTGAGGCGGTGGATGAGTCAGAGGAGGCCCAGTGATTCCTCCAGGATCTCAGGTTCTGGAAAAGGACAAGGAGTCACTTGAAAAAGAGCTCTCTGAGGCTGTGGATGGATTAAATATCGGAAAGGCACCAGGAATCAATGGACTGTCTGTTGACTTTTTAAAAGACTGTTTGGCCACAGATTGGACAAACTCTGCTGGAGGTCTTTACAGACAGTATGAGAACACATGAGCTGTCGTAGTGCAGTCATAATGTTACTGCTAAAAAAGGGAGACTTGGGTAATATAATGAATTGGCGCCCTGTAAGTCTCTTGTGTTCGGACTATAAAATACTGTCTAAAACCTTGACAATCTGCTTAGGTACTATACCGAATACTGTTACGCGGCCAGAACAATAATATTGTGTGTCCAATAGGTCGATTTCTGATAATATTTTTTTTAGTCTAAGATCTTTTAGATGCCTCCAGACTTTTTGGTTTCAAAGCAGGTCTTATTTCTTTGGATCAAGAGAAAGCATTTGATAGAGTTGACCATAAGTATTTCTATAATGTAGTTAAGGCTTTTAGGTTTAGTCCTAAGTTTCTGGGACACATTCATTTGCTTTACAGTAGCATTTATAGTGTATTGAAACTTAATGGCAGCCTTAGCTCTCTCTTTCCAGTTGAGGGGCATTTGTCAGGGTTGTTTCAAATGTGCCTATGGAGCCTGTAAAAGTGGTGGCTTATGTAGATGACATTGCAGTTATTATAAAGAATAGTCAAGAAGTACAAATTCTTTGAAAGGGTGTCTTCTGTAAAAGTTAATTGGGCTAAAAGCAATGCTTTTTTAATGGGGGATTGGGTATGTGTTCGGCCACCGGATTTAACTGCAGGTCTGCAGTGGAATCAGCAAGTGTTTAAGTATTTGGGTGTGGTTTTGGTAGGGGAGGTGGTGGCTAAAGAGACTTGGGATGGGATTAATGAGTAGGTACGAGGCAGGCTTCAAAATTGGCGCTGGCTTATAACTAAGCCATCCGTTAGAGGAAGGGTCTTAGTTATTAATAGTTTGGTTGTTTCAATGTTATGGCATAAGTTCAGATGTGTTGACACTCCACAGTCCATGGTTAAGGAGATCCAAAGTATTTTAATAGATTTTTTCTGGGATGGTATTCATTGGGAAAGCAGAGTGTGCTGTTTCTGCCTGTGAAGGAGGGGGGGGGGGGGGGGGTTTGTTGGATGTCAGTAGCAGAGTTGCAGCTTTCAGACTCTTGTCTCTACAGAGGCTGCTGTTTAATTCAGAGTCTCTCCCTTGGAGAGTTATAGCTTTTAGTTTTTTCCAAAATGTAGACGATCTGGATTTTGACAGACAATTATTTTTAACGAATTCCCTAAAACTTAATCTATCTGTCCTGCCGATGTTTTATAAGGGGATGCTGGAAGTGTCAGGAAAGTTTATGGTTCAGCAGGAGGTTGGTACTGAGAGACTATTGGCTTTTAGATCTGATTTATATCTGATTTATAATCAAGCCTTGACCTGTCCAGTGGTTGACTCTCAGAGTTTTATTAATATTTTAATTTCTAGTAAAGTGCTTAAAGTGTCCCAAGTACTACACTTGGACAGGCGATCTGGGGGTAAGGTCAGTACGGTTTATTAATGTTTTTTTTTTTAAATGCCACTGCGTGCTGCCTTATCATGGGATGGGATATCTCTATTGGAGTTTTTCACAGGTGCTGTCAGGCTAGAGTCAGAGCCCCCATATTTTGAACTACAGGCTAGACCAGCTGTGGAGCAGACTGAGGACAGGCCTGGAGAGATTTTGCAGTTCAGAGACAGTTACACTTTAACCCTTTTGCGGTCCATTTATTTATTTACACACACACTGTTTATTTTACATGCGCTGTTTAAGAGCTTTTTTTTTTGGAGTAAAACAGGTTTAAAAGGCACTGCATCGCAAAAGGACACTCAGTACTACATCTCCAGCCAAGCCCTACCCATTGTTCGCTGTTTTTTTCACATACTTCTTCACAGTCCTGCATACTGAATAATCCTCTCCTGATCACTTGTTTTGACTCCTCAATAATGCGATCCAAGTCCTTAATTTATTCTTGCAAATGACCGTGATATTCTTTGAGCGCTGGATGCAGAAGAAGCTGTCTTCTTTGTGCCCGTGTTATCTCTCTTGTGCTGGGGCTATGTGCGTTGTTCAGACATGCCCCTTTTTTCGTCTTCTTTCGGCTCCTATCGGTCTCACTCGGCCATTGAAAGGTTTCCTTGGAGAAATTTTGCGTTGAAGAATGGTCACAAATCACTAAAGAATCATTCCAAAGGCTCATTGAAAAATATCCTAATTGTTTAAAAGAGGCTATTAGGTTCCTCAATTAGCTATTAACTCAATTTTCCTTGTCAGGGTACAAATACTTTTGAATGAGCATTTTTGGAGTTTTGCAAAAAAAAAAAAATAGCTGAAAAATAATTGTAGATTATCTTGTAACTTTTTTTCCTCATCCACAAAAGCAAAAGTTTTGCTACTAAAGACTTTTCATATAATTATTTGTTTTCGAGAAATTTCAAGAAATTCTAAATTTCCATTGGGGTATGTAAACTTTTGACTACAACTGCATATACAATTGCCACTGCTTAGAACGGGCGCGTTTATGTTAACACGATTCGCAGTAAGTGACTGCAGCCCCGTGTACACATACACAGAAAAAACAAACAAACAAAACAGCTATATCCCGGCTTATCAAAAGCGGGAGATGATCAGAACCCCAAATGATAACTCACTTTGTTACTCGTTAGTTAAACACAGGTCATCATAGCACCTTGTTTCTTTTATTTTAATTTACTTCAAATAATAACAATATCAAAACCGATGTAATTCTTCAAATCACCAAACGCAGATGAGCTTAGAGAGTGCAGTTCCTAACTAAACAAAATGTCAATTTGCAGCATTGACCAGATGAAACAAAGCAATTAACAGTGTCACTGATCTGCAAGGTTGTCTTGTTTGCATTAATGCGCTGCTCCTCTTTCTTTTTATTTGTTCAGACTCCAGACAGGTAACTTTTTCAGTTTGTTTTTGGCTTTTGATTTGAATTCAGCACCCTCCACTGTTATCCAACAGATGACGGCCAACTATGCCACACCCTGCGTTTCTAAGACAAGGGTGAACTGCTGTTCAAAAAAAATAATACTTTTATTATAAATAAACACAAAATACAAGGGCCAAAACAAAGGTATTTAAGCACAAATAGAAAGACACAGAACAAGACTTAATAAAATAAAGGTTTCCAGGCTGGGCAATGCCTTCACTGGAACAGAAAATACAAAAAAAAGCAAAACAAAAAGAAACCCCAGCAAGCACAAACACGAGCTTGCTTCCTCAGCTCCCTCCTCTCCCTAATGGGAAGCTGAGACCTCCTTTTATGTCAGGTGGCTGGGTGCTGATTGATCGTTAATTACTCTAATCAACCCCAGCCACCTGAACACAATAAACCCAGGCGGGTAGGGGAATTTAACCCCATAACTACCAATTTATCTGCCACAAACCCTTAAAGGCATAGGCTGCCCTTAGGTCTGCCACAACGTATATGCACTTAAAAATCTTTATTAAGATACGCATTGCACTAATAAATGTTTATTTTTTTATTTTTATTAAGACCTATGAATGTAGTAAAAACTAAATAGAAAAATTAATGGAAGTGTAGAAATGTATGGTACAGGTAGGCTACATTACTGCAGATTGTTTCCAGGAAAGAACTCCGCGATATATGCATCTGTATGGGCGGCAAACTTTGTTAGCGTTTTCTAAAAAATCACAATTCAGGTCTATATTCAGATGCTGCTCCAGAGCGTGCCGCAGTGTCAAAAGTGCAGCATGTGCATGCTTAGCCATTCAGAAAAATAAAATTCCCAGTCATCCAGGCGGTTCTGTTTGCATGGTAAATCACAGGCAGTAGCTGAACTCATCTAAAACAATGTGGGGTATTCGATTTGTCAATCCATCCATATTACAGCAAAGCAGGAATGAAATTCTTTCCTTTCCTCTTTCCAGCCATGCTTTCTTGATGTTGCAGTCAGTGCTGTTTTTTCAGACTTAAAACATTAATATATGTGATTTATTTAAATTTTAATCATTACCCGAAAAAAAAAAAAAACGGGTATTTTTCACGTTGAGTACCCAGTTCCGGATTTTCTACCCGTGCCGATCTTTTATAAGAAAGATATTACCACATTGGTAATTGTTGGCCCTGACAAGGATTTAAAAAAAATTAATCTTTAGTTGCGTAGATTCATTATTTGGACGTAGTGAAAATTAATCTGGGGTGGTTCTGGAAAAAAAAAAAAAAAAGATGTTTGTACTTTTCTATGGCAAGTACAGGCAAGTACCCAAGATCGCACATTACAAGAATGATAATTATTTCGAACAGTACATACTCCCCTTAGGTCAGCTAATTAACTTGCCATATTTGTGATATTTTGTTCAGCCATAGTAATTATAGCCAGCTGATGGGTTTCACATGAAACGCAGCCAGTGCCAGCACTAGGATTTATTGAGCCAAAAAACAAAACAAAACAAAAAACAGAACCAAAGCCAAAAACAGCTAAATCTGAAAAAATTATTATTTTTTATTTTCCAACAAAACATATTCTAACGTTATTTGAAGACAGTAGCTAATCAAGTAACAGTATATCCAAACGTTACTAAATCAATTATGTAACAAGATTAATCAGTTTGATTAATTACTCAATTTAGTTCAAAACACATTAATCATACATATCAATTGGATTTTTAAATTAATGTTTCAAGTGCAAAACAAAAGTTAGTATGAAAACATATATATATATATATATATATATATATATATATATATATATATATATATATATATATATATATATAAATTTGCAGACGTAGAGTTTTGAATTCTTTAATTGTGAATTGTTTAATTATAGGGTTTCGCACAACAGTACATTTTTTTGCAAAACTGATTTTTTACCAGCCGTTAGTTAAGGTGAAATTTCGTGAGGGGAACACACTCCAGCATGTACAGCTTGTTCGATGTGGAAATGGAACAGGTTTTAGCCTTTTCGCTAAATCATTTAGTTCCATATCTGTTGTGGCATCATGGCTTGACAACGATATGGGGATGCTGTTTGTGCATTGTGATGTTTTTTTTTTTTTTTTTTTCAGACAGAAAATTCCAAGCAGTAGTTTTAGCATATGTTATAAGCTATAACATTAATATTATGGTTAAATATATAAAATAAATCTCATTATACAGACAGTGCATACCATGGTAAATCGTGGCTATGTTTATTGTATTTTGCCAGTATTGCATGCACAGTTGTGTAACTTACCTATAGAATACAGTGAATTAGCAGTAAAGCTATGGCAAAAAGTTTTGCATCTCCCTGTATAATATATATATATATATATATATATATATATATTATATATATATATATATATATATATATATATATATATATATATATAGACACCTTTCAACTTCACGTTTCTCACATTTTGTCCATTTTTAAATAGCACTTCTTTGGTATCCTCATGTTTCTTTAAAATATGTATTTGCATACCAATTAAATCTTGCTTGAGCAAAATTACATTAAGTGGGGGTGACAAGCCATTTTGCTGGCTAGCTGTAGCTGCTTACAGATATTTTGTCTTGCTATATTTCTACTTATGTGAGCATTGTATCTTATGGTTCTAAATGCAGTGACCCATACTTAGATACCATGAATCTTAACGCTGGCCATGTGCTGCACTTTGACAGGTTCATGTCAATGTCAAAATATCCTTTCCAAAGTTAGGACCATCTTCCTTTGTTAGTCTTATAGAGATTGCTACACATAAAAGGTTGAATCAAATAAACAAATGAGTAAATACATAAATCTCAAACTTTATGACCCAAATTATTTCCATATTCTATTGTGGTTCTTAAAAATAGAGGCGGTGTAAACATCTGTTTTACATAGTATTATAGTTCATGAATCAACTATTTTCGCTAGAATACACCTGTAGCAGGGGAGATCTGTGCTGACTCTGCTGGCGTGTTCACGATGCTGCAGGAAGAGGGCGGCAGTCGTCCAACAACCTCCTGTGAGTCATGGCAGTGACACGGGGAGGTGGGAAAGTGGGTGTGTGGACTTTCCCCCGCTCTAAATGGCTGAGAGTCGGGTCTTGAGGAGATTGTTAGCCCTATAAGTTAACGCTCTGGTGTTTCCTCAGGTCTGCCCTGTGGTCCAGGACGGGGAATCAGCCAGGAGAAAAAGAAAGAGTCTCACAGGGAGACAGTGAGAGCGGGGAACCCTTGGGCAGACCCCAAAGCATTGTAAAAGAGCAGGCTAGTTAGCCGGCAGTGTAGGACGGTGATTCGGGTCGCACGGGTAGCGACGACTGGGATATAGCTGTCAAGTGCAGCACCTTTTCTTTTTAGTTTTGTTACTGTTTTATTTTCCCTGTTTCTTTGTGCCTTCTGTTTTGAATTATTGTTTCGAAGCACCTGCAAGGGCGCCGGTATTGTGTACCATCGCTTGGTATGCCCGTGGTTCTGTTTACCATCGTTGGTAAATCAGACCACGGACCCACAGCGCCATCTGCGGGACAAAAGAAAAAATAGAAACCCGAAATAAAACTGGGCACCTGTGCGGTGTTGCCAAATTCACCTGTCTGTCTCCTGTGTCAGTGAATTACCCACCACCCTTCCACAACACCCTTTACAGCTGAGAACTGCTTGTTGGTTTGTCGCTTTGTCAAACAATGTAATTTAGTTTGATAACTGGAAATGCAAGAAACCAGTGGGTTGAGTGGTTTAAAGCAGGTGTGTTGAAGAGCATATCTACTGGCTGTGATGAGAGGTCATTTCTCAACTCCAGGATCATCCCACTGGTGCTTTGAGATATCAGGTTCACAGAACTTGCAATTATTGCGAGTCAGTAGCTATTGTAGTATGCAAAGAACTGACCAGCCTGCTGCAAAATGCCACAGAGAGAGATCTATATCTGTGCACTGCAGTGTACTAGCTGAAATAGAGCATATGTAATATGTGTGTGTGTGTGTGTGTGTGTGAGAGAGAGACTCTGGGATTAAGAAAAGTTTAATGGCATTCTACCATGATAAATTAATTTTACCTTTTTGTTTCTTCAGCAGGGTACTGCAAATCAATAGGTATATCACAGGTATTGTTTTTAACTTCACTGTTTTTAGCCACTCTATTTAGCATTTGCATAGTAGTTTAAGGTTGGGAGTATGACAACCTACTTGCAAAAACACTTAGTTCTCACAGGGAACTGGAATTTTGACATATGCACTTTTGCATAAATGGTAGAAGCCGTTAAAAAGTGTGACAAGAACAGCCTAATAGTTAATAGCTGATGGATTTGAGCTTTTGAAGGGTCACCTACAAGAATGTTAAATCAAAGCCTGTTAAGTACATTTATTGTACTGCATGGCACTATTATGTTTAAAGCACTCTGCAAGTAAAAAAATGTCTGTCTTAACCATAATTAGGAAGCAAATTGGCCAAGCAGGCTTTTGTGGTTTGTTAATTGTGTTCTGTTCTATCCAGATCCATTTTCGGTTTTATAAAAACGCTGTGACAAAAAAAAGGAAAATGAATCTTTCTTAAAAAAAAAAAAAAAATGTAAAGTCATTAATGTGCTGCAAAAAAGATTTTTTTGTACTAAATACAAGGCTCTGATAAAATGTATACAGCACGAGTGATGTTCATTTTTCTGTTTTATTAAGCATTCCGTTTGGGGAGCATATAATTGTCATTCATTTGCTGCTGCTGCTACTTCACTTGCTAATATCTCAAAAATCATTTCAGATACAAACTTCATATATCAGTGTTATGGAAACACCTCTGGGCAAATCTAATGGCACCCTTCTCCTGTGACCTAAAGGGCTCACATGTTGTGGCCATGTGCATTTTTGGTTTCTGGATGATGAGACCTAACTTGGTTGGGGTAACTCTTGTGACTTAGTTTTTTAGATTGCATCAAAAAAAAAGGGGGGGGGGGGCTTGTTACCAGGAGGTTCCCAGTTCAATGTGTGTGACCCTGAGCAAGTTACTTCACCTCCTTGTGCTCCGTCCTTTGGACGAGACGTAAAACCGAGGTCCTGTTGTAAGGGACTCTGCAGCAATAGTTGTGATACGTAGTTCACACCCTAGTCTCTAAGTCATTTTGGATAAAAGCGTCTGCTATATGACTCATTAATAAGGTCTAAATAAATGTCTAATGTATAAGCTGATTGTACTTTGTTGTCAGGACAAACAAAAACATTCTCTTGTTGTCAGTCTAGGTTAGTTTGCTACCATGTTCTTCTTGTTACTCTTTTGTAATGTTTGATTCAGTTGGTTTTATTATATTGAATTCTTGTTTTGCAGTGGACTACAGTGCACTGACAACACATATCTTCAGTTGTACATGTTATCCTTTCCACACCTTTTTTTAAAGATTGCTTTATAAAACACAGAAATTGATATATTACCTGACATGCTTTGTGATTTTTTCTTTGGCAGTCGTCATCTTTTATGAAACTGGACTTGCGAGAGGATACGTATGTACAAATGTTTCAAGTAAACAAAAGGAAATCATGTTTTAATGTGAATTAAAGACGATTGAAATACAACTTTACATATTCATTTTTCATTCTATTTTCATTGTTTTATTTAATGTATAACTTTCCCAATTTCTCAAAGAAATCATGTTTTGTGATTATAGGGTTGAAGTGCATGAATTCAATATTGCACTAGCCTACTATAAAAGTACAGCTACCGTTGCTGTTTTTTATTTATTTATTGACATTGAGAAAGTACTTCTGCACAATTTATATGCAACCACTTTTTTTTTCTACCTGCAGTGCGTTTGCTGTCAGACTGCCTCTGTCTCATTGAAGAGTGCATCAGCCAGTGCCAGACAGCCTACAAAGAGTCCACAAAGCTCCTGGTACTTGTAAATATGCTCAGGGTTGCAAGTAAAATAGTGTAAATGTTAAACTACTGCACAGAGTACAGATGCAATGCTTGAGCACAGCAGAATTAATCATCAGGATACATCTTGATTGGCGGGGTTTCCATCGTCTTCACAATGTGCTGTAGCACACACACATCACACATTCCTTACGCTTAGGAAGTGCTCGGCCAAAACATGGTACAATATAAAAGGGTAGGTAAATTGCCTTTGTACACTTAAAAGCTGTACATACTGACCAAAAACTGTTTTTCTTTTTTTTTTGCAGGTATACGTCCAAAAGTCTTACCTTTTTTTTTTTTTTTTTTATTAACAGCTGAGATCTGCTGGAAGGAGCCCTGGCAAGCTTCATGGACCAAATATGAAAAACTAAGCATGCAGTACGAGAGGTTTAGAGACCTTCGCTTCGTGTTTTTTTTTATTATTTTTTTCATTTCACACCATTTATTCAATGCTAAAAATGATTGCCATTTGACTCATAAAATGACAGTGTTTTATATTTTAATTGTGTATAAAAAATACTGAAGCAACTGCAAATTTAAAAAAATGCAGCCCATTGCAATTAATAAATAAATAACAAACCCTTTGCAAAGCACAGAAAGATATATTTTTCATCCTTTACACTTTTGTTATCTTCAAGTTTAGTCATTAGATCACTGATTGCTTTAAGCCTAAACTTTTCTGTTCCTTAGCAGTAAGATGCAATTGATTGTACGCAAGCCTTAAGTAACATCATGGGTACGTACTGTACCAAGGACAACAAAAATCACATTTCACCCATTAGAATGTGCTGTGTACCATCCATGTATACTGCATTGTTGCCTAAATACAGTGACCTACTTCAACCCTTTGATTAGATTTGATTAGTTTATACATTGAGTGAATCCTTAAACCATGAAATACACATACTTTCTTCCCGTTAACTGTGCAATATCCTGCAGTGGGATAATGCTGGTGGAGGCTTGTGTTTGGGAGTCGAGACATTTAGTTTGAACACAGCGGAGCCCATCAGCCATGTCACGTGATTGTCTGCAGTCTACAGACAGTAACAGCGCACTCGATGGCCTCCCTCTAAAGTGGTGGCAGAGTTAAAGTGTGTAACGTTAAAGAGACAGAGCTCTGGTACATCCCAATAAGTTTCCCTTCACTGTCAATCGCTCCTGATCTTTATTGGCGTAGCATTGAAGATGTAATAGTTCATTGTACTCCTGGTGCAAATATGACTCCAGCTTGTACTCTCCAAGTACTTGAGGTTTCCCTCTCTCATTTATTTATTTATTCTTTTTTCCTCCAATAGCTTACCAACTACCATGTCAAGTCCCTGCTGTATCATTTTTGGTTGTGGCTCTTCCTCCAGTGAGAAATCCAGCCGTAGTGAGGAAGAGGAGCCAATGGACATTGAGCCTGAGCCCCTAGCAGAACAGGCTACAGTAGGTCCTGGACCAAGGGGTGGTGGATTTCAGCCACTCTACGATTGGACCCCCCTAACAACATCCATCCTCAAATTCCGTATTTTTCTAGCACCCCAGGAACCAGGGGGAACACAATTGGATTGACCCCAATTGACTTCTTCCAGTTGTACATCGCTGGTGACTTTTTTGAGAATTTGGTTATTCAGACCAATTTGTATGCCCAGCAATACATGACACAATATGAGGACAACCTGGGGTGATATTCTAGGGTGTGCAAATGTCCCCACTAATCTAACAGAAATGAAAAAGTTCTGGGGTTTATCTCTTCTGATGGGACTAGTGAATAAACCTAGAATTGATTTATATTGGTCCACTAACCCTGTTCACGCTTGCCCAATTTTCCCTGCCACCATGAGCCGGGACAGGTTCCAATTAATTTTACAATTTTTACACTATAATGCCAATTCTAATGCTCTCCTGAGGGACCATCCTCAATTTGACAGACTCCTCAAATTGTGTCCCCTTCTCGATCACCTACAGAATACATTTGAAGAGACCTATTCACCTGGCAAACATGAATCTGTGGATTCATGTTTCTATTTAAGGGGAGGTTCATTTTTAAACAGTATATTCTAATGAAACGTGCCCGTTATGGCATTAAACTCAATAAACTGTGTAAGAGCTCCACTGGGTACACATCGGTTCAGAGTGTACACAGGGAAGGAATCAAGTCGTGTTCATGTACATTTCTGTGTGCACGTTTAAGCCACAGAGTTTATTTGACGACAGTATATTGTATAATGATGATGATGATGCTTGTCAAAATCATACTGTAAATCTAACATCTTGAAATGCAACCTTTTGCAAGTTAGGTAGGCTACTGATTATATGCACAGCGGCACATGAGTGCACAGGAAGAAAAAAAGTAATTGTTTTAAATGCAGACTATAGTTTTATTGAAAATATATAACTACTTAAAAATATAATTTTTATATAAAAAAAATAAACTGTACAAAATTGTTTGCTAATTAAGGCTTGTAATAAAAGAAAGCTGGAGTATAGCTTTATAAGGCTATTGCTGTAAAGGTCAAGAGAGAACGAATGGTCAGATAATTTTATTTATTTGTTTGGGAACGTCATTGTTAAGGTCCATGTGCGTCTGCGTTTGTGAATTTGTAAACTAAATGTGCACCAGTGCTGAACAAAGAACAATACATCTGGTACCTGAAAAGAAAAATCAACAAAAGCTCTGAGTGTCTCCGTATTCTTGTTGTGCGAGGTAGACATGGTGCTCCAACGTGTGGTCCGTTACACATAGGCTGCCATACATAAAGTATAAATATAATTCACACCTGCCAGCGCTACAAAAGTGTTAGAACAACTTTGTTCAATCACGGAGTACCTTGTCTTGGAACCTTGGGACCTCTGGGCGTGCAGAGTCACAATCCCGGTACCTCTAGTTAAAAATCTCATAAAATGCTTTATTTTTAAATTCTCAACACAATTGTATCACGTCTGAAAATGATTGTGTATGTGCTAAAGAGAGACAGTCTGCTGCCACCTTTGTAGCCTACTTTACGATATTAGCCTGAGTGCCTTTAATTAAGATTACACTGCAAGCTGCAACTGTACTGTTGTTTTTTATACATAAATGAGCTTACTTTATTTGAAAAACGCCATGAACGATACAAGCAATTTCTTACACTACTTGGTTTGATTAAATGAGTAGTACACAACAAAATATGAAAGCTGAACATTAATTTCAAACAAAGAACAACAACTTTTTAATAAAAAAATATATATATATATATATATATATATATATATATATATATATATATATATATATATATTGTAGCCTACTTCAATAGGAACATTAGCCTGCTATATTATATTAAACCAAAACATTAAAAAATAATAACTTACTATTTGGTTATCTGTCTTTTTGTCCTAAATCACAGCATCCTGCGAGTCATTCAAAGTAGATAAAGTAATTGTTAATGAAAAATGTATGTTTAACTCTGCAAATCAAATACGTATTTGTTTGTTCAACTTGATCTCCCTCTGATTTATTTTGTAATATTAATCAAAAGTCAGCAAAGCATTCGCTCAGTCAATTAAAAGTTCACTATTTATTTCAAAAGGTGTAATGTTTACATTTCTATTTCGGGTTGTGATAATAACTTAACACTATATCCTGCACCAAAATATTGTGTACCAAATAAAACAACTATTCAAAACACCAATACTGACATAAAGTTGGAATAAGAGTTCTTAAATTAAAATTTAAAAATGTGAATGCACATCTAAAGAGACATGTGCCATTTTGGGTTTAAACAGCATGCTTCCACACCTAGTAACTATCCACACACTACTGCAAATTTCACCTTTTCAGGCTCAACAATGGTGCTACAAACAGATGGATTTGATGAGCCATGTTAACTTAAAATATTTATGCAATCCTAAAATAATTAGCTTTTTCAGACCTTAGACCTTATACATTTTATAATGCATGATCAAACAAAAGCTTGCATAAAACAACACAACTACACGATCGTTGTGCATTTACAGAATATAATACTGTATACTGGCTAAGTGCACAACAGTGTTTTTATTGATGGAGGTGTTGAATGCATCACATGTATATGTGGCAAACAAACAACAATGGGTAAAAGAAAACGATTGGTGTTCTTTTTCATGCTCTTTGACAAACCCTCCCCTGGAGCTCTGACTTTGACTTTATCCCTGTTTATAATTATTTCCAGTAAACGAAATAGGAAAAACTGTTTTTGATGTATGCATTTGTTTTTTGTTCACAGGGGATGATTTGTTTTGAATCTGTTGGCTAAGCAGGCTCTTCAGTACCATGATCAGAAAGCACAAAGGAGGAGCTCATGGCTATAGATGATGCCAGCAAAGACTTCAGCATTTAACAGTGTTTCTGAATGTAAAATGTTAAGGGATAATAACACTGACTACAGTCATGGCCCTATGCAAGCTTCCCTACAAAGCTTAGCCAACCACCTCAGAATCAGCCTAAACCAAAGAAGACTAATTATGCCACATTATAATCAGATTAAACCATGTCACTACTGTTGACTGCCATTACAGTTCATAAATGGAAACTAAGTAATGTATTTTAAAACCTATAAAAGTAAATAACAACATAACATGATTATTTTGCTTGCTTGCACTTTTTGTAGAACAGGTCATTTCCTCTGGGTTTACCATGTGAAATTTCCTTTTTTTTTTTCTCGATTGGAGGGCCTAAGAGAATAGCACATTTTCTTTAAGATGTGTTCAGAGCCAGCACAAGAGACAGGGATACTGTTCCTAATGACAGCTTCTCTGAATCCTATAAGCTTGAGGATTTATTAGGCAACATCAAACAACAGGTGTCTGCAGAAGTGGCTTAGTTAAGTCTGTTGGAGTCTCTCAGGACAGACTTTGTTACTTAATGGAATGCAAGAAAACCTTGACTGTAAACATCTGATCATAATCAGTCTGTGGCTGATTTCAAATGCTTTGAAAATGATCTCTGTTTTTCACGGTTTGTTTTGTAATCATTGTACATTTACAGTTGTATTTCAACAGACTGTAGAATGTGCCTTGCAGGCACTGAAACAAGACAAAATTAATAAGCGGAACAAAAAAAGACAGCTACCAAGAACAGGCTTTTGTATGCAAAGTACCTGCAGTGCCTATGAGTGTAATAATTAAAGATGTGAAATGTTAATCAGATTCCCAAACCACCATCAGGCCATATGCATGGTCAAAGGAGAAATCATTTTATTCTGGTGCTATTTTTTTTTTTTTTTTTTTTGCAATCAATAACACAGCAGTGACCTTACCAGTAACTGACAACAATTCCAGAAGGACGTAATTCTTTCTTTTATTTCTAGGTTATAGCGATGGGTGGCAGGTATGCAGGTCAGTGTGACAGTTACCAGGACTTAGGCACTCAGCAGGAGCTCATGGCCTTTGCCCTCACACATTGCCCTCCAGATGCCATCAGTCTCTGCCAGCAGCTCTCTACAGACTCAGGTGGGTCTCAATAATGATAAACGCAAAGGGGCACAGCTTTGGCAGTCAACCCTTTGTATGGGTGACATGCTACAAGTCCCCTTCAGTGAGCCATGAGTAGATTTAGCATTTGCATTTTCATGGATGTCAAGTCTCAAGGTTTACTCGTGAAAGTCTCACGGCCGTGCAATCGATTCTCACGTTTGTGTCTGTTTACAAGGCTGCAAAACCATTTATAACAAGCGTATTATTTCATTTGGGGGGGGGGGGGGGGGGGGGGGGGGGGGGGGGGGGGGGGGGTCACCATGAAGAGGTGTACATTACCATTCTATATTCCTGTAGCTGCTACACAAACTCCTTCCTTAGTCCAAAGATAGAATTCCTTTGTTGCCTCAAACTGACGGTTTGTTTGCATGAGCCTTCTGTGTTTCTGTACACAACATATCACTACTCGGACAGAGACAAAGGAGAGGCTTTCAGACTGTCACTGTCTTGTTCACGCAGAAGTTACCACAGAAATAAAGAGAAATGGACATCAATGAGAATTTAATTATTAAAGTTGAAAAATATAATGTTCTTTATGATGCCAGTGTTAGTGGTTATAAAGACAATAAAAATAAAGATGCCACATGGTAAGAAATAACAGAACAATTGAAAATTGATGATATGTCTGTCTCCCTTTATTTCACCTTAATTTTAGTCAAAGTGACGGGGAGCACCACACACTGGTTTTGTATTTCTGTAAAATTATGCTTTTTTCTATTAATAATGTTGACTAATAATAATAATCACATTCACACACTAACTGAAGATTTTATTAAAACTAAAAATCAATAAAACAGTATATTAAACTAATTCTCAGTATTTACAAAGAAATATGTGTAGATATGTTCTTTTTTAAAATAATTTTCATGTTAAAACAGATCACATATAAACAACCACTGTTAAATGTCATTTTGTTTTAGTGTGTGGTGCACTCAGACTATTTATTTGTTTTATTTATTTTAATTAGTCTCCACAAAAGGAGTAAGAGCAGAGTATTTTCTTTTCATGACTGACCGCCGGCACCCCCCCCCCCCCCCCCCCCAAGGTTTTTCAGTAGGGGTCTCACTAGTATGAACACTTAGAGGTTGACATGCCTGCATTTCTTAGTATTCTGGTTATAGTGCATATACAGGGGTTTCTACACCAAGATTTAGCACACAAATTTGTATAAATAGGATGTCCATCATTTTAACTATATGAAATGCATTCCAAGCATCAAATCAGTTTGTTTCTGCCTACCAGTGGTCACCATAAAACATTGGCAGTGTTATATCTTGTGTTCCTAGTTTTTTTGTTTTGTTTTTGTCCAACACCTGTAGATATTAGATTGATATTAACAAAAATGTATACAGTATACTGTTGCTACATGTGGACCAATAATATGGGGTATTACAAATGCTACAGACAGCTTTTGAAAAGTTAATTTACTGAAAATTTGTGACTGATTAAACATTCCTTAAAAATGTGTCCTCAGTCTAGATTCAATCCATAATTTATTATTAATCAATTTTTTCCATATAATTGCCTGCATATGGTGCATAATCCCCTTTGGTTCATTTTTAATTTGATTTTGTAATATAAACTGAGTGATCACGTGCTTGTAAGTTTTGTTTTATTTAAGAATCTGACGTATTTTCCGAGTGATTGAAAAAAACATTAGTCTCACCATATGATTACCATAATTATTCATCTTACTGTAGGGAAGAAAAACAAAACAAGAACACAATTGAAAAATAAATGCCTAAATAGTAGTGTAACTGTTTGTACTGTTCTTTATTATATCTTTTTGTGCTTTTGTATTTCTGTTAACAGGTCCTGTACCAAGCAGGGAACTACCAAATTGATCCTTCGCAGACTGAAGATACCCATAATAATTATGGACAAGATTCCCCACTGGTCAGACCACATGGTTTTCAACTAGTAAATCTGTAGAACTGAAATACTCTCTATCCCTAATCCATTTCTTATTTAAATTTGCCAGGTGGCAACTGTGGCAGTGCAGAGCCCTATAAATAAAGTGCTGGGGTTTATCTGCGTTGGTGGTGGTTGGCAGTGATGGGGTTAATTCCTCTCCCTGCCAAATATATGTGAGAATGTGGCTGTCCTAAATTAGATAATTGGTGCCAATTGGGAACAGCCACATGATATGGACCGTGAAGCTCCATTATAGAGAGGACTGCCAGGGAGCTGGTAACAAAACAGCTTAGCTGTCCCAGTCCTTTAGTTAGGGAAACTCAAGTTTAGTTAGTATAATGAATAACGAAAGCATGTAGGAAAACACTAAACTACAATTTCTGTGTCTTGGTCACCTATTTAAAGGATGCCAACCTAGCCATGGCTAGGGGTTATATCACACTACCCATAATAATATTTAAATTCAACCTGGATAGCTACTGACAATCATGGAAACAAGACACAAGCTTACAGAAAGTTACAGAAAGACCATTGGTTATGGAGGCTATCGAATTGTTACGATCTGGTTTAATGTGACGTAAACCTGGATTTGTTTACCAGTTCAGAGGAAAAGCAAACCACTTATTGGAAACACAAATTTAACTTGTATTCCCAGGTATATCATATGACATTACTCTAGATTTGTTTAGAATGTTCTACCAATTCACAGCAAAAGCAAACCATTTATTGGAAACACAAATTGAACTTGTATTCCCAGGTATATCATTTTGATTGCACTGTATTTGCCTTTTGAACACTGACCTATGCGCAGAATTACTCATTGATTTTTTTTGTCTCCTGTAGCCTCTTCATTTAATAGTACCTAGTTTGTCAAGAATATTAGCCAACAAAATACCTTTTTTGTTCTGTGCTGCTTTTTTTATAGGCAAGAACATGGTGGTCTTAGAAGAATAAACTCTTCAATAACTTTTTAAAATGGTTGTCATTTCAAACTCATGTTTACTGCTTCCTTGCTGGTTGCTACAACAGTCAGTTGACTCTGCATTGGTACTTCACATTGACTTGAACCAGCGTTATAGTCTCTTGAGTCAAAATATCTTAGAGAAGCTCCAACTGGGGTTGGTGAACCAATAAAAACATACTTGTTGCAAGACCCCTAATTATGGGTTTATTTTTACTCTTTACCTTGACAACTGTTCAAACGGACGCCATATAAATTGGCCTAAAGAAGATGACAGGTATGTATCAGGAAATAAAGTAAACCAAACTGATGTACCTGTGTCGTAAGGATATGAGATTTTCTAGACCTTGGTAAAAACTTTTTTGCCCTTCAGATTGTGGTTCATAGCTTTCCTGCAAAATTAGATTCACTTCCTGAAGCAACATTCTAGTAGAATGTGTGTTTGGTTTTCAGCAATGATTTCACTTTGAAGGAACTATTGTTGCTTTAATAACGATGGACTATAATATCAGATATTGGAAATGGTTTACATTTATAGGGTCTGGCGATTGGTCGGCTCTCGGGTTACAAAGACTTGCTGCTGATGATTTATCTTGTACTCTTTCATTTATTTATTTTTATTTTATAAAGGAAACCACACTCATCTACATGGCTAAGGTGTTCTTAAGTGTTGAATCATAACTGGTGAATAACAAACTAAAATATCATTCCGTAGGGTCTATTTAGTACATGATTCCTATTATGCATAAAGATTGAACAGAAAGCAAGCTTTTTGACATCCCCTGTCTTGATCATTTAAACATGCTTACCACTTTCTGTGAGAAATCTGGGTACACTCCTAATTCTTTCAGCAGTAGGAGAGTATACATGTCATCCTTAAGCTCTGTTGTAGTTCAGGAAGCAAAACAGAAATGTAACAGTTATACACGTGGCTCAGTTGGTCAAGGCACATCTGTGTTATGTGCAACGGAAGTCATACAATCAGGGGCACACAGGTTTGCATCCTGGCTGTGCAAAGTTCCTAGTAATTGGAGATTTCACAGAGAATTGTATTGACTGTATTGTTCATCGTGCTATAGGGGACCCTACTGGCAAGGCATCCAGTGAGCTTAAGCATACACCTGTAGGACATGCCTTTGCCTTCTAGGGGCTGTTAGCTTGCCAAAACCAACTTTCAAGCCCCTGGGTGTAAAGAGGCAATACATTTGTTCTTGGGACTGGAGGAAGCCCACTGATCTTTCGTTCTTCTGAGCTGTTGTGGTTGAGCTGCCCTTCTTAATTGGGAAGGAAGACATTTAAACAGGAATAGCAAGATAAATAAGAGGTGAACTTTAACAGTATTTTAAAGATATAAGTGTACCTGGATAGTGCAAATGATATTATTTATTGAATCTTTTAAATTACATTTTTAAAATATATTGTTTGTGAATAATGTACTATTGTGCATTTGGAATGTTACCGTGTGTTGCTACAACTGTTTATGTAAGGTGTGTGTATTGTTTTATTTTATTTTTTATTTTTTACATTTTGACCACTTTTAAATTGGACCTCTCAGAACTACATTTCCCATCATCCTCCTACTCACTGGTAAATCCACCTGTTATTTATGTAAGCAGGAGGATGATGGAAAATGTAGTTCTGTGAGGTTCATTCGAGTACATGTGAAGCCATCTTGAGGCAGGGAATGTAATTTAAAAGTTTTAAAAATATAGACTGCTTACTTGACTTTATTTTAAAGAGTTAAAGAAGGCGTGCATTATATCCCTGTTAATAATTAATTAATATTCATTGTTAATTTTTTTTATGATTTATATATAATGAAAATATGTGTTGAAATGTGTGTTTGCATCACAAAGTGCTCCTTACTGTTTTGTATGTGCAACAGTTATTCAGGCTGTGTAACTAAGAACATGAAATGTATATTTATTAGCTGTCTTCCAGCATGGCTATTTCCTATTGCTACTAATGATCAGTGCTTGTTTTTTTTTTTTTTTTTTTTTTTTTTTAGGTTGATGCAAAAGCTCCTACTGCTAGCCAGTCTGCAGATCTGCTGCACTGAACTACAACTCAAACCTTAGAGGTTCTATCAAACACCACCATGACAACCAAAGCAGTGCTGCATGCTGTGAGTGATTCACAATGGTGTCAATCAAGTCAATCAGTTACCTTCGACCTCTACATGTAAGATTGACACTATACTTTAATGTTATAAAACTGACACACACCCAAGGTTATGCATACCAACACAGCCTTACTCATGATGAGAATTATTTCTTGATGCGTGAATATATTATTATTATTATTACTATTATTGGGTTCCCTTTCAAGTATGAAATGTAACCATAACCTAACATGTGTTTACCTACTAAATACCCTGGAACCTGAATATTATATACCAAGGCTGCTTGGCCGAGCTTATGACACAGAAATGCCTGCCCCCCCGAGGGTATAAAGGAACTGCGCGCACAGATTTCCGATCATTTTTCCTTTCAAGATCTGACCTGACAGGAGGAGCCTGGTATCAGATAAGTACTTGTAGAATTTTCGCTAATCATTCTAGTTTACATAATTAATGCAATATTTTATTTACGTGGGCAATAATGTAAAAAAAAAATAAAAATAAAAATGATATGTATATTGTGCACTGCAGCCTGTTGTTTGTTACATCCTGCAGTGGCCTTGTGCTGTGCGTGAAGCCAGCAGCTTGAGTTGCTCTTTCCCAGGGATCAAGCAGCATAAGTCAGCTGACTTGTGCTCTCCTCACAGGTTGCTTAGGTCTGGCTGGAGTTAAATTTAAATTCTGATTTTAAGTTACGAGACATTTATTTTCAGAACTGTAATTATGTTATTACTGTTTTCTGTGGAAAAATATTTTTCTCTTGATGTATTTTCTGTGGTTTTTTTTTTGTTGTTGTTTTTTTTTTACAGAAATGGGCCAAGATACATGCTTTAAATTGAAATTGCTTGCAGTCTCATTCCACAGTATCTCGCTGGTGTTTTGGTCACTGCTTTGCATCGCCATTATGAAGGCTGTTAGTACCTCAACAACCAGGCTTCCCTGAGTCTCGTGTGGGTTCTGACTGTATGGTTTTGTCAGTAGCTTGTACAGGTGGGCATCCCTATACAGTGCTAGCTGTGTTAACTGTGAACTGGTGTACTGGTACCGAGGTCACCAACCTGCTCCGTTCCCAACCCGGTATCGTACCTTACCAACCCAGTGCTGTGTCGTACCGACTTGGTGCTAAAGTCACTGAACTGACCTAGTGCCATCCCAGTTCTGACACGCTACCAACGGGTGCTTACATCCCCTGTTCAGTTCTTGACCCGCCCCGTTGCTGTCTATAAGAAGACTGAGGCAGCATCTGTAAATTGTTTACTGTACACTGCATTACTGCTTGCCTAGGTTATCCCTGCGACACATACAAAGCCAATCCTACTTTTAAAGACAAACACAGCAGATGTTCTTCCTGCCTGGGGATAGAGTACGCCAAGGAGGCACTGACTTACCACAGTTTCCGTGAGTTTTGTGCATCTTTCTCTAAGTGAACGCTGGAGAAATGTCTCCTGCGGCTATACAGAGCGTTCTGCAAAAATAGTTTATTCAGGAATCAAAATGCAACCAGTAACAAAGCAAATCAAAGGTGATATATCAGTGATCTCACATACAAGTCTCAGTTGATGGTGTTCTGAGCTGGCATCATTGTAGAAGTTATTTACTTCTGAGCCAAGCTGAGTTTTCATAGCATCAAAGATGTTGGCTTTTTTCTGAGCCAGCATGGCACAGAGTGTCAGTTTCTGAGCTGCCATCAGTGTAGATGTTAGCTTCTGGGCTGAGCTGACCCTACCCGACCTGACCAAAGAAATTACTTCATACAGCACAGATATACAGCTAGTTTACATAATTTCCTTGACCAAAGTTGGTCTTATTTCATTAGCATGAGACAAAGCACATTAAAAGTTACATTTGTGTTTCTTCTTCACTTAACCAATGTAAACAGAAACCCAGATAACAAGAAGTTACATTTAAGAACAAAGATATGAGTTTTGCTCAGTTCTCGCAGGCACCAAGCACTATACCCACACACCACAAGGTCAAGCAACAAGTCTGGTGATTGCAAACTGCTGGTATTGAGGGGCTAATCACATTAGTTTGTTTAATAATTACTTTAAACAATTAATTAATATGAATAATTAATATAGTTAAAAATAATGTGCGTTAATCAACATGAATGAATACTATATGACCATTACCATATTAGATCACCGACTAAACACAGACAATCTATTAGTTATCTGTTAAATAATCTGCATATTCATTCATGTTAATTAAGACCTCATCATAAATAGTTGTCTTACATTGCGCATTATAAGTGTTACATTTATATGTGCTGTAATTACCATTAATTACACTAGTTCCATAAGGGAAAGGTAAGGGAATTATACTCAACGGTTCTTTGAAGAAGACCCCAAAAGTCTTCCGATCAAGTCTTCCATTGTAGTTATGTCTTTGATTTGTTTCTGCAAATCTTCAAACCCAAGTTGGGCTCCTTTATCTTCAAAACCCAAGTAGGGGTTTCACACATGTCCTGTGTGTTTTCTTCTTGAATGCTTTGCCTCAAAGTCAGACACAGTCTCGTTATACTGTGATTACAAACTAGGAACAGAAGCTTGTGTCCTAGCCAGGAATGGTTCTTTTTGACGTGTAGATAAACTGACTCACAGACGTCTCTTCTTCCTATTAGCAAGAGTCCTGAACACAGAGCTTTCGTTGACATTCGTTTATTGCAGGGTACAGAATCTTCTTGCAGTAAGAGGTATAAAGCTTAGCGCTATCTTCTCTTAGGGAGCCATGTTAGACTCAGGAACCAGTTTCAGAAAATAATTCCAAACCAATTCAAAGTTCTTGCTGCAAATTGCCAATTCTTATAGGAATTTTACACAAAAACATATACATGCCCCCACAACTGTCTTCCATTGTTTTGGGACCATGGGTGATCTCACCCTGCATTGGATGGCCCCATGATCTTCTTTATGATTTTCTTTCTGTTGTCTCCAGCTTTTCGTTTCCTTTATAAATTCTGATCGGATGCTCAGAGAATTTTAAGAGTTTATTAACCCTGCATTGATTCAGAGCTTATATTAAACACAGGAAAATCACACAATGTTTACAGACAGTTTCAATAATTTCTTTACCATTTAAATGGGAAGAATATTGTATAATGAAGAGGAACAAAGGCTTATGAAACAATAAGAGCGTGTACCATTTAACTGGAACAATGTGTACACTGCCCCATACAAGGTGCTTGGTTATCAGAAAAAAAGCCTACATGTTTCAATAGTGTGTTATTATATGTTCTGTGACACTTACCTAAAGTTACAGCATGTCACTTTTAACAAAAATAAATGGTTTTAGAACCAGTTTCAATTGGTTTGATAATGGTTTGTATGTAGGCCCCTCCAAGGTCACAGCTGCACTTGTTGAGTTACGAAAAGCCAGTTACTACCTACAAGGCCAGGGCAACACATAGGCAAGAGTTTCAAAATCTTTACAGTCCTTTACACCTGCACGGTGCTCTTCCTCATCACCCTTTGGTAAAGAGGTGATTGCATCCTCACCCCATGCAAAGGGAGATCGGACGACATACCCGGGAAAGTAACTCATGCAAGAAGCCGTCTTCAGTCTTCCCCATCCTCCTCTGCCTCTCCTCTTCCCCAGAGGAAGAGGAATACGAGTCGCTGTTCCAAGCGACTCAGAGCAAATGGAGAAGCTCTGGGCAGCTCTTTTCCACCAAGCAACGGTGCTAACAGAATTGCTGTGTGAAAGTTTGCCATTACCTGCCCTTCCTGTCCCCTTTGGGTCCCAGTGGGCTACGAGCACAGACTGGCAGCAGAATGACATGCTGTCCATCACCGCCTCTGAGAAGGAGGGTGAACAGGAGCTGGCATTCTCGTTTTGAGCACGTGGAGTCAGACAGCACATCCCCCCCTAGTGCACACAGATTTTATTTTTCAGATTGTCATCATGGAGTGCATGATGCAGAGAAGCTGGACTTGGGCCAATTTCCACTGGTGGAGGCTTCAATTGCTGCCTCATTTAGTGTTCCTGTCCAAGGCTAGGCAATTATGATAGTATTCTGGTAGCCTACCAGTCTTATTTGCTTAGGTCCTTTTCTGTCAGTCACAGAGTCTCACCACAACAGCTGGATGAGCTGCGTCTATTTTATAAGAACCTGCTCCATGTGTCAAGGCTCAACGGGCAGGCTGTAGGCAGAAACCAGGCTGCACTAATAACTGCACATAGGCAGATCTGGTTTTCCCAGGCAAGCCTGCCTGACAGGGACAAAGCACCGCTGTTTGATGCCCCTATTTCACCAGGGCATACGTTTTTGTCCTGCGGTGGACGAGATTCTGCACTGCTCTCGCCATGCCCGGGAATCCACAAAGGAGCTGATTTGCTTGCTTCCCAAACCAGTGGCAAACTGGTGCCCAAGGCCACAGCAGCACAGTTGTTTAGAACCGGCCCACCTTCTGTCTAGGAGTGTGCTTGGACTCCAGGTCCATGCTGTCCACTCTGTCTGGCTGCAAACTGCTGAGAATAGCAGCCTGTTTGGAAAACTTTCAGCTCAACAGAGCACTCATGGTAGTGACATTTCAAAAACTTGTAGGCTTGATGGCAGCAGCTTGCCAGACCCCTCCATAAAGGCACTCTCTTTGTGGAAACAGCTGACCCATCTACGCCTAGGCGTAGTGCTGGGCAGCTTCACCAGAAGGGAGGTCGTCTCCACTGACAGGTCCAGTCTCGGCTGGGGTGCTGTGTGAAATGGCAGGGGTGCGCAAGATGTATGGTACCCCCATTGGCAGGGTCTCCATATAAATGTTTTGGCACTGCATTTTTTGCAGGAGGTTCAAAGAAGACATGTGCCTGTTCGTACAGACAACACAACAGTGGCAGCTTACATCAACTACCAGGGCAGCCTGAGGTCATCCAGTCTCCATCGCGTGGTCCACAAGCTTTTGCTCTGGGCAAAAGAGAACATCCTCTCACTGTGGGCAGTACACCTGCCCGTGGTGACAAACTGGAAGGAATACTTCCTCTCAAGGAGAGTTCCCATCATCTCAGAATGGAGGCTTCAGCTCAAGGTGGTGAGCCTCATTTGCAAGCGGTTCAGTAGAGCAGAGATAGACCTCTTTGCCTCCCAGAAATCAACCTACTCTCCCCTAGGAGATGGGGACACACTGACTGTAGATGCCTTGGCATACCAGTGGCCGATGCATCAGTTATATGCCTTCCCACCACTCGCCCTGCTACTGCTGTGTCTGGAGAAAATCAGGCAGGACCTGGCCAAGGTGCTCCCAGTAGCCCCTTATTGACCCAGTATACCCTGATGCAGCGACGGAGACTGCCCAAGCACCGTGACCTGCTCTGTCAGGCACGGAGGACCTTATAGCATCCTGACCCATCGAGCCTGCAGCTTTGGTTCTGGCCCCTGCACGGTTGCATTTGAGCCGTCTGAGTCTGTCCAATACGGTTATTGACACCCTACAAAATACCAGAGCAGCGCCCACATGTTCCCAGTACAGATACAAGTGGGGCATCTTTCAGACATGGTGTCTGTCTCATGGGTTCAACCACACAACTTGTCCTATGGCAGTTATACTGCAATTTTTGCAGGGCCAGTTTGCTGAGGGGAAATCATCAATTTCAGCTTGCCTTCTGAAAATTGACTTGGTCTCCCCAGGAGCTCACTTCCAGATGGGACAATTTTTTCAAGGAGCTCGGCAGCTTCAGCCGCCTATGAAGGATATTGTTCCTCACTGGAGACTTAACGTGGTGCTTAATGAACTCATGAAGCCTCCATTTGAGCCCTTACATTCAGCTGAGATGAAATCTTAATCACTCTCGACCCTTACAACACAGGCGTAGAAGGGAGCTTCTCTCTCCATTTTTTAGCTCTAGCTACTTACTGGGTATTGGGGGTTCCTAATGGTAACACACAAAGTAGCCTCTCCGCTTAGCCTTGTAGCATTCCAGTCATTCTGCAATATTGCCCTTGCGACGGCTTGGGTATATTCACCCATGAGATAATGGTTACATTTAATACTTGAAAGGGAAAGTTAGGTTATTATCATTAACATTTAAGGTCGCTGCTTTAATGATTACAGAAGGCTTGAAGGAAAAATGATGCCAAAGTCTGTGTGTGATACGGCTGCATCACAGGCTCGGCCGAGCACCTTTGGTATATAATAATCAGGTTTCCTGGTCTTTAGGAGGTAAACACCCATTAGGTAATGGTTACATTTCTATTTCGGGGAACCAGGGTTATGATAATAACTTAACATTTTTGGGCAATTAAAGTGTGTACCACACAAACTGTGAATCTCAGTTTTGCAGAATGTAATTATCTATGTACACTTATCCAATGTAATTACGCTGTATCATGCCTTTATTTAGTGCGTTTGAAAAGGTAAAGTTATTTTTTTCTTTTATAAAGGCCTCTGCCATGTTTTGAGACTAGAGTTACTAAATTAGTCCTATTATACTGGAGATTGTCATTTTGATGTGATTACATTCTTGGCAGCACAGCAGTTTTGAGTTCACGTTTCATGAAAGCTCAATTTTAATTTCAACATTAGGCATATTTAATCAGCTCAGAATTGGGAATTGCAAACGCCAAAGGTCCCAAAGCTTGCATAACAGACAATTAACTATTAATATGTTTTGCATTTTTAATTGACCGCTTATATGGAACAATTAAAACTGCATTGTTTTCGAACATTGAATGTTACTTGGCCTTGCTGTGTCCATTGTAGTGAAGAAATATCCTTGAGAAATTAGACAATAAAGGTGACTGTTAGAAGTACATTAATATTTCATGGCACTATAGTTTTTTTTTTTTTTAGGGTCAAGGACTGAGTTATGCATTAGAGGGCATGGCTGCAGAAAATGCAGATAGGGAAAAGCAAGGCGGCAATCCTTTCTATAAATCTGTCCTAGCTGATCCCTATGTGGATAAAGTAAGTAGGAGAAGTGACTCTAAATAGACATATCATCAGGGGTGGAAAATGTCATAGTTCTGCAAGGGTATATCATATTTGATCTCTCAAGCAGAGACTACCAATTCTCCTGAAAGACACACATCAAAAGTTTAACTGCAACTAAGCTTTCTCATTAGTTTTATTACAAAGCTTAATAGGATCACCTGAATAGTTATATAAAGTTTTCAAGGCCACAACAGTCACTTCTTTGGATGAAAAGTGGAAAATGATATGCCTCCTACCATCACAACCCACTCAAACTTTGCTGAGGTATTGCTAAGAACAGGAAAGCAAATTTATTTTAAATATCTTGAGGGAGCTATCTGATATGTTCTGATATCTCGAGGGAGCTATCCTAGACTGTGCAAAGAACGTTATGAAAAGTATTAGCTGGTCTTTCCGAGAGACAGCTGTAGCTCCTAACTTTGCCATCACTATTTTATCTTCTATAGTGAAATATGTTAAAGAACAAATCAAAGAACTGTAACACCAGGGATTGAACATGTAAACTAGTATAGGTCAAAACAAAAATGTTTTATTCTGCAGAAATCAATGGGAGATAAAACAAACAAAAAAAAAAGAAATGGATGCAATGTGATCATATCATTTAGAACAAGTTAATAATCTCGAAGCCAAACACAGTTGGAATAATCAAGTCTGGGAGATCAAATAAATAGCACACACACACACACAGTTGTATTCTACAATTTTTCTTTTTTGCAGCATAGTGAAGGAAGCCCAACTAGTCACATCTTACAATGATGTTGTCAGAAGGTGCTTTTGCCGCTGGAATATAACTTTAATTAATTCCTCAACATGTTCTTTTAGTAGGTACGCTGGGGTTAACCTTTCTGTACAGTGGAGAATGTTAAAATGAGTTTTTATTTCAAAGCTATTTGTGAAGAAAATATATTGATCTCATCTTGCAGTGATACAATTCTGTGTCTCCACATTATACTTCAAGGGCTCACATGAGGGAACGCAGTAGAAATTGAAAACATGAATCATAGCAAAAGCAACAATTTATTACTCTAAAGACGACAAAGCATGGGAAGTTTGAGTTCTTGTAAAGGAAATAAAGGGTAAACATATTTAGCATTCTTGATAAATACAGTATATAGTGTATCACTCAACATATTCTTAAAAAGAAACCATTCTGTTACTATTTTATTAAATAATTTCTTAATTTCACACACACACACACACACACACACATATATACACACATATATACACAGTGCACACCCTTTATAACGGTATAGTGGAGAGACCGTTCTATTTGTGTTAGGCCTTATAACAAGTGTAAAAGGGCTACTGTAATGGCAGTATAGAACAAATGGGAGCCACGACCTTACTGTGTTATAACTGATTCCACACTATAACAAAACGCGTTATAACAGGTGAGCACTATATATATATATATATATATATATATATATATATATATATATATATATATATATATATATATATATATATATATATATATTAGGGACGCACCGAATCCAGTATCCGGTCCGAATACCTACTTGTTGAGCAAGGTTCGGATTTGGTGAACCGAATTCGAATCCTATACTGTATTTGCCCAGACAGACATCCATTTTAATACATCCCTCCAATGTATGCAGTTCTTCTTTAAATAAAAGACACGAATCAGATACTGAAGGTAAGTTTAGTATTTAATAACAAAAACTCTTTGGGGTCAGGTGACAGGTTGAAATGTCATTAAAGAAAATAGTGGGTTATGGCAAATATGCAGCTGTCCTTTCTTGTAAAGGTAAACGGTTCTGTTTTTTAATGCTTCTGCTATGGCAGGAGAGGGCTAGCGGTAAACTGTATTAGTTTCAAACGGAAATCTTATGCAGGGATATATTCCATTCGGCAGTGCTTAATTTGTAAATAAAGAGGTGCCGTGGCACAAGCAATGACAATAATACAGTCCCAAGAAACCGTACATTCAAAATCATAGCATGGTTATTTGAAAGAGTATTGCACGTGTTAGTGTTAGATGTTTGCAATCACGTATTCTACATCATACACAAGGTAGTAGTACGTGCAGAAAATAAATAAATAAATAAAGGCAACCGCAGGACAAATAATGAAACAAATTTTAAAAGCCTGCATACGTGTTTTGTTATAGTTTTGCATTTAAATGGTTTAAAAAACGAACAAATTAAAAGGCATTCAGGTGACTCCAGAAGGATGACACTGATTCAGAAAAAAAATACGCACCCGAACACAAACATTGGTTTGACCCATGGTCTGGACTCAGCTATGTGTATTAAACAGAAGCCGCTGGTAGATTACAAAAACGATTAGTTAAACTTAAACTTACACTTAGTATGTTTTTATTATCCATTAATTAAATTATATTAATTACAATTAGGCTCTCGATATAATTAAATAATAGGTATTAATAATAGATATTAATGTTAATCCGCTCTCTGTTGTCTAATATATATATATATATTATATATATATAGATATCTATAATTAATATATATATATATATATATATATATATATATATATATATATATTAAAACAAATTATATTAATATATATAGCAGGCTAGTGAAGTAGGCTAAATTGTTGTTGTTTGTTGAAATTAGTCCGCTTTAATGCTTTGTTGTGTACTACTCATTTAATCAAACCAAGTAGTGTAAGAAGTTGCTTGTATCGTTCATAAAGTTTTTCAAATCAAGTAAGCTTATTTGTATATAACAAAACGACAATGGAGTTGCAGCCAGTGTCATCTTACTTAAAGGCATTCAAGCTGAAATCGTATATTTAAGTGGGCTACAATCGTGGCAGCGGACTGTCTGTCTTTAGCGCGCACGCAAAAACTTGCAGACTTGACACAACTGTGTTGAGAATTTAAAAAGAAAGCATTAGATGATATTTAACTCTAGATAGCGGGAATGTGACGGCACGCCCAGAGGTTTCCATTGAGTAATAAAAATACTGTTAACTAAAAGGCTCAAAACTATAGATTGCGCGCGTCCCTTGTTGGTAGCGGCCAGTCTGTTTTCAACGGTTTCTTTGACAGAGTCTGTAGATTCGGTATTCGGTTCGGCATTCGGTCGAATCTTTTGAGATGGATTCAATATTCGATAATTAATGTGTGTATGTATTAGGGTTGTCCATCGCAGTTAACTTTTTGGGGAATTTTTTTTTTTTTTTTTGACGCATGTTGAGGTCACTCCAGTCTTTTCCCTCTTAAATACAGTAATTTCCTGCTCCACCATTTTAGGGCATGCCAGAATTGAATGAGTGTAGTCATCGTTTGAATATAAAATTAGTCACAGAACTGTATTATAAAGTAAAGCACTCAAAATGAAGGAATCTTTTTTTAAAAACTTTATGACGGTATGTTGGATAGAAAGAGGGTCGGTTACTTGTATCTACTGTCAAAGTGAGTTCCAGTATCACAGAAGTGCATCTAGTCTGCTGTACCACTATGGCAAGCCAAATGATCATTTAGAGATATCGCAAATTGCATTTTAACCCTTTACACTCCAAGCAATTTTCACCTATTTTTGCCAAATTGCCTTTCCCTGGTAAAAAAACATATTTCTGAATATCCTAGAAGCATGTTATTTGTAATCAAAATTTAAAGCACAAATTTATATTTCATTTTATGTTGGAATCTGGAATAAAATTCTCAGATGTGAAAATGTGAAGAAAAAAACGCATTTACAAAAATTATCAGTTTTTTGTAAAATAAACCATGAAAACATGTATATCTAATTTTTTGAGAAGTTTATATGATAGTCCTATATGTTGGGAAGTTCCACACAAAATTTCAGCCCAATAGCACCAAAAATGACCAGAATACCAGAATGCGAACATTGTTTGCAATTTCTGATTTTTATTGCCAAAGGTGTTTTTTTTTTATTTTTGGTTTTTTTTTTTTTGATGGCGCAGGGCTCTAAAATCCTTGCTTGGCCGAGTATCACATTGAATTTGGTCTTGAATTGAAGCCTAGCTCCTCTTCTTTCAAACAAACAAATGAATCATCGCTCACAGACGTTCCTGGTTGGAGCTACAAAGCAAAAGGTAAGTGGCCCGCCGGCGGGCAAAATCCCATATACCGGAGTTTAAAGGGTTAAGATATTGTGAAATATTTAAGATATCTCTAAATCACTGAGATATCTCAAACTGAATTATTATCTTTAATTATGCAGTTTTTAAAATATCTAAAATTCATTTTAAGATGTCTGTAAATCAGTTACAGCTATCTAACAATGAATAAGACATCTCAACTGGATTTACAGATATCTTTAAATGCTATGAAAACCATGTGGATTTTGCAAGCATGGTACGCCAAACTGTCATTTAGAAATATCTTAAATTTAGGGTTTTAAAGAGATTTCTAAATGACTTCCTGTTAATAATGAAATACATAATATTTGCAAGAAACGTTCCTTACATGTTGGTGGATGTTCGTGTTGCTGTGCTATATTTATGTTCGTGAGTTCTTGTTTATACCTTTCGTTTGTACTTGTGGCTTAAGTTTTGTCAATGTATTTTGTTTTGTCCACTGTGTCTTGTTTATGTGCGATAGCACTTCACTGCAGCTTTCTGGTGTTTTAGTCTCCTGGTAGAAAAAGCCTTGCCAGTGATCCTACCCTGTCACAGCGATTTCAACCAGTCTTTTCTTAAATGTCCATTAGAGTTTATATTAGCCAATTCTATCTTTTGAAATAAAACTATGTAAGACAGATATACATCACATGAGATTTCCAACTCAGTTTTCTGATAAGAAGCCCATCTCGTCAATGTTGAAATTTACATTTATATTCGTGGCAGCCTGTACAGTCTGTATTATATTTTGCAGTTACACAGCGCTTCCTCCATTTTCACCTGACGAAAATGCAGCCAAAACAAAGCAAATGAGACAAGCTAGGGTAATCATTAAACAGTTCTAGATACTGTGATGTATTGTATTTTATTTTATAATTTGTCTGTTGCTTTTGTGCATTTTCATTTGCAAATGAACTGTGACATTAGGGCCTTATCGAGCACTATATTGTGCAATTTTGAATACTGACTTGGGATGCTGTTTAACTCTGGAAACTGTTTTTTTTTATATCTTTTGGTTTTGCTAAATTGCATTGCTTTTTACATTTTACACCGTTACAATAGGTACCAGATTTAAACGTAATATTTTTAGAATCATGTCATTCTGAATTAAAACCTGTTAAAAATATAGTACTGTACCAACAAAACTAATACAGTACATCTAAATGGAAGATTACTTATTTTAAAACACAGTCCTTTCAGATATGATACTGTCCATTTTGCAGGGAGTACAAAAAAGATAGGAATGGTCAAAAATGAAATAATCAGATATGCATTACACGCGTTTTACCGTCACTGAAGTCAACATTTTATAGGGTGGGATATGTGAGTGCTGACTGTATGTGTGCGTGTATGTCTAATTATATATATGCAGCTATATATATATATAGCTGCATGATGATTATAATGTCAAATATGATCATTACACTACCTTAAAACTGAAAATCCATGTATGTATGTTTTTCTAGTTTTATGCACTTCAGTCTTTCTTAGCTGTCCTTTTTCTGTTTGTATGACACTTTCTTTCTCTCTATCTTGTTCTTTTTAGATTTGTCTACTTTAGGGATGTAATTGTTTTGCACCTCTAGTACTACATTTTTGAAGAACAACCATCCTTCTTCTGTGGGTGTTTTCTCTATTTTACTCCAATCTACTTCTGTTAGTCTCTGTTTCATACCTTCATAGTTTGCTTTTCTAAAATTGTAAACCTTAGCTTTAGTCATTACTTTTGGGGTTTTAAAAAACACTTCAAATGAGACCATGTTGTGGTCTGAGTTTGCCAGTGGTTCTCTGACCTCTATTTTAGTCATTCTATCTTCGTTATTTGAAAAGACTAAATCAAGGCATGCCTCCCCTCTAGTGGGTGCCTTGACAAATTGTGTTAGGAAGCAGTCATTTGTCATTTCCACCATTTCTATTTCATCCTTCGTGCTACCCACCGGGTTTTCCCATTTTATTTGGGGGAAGTTGAAATCCCCCATTAGTATGGCTTCTCCTTTGCTACACGCATTTCTAATGTCATTGTATAACAGATTATTTTGCTCACCGTCTGAATCTGGCGGTCTATAGCATGCTCCTATTATTATGCCCTTTGAATTTTTGTCTGTTATTCTGACCCATATTGATTCGGTTTTATTTTCTTTGTCCAGGTTTAACACCTGGGCTTCAAGACTGTTTCTTATGTATAGTGCTACTCTTCCTCCTCTTCTGTCCTGCCTGTCCTTCCTATACAGTGTATACCCACAAATATTATATTCATCCCCATCACTCTCAGACAACCACGTTTCTGTAACACCTATCACACCATAGTTACCTGTTAGTGCAGTAGCTTCAAGTTCTAGAATTTTGTTTCTGATACTTCTAGCATTTAGATAAATACATTTAATGGTTGTCTTACCTGAGTTGTTTTTCTTGTTTTGATGCGGTCTCCCTTCTGTTTTTTTTTTTGATTTCTCCCCCCTTCCTTTCTAGTTTAAATGCTTCTGAACCTGCTCGAGGATCTTTTCTCCAAGTAGACTGGTTCCCTTGTTATTTAAGTGCAGTCCATCCCGTCTATACAGATAGTCCTCGTTGTAGAATGTGGTCCAATGATCAAGATAGGTGAAGCCTTCCCGTGTGCACCACGTCTTCAGCCATGCGTTTTGATTAATTATTTCCAGCTGTCCATATGGTCCTTTGCAAGGTGCCGGTAGTATACCAGAAAATACCACAGTTTTGGTTTTCTCTTTTAATTTCCTTCCTAGCTCTCTGAATTTGTTTTGCAGGGATTTTGGTCTGTCTCTTCCAATGTTGTTTGTACCGATGTGGACGACTACTACCGGGTCGTCTCCTGTTCGTTCTAGGAGCCTGTCCACGTTCTCAGTGATGTGCTTGACCGAGGCTCCCGGAAGGCAGCACACTGTTGTAGTAAGGGGGTCCAAACTGTGAATTGAACTTGCTGTGTTTCTCAATATGGAGTCCCCAACAATCATGACCTCCCTTCTTTTTGCTGTCTGGTCACCACTGTCAGTGGGGTCCTGGATGTTGTTCCTTTCTTTCTCTTGTTGTTGGTTCTGCTCATCAAAATTCTGAAGTGACTCAAATTTGTTGGTTGTTTTGATTTCTGGTGGTTGTGTTTGATGAAGTTTCTTTTTTTCCCTGCTTCTGCCTACCTGAACCCAGCTGTTCTGACCTTCTATCTCCTTGGTGGCTTTCAGTCTGTTAGGGGTGATGCAGACTTCCATGAATTGTGGGTGTGCCAGTTCCTCAAGATCCTGTTGCTGTCTCACTTCTTCCAGCTCCATTTCTAGCATACTTACTAGTTTATGCAAATCCTGGATCGCGCGGCACTTTACGCACACTTGGTTTAGCTCCGCTGGGTTTTCTCGGATTTCCCACATCAAGCAGGTATCACAGATTACTGGCTTGAAGACCATGTTGAGGGTTTTTTTTTAAGTTTAGTTTCTTCTGCAGCTGTCAGCCTGCTTTCAAACTGCTTCTAAACTGCTCTGTACTTTTCCACGCCTGTACTTCTCCCACTCGCTGTCACTGGGAAGACTGCCTCGTTTAACTGCGTTGTTCTGCTGTGCTGTTGGCTCCTCCCCTCGCCCGTGTCTCAGAACGGCGCTGAATTTGAATCAGCTGCTCCGAGTTTCAGCTTGTTTGTTATCAGAAAAACACACGCGGCTGTTTGACTTTGAGCTGCTGCTGTGTTTCCCCAATGTCCTCTGTTTTCTGATTAAAGCAATTCAAGATGCAATTTCTCCTTACTGCTTCTAAACTGCTCTATACTTTTCCACGCCTGTACTTCTCCCACTCGCTGTCGCTTCCACTTGCTGTCGCTGGGAAGACTGTCTCGTTTAACTGTGTTGTTCTTTTTAACTGCGTTGTTCCTAAAGTAGACAAATCTAAATGTAAAACTAAATTGCCAAAATGATTTAATAGATCAATTAAAAAAAATATTCAGCGAAAAAAGGCACTTTACAGAGCATTAAAAAAGGACCAAAAAGAAAGTACGCAGAAAGAGTACACGGAACTGCAAACGCAAGTCAAAAAGGAAGTTAGAAAGGCCAAGAGAGAAATAGAAATGAACATTGCTAAGGGAGCTAAAACCAATTCCAAAATGTTTTTCCAATATTACAACAGCAAGCGAACATTCAAAGAGGAGATTAAATGTTTAAGAGATACAAATGGCAAAATCGTAGATGAAGAAAAAATAGCAAATATATTAAATGATTACTTTTCACAAGTTTTTACAAAGGAAGATACTGGCAACATGCCCCACATGTCATCCAGTTCCTATCCAGTTTTAAATAACTTTAGCATAACTGAGGCAGAAGTGTTAAAGGGACTTTTACAAGTAATTTACAAACCGCTAACCAAGATCATGCAGCAGTCTCTTGACACAGGGGTGGTACTGACAGACTGAAAAATTGCAAACGTAATACTGATCCACAAAAAGGGAAACAAAACTGAACCAGGTAACTACAGACCAGTAAGCCTGACTTCTATTATATGTAAACTTATGGAAACTATAATAAGATCCAAAATGGAAAATTACCTATATGGTAACAGGGTCCTGGGAGACAGTCAACATGGTTTTAGGAAAGGGAGATCGTGTCTAACTAACTTGCTTGATTTTTTTGAGGATGCAACATCGATAATGGATAATTGCAAAGCATATGACATGGTTTATTTAGATTTCCAGAAAGCTTTTGACAAAGTCCTGCACAAAAGATTAATTCTCAAACTGAACGCAGTTGGGATTCAAGGAAACACATGTACATGGATTAGGGAGTGGTTAACATGTAGAAAACAGAAAGTACTTATTAGAGGAAAAACCTCAGAATGGAGTGTGGTAACCAGTGGTGTACCACAGGGATCAGTATTAGGTCCTCTGCTATTCCTAATCAACATTAATGATTTAGATTCTGGTATAGTAAGCAAACTTGTTAAATTTGCAGACGACACAAAAGTAGGAGGAGTGGCAAACACTGTTGCAGCAGCAAAGGTCATTCAAAATGATCTAGACAAGATTCAGAACTGGGCAGACACATGGCAAATGACATTTAATAGAGAAAAGTGTAAGGTACTGCATGCAGGAAATAAAAATGTACATTATAAATATCATATGGGAGATACTGAAATTGGAGAAGGAATCTATGAAAAAGACCTAGGAGTTTTTGTTGACTCAGAAATGTCTTCATCTAGACAATGTGGGGAAGCTATAAAAAAGGCTAACAAGATGCTCGGATACATTGTGAAAAGTGTTGAATTTAAATCAAGGGAAGTAATGTTAAAACTGTACGATGCACTAGTAAGACCTCTTCTTGAATATTGTGTGCAGTTCTGGTCATCTCGCTATAAAAAAGATATTGCTGCTCTAGAAAGAGTGCAAAGAAGAGTGACCAGAATTATTCCGGGCTTAAAAGGCATGTCATATGCAGACAGGCTAAAAGAATTGAATCTGTTCAGTCTTGAACAAAGAAGACTATGTGGCGACCTAATTCAAGCATTCAAAATTCTAAAAGGTATTGACAGTGTCGACCCAAGGGACTTTTTCAGCCTGAAAAAAGAAACAAGGACCAGGGGTCACAAATGGAGATTAGACAAAGGGGCATTCAGAACAGAAAATAGGAGGCACTTTTTTACACAGAGAATTGTGAGGGTCTGGAATCAACTCCCCAGTTATGTTGTTGAAGCTGACACCCTGGGATCCTTCAAGAAGCTGCTTGATGAGATTTTGGGATCAATAAGCTACTAACAACCAAACGAGCAAGATGGGCCGAATGGCCTCCTCTCGTTTGTAAACTTTCTTATGTTCTTATGTTCTTATTAATCTGTTTCCCTTTTTAGTTTTCCCCTTTAAACTTGATCCCCATTAAATTGGGTATACTTGAAGACATTTTCCACAGAGAAAGAATAGCAACTATGTTTTATTCATGTTTAAATACAAATAAGAGAGAATGCTCAACCAAAGCTGAAACAGATGTTAAGGTGCCTGTATGATAGCTCCAAGGACAAAGTGCAAGGGGTTAATACATCTTCCAAATTGTGAATCTTTCTTTGTTCCAGCATATACTTGCATGCATAACTTGCCACAGTGAGTTCTGTACAGTCTAAAATAGTCATCTCTATTTATAATGTTTAATATATGGAATAATCAAGTAGCACCTCCGAGTTACTGAGGGAATATTTGCATGTGACCAGCATAGTAATCACAAGACGCAGAACAAGTAAAAATCTGGATAAAAAGAGGACAGTATGTCTGAATGTTTTTATAGCATTTGTTCAATTACTCTACATGTCTCTATGTATTTTTGTTCTGCCAACAATAAGGCTCACTACATCGCAAATTTGTTCACATGTAATGTTGTCCTCGTGTTACAGATATATATTTTTTTGTATTGAAAAATCCTAAACACTTTACTTTTGAGTGTGAAATGCATAGCATATTATGGACTTATGGATTTTCCATAAACATTTCCATAAAAGCATGACTTACACTACATAAAGAAGTAAAAGAAGGGGTCAAGTATGCGAGAATCTGACTGTTACGTCTATTAACTTGAAACGAGTCTGTCAAAAATGATATGGGTTAGAAGATGCTGTTAGAAGTATATGGATAGCAAACCAGAGACTGAAGTGTTGGAGCACTAGGCCACTTCTCCCACAAGACATACTGTGACGGTTCTGTGGTGTTCTATAATAAAGCACCATTAATCAGTGTAGAGCTAGATGTCATTGATATGAATACTGCAAGATTTTGCTGAAGGGTTTTGTCATCAGCATGGTTCACGAGAGATGAAAATGTTATGTAGAAATGTTATTAATTCTTGTTTTTACAATAATGAAGGAACACATGCACACAGTGCATATATAAATACATACATAAGCAGGTTAGAAAGTTAGTAAATAAAAAAAAGTGATTTTGCTACCTTGGATTTGGAAATGTTAATGAAAAATTGTACTGAAAATTGGAGTACTGGAGTTTTTTTATTTTTTTTTAAATGGTTTCTGGTAAATTTAGTTTAATGGTGTGTTTTTTTTTTCTGATAAACATTTAATGTTCCTCCTTGTAACAGGGATGATATGGAGGGTTGTATTCTTTGCTATGCAGAGAGAGTGACTCAGAAGGTTGGGATTGACACGCCCTGCAGGCACACAGGATTTATTTACATACAGAGAAAACAGGAACCTCACGTGATGGTACCGACTAAGGTAGCTTGTGTGGGATATATATCCCAGCGTACAAAAACTATAAACAAGAAGGTGCTGCGAACATGAGGAGCGCTACTCCGCTAACAAGTGGAGGTCTTGCTTATACACCTGTCTGCTATACTGGGCGGGATCTACTATCCCGAAACTAACTTCCTGTCCCTCGGGCAGTTCACCCAACCCCAACCCCAGGTTATACACACGGTCACTGGCTCTTGTTGCTTCCTTCTCCCGGGACAAACTCCCAACCCTGGATTATACATGTGGCCGTCGCAAGAGTTGGTCACTTCATTTCCTGATCCTTATAGCTTGGCAGCAACTCTTGAGGAGTACACAGGCAGACATACTGCGCATACTTTCTACAACCCTTTTATTTATGACACTCTGCTTATATATCAGTCTTTTTCAAGATTCTTGCAGTAAGAAAAGCAAAAGTATTAAAAGCTGGACTTGGGTGGTTATGCAAGAAATATTTAAGGTAACTAAAAACATTTAAGGTAACTTTGGATAAGTTCAGAATCTAACATAAACAATTCTTTCAAAATAAATCTGTTCAGTAATATTTTAAGATTATCTTTATTGTAACTGAATGTTAATCTGCAAGTATACATTAACGATGAGTATAACATACATACTTTTAGAAATTTTAGGAGATTTTACATGTGATATACAATCGTAGACACACACAGAGAAACCCAATTCATGACATCAGCTGTACCATATTGAGAGTGTATCATAGTTTTGTTCTTAATAACTATGGTAAATGTCACCTGCTCAAAATAAATAAACAAATAATAAAATAAAAACCATACCGAGTGCCTGTTTTATGGGTTATGTCGACACTCATAATACATAAATAGACCTTAGCTTTCACTTCTACTCATCTCGATATTCCCTTATATATAGATGTTCTCCATCCAATAACCCTATACTGCTTGTTACATACTGTACAAGGTGGCTGGTATACTCAGTTTATAGCGTTCTAGGTGGTAAACTGTGGTGATTTTGATAAGGTGATATACAAAGTATGCACAAGGTGTGGGAAAATAACTGAAGAAATGTACAGTGTGAAAAGCTGTTTTCATTTATCAAATGAGTAAGGTAGTCAGATTTCCCAAAAGACCAAAACTTGGAGTCCCTCACCAACATATAGAAGAGATATATTTGTCTTATTTAAAATGTACATGACAGGATTGTTCACTGTCTTGTGTCAAGTGGGGTCTCATAGGCACAGAGTAACAGATACACAACAACATCTATATTTGGCATGATTGTATACATATTCATTAAAGTGTAGAAACAGTTCTATGAATAAATGGGACAGTGGTGTTCATTATAGGTTAATGTAGGCTTGTGCATAGGGAATGTGGATAAACAAAATGCAAGAACACAATGGAAGGGAGATACCTGCATGAGCAATAATTCACATTTTAAAACACATTTATATAAAATGGTGGGGTTAAAATTCAAATAAGCGCTATCATATTATTAACTATTTATTTTAGGTCAACTTAAAGAAATATATTAATGCTAGAAAGGGTCTGGAAAAACTGTGTTAATGAGACCATAAACAAAGGTTGATTATCTTCTGATGACTATTGAACGGCTGTTTTAGACACTTATTGTTCTTCATCAAGGTATGTATGTAATATGGTTATTTTAACCCAGCAAGGTTTATAGTCACTGTGTAGGTGATCAATTAAGTCAGTGAAGTCTTGTAGGTATTGTTCCTCAAAAGTAGTTTATTCCACGGAAAGCAGAAGTTGCCACAGCATTACAGTACAGTGAACGGTCAACGGCACTGAGAATTACAAAGGATTTCTGCTTTACAGTCTATAATTATACTGAAAGCAAATCAATCATTTATTAGCATACAGCTAATCACAAGACTCAATAACAACAAAAAACATTTGCTCTACTCTGAACTATTTGTATTGCCCTATATTAGACTGTTAAACCAGTTCTAAATGATTCCAGTGACTTGTATGCACTAATTTCAACTATGAATGAAAGCTTAAATATGTACAAACCAATTTTACCTACACACTGTAGTGGCACAAACTCTCTACTTATTGTTGCTGTTGTTTTTTATATATGCATATACACATATCCTATATGATTAATTAACTGTAAAGGTGAGAATATTTTAAAAGGCAATTAAGTTTCAAATTGTAATGGTTCAGCAAAACTTTATTTTCGAATGCTAGAACAAATGCTTAAATGAAAAATAGCCTTTATAATAAATGATTCTACTAGTGAGGTTCTCAACTGAGTAATAGTAAGAGAATGTGGCAAATTTCTGAACCTTCCCCTGTGAAAGGCAATAGGTGTTTAGACTAGGGCTGTGAATTAACCAGTTCATTTTGTGGGAGATACTACTTTTTTTTTTTTTTTTTTAAACAAGTGTTAATCACACTGCTGTCTTGTCCCTCTTAGCATACCAAAATGAATTTCTGCACACCAGGACTGAATGAGTGTAGTTAATGGGAAGCTTACTTTCTGACAGTTTTTTGGATAGAAAGATTGTTACTTGTATCTGTTGTCAAAGCGAGTTGCAGTATCACAGAAATGCACCTAGTCTGCTGTACCACCAGCGTGACAAACATGCTTTCACTTCTCAAAATACACTTTCTGGTAGTTTTTCTGCTACAAATGAAATTCATCAATTTCGAGAGAGTACTCTCTTAGAAATTCAGGACTGCTGCAAACCCATGAATCAAGTATGATACTAAAACTTTCTGTTAGATAGCTATTGACTGCAGATCCATTAACATTGTAGCTTTGTCTTATCTCACTATCCATGTTTATTTTTAAAAGTTATTTACAGTTAATGAGGATATAACCGTTACTCAGTGAATGTTTTATTATTATTATTATTATATTATTATTATTATTATTATTATTATTATTATTATTATTATATAAACATCAATGGAAATAATCAGTTTATGAGTAAAGGATATGTAAACCATATGAAACTGATCATTGTAAATACATTTTGTTAGCTCTATGTTTCCTTGGCTGTTCCATATACATCATTGCTTAACCTTTGCAAATGTCAGCACTAGGATGTACAACACGCATGGGTGAATCAGTCAAAATGGCCTCCCCCAGGTCCACTCCTATAATTCGTGTAAAAATGGAGGGGACGGGGGTATTTTTTTTTTATTTTTATTGTGGGAAACTAAAAATGTTTTTAGACGCACTTGATTTTTGTGAACTTTTTTTTTTCTCTTGTTGAACTGTAACTTGACTGAGACCGTAGACAACTAACCTAGAGGGGCAAACTACCAGTATTTATTTTGCCCCTCTGCTTTTTTTTTGCTCAGTGTATACACACTATTATTTTGTTATGGTTTTGCATTTAAAAGGTTTAAATGTAATAAAAAATGGAAAGTCATTAAGAAGATGCCAGTAGTCCGACATTGATAAAAGAAGAAGAAGAAAAGAAACACAAAAAAACACACCCTACACATACAGTGACTTGACTCATAGTCCAAACTGCACTGTTTACTGTAGCTGAGATTACCAGCAGCGTGTCTGCAGCAGAAGATGCTGGGCAGTTTGGAGACTACAAAAAAAAAAAAAAAACTTAAATAATATAGGCCAGGTAGTTTCTAGTTGTAGTTTCTTTTTATTCTGTATTAATGAAATTATGTTCATTTAAAAACACAAGAGAGAACCAAAAGAGGTTTTTTTTTTTATATGTATTTTTTATATAATAAGGAAGTTAGTAGGTTCGTGTTGCTGTGGGGTCATGAACGGATTAAAGTTCAACACCAACTCTAAATAAAATGTTCTTACCTGTTATTAAGCACTGGTAATAATCTGAAGCAGTGGTATTTCAAAATAACAAAAGTCCCTGTTTACTTTAGTTAAATATGCTAATGTTTTTCATTATAAAAAACGTGTCGTTCTTTAGTGAAATTCATTTTCAGCTTTCATATTAAGATATCAAACAGAGTAGGACTTTGCTTGCACCGTTTAAGTCAAGTAAAGCTGCTTTCACACTGGCATGCTCTACCCCGGTCAGGACCCGATGTCATCTGGTGTCGGCTATGCGATTTCACTCTTTATAAAACAGGGTTGACCTGGGTGACAAACGCAAGTAAACAATACGCGTATCAATGCCCCGGAAGCAGCTTGTTACAGACACTTCCATCCAAGCTTCTCTGGATTCAACCGTCACCCCAAATGTTGATTTTAGAGCAAGTGTTTCTTTATCTGTGCTGCAATCTGGCTTATGACTAAGCAGAATAAACAAAAAATTGTTCCTTGCGAAAGTGTAACCTTCACACAGGCGTGGCTGTTTGTTATTTCGTCGGCAGTCATGCAGTTTGTCTCAACCCGGGTCAAAGTGTGTCAACCCACATTCTGAGGTGGGTCGCTGGGACCCAGGTTAACCCAGGTATGACCCAGGTACGTGGTTTCACACTATGCCGGATTCTGACCAGGGTAGCCAGAACCTGGGTCTGGACCCGGGTAGAAGTGCAAGTGTGAAAGGGGCTTAAGCTTATTTGTGTATAAAAGACCAACAATAGAGTCACAGTCCTTTTTCGCAGCCAGTGCCATCTTACTTTAAAGGCACGTGAAAGCAAAAGTTTTTTTTTTTTTTTTGCTTATATTACTTTCCCCATCGTTCTGCATAGTCAGCCATTGTTAAATATATAAAAATAAGGTACCCTGTCCGAAGCAAGTGCAAAACTTGCCCCAAAATTTAAAGTAAAAAATACTTAAATCTAGCAAGGGATGACTGACAGCAGTTGCATGATTGTTTTAAGTTATTTTATTATGGGTAAACTTTGCCCTCTAACTCAGTGGACCATATTTAGAAGCAAGCAAAAAGGCAAAAGACAATTTCTTAGAGGAATAAGACCATTTTAATGGTATAAAAACAGGAAACAACTCTTGACTGGTGCTTCCTGCAGCTAAGCTTATAATGTTAAATGTATACTCTGAAATTTGTTTTATTCAGCAAGAAAGAAATAAAAAAGTCTTTGCATTTGCTTTTTTTTTTTTTTTAAATAAAGCAAACCAGTGTTTCTGACATGGCAACTATTTTGAACTGCCTTACTTAGGGAATACATACCTTGAAAAGAACAATACTTGCTCTTTCCTTTAATAAACTACATGTGGGAATTCTAGGTGTAGCACTGTGCAGAGATACCATTGGTACTGGTTGTGCTACTTGCATGCATTGGTAATTAATTCATGCTCAGTAAGTACACATTGAACATTTTATACTGAAACACCTGCCCAATTTTGTAGGTTTGCAGTTACTAAAACTGTTTGCTTGGTTTCTAAAGTTTCTTAATTGTAAAATAAAATAAAATAAAATAAATCAATCCATTTGCCTCTCTACACTTCGCAGTCCTTCTTTTTGCTGCCCACTTTTTAACAAAGTTAGGCACCTATGACGGAGGCACAAAATTCTTGGACAATTGCTTCTGACATTGATTAAAACACAATGAATTGCTGTCCTGCTTTTAGAGAGAAACCAAAACTAGGAACCAAAACTAACTGAGTGTTATTGAATACGAAAGTGTATCGGTCCAGAGCATTTACATTCAAAGTGAGTGTAATTTCGATTTTTGTTATTATATGGTTAAATAAAATAATGCAAAAGCTTTACTTTTACAGTTAATTATTAGTTATCAACATTCAAAATTATGTCAAACTTGAAAATTGTCAAAATGGTCCTTGGAAAGTCCTTGCAATTTGTATCAGAAAAATTGTATGAACCCTGAATAAAACAAATTTAAATGAGATCACTGCAGTAACTGTATGAATTAAATATGCGATTAAAACCAAGATTAACTGAGATTTTTTTTTTTTTTTAATCTAAAGATTTTTTCGTGTTTTTTTTTTGTTTTTTAATCGCTTGACAGCCCTAGTTTAGATTAATGCATCAAAGCCTCTACCTCTGTAAAGGCACAATACATTCCACCAAATGACAAAATGTAAGACTGAGATAAAACTAAGCTGACAAAGAAAAGAATGTCTCCCCTTCGTATAGATATGTAAAAACCTTTGTATAAGTATTTTCTAGGTTGCAAAATATGGGGGGCGACCTATAAACCGGTTTTTACAGTAGATACACAAGAAAAAGTCTCATTTAATGTTTTAAATATTACAATAGAGGCAATATGATTAACCTATTGTTACAAACTTATGCTATTGCAATTACAAAACATTGTTCTTAGTAATATTCACACTTCTAGTTAAAATAGCTCTTTTACCGTTCTATAATGAGAAAGAGATATATACTCCTCTGAGATACCCGTACTGGAAAACCAGATTATGGGTTGCTGATAGAATTTTGGAGAACAATTTCTATGTCAAGAACAGAAATCTTCTTGTTGTCAAAATCAATGACATTACCCCTTATGACTGCAGTTTCCAGTGCAGAAATAGAATTACTAATGTAGTGGCTTCCTGAGAAACACTAATGCAGAAGGACACTGGTACCAGTTGTTTATTGTAGTCTTTTAGGGAGCCTACTATATGAGGGTTTCATAAATTGTGTATGGATTACCTATAACTAGATGTAGTCTACATTTGAATAAGTTTAACTCAAAGTATTATACTGTGTTTTATTCTTACAGTCCAGTCACATGGTCTGATTTGAGTAATTTCCAGATGAATATGGTAATTCTAACGTTACATACATTTTAATATGCTTCTTCGCCAAGACTGTTAACCAATGCATCTTAACAAGTATTCAAATAAAAAAAAGAAGAAGAAAACATGTATTATACTGTAGTCTATAGGAATTGTCCAACACTCATGAGAATCTGCTTTCTGGTTATTAGGGTCTCTGTATACTGGAAGCAGAATGGCATCCTTTATTAGAAAACATTGGGAGACCATTGAATATATTGATCAGAAGTAGAGCAGCTGTGATAGTGATATAATTAGACAGGTTCCTAGAAAAATCCCAACTTAATTTCCAGGCCTGGAAAAGTCATGGAAAATGGAGGGAAAAAATAAAAGTCCTGGAAAAGTCATGGAAAATTATGACACAATTTATATTGGCACAGTGAATCAGTATACACCGGCTAGGGGGCCATGTACAAGGCTGGTTAAAGCCATCTGTCTAGCTCTGCATCACAGTTAACGCTATTCTGTGTTGCTGGATAATAATTTGTGGGCAGCCAATCACTAGTATAATATTGCTGTCAGTGAAATTTCGGTGTATAAGTGTGGGGAACAGAAAGATAAAATTGAGTAGGTTAATATGACATAATATATTCATGTTCTAACATATATGGTGATTTTTTTCATTAATCATAAGTTTGGATTTTTTAAATTGAATTATTATTATTATTATTATTATTAAGGGACCCTGCTGTACTTCGTCTTGAGAACCTGTTGTCGCCCTCCTGCCACTTTGAGGCAGTGGAAGTTGGACTTTAGGAGGGATATATATATATATGCATATACATACACACACACACAGCGGTTTGCAGAAGTATTCACCCCCCTGCAAAGTTTTCACATTTTGTTGGCACCTGAGCGTACTCCACAACTATTTCAAATTAGTCTTTACATGTAGAATCTACAAACTACTCCACATTGATAAAGTTAAAAAATGCATATATAATATAAATAAGTATGATTTACACAGAAAAACAGAATAATCTCAATTGCATAAGTAGTCAAGCCCTTTGCTGCTGCAGCCCTAAATCAGCTCGGGTGCAAATGATGTGTTTGAAAGGTCACAAAATTTGTGAAATGGTTTCAGCCTGTGTGTACTCAGAGTGGTTTAATTTGTAGATAATTTTCCTCTGGTGTATAAAGACTTTTAAGCTGCAACTCACATAGTGATCCAACAAAGCAACCATGAAGACCAAGGAGCTTTCGAAACAAGTCAGGGATAAAGTGGTAGAGAGGCGCAGAGCAGGAGAAGGGTACAAGAAAATTTCAAAGGCGTTGATTATCCCTCTTAGCGCAGTGAAGTCCATTATTAAGAAGTCAAAGATGCCTCATACTACCCAGACACTACCGGGCAAGCAGGAAAGCAGGTTAGGGATGTCACTCTGAAGCCAACAATGACCTTGAGAGTTCTGCAAAGTTCTGTGTCTGAGATGGGAGTCGGTGTTCACACATCAACAATAAGCCGGTCCCTACACAAAGCTGGCCTGTATGGACGGGTGGCAAAAAATAAGTCATTACTCAAAAAGCCTCATGTTGAAGCACATATTGAGTTTGAGACAAAGCATGTAGATGATACTGCAGACTTACGGAAAAAGGTTTTGTGGTCAGACAAGACTAAAATTTAACTTTTCGGTCTAAATTCTAAGCGTTATGTCTGGTGCAAGCCCAGCACTACACATCACCCAGTCAACACCATCCCAACTGTGAAGCATGGTATTGGCAGCATCATGTTATGGGGACACTTCTCTTCAGCAGGGATTGGTAAGCTTGTCAGGATAGAGGGGAAAATGGATGGTTGAAGGTATAGGCGAATTCTTGAGGAAAACCATTTTGTGTCAGCCAAGACTCTGAAACTGGGGAGGAAATTCACATTTCAGAAGGACAATGACCAGAAGCACAAAGCCAAAACCACACTGGAGTTGTTGAACGCAAAACGAATTAATGTTCTTGAGTGACCCAGTCAAAGTCCTGACTTGAATCCAATCGAAAATTTATGGCTAGACTTTAAGACTGCAGTCCATCGACGATCCCCAACAAACTTACCAGAACTGGAGCAATTTTCTTGTGAAGAAAGGGCAAAAATGTTACCATTCTACTGTGCAAAGCTAGTAGAGACCTATCCAAAAAGACTCAAAGCAGTAATTGCTGCAAAAGGTGCTTCTACCAAGTACTCACTTAAGGGGATGAATACTTAATGCAACTAGTAAATTTCATTTTGTACATGTTCTTTGCAAGTTTTGCTGACATTTAACCTCCTCCTCCTATTACAGTGTTCAGTTTAACCACTACAGCTTTGAATAAAAAAAGTTTGTTTGAAAGTTGTTTTTGTTTGTTTATTTTTTTAAACAAAGTATCAGATCTCTTTTTTCACCCTCTAAACAGACCCAGTATGAAGAATTATTTATTGTATCCTTCTAAAAAAAAAAAAAACACTGGAGGCAAACTTTTAACCATTTTAGCTGCCATATTGAGATATACTATGTAAATTGGCCCATGGGTAAAATTTTGTAGTTCTCCTGAGCTTCACGTCATTTTCATAATGTTGATTACTGTATTCACCAGACTAACTCATACTCGTCCATTTTGATATTCAGAAATTTGGTAAAGACTGAAGATTTTATTATAAAATAAGTAGTATTTAGAGTCCATCTGAAATTGAAAAACATAAACGTGAAATTGCAAATGTACATCTTAAAAGCATGTTAGTGATGCATTCTAAAACGTATAAAGATTTTGATAGCTTCTTCCACTGTTCCTGTGTGCTTGAGGCATAATTGGCTTGATTCTAAAAGCTATTAATCAAAATAGCTTTTAGAAATTATAATTGGCTAAATTGTAATTGGCTCACTTCTTCAGAATTACATTTTCTCAAACATTTAATTTCGGGGCTTATACACTGTCTTAAACTTCCTTGTTCATTTTCTACTGATGCATTTATTTTTTCTTAAAAATTTTTAAAAAAAAAACTGCTATAGACAATTTGTACTAAATAACTTAATCTAGCATTTTGTGTCATCTAGAAATGTATGAGTAACCACTCATTTAAATATATATTTTTTTCATTAATTGTTTTTTAGTCCTGTTGCAGTTGGATAGTGACGCTCTGCCTAAGGATATGACCCTGGCTTTATCATATTTACTAGCATTGCCACAGGTATATACAGTGCATTTACGCCACCCATCTGCTCCAGCTCATCCAGAACTCCACTGCTCGCCTGGTGTTCTCTCAGTCTTGCTTCTCCCGCGCTACTCCACTGGCCCCCAGTCATCGCTCGCATCCAGTTCAAGAACCCACCTGACCTCTCCACCCGCACTAGAAGACTGGCTGTACCTCCTCTACTCTCCACTCCCTCCAGAGCCAACTCCTCCTCTACCCTAGTCCTAGTGGTGGAACGACCTTCCTACGGATGTCAGGACTGCCCAGTCCCTGACCACCTTGTGGCTCCTCCTGAAGAAACACCTGTAAAACTCAAATCTTCCCTTCTGGACAATATAGCGCTCTGCCTTTAATGCACTTTAATTTGCACTTATCTGCTCCCTATTTTACTATATTTAATCCTGCACTTAATCCAATCTGTAGTATTTTCTATTTTACTTGCACTCGTATCTAACCCTGACTTAACTATCAACCCTGTTATCTGCTCAATATAATTAACAACAAGTTATCACGTTTATAAAACTAATTAAAAAATGATAGTCGCATGGCTATTGTGACATGAATGACTGAATACCACACAATGAGTAGCTTTGCAATGGGAGTTGTCCAGACTTTTAGACTGCTTTTGTAAACTGCCCCAAATAATATACAGAGGAGATGTTCATGTGTGAGGGGGGTGAACAGAAGGTTCGCATATCAAATTACAGCAGCACATGGAAACATGACTGACTTTAAAATGATGGTATTTTACTTTTAACTCTTGTTTTTCAAAACTTTGTGACGGTCAGGCAGTACTAGTTGACCAGCAGTCAGATTCTGCGCTGGACACTAGACCCGCCCGTGTGCATTTACATGGAAAAAAAAACTATGCTATAACACAAGCTGATGGTGATCAGATTCCAACTGTTTTAGTCGTTAGTAGTGGTTAGAGTCATCACATCGCTCGATAGTTTTAGTATTAGTGTTATTATTTTTGTTATTAACTCAGAACTATGTACATTCTCAAATGTAAAACAAAACAAATCAAAAGCCAGCTTTATAGATTGAATATAAACAAACACAAAACTCCAGACAGGTAAGTAAGTTTTTTACTTATTATTTTAGTCTTTAAATGCAGTGCGTCCCCACTATTTTAAGCAGTATATTGGCCGACTGGTAAACACACCCTGCGTTTTTTCATGCAAAAAAGTGCAGAGTAGTTTTGACTTTTTTTTTTTTTTTAAAGGAATAGGCGGCATTTTTGACTGCCACACGCCCTTCCCTTATAAAGTCACACGATATTTATGGTTTAAACTTCAAAACACACAGACATCTTCAGAGTCGTCTTTGAATATTTTTATTAACCTGGTCTCTTCTACTTCTTGGGAAGAAGGCAAATAAGGCTTCGATACATAGATTATTCTCATCCGCGACTACATAAGTGACAGGCCTCGGATTTTAACGATCCAACAAGGTCCTTTCCAGCGTGGTGTTAGCTTAGCAGAGAATTTTTTAATTTTGAAGAGAAGGGATGAATTTGTTCATCTTGGCTGTAGGCTTACTATCGTTTACTTCTTCCCACAGCACCAAGGCCCTTTCAGAATTCTTCCCACATTCAACTCTGCTGGGCTGTAACCTGTAATTTCTTGCTTTAAGGTGTTCAGATCAAACCGGATCTAGTAAAAATGTTATTGATCAGTATATGACATATCTTACTAGCTGTAGCAACACAAAGTGGAAATAACTACCCACTTTAAATGGTAGTCAATAATTACCAGTAGATAACAAAACTCTTTTGAGCTACAAAGGAATGGACCCATTATATATGTCCCTAACATTTCCCAGGGCTGTGCAATATGTACTGGTTACAGAAACCCTGTGGGATGTCCGTTATCAGGCTTGTGCTGTTGGCAAATTTTGAAATAAAGCACATATATTTAGCCACATCTCTTCCTATCCCTGGCTAATAAGCATCATCTCTGATCCTTTTCATGTTTCGGCTCAAACACCTTGCTGTAATCCTAGCACACTTGGCATTACACGTGAAGTCTATATCATTGACAGTGCATCTGGGGCTTCTTGTAGGCGTCCTTTCCTGTACTTAACAGTAAAAACAAATCCCTGTAATAGGAGTGCCCATCTGGTTAACTTGGAGTTCAGCTTTGGGTGATTAAACACCCATAGTAACGCAGCATAATCTGTGACAAATGAAAAATGCCATCCTAGATAAGGTCTCCATTTCTCGAGTGCCCAAATCACTGCAAGGCATTCCTTTTCCATTGCACTGTAATCACTGCAGAGCATGCCTTTTCCGGTGCACTGTAATCACTGCACAGCGTTCCTTTTCCATTGCACTGTAATCACTGCACAGCATTCCTTTTGCACTGTAATCACTGCACAGCATTCCTTTTCTGTTGCACTATGAAAGGAAGGGAAAAATCAGGATATCCAAGGACAGGTGATGTTACTAAATATATTTTAAATCAGTGAATGCTTTGTTACAGATTTCTGTCCATTTCCATTTTATATAGAAGCGGGATATGTACCTATGATACCAACCAAAGAGTTCTAAGTGTTGTAGTTATTTCAGGTTAGTACAGGAAACAGTTCACCCACTGTGGTCTTCTCAGTAGTAAGGCCTTGGCTTGATATCACGTGTCCTAATTACCTTACCTAATTAATAATATTTACAGTATAATCACTTCTAAATCTTTTGTAGACATTTTTGTATTACTTTAGTATAAATACATGTTAATTTGGATTAATATGTTGTTTTTTTCTGACTATGTGAACGAAGACACACATTTGCCCGTTTTCTCATTGGAAATAGTGATATTTTGAAATATCACTGTCCAGGTCACAAAAGCAAAGTCTGTGAGGAATAATAAATAATAATAAAATATACTTTTGAGGCATAAGCAATTAGGAAATAACACTTACTACCCAGGAACAAAACTTGTGTTGCATAGTGTAATTCAATGTAATTCAGCATATTATGCCCTGCAGATCTCCAGACAGGTAAGCCCGTTTGACTCCATGTTTCAATGACAAATGTCAGACACTTTACAAGGTAAGTGCTTGATATTCTGTTGTAAAACAGTTTAAGACCATGCAGTAATCCATTTACAGACACACTACTGTAACACAGCTCAGTTTCCCTTTTGAGAAAAGTAAGCAGCTTGAAATATTTTCTCATGTTCCACCTTCCCTGTTATATAAATATATTTACTCAAAGCCTCCACTAGTGTTTTCTACTATTACAACAACCTTGATAGAATTGGCAGAAGGCACAGGTGTCGTTGCCCATCCATCAACAGTCCAAAGCACCTTTGACCATTGTTCTATAGTCCAATTTCTGTTTTTATGCATAGTTTACCCTTTTAGTCTTGTTAACAGAGATATTCTTATTGCAACACAACCTTTAAATCCCGATTTCAAGAGTGACCTTCGTACTGTTGATTCTTCCAGTCCTGAGTTTGTCAATTACAAATGATGTTTCTCTGTATTTGCTGATTATGCTTCGCATACCACACCTTGAAAATCAAGTAATGCAAGCTATTTCACTCAATCTCTTTCCTTCTTTATGCAAGTCAAGGCTGTTATAATAGTAGAAAACACTAGTGGAGGTTTTGACTGAATTATTGATGCTCATAATGCATCAAAGTAGAATAATACAACGTCTAAGACATTTGCACAGCAGTGTTAATAGTGTATATATATATATAATATTGTCGTAGTATATATATATATATATATATATATATATATATATATATATATATATATATATATATATATATTATATATATATATTATATATATATACATGAGAGCCGTACTATAATAGGTTGTTTCTTTGTCGTGGATGTTGTCAAGGTCAACAGTTTATTGAGTCAAGTATTTTATATATGTTCTTACTGTATTGGATTACTGACTCATAGCATGCCTTATCAACATGTTTCTTCCCATAGAACTGACCTGTGATTAACATTTCTCCTTTCCTGATTTACACTTGTGCAGCGATTGGGTTAACTCAACTCATTCACTTCTAGCTGATTTTAGTGGAAAATGCATGCCAGCTTGTCTCTTCCTTCCCTGCTGAATACAGCTGAACATTCAATAGTGGCCATTCAAGTAGAACCACAGTAATAGGCACTTAAATAATTCTTCTCAAGAATGCTATATTTTTGCGGGTTGATAAGATAATTTATTAATTTCCTGAGCTATTATCTTTGGAATGACTTAATCTGTTCTACATAAAACTACTATATGCAGGAAGAATTGGCATGAAATGCTATTCTACATGCTGCAGATGTAGGCTATTTCTACATTATACTGATAAATGTGTTATTTATATTCCAATTGTGAAGTATAGAATCTGATCATTCAAATAAAAAACAGCAATAACAAAATTAAAATCTAAATCTTTTCTATTCTTCTGTTGAGTCTTCTATTGAGACGGCAAAAACACTTTGGCATTCTAAAAACTGAAATTTTCAAATACCATTAATTGAAATGAAAAAAAGCAAACATGTTAAGAAAATGACCTACAATTCCAATAGCTAAGGGATAACACACTTTGGGGCTTATGGGTTGTGTTTCATTAACATAAGGGTGTGGCTGGGTTGGAGCTTCGCTTCATGCCTTCATACGAACAAAGCTGTATGTTAATGCAAAACAACCTACGAGCCCTGAAGTGTGCTATCCCGCTTATAAAACGGACACAGTAATATTTAGAACACCAAACTTTTTTTTTTTTTTTTTTTAAATATTGTATATTCTTCTGCTTTGGAGAAAAAATAGTCCATCATGGTTAAACTGGAGGTTTTCAACATTTCTAACAATAAGTACAATAATAGAATACTATTTTATTCCAGCCAGGATTAAAATAATTAATTGCAGCCCTGTCCAGCTACTTACCTAAATGCCTGGAGCTAGTTAAAACGAGGGTACACGCAGCCGAGAACGTGCTAGATCCAGGGGAAAGGCGAAATTTAATTGCAGGCTTTGCAATGCGCTAGACCGCGACTTGGTATAACTAGCCAAAATGGCTAAAATAACATTAACACTACTAAAAACTTAGAGACTGTAAATATATTTATATATATATATATATATATATATATATATATATATATATATATATATATATATATATATATATGTGTGTGTGTATATATATATATATATATATATATATATATATATATATATATATATATATATATATATATATAATGCTTTTTCATTTTTAAAAAACTCTTTTTGTTCATTATTCCGTGTTGTCTCTAGTAGTAATAAAAAAAAAAAAAAACTATACTCAGGCTGTCCATTGTGAGTTTAACATGTATTGATAATTTATTAATAGAAGTGTAATTAGACAAAACTAAGTTCCATCCTGCATTAAACTATATCTATGCACCTCTCAGCAGCCAATCAGCGTGCAGCACCCGAACAATCCGTTACTTGAACTTTTTGTACAAAACGGTATTATGTGCAAGAGCTACAGAACTGTATTCAGTACTTTGGAAAAGCAAGTTACATGAAGGTCAAGTTTAATAGGATTTACCTCTACCTTAATAAAATACAGAAGCCTTGACTTAGAATCTTTTTACAAAGGCATAATGGCAAAAAAGTCAGCAGCCATTTCTGTCTATATATGGTTATATGGCAGATAGATTCATATGTTGCCAAAGTTATTACTGGCAGAACCTGGGAGAGGGTTAATTTTTAGTACTACTGTATACAAGGTACTGCACATTTTTACCAGTGACAGTTCTGTACTGAGTGTTGAAGAATGTTTTCCCAAAAAAGATTATTTATGTGCAAATTATAGAAATTCTGATCAAAACACTAAAAGGAGAATGCATTATTCACCAGCTCTTTCATAAGACACTGACATAATAAAGTATACATGAAAGTCAGAGGAATTTTCTGAATGTAACATTTATAGACATATACATACATTCAAGCACAATTTACTCCACTAAGTGTTAAACTATTGCCAGTCATAAATGATAATTATATTTAATTAATAAGTAATTTATAAATCAAGGCCCTTTATCTTTTAATGATAAGAGTTTCAGAGTTTTACAAAAGCGAAACAAATTTCTTAAATTATTTTTCACGCTCAATTTTACCAACTCAAGCATTCAAAAATTCTGTGGCGTACCACGAAAATACATGACTTTACATTCGGTAGATACATTTAATGTATGTCTCATCACTCCCAAAACTAAACCCTTATATTAACGAGAGAAACTTTCTCAGAAGTATTACTTAGAATAGAAAATAAATAAATAAAGCCCAATGGTAGTGCATGATCCTTGTTTCAATGTTATTCTCTTTCTCTGCCTGTGTTTTCTACTTATTTTCTCTCTGTTACTGCGTCACTATTCTTATTCAGGATCACTGCTTCATGAGGTCATGGGTTGGGTTAGGTCACAATCACAATGTATTAATTGATGGGTTAACATGTTTAACACTGTCCGCATCAAACACACTTTTATGTATTCATAAAATTGGCTTTCTTTATGGATTTGTGCCTTGAGGCACCAATATCAACAATTATTTTAAAGGTTGAAACAACATGTTATTACCCTAAGTTTATCTTCAGTGTTTTTCATACTTAACACCTTGGGGACCATTGCTTGCTGTAAAGCAATATCTGTAGTGCCAATGTTGGCGAGAGGTTATTTATTGAATGTAAAGCAAAAAAAGGTGGGAGACAGTGTATTAAAATTAGGTTGTACTTTGTTCTGAGTTTCAACGAATTATCATTTTGTTCTGTTCAAGGTCAGTTGTAGACTTTCAAAAGATAGCCCCACATCAGTCTGTTTCAAAGGGTTTTAATTAACACAAATTTTACAAGCCTCCTGATTCAGTTGTAACTAAAGCAAATGGAGCTTAACTAGGTAAATTTATAAAATATAATTCAGCTTCAGGTGGCAGAAAGGTAATATACCTGTTTATTAGTTCTGTAGGCAAATGTTGAAGTTATCACATAAACTCCCTTTCGTGCCACCCCAAAGATTGCAGCAAAAAATGTACCACAAGAGTCCTTAACGTGACATGCTTATTATTCTGTTTGTACAATAGCTACCCTCACAATTAAGGCTCAAGGTCTGGGAATGTATTTGAGGTTAATTGTAGTTCCCTGTACTGGTTTTAAAATCTGAATATCCCTCATGGATGTTGCTTTGAAAAATATTAGATTTTTAACTTGTTGTTACATAGCTGTAGACATTTTGTATTGGCCTGAACTGAATATTGAAAAGCTTAAATTTCCACATGTCAGGTTGCCTAAAGATTTTTTTTTTTTTTTTTTTTTTACCTTATTGCTAGGGGCCCTGTGAAATTCACGGGAGAATTAGAACATGATTAACCTGCAATTCAGTCCTAAACCTCAAGATGTCCATGTAGCCACTCCAGCTAAACTGATCAAAATAATAAAGTAATCAACCCTTTAAATTCTGGCTACTTACAAAACACCCCCTAATTACAGGGAGCAATTATTGCCATTCTAGAAATTGATGCATTTAAAGAAAAAGCCTACCTCGAGACTTGTTTTAAAACAGATGCACCAACAAACTCAAAAGGCATTTCTTTAAGAGATTGCATGCAGCAGTATCCACCTGGTGTGCTGCACATTGATGCCTATAACTTATTTTGAAAGCCGTAATGTAACCATAATTGATCAAATGTATAATAAAGTTGCAGAACTAATAAATGCCAAGCACTGGCATAAGAGTTGCATAGCACAGATGGCAGAATAAACAAACAGTGTGTTAAAACTTTCCATAAAGTTTTTGAAAAGTTTATGAGCTACAGCAAGCCTGATCAATGTAGAATAAAACCAAGGATTTTAGTCCAAGGTTCAGTTTGGCCAGTAGTTATGAAGCACCATGTTCCCAACTGGGCCGGTAACATTTTCTAATTGTGAAATGTATATAGTATAGTACGGCTTCCATTTCATGAACACAAGAAAATTGGTCAGCATGCCAAAAAGCTGAAAAAACGTATTTACAAACCCATTTTTAAAAACATACCCAGCCCCTAATAACGGCGTAATTGAACTCGCCCGAACTTTCTCGCTGCACCGCGCACGTTGTATTTGTTGTACAGTCAGAATCTGAGACTACGTACCGAGGTGCTGTTGTAAATACTCATTACCTAGACATGGCAATTTTTTACAACCAACTGCACCAATAAGCCAAAAGTAAAGTGTTAATAATGATAAAGAAAGAAATTATGGCAAAAAAAAATAAGACGAAAATATAGATTGGAGTGGGCGAAAGACTTTCTGGCTTCATGATGACAATGAAACAAATGTCAGTTACCCAGACTTGCAGATAAAACAGCAGCTTTTTTGTTGGGAATTCAACATTTAGTTGCTCTCATATCCAGTCTCACAATAATAGGTCGCAAGGCTAGCAGGTGTTTGTCTGCTGCTGTGACTGCAGTGAAAATAGATGCACTGATGGATACCCAGGTCCACAGCATGTAAGCTTGACAACATTAATTGAATTGTCTAACGTTGTTGAATTGATTTGGGATACAATGTGTTCAGGTCAGAAATGCCATTCACAATCTTTACAGGGCTTGTTCGTATCAGCAGTAAGACTGGTGCTGACTTGGGAAAGGCGACAAGCGACAACGATCTGAGAACGATTATTTGTATTATGATTAAGGCCCTGTGAAAATCGCGGAAATTTCCTTTAAAATTCACAGTACTGTCTCAGGTAAAGTAGCATATTTGGTGCACGTTCACCATTTAGGTCTTGCAAAACAAATAAAATGTGTAACCCATACTGATCTTGTGCATCAATTGACACATCAGTGACCAATGATAAGCAACCAGACTGTTTTACCAATTCCATAATCTCCTGCTTAATACTTGGCAACTTCAGATAAGTATTCACATCTTAGCTGGGCTGATGAAGGAATCACTCCACCATTTGCTACACTGTCTGAAGAATTTCCGTAACTTTTGGTTGTCCGGTTTTTCAAAAGGGATATTTGCGCAAACAAACGCCCCTGTCAGGTCAAAATTTAGTAAGTGGACTTTTGGAGTATGGAAGTCACTGTGTTTTGTTTCTTTGCAAGTAAAGCAGTCGCAGTACTGCTCCGGATTTCCGCCCTCCTCTTTTTGGTGAATCTAAATGCCTGTCAACAGGCGAGTTTTGATAGTGATCTACAGTAACTTTGCAGGACATACAGAACAAGAGCTTATATCTCCATCGCCGTGTAAAACTCCTGCTGGATACTGCTTTACGTGATCTGCTGCAGACACATTTTTAGCCTTTTTAGAGACATCAATTTTCTTGTTTTCAGTGTGTAGTATTTTAATTTCCTACTTAGATTGCATATAGTGACATGACAATCACTGCACAGCACCATATGCATGCTCAATATTACACGCAGGCTACATAGCTGTACAGTTTAGTTAATGTGACTTATTTTTATGTATGAAATACAAATAATTATGATTTTTTTTTTTTTTTTCATAAGAATGTTGTAAAAATCGCGGTATTGGGCTAATTTCACGATTTCCGCGCAGCCCGTGAAATTACGACTTTCACAGGGCCTAATGGTTATTGTTTGAATAGTGTTTATTATTAGGATTAGTAAAATCCATTAACCTTTTAGGGTTGCTGTTACCATGGTATCAGCTCAGTTGCGGGTTTGCTTGTAAAAAAACGAGTATCATTTGTACACATACATTTTCAAATCTTGAATAAAGTATTTTCATTTTCTGACAAGCACGCCAATGTGTGCATGTTAAATGGCTGAAATAATACAATAGCATACATTGAAAGGCTTATTGAGAGCCACGTGGGCTCTCTTTGGTTATCGTACACAGTACTAAAAATACAGAAATGAAAAACAATCATGAAAGAATATGCATGAGAGCTAAAGATTATTTTTTAATTTTTTTCCCTCCTTTATTTTTTTTTTTCAGGACCGAGTCCGTTTATGTTCCCAATGGAGTTTGCAAGTGCACTCGGCTCATTTATATGGTGTGTGAACCGGCTGTTTACAATACCCTGAAAGGCATCTATCGAGGCAGCTGTTGATGGATTGCTCCAGTTTTTAATATCGCATGCATCAGATTCTTATATATTGCTGTGGAAGAAAGCACTTTGACAAAAAGTAATTTGGGAAAAGACTGAATAGATTTCATTATTTTGCGAGTTTTGTTGCGTTCGGCAAGATTTTTGTGTTAGACAAAATTTCTACAGTGAGAGCTTCAGATACTCACACTGTCCATGTAGCTTTGGATTGCCAGATTTCCTCATAAGCCAAAAATAACACAATAACAATTTAAAAATTAAACATTGAATTTATTGCGGATGGTAACTCATTCGTTTATTTTTATAGTGTCACCTAGTCAAAACATGTCACATGTACAAAAAGCCACATTTAAAAAATAGATCAGCTATTACCATTTAAACATATGGTGTACATATAATCAGAATGGTTAAGCAAATAATCCACATGATTGCTGCTTTTTTTTTTTTTTTTTTTTTTTTTGTTTGAATAGCGCCAACACACTAATACATTATTCTGGTACTAACTTGCCGAGCAGGGTGATAGTGTTATGTACTTATTATTGGGCAAGTTGAAATTGTATCCCAGCCAGTAAAAACACTAACTCAGTGGCTCAAGGGCCCAGTGTTAAAAAATAAAATAAAATAAAAAATAAAAAATCTAAATGTAGAGCCCTGTAGACCCACAACATGTTTGTAGTTTGTATAAAGAACCCTTCCTGTTTAGATTGTATTCCAGGGTTTGATGCTTACTGTAAACCAGAAATGGAGGGATATCAAGTGTATGCAAAAGAAAATGGTAGTTGAATTTCTTTGACCGAATTTTGGAGAAATGCAAAATTACTATTTCCCAATTAAGCACAAAAGGCTAAAATATTTGTCAGTTGTTACCAATCCTGTTGATGCTGAAACAAGTGTATCTTGATACGGGCACATTTTAACAGAGCAGCTTCAATCCATGAATTCAGCACGGAGAATCCGCTTAAATGAATGGTTCTGAATGAATGATGATGGATTGTGACTGCAATTGCAGGTGATTTATGACTGTGAAGGGTGCTTCGAGCCTGAGTAAAATATAAATTTGGCCGGAGGTCTTGTCCACTGGTGCCCGATGGCTACCTGCACGAGGCCGGCTGGAAATACATGAACAGTTACATGCATACGACTGCCGCAGATAGGACATGGCTATGGGCCACCTCCCCCCAAAAGACAAGGCCACCAAACCATGAGTGGAGAATAATAATAATAATGAATGCACCTCACAATTGGCGGATAAAATTGGCCAGAGGCCTTGTCCTTGGGTGCCCAATGGCTACCTGCATGAGGCCAGCTAGAAAAACATGAACAGTTACATGATTCCCAGTGCCACAGATAGCAAGTGGCTGTGGCCACCTCCCCTCAAAAAGACGAGGCTCCTGAACCATGAATGAGTAATAATAAATTATTAATGCTGTCCACTGTGGCACTCTGCCACCTAACCCCCAAATATTGAACTTAATGAAAATCAGCAGCTGAGACACGGCCCGTCCCCCAGAGCATGACTGCGCTGGGGGAGAGAGCCCAGCCTCTCCAACTCGACCACGCACCCCGCAGAATTACTAATTATGAACCGCTCAGCACTCAGGTAAGGAAAAAAACCCTACTCTTTTTTTTTTTTTTTTTTTAAGGGGGAAACCTCAGGAAATCCGTGGCTGAGGGAAGCCCTTCCTCCAGGCTCTAAGCGTTTCGGCTTCCCAGCAGCCGAAACAAAAAGAAGCGACAAGAAAGAATACAAAGCTTTTATGCACTTGCTGATGACGTATTGGTTAGGGGCGGATTCTCCTTCCACAAAAGCAACCAAGTTTACAAAGATGACTGTGTTAATCAACTGACGATGCTTAAGTTTAATAGCAAAATATAATACACAAGAACTGAGAATGGATTTTTGTCTTTCATACAAACATAAATAACACTTATGGGCTTCTTATGAACAACTTTTTTTTGCATTACATTTAAAGAACAAAACAAAACCAATAAAAACAAATAAAAAATTAATAGACACAGCTTACATATGTTACAGAATCTGCCCAGGTTCCAATAAAGGTTGTAATATCTATAGTTTTCGGGGATTAATGCCAGAAAAGGGAAATCCATTTAAAAAAAAAAAAGTATACAGTATATATATCTGCTTTTCTGTTAAAGAAATATATCTAATGTCTTTTTTATTACTAAATGATTTGCGTGAAAGTGTACTGGTAAATTAAAACCTAGAATGTATTTACACTTATGAAATCTCTGAAATGATAAAACTTCCTTTTAAAATCACGTATTCACAGGGATGTAAGGGTTAAATGGCAGTTGCCATCTACAGCTTTCTGTTTATTAATTTGCTAAAACGTACTTTTGTAGTAATGGGATGACCAATTCAAATGGTTAAAACAATGTCATGGGATGACTGTAAAAGACAGTAAAAACTAAACAAGTCACCTTCAGTTGAAAGCCAGGCCAGTTGCTGAACACACGTTTAATTTGCCATTAATATCAATGCACTGGGTCTCATAACATTCTAGGCAATAGATGAAAGATGCCCTTGTCAGGCAGCCCAGCTATCCTTTGCAAAATAAAGGTGCAACTTTATCTCCTTCACTCTCTCTTCTCAATGCGCATCAAATTGCAATCAGTAGAAAATAGTATTTTGTATTACATTTCCTGGGAAAAATGTATTCATGTCTGTGACACTTCCTTTTTCCATAAAGTTCAAACACCTTTCATCTCTTACTCCTTGCGGGTTTACAGCAAGGGGTAACCAGAAGTATACCGGGCCTCAAGAGTCAAACTTGTGAGGAAAGTTTAAATAAATGTGCTATGGCCTAATTAGAAGTTTATTTTATTTTTTTTTTTGATTAATTTTATTTTTGTTTAAATTATGGAGAGGAATGATATAGTTGACCTGAAAAAAAAAAAAACATTTTCACACTGAAAATAGATGATATAATCTACAATTTTAGCAGTAAACAGAACTATATCTCACAAAGACGAATGCTAATAAGCATAGGAAATGAGTTGCCAAGGAGAAAGAACATATAAATGGATATTATAAATGGCTCTGATAGTGTGAATGTTTCTTCACGAAGAAGAGGTAGTGAAGGAAAGCTGGAAAGTGGAGATAAGGAAATTGAAAAATAAGCCTTTTTAGAAAAATTGCTAATGGCGATTTTAGCCTATTTTTTTTATTAAAAGACATGTACTTCTAGTACAATTATTATCAGTTTCTGTATTCTATAGAGTGCAAGTTAAACTAGTATGATTTCAACATTATTTTATTACATGTACGGTATGTATGCTGCTTTAATATGATTAGCTTTTGGGCAGTATTGCAGGTTTAGTTTTACAACACAGTGCTACCCCACGTGACCTATTATAGTACGAAATCGGGAAGGTCGTGGCTCCCATTTCCCCCCCATAATGCAGTTTGACCAGCAAACTTTGGGTGTACGTTCCAGATACCTTGTGATCCTATTGATGTTATCATATTATACAAGGATAAATTGTAATAGAAACAATTACAAAAAAAGAAAAAATCTACAACACTGATTTTTGTTTTACTGTTGTTTTAACATTACCGTATTTAAAACACATTTAAGTTGAAACTGGGACATACAGTACTTACAAAGCTCCCGTGCTTGCACTGTGGGTTTTTTTTGCTTTTTGGTAAATGTAAAAACAAACTGTCCTCTTTAGGTTATAAAGAGTAGGAAACAATACAAGTGTGTATAAACGTCCTTGTATTCTGAGTTATTTATTTACAGTTTAACATTTTTTATAAAAAAATCTACAATTTAAATAAGTGTGGTGTAAACTTTAAACTGGCGGAATAGCAGGTTCTATTATACTGTATATAGTGTAAAGACCCAGGATTTATACTGTTGCAGGACTAGTTACAGACCCTGTTGTTTGTGTGTGTGTGTTAGCAGGGAAACAGTAAGCTTACCTCGTTCGGGACAGGCGGGTGATGTCCAGGGAGGCGGAGACATGAAAGCATATAGGGGGGTGCCCACATCAGCGTGGGCAGAGCTGAATGAGGCAAGCCGCTGTGCGATACCAGGCTGACAGAGGCTGGGAACAATCATCCCAATAAACCATGGATCTGAGTACCTGCAAATTGTGTGTCTCCTTCCTTCATTTTTCACCGTATTTTACAATATTAATTTAGCTAGTGGGCAATCATTTTGGGAACAAAAATGCCAATATTCATTATAAGGCAACGCAACTAACGCAGACTCCTAATTATGGCCCCCGACAACCGCATGTAACAAGGTAGCACTCCTATAGGTGTCCTGACAAAAGTCTAGAAATGTTAGGCTACCATAACATTTTGCCCTCATTACAGTTCTGTGCTGCTTCTCATTTCCAGTCATTATTTCTCACACCTATTTTTCTCCCAATTTGAACTGCTGTATTACATGTCGAAGAATACGGTGGTCTGATCAGCATTTCCATCTGTCTAAGCTGGTACTGTTTGTTAGAAATGCTGCCTGTATGTCACGGATAATTCGATATTGGACAGTAACGTTTTGGTTCGTCTCTTCTCGGCAGCAAGTCACGTTGCTGCTTATGTATTCGGGCAGTGGTTTCTTCATCTTTTCTCAACAGTCACATTGCTGTTTGTGTACTCAGGCTGCAACGTCTTTCTGGTCTTTTCTCGGCAGTCAGTCACGAATTAAAGACGCAAGTTATTTTGGAGAAGAAGGAATTTTAATATGCCATTATTTCTATTAACTTGTACTTCTTTGTATGCATTTATATTATGCAATTCAGCCCCTACTGCTTTTATATAATCATATTTGTACATAACCACCTCAGAACCTTTATCTGCTGGTTGTATAATGATATCATCATCTTCTAATAATTCCTTTCGCGCTTCTTCATTCTTATTTAAATTTAGTTTGCCTTTAGGCCTGTTACTATTTCATTTTTAACTACTTCAATATACACGTCTAACCATTTCTTTCTTCCATGTGGAGGAGTCCAATGTTGATTTCTTTTCATTATTATTCCGTGTTCATGCACATATTCTGTGTTTTTCATTATAAAAGGATTTTGCTAGCCTCATTCTTCTTTCCCATTCTTTTAATTCTGTTATTAATTTATCCTTATTTATGTATCTTCTAGCCAGAAAAAAACTTGTGCCCCTTGCACAGTAATGCTTTCTCTGAGGCTGTTAATGTTTTATCAGATAAATAAAATACTGTGCCCACCACATGACCCTTAGTTTTTTCACTTTTGGACACCCGATTGTTAGTTGCTTCTTCATTACTAATACTTTGATACTTTTCCTAAATCCCCATTTTGCATTATTTTCTTTTTGTGTGGATGTATTTTATTTATTTTTTTTAACCTTGATTCTGTTTCCTTGCTATTGATATATTTCACATGTATCTATTGTTATTACATTTAAGTATAATTAATTAAAAATTATTTTTATGTAACAGATTGATTGGTTCTCCATTACATGGAACTGAAGTTTCTTTTCCTTCATATTTAAAGCATTCCTGGCCTACAGCGTTTAAGTAAACGTGTATTGGTCTATTTATAATATTTATAGCTACCACTGCTTAATTTCATGTTCTCAATGTTTTTTATAATACTCATCAAGGTAACATTTTTATCTATTTTCATTTCTGCTCATGTATTCAGTAACATATTCTCCCTTATTAATATTTAATAGTCTTGTGTTTCATACAAAATTCTACTCAAACACCTAAAAAAAGCAATTACATCTTTCTCTATCTTTAATATTTCCCTATTGATTGTGGTACTGGTCTTCTGCTACCACATCAAAGTGTATATTTTCAATTTTAAATATCTATCATTGGGTATTTGACTCTTGGGAATATTATTACATGACATATTAGAGGAAATGTTTTAGATTTCCTGTCAATTATTTTTCTCAAAATGCTTCGCTTCTTTTGTTATTTCTCTTATTTGTGATGGCAACAGTTTGACACAATTCATCCGTTATTTTTTTTTTTATTTCAAAATGAATTTCCCAAATTCTTCTAACTGATGTTCTCTTTGCTTCCTGCATTATTTTTAACAATGTTTAAGTAAATAATTTACATTATTTCTTTCTGAATCGTGTGGGTGTGTGTATTTACAAGAGTACATATTATAATACAGTAACAGAAACACATGTGTACATTTGGTACCCTGTGTCCTTTAATTAATGCTTGACTGGATAAGGCCTGTAAAATAAGCAAGCAAGTTTAACATGTGGATTGGAATGAGCTAAACAAATGTAAGCTTTTGGTAAAAGCTCCCAAGAAACTAATGGCTATGTTATTTTCAATTCAAGTGAGCAGCATGTGTAAACTAGTCTGAGAGACAGTATATTGGGTAATACTGGATTGAATAAAACATGTCCAAAGTACTTTATTTCTGTATGCGGCTGATTGCTTTCCATTCAACACTCTGCAAGAGCCCCGTCTTAGTTCTATCACTGTCACTTGATACATCCATACCAGTAAGCAACATTCTGTCAGAATTTATATAAGAGATAGGCATTTAAAGCAAGACACAATGACACAATAGCCTTTGCCCTGTTAATGTCAGACAATACAATAGTCAACAACAAACTCATATAGGGATGCGTACCCTAACTTAAACCTTTTCTTAAAAAAAAAAAAAAAAAAAAAAAGCATCCTACGATGAACTGAAAAGCTGAAAGTTTTGATCTGAGTGATGCAATAACACAGCACTTGCTTTCAGTAACTTCTACTTCACTGTGTATTTCCAATGATAAATACGAACTGGATTTCACCATTAACCACCCTAAAACTGTCTTAAAAAAACAGTGCATGAAAAAGACATTCTGAAAAGTGGCGAAGGGTGCTTAGTGGAAGCAATACCCAATAGTTCACAATACCTCAGAATGAAGAAAAGAACCTGCAACTGCAACGTTTCTCTCAAGGCTATCAGAAACTTCCAATTACATGTAAGCAAATCTTTTCAAACTGTCAAATTCCATGAAAGTAAATATTAAACATTAGCTGACATTATGAAGCAATTGCAGTAATTAGTATTATGTTAATACTTTGTACCATTAGGATACTCATCAGTCCCTGGAAATATGTAATAAGAAGAAAATGATTGATCAACTGAAAACTCACTATTTTAATAATTAGCTGCAATGTTTCGGATTCTTCAGATGGTAGAAATAGATAGGTACACTGATGTTGCACAGGGACTTACAGAAAATATCAACAGTTTTAAAAGTCATATATACATTTTTTTTTTAGAGAATGATAATTATATAATTAGGGCTGTCAATTAATCACTGTTAGCTTCTGCAATTAACGTGTTAGTCTCTTGGGTGATTAATTTTTTTAACGCATGTTAATCTGTGTTTGCTTTTATTATTCCTTGATGTTTTCTTTTTTTAAAACTTAGTTTTGTATTAATACACTGGGCTTTTATCAGCATCTAGTTTGTTTCTGCGCTGCACCATTTGCTTCCTGACTGGTGGTAACAGAGGAGTGGGGAAATTTGTGCAGGAACAAAACAACAAACAAAAAAAAAAAAACTCCTGCTTTGCAGTAATTACCTCATTCTGTCACAGCTGTTGTGAGGCAGTGATATGCAATTTAACCAAAGAATCATACTGAACATAGCATTGCCTGTTTTATCCAGAATAATCTTATTAGTGAAATTCAACTACTATTGTAGGTACTTTTTTAAAGTACATATGTATATATTTACATATCAGTAAATAAAAAAAGTTTTTTGTATATTAATGCCGATAGTCTATACATTACCGGGATTTGAAAAAGTAAGAATTCATCTCAACCTGACAAATACTGTGTCGCTAAAATAAATACACACATCATAGGTGGATCCAGGGGGGGGGGGGCTTCTGGGGGGGGGCGCCCCCCTTCCCCCCACCCCCTTTGTTAAAAATGTCCAAATACTGTTTACTTTAACAGTATGTTTCTTATCAGATACCCCCCTCCAAGAGAAAGCTATGCATCTGGGTCTTCATTAGAAAGAGCAGGCATGTGTACTGTGGTAACCAAGGAGATTACAGACCATCAGTTCTCCCAAAACATAAGCAGTTGGTCAAAAGCTTGCGGGTTCTGCAAAGTACATCTCCAAATGTAAAGCCCACTGGACAAATAAGCTGTACAATTTTTTATTTTATTTTTTAAAGTACCCAGTGTCACCAGAAACTGTCCTGTGCCATCAAGGGGAGAAAGCTGTTACTTGTCATGTGGAAAGTGAAACGCAGCATACACATATGAGGCTGTGTGGTCCAGTGGTTAAAGAAACTGGCTTGTAACCAACAGGTCCCCAGTGACAGAGTTGGTGATCTTTACCAAGTCCATGGCAAGCTCAATCAGCATGGCTATCAGCATACTTTAGAGGCATGCCATTCTATCAGGATTATGGCTAGTTGGGTAGTCCTTTATTCTTCAGGAAGATAATGACCCGAAACACACCTCAAAGAACTATCTGGCAAAGAAGGAAAGTGAAGGACAACTCAATCTAATGACCTGGCCTGCCCAGTCTCCAGACCTCAATCCCATAGAACATGTATGGGACGAACTGGACAGAAGAGTCAAAACAAAGCTACACACAAGTGCCCTACATCTCTGGGAATTGCTGCAGAAGAGCTGGGAAGACATGTCTGGCGATTTCCTGCTGAAACTTGTTAACCGAATGCCTCGTTTGTGAGGCTGTTATGAAGGCAAAGGGTGGCTATTTTGAGGCAATTTTCTTGAAAATTGCTTTGATACTAGTTATGTTTTGTATATGTGTTTTCATTTTCAAGTATATACGGAAACGTATATGACATAAAACTGTCAATTATGAAGAAAACCTAACTTTTGACTGGTACTGTATGTATGTGTGTGTGTGTGTATATATATATATATATATATATATATATATATATATATATATATATATATATATATATTTATATTTTTTTTTTTTTTTTTTTTATATTTTACCTTTTGATAAAAATATACAGTATAATTTGAAATGCATTAAGGTGAGTAATAAACTGACTCCATTGTGATTTAGCAGTTGGTTCAAACAATTTAACAGCACATGCTGGAGTTTTTTTGTATAATTCTGTGTAGATATAAAATTATAAAGGGGCAACAATATTAATCCACAAATAGTACTTTTTATGATGTTTTTTTGGATGTTAATAATAATAATAATAATAATAATAATAATAATAATAATAATAATAATAATGACAATACAATGCAAATTTCACTTTGATATAGTTCTTCATGCAAGCATTCCAGGCGCTTTACAAAAGAAATATAAAAAGCCTGTGTCTAATATATAATCCAGCTTCAAATAAACAGATCCAAACAAACATATTTTCAAACAAGATTTAGAAGATTCAGTTGTGCTAGCATTCCTGACATCAATAGGGAGCAAGTTTCAAATACAAGCGGCACTATAATTAAATGCCCTGACTCCGACAAACAGTTCAAACAAATTTTAAAGACTGTCAGAAGATTAGCATTTTCCAATCTCAGGGAATGACCAGGGATATATGCGGTCAGCAGATCTTTTAAGTCCTTATAGGAAGATTAGGGTCACATTTTAGAATATTCCAATGTTTCCAAATGATTTTTTTTTTTTTTTTTTTAATTTCATTGGAGACACGACTGTGTTCCATTATAAACTTAATTACTTTCTTTGTTTGTTCGCTCATTAACTGGTTTTATTCAATCTAATCATTTTAATTTGTGGAGTATTCTAAAACGTGATCTTAATCGGTGTACTGTCGACTATTCCGAAGAGATTCTGTTTTAAAAGAAGCAGAAACTGAAAAGATTCAGTTTTTTCTTCTATGTACAAATCATTTCACTGTGACAATTGGTTCAGTTTCAAGCCTTAAATTTGTCAGGTTAGAAAAGGCAATACTCGAGAGAGGGGAAATATAGTATAGTTATTAAAAAGGGAAACCTATTGGATATTTACTTTAAAAATAATGGAACCGCATGGCCTCAATGAGAATTTAGATCCATTAAGTCCATTCTTGTAAATGTTGTAATTGGTATTTGAATTATGATTGTAATTGGAATGTTTTGATGTATATGAGGTGTTGGGTTCTACCTAATTGTTTGATTTTAATTGAAAAAATGTGCTAGTCATCTAACAATCAAAGAGACAAAAGTATTAAAGTTTTATATGAAAATGTGCCATTAGTTTGTTAATTGATATTATAATTGAATGTAATTAATGACCCATATAAAGATAGTCGCTGCTCATATTTGTTCATTGTATCCACCACCTGACGGAAGACTTGTCCGAGTTGAAACGTGATGTGGACTTGCACTTTTAAATCTCCTGTTTGTTTAAATAAAATGAAAAGAATTTTTAATCCTTGACTGTGTGTACTTAACTGTCACAATCACCTTGAGCCATGGGAAATTAAAGTCTGAAGGACTAACCCCCACTTACTGGCATAAGTTAAGAGACAATCACTTGCACTACTGACTTACCTTACTGAGGTTGGCACCTTTGTATATTGAAACATTGTTGTGTATGAAAGGTTACATTGTGACTTTGATAATATATATATATATATATATATATATATATATATATATATATATATATATATATATATATATATATATATATATATATATATATATAAAAACTGCAGAACTACCGGGTCGTTGCCTCTTAAATCAGACCCAAACACGGAAATTGAGTTTAAAGCAATTGCGCGCACTTTTAATAAACACAAACACAAAACAAAATAAACACCTAGCTCCTATTCAGAGCACTAACTACACACAAGCTGGAACCTAACTGATACAGGATGGCTAAGCTGTTTACCTGTCACAGAACAAATCACACAGGTTTAACTCAACACTTACTTTAGACTGCACAGAACCAACACACACTTTCTGCTTCCTACCTCTCAGCAGCCCCAAACACACTGGCTGCATTCTTTAAATACCCTGCACCTGGCTCTAATTTACAATTAACACCAGGTGCAGAGGATTACTAAACAATAAAAAAAATTAAGCCATTAACGCCCAAATGTGCATTCTCACATGTTTTCTGCAGGGAAGGATTTTAACCCCCTCCCTGTTGTATTACTATATATATATATATATATATATATATATATATATATATATATATATATACACACACACACACACCAGTATACATTTTTTTTGTTTTTGTTAAAGCACACGTTTCACTTGTTAAACAGAAATAATCTATTATAAAAAGAAAACATACGAATTAATGCACCTTAATGTTGTATTTCGTCTATTATTCGTAATGATAAAACAAGGCAGACGTTACTTGGACCATGGTAGCGTTATAGCGAGCTATTTGCACCTGTTTTTAATAATTATCTATGTATCATGTGTTCATTTTTAGTGAAACAAGGGTTAGGATTATAACAAAACTGGAGCTACCATTCTCCATGACAGATTAAATTAGGATTTCCTAGATAATGAATAAACGTAATATCTTGTTAGAGCATTGCCTGTTATCTTATGAAATTGTAATATTTTTAACAGTTATTTAATTGTACTTGGTATATAAAATAAACTTGAAATTATATTCACATGGTTCTGCTACAGTACTGTAGGTATTTGTACTCCATTGTCCAATACGATTTGCATTGTGGGCCTTGCATGTATCTACATGGGGCGGAACAAACCTCAGTGATCTACAAATCAGGAAGCTCTGTTAGCAATGGTTTCTTGCTTTACTAATAATGTACGTGTTTATATAAAACAAAAAGCAGTTATACCGGTAATTATGTACGTGTTCACTCAGGGTCGGTCATATAAACTGCAGTGTCAGGTGTCAGAAAAATGCTACTGCATAAAATAAAATAATAAAAAAAAAAAGCTAGTAGCAAATTAAGAGTTTTGGGTAGCAAAATGCTACTAAATATACATTAACTTCGAGCCTTGTGTAAATGGATTGTACACTTTGTGTTTTTATTTTCTGTAAACGACATGGACGCTTTATAAAAAAACACAAAGTTGTTATAAACTGAATAGTTCAATAAATCTGTCTGGTAAAAAAACTAATTTTAAAAGTTGCTCTTTGCTGAATCCTTAATCATATATTCAGTTTTTCAGCTTGGGCAGGCCTTCAGGTTTGAACCCTTGTTATCACTAGCGCTTTGAGCCATGGATACAACAGAATACAATACAGGACGGGGTTATTAAGAAACACAGGCCATTGGGCCAGAAGATGACGAGATTTAACCCTACAGATACATTACCTGGAGTACTCCAAAGGAGAATCACAAATTAAAGTATGTGGTTCAAGAAAATCAAAAACTTATGCTGAAGACCAATACTAAGCTAGACCAAAGGTCTGAAACTTGTGAAATGTCTGTTTACAAGTACTGATGATACATATTGTGTTAAAAAGAAAATTGAAATAACCAGCACATCTTTTATTTCATGATTGAACTTCATCTAAAAGTAGAATTGTATCTTACTGTGAAAGGTCATAGCACAGAGACTTAAAGAAATATATATTCAAGGGCATGTGAGTCTACCATCATATTACTTTTTGCCTCTGTGTATTGAGACACATTTCTTTCCCTTGCTTTCAAACAAACAGTACTTGACAATTAGTTTCAGTAGGGAACAAAGTAAATGCAGGAATACATGGGTGAATGAGTTCTACATTATAAAAAAAGCTGTTGAATTAATGATTGCATTTCATATGATCTCATACCTTTTGACTGTCGCTCTGACCATATTTCAATACTGTAAAACCTTGCTAATCTGAACTGTGGTAGTGAATGACCTACAATATAATCTGAACCTTGCAATCATAATGAAATGCATGCACATATCAACTGTATGAATTTTCAATAAATATTACACAAACAGAGACCTGCACAGGCATAGTACTGCTACTTTTTTTAATAAGTTAAGGGAAGTTAGTGACCTGAATAATATTGATACTAGTATTTTTCCGAATGATTGGGAAAACCTTTTCAGATTAGATTGTAGTAAATATTCTTTGCAGGGTTCCAATTCATTATTTTCCCATTCTTACTGCAGGCAAATCCAAAGGATCTTATAAAGCTGGTCAGAAAACATGTCGCTGAAAATGCTAGTGCTGATTGGCCAGAAAGAACTTGAGAAACTTATTCAGCAGCTTTACCTTTACAAGGAGCGACCTACAGACTTCACCCAGGTGCAGGTTGTACAGGGTCAGGGGAGAGGAGTCGACATGCAGAGGTTTTCAGCAGACAGCCAGTACAAGAGAGATAGACAATATTGACCTTGGTAGAGTAAGTACCTCTCCTCTGTAGTAAAACATATCCTAGTACTTTGCTATGTTTGTGCATTTTAATGTTTTGTTTTGTTTTTTTTTCTCACTAGTGTATACATATTTGTTTCAAAAGAAATCCATCTTACAGAGCACTACAAATGTCAAGTTTGAGAAACATGTGTATTTGAACCTCCATATTTATTTTTTCATCCAAATAAATTAACTAATATCAACTGAATTGATATTGTGCACTCTTTCAGCACTAAGACACTTTACAGAAAGAAAACCCTGTAAAAATAGATGTGTAATACTGAAATATAAATTAAAGCAGACATAAATTTTAATATGTCACGTTAGTTAACAGGTCTGCTGTTTTTGAGTGGTGTTATCTTTCCTGTAGTGAAAGAGTGGTTTGGAGTTTTGAATACAGAACCGTAGTGTTGAACTAGTCACTGTGTGACCTGAATATAACATTTGATGGTAAGAGATTGGAGTTTTTCCACATTAAAAGACATTTGCAAGCATGTTGCCTACTTCAATGCTGGTCACAAAAATCAGTCAAATTCATCAGAGGAAAACATAGTGTTAATGTTCAGCAACAGTGCTTGTATACTGTAAGTGTGGAGCCTGCTCAGTGAGAAATCAGGAGAAATCTGCAGCCAGTTTCTTGAAAGTTAAATTTTTTTAATTTATGGCTATATACAGGAAACGACAACCAGACAACTAAGAAATGAAAACGGAGGGGTTCTTGTTTGTTTGCTTCTTAAAAAATTGAATAGTTCACATGTGTCTGACGGGTTATTTTTAGTATAGCCTAGCCACAGTGGTAACATGTTAAATGTAAAATGTTCTTCTGTTCTAAAGCACCTGTCTCTTTGCTGTGAGCTATATGATTTAACAGTGTTATGTTGTTTTATGACTCTTAATTGTGAATATTTTATATCCAGGACCCTAGAAGAGAATTTGTACAAGTTCTCAATATCTCTAGCTCAATTTTACAATATTCCACTTTGGGAAGTATACATGACACACTTGGAATTACTTTTCACTGACAGTGGGTAAGCATCCTTTTGGGAACAAAAAAAAAAACACAGGAATGCACTTAAAGCAGATGTGTCAATAACCCCCGGGGGGTGGGGGAAAGTGTGTTGCTTAAGGGAAACAGCATTGCTGTGGCATGTTACAAGGTAATAACTCAAGTCAATAAATCCTGAAACGTTTCATTATTACCAAGACGCATGTCATAGCAATGTCATTATCACTACTGTATTATAACATTTTAAAGTTATTTATTTATTTATTTACATCTGTTTTGTTCAAACTATTCCTTGTAGTCCACTGAATGAGTTAACTTTTTGAGATCAGAGCTAGAGCATCCCTATGACGCATTGCATCAGTAAGCAATGGTTTGAAAGCAGGTGTCATTAATTTGTGTCATTTTTTTTTTTCTCCCATTATTGAGTTATAACAGGCTGACCTCAATAGAAAACAATGGGAGAGCAGTGTCTGGTGTTGTATAGTAAGGCTTGATTAGCACAACCATAGCCTTATGCATGGTTTAACTCCATATGCTGGATAAACAGGTTATTAATTAGCATTTTAATGTGTATGACAATTGTATTAAGTCAAATTAAAAAAAAAAAGACTTTTGATTTTCTAATTAAGAACAACTACAGTTGTCAATATCAAGGTCAAAATCACATTTGAATGATCCACCAGTAAAAACTAAAAATAGTAAAAAGACTGCCACTTGAAGAGTAGGATGTCATAGTAGCATGGGTAAAATCTCGCTCACGGCAAGTTACTGGCCTTTGCACTTCTGGTGGGTTAGACAGGAAAGTCGATTGAGGATATTTGACCCCTACAAGTCCACATAGAGAGTCTGTAGGCTATGCCTTTCCTTCAGAGTTTGGCAGGTGGACTAAGGCGACCAGCTTGCAGGAATGATACCCGTTGATATTCAGTTTTCTGGTTTCTAAGTGCATTGCAGCTGTGAGGCTAATTTCAAATTAGGAATTTCAAATTGGGTAGAGTTAGTAAAACTGAATGAAATTGATTCACCCGTAACTGCGGTATATCACTAATATAAATTAAGGTTTGTTTTTCTTTGCTGGCCATTTTTCAGTGATTATTTTTCAATTGGAAAGGTTTATGTTGTGCAATAGAAATAGATAACATAAGTAATAACTTATTTTTGTCAGTGGTCTGTGAGTGGTTCTAATGTTTTTGATTCAATTGCACCATAGGAATTTAAACTATATATATTATCTATAAATGTGTATATATATATATATATATATATATATATATATATATATATATATATATATATATATATATATATATATAATATATATATATATATAGACACACACACACACACCTAAAGATTATTTATTCAAAGGCTGATATGATAAATCTCTTTTAAATCTAGTCATGTGTTAAATTGAGGTTTTACGTGTCCTTTCATTCATTTGGGATCTGGGCAGCAATGTTCCACAAACCAGTGTATACTCTGTTAAAGGTGTGTGTTTTGTTTTAATTCTTGAATGTATTTAACCTCAGCCCTTTATCAATAGAGATAGAGGCTAAACAAGTTCTGATTCTTATGCTAGCTAGTGTTTTTATTCTCACAGCACACAGGAGTAGTTTACTTGCACGGTCTTCCCTAAATTGATTCAAAACAAACAAACAAAAAAGATTCATTTACAAGCTCATAAGTTATTTACAGAATGCTTTTTAACATCACTTTCAAAACCAAATCCCTTGATCTTAAACAGATGCTAATGAACATTCTAGCACTGATTAATGAGTTGTTTGCACTTAAATGCTCATTAATGCCTTCTAAAATAAGTGACCCCTACCAGAAGAAATATTTAATTTAGGGACCCATAGTTGTACAGTACATGAAACTTGTCACTTAATAATCAATGATTCCGTTGAACTTGCACTATGTTTGCGAATGTAATTCATACTACTTCACAATAAGCCTATAGTGAAAAGTTGTTTCAACACCTGCAGTTATTATTGATTATCCCAATTGATAAGATCTGACATGGATGCTACCTCTTTCTTAAAGTGCACAAAGTAAAGGGTATCTTATGTTATAATCTCATCTAAAAGGCAGATCCTTGAGTGTTAAGTTATATACTGCTGTAATTCTTATGTTGTGGATCTGTGACTTTGAAATGTGAGATCCTTGACTGTTTCAACGAGTATGACAGATAGAGCTATAATGAGCCAGGCAATTAGTAGGATCACAGAATACCATAATGCTTAGTGAAGTCCTGTCTGTAATAATAAAATAAATACATACATATTAGGAGACACATTTTAATTTTTAATGGATTACCTTTTTAAAGCCTGTCATTTCTATCGGTCTAACATTAACGTGTTTTGACATATTTAAATGATCTAAAACTACTACACCCCATAATTAATTGAAAGAACAAGTAATACGAGATAAAACACAGAGACACTTAAAAAAAAAAAAAAAAAATCCCAAATATGAAGACATTTAATTTTATAAATCATTTTACTGGTCTTTTTGATATATACACATTGCCTAATATTTGTTTCATAAGGGCCTTCTGCTTTAAATGGCAAAATCCACTGATTGGATGGTCTTCTAACTGTAGAATATGATTGCCCTACATATAAAGGTGTGCTTCTCCACCAACGGGAATGACAGTCATCCCAAGAAGAACATTATTGAAATGTACTATTTCTAATATATTGAGAACAAGACTCTATAAAACATTTGCTAGGATCAAAATTCAATTTCAATATTTATCATATAACAGAAATGCTGTTTGTCTTGGCTGAAATGACATTTAATTAGGCAAAAGTGCAGATGTAGTCAAATTTTAAGTTATAAAGTCAATGGTAACATAAATTATATAAACAGAGCCAAGCAAAAAACAGTGCCATAAAATACATAGCCACACCTTCTGATTTGCTGAAGCAGAGTATTAAACTAGTATTATATACAGTGGTTGTCATGTCACTGTTATTCAAAACCTTTTTCGTATTACGTATGAGCAGCATACCAGTCTAATGCAATATTACCATTTCATTTAACTATAGATGAAACTAGAACAGGCCCACCAAAAGAAATACCTTAATGCTGTAATAGTCTCATCACTGTTGCCAACCAATGTGGGGAAGCAACTAAAAGGCAACAAAAACAGAATGCCTGGGCTTGTAGAGGTTATTTTGTAGTTGTACAATGCACTGGTGATATTGCACCCGTGTGCTGTTTTCAATTTGAGTTACAACATTATCAAAAGCACATGGAGAGTTTCCAGAGAAAAGCAACCAGCAACCCTAACCAATATTTTATGTGCAGCACAGAAACCAGGACCTGAGGACACAGTTGGAAATGTAGTAGATTTAATGGATAGACTTTGGACAGATGGTAGGAGACACACAAAATGTTCAGGGTATGGAATGGGTTGTTGTTGATGCTGAATTACTGTTGTCCTTTAAGACCCATCTTGACAATGTTTTGAGATCAGATACTAAGAAGTGAACAAGCATGGATGGGTAGAAACATATAACATTTTCTTATGTTCATATGTTCTAATCTAATATCTGTGCAGTACCTTTTTATGCATTTAGAACCTAGAATCTTGATTTAGGTAAATTTCTGTCAGTTTAAAGCATCATTTCTTTGCTTTGTGTCTTAGGCTTTCCACAAAGGAAATAGAAGACAGAGCACAGGCTCTTGGCTTCTTTGAGACATTGAAAGCTTTTCAGGAGCATTTGATCAAGTATGTGTTCCCCAGCATTGAAGGAAATGACCTACCACTTTTACTTTACTACTTCTCCCTGCTTGAAAACTGTGGCTGTTTGGATTTTGTGAACAGCCCCATTAAGCCCGATACACATATAAGGCTGCGCAAAGACCGAAGGCTGTTGCAACTGGTAGGTTGAAATTTAGAAAATAACTGGATTACATTGCCTGTAACAGGGTTTCTCAAAGTCCTAACCCATGACCCAACCGAGCAGACCTGCCATCACTGGGCCATATACTGACAAAACTGAACATACAGTATTAGGGATTGCATCTTGATTTCATGGGATATAAAGATATTTCTTAAAAATGTAATGTTATTTTTAAAAGAAAAAAGAAACACACTGTACTGACTGGTCAATAGTAATGCATCCATATCAACAACATATTCATAAAAAGAAAAAAATAGCAATAAGTAGGGCTTTGCAGCCTAGTTCTTACTTTGCATACATTGTGTGCAATAGGCTCACATGTTAAAAGTGTAACAGTGTCATTCATTCAGATCATGTTTGCCCTGTGAGCTGTAACTGTGTCAGTGCTATTTCAGGGTTCAATGCTTTTGGTCAACAGGAATCAGTGCCTTGTGTATTAAACTTCATTTGATTCAAAGGTTAGGTTTTGCTCCAGAAGTTTTACAAACAAACGTCAAAAACACAGGAATAAAAAAAAAAAACAAACAATTGACAGTTCTTAAAAAAATGTTTTGAAGTATTCTTTTTTACTATATATATACACACACACAGACACACACACACACACACACACACACACACACACACACACACACACACACACTGCTGTGCAAAAGTCTTAGACATGTTGCATGTTTCTACTCTGATGCATTATGAGCATCAGCAGTATCAACAATTTACTCAAAGCCTCCACTAGTGTTTTCTACTATTATAACAGCCTTGACTTGCATAAAGATGGAAAAACATTGAAGTAAATAGCTTGCATCACTCGATTTTCAAAGTGTGGTATCTGAAGTATAATCAACAGAGAAACATCATCTGTAATTAACAAAACCAGGACTGGAAGACCCAAAAAGCTGTCTACAAGGATAAGCAATATTTGAAGATAATATCCTTAAAGAATAGAAAGAAGACAAGCATTAAATTGACAACAGAACTGGCAGAAGACACAGGTGTCATCAGTATGAAGGTCAATCTTGAAATCAGGACTTAAAGGATGTGTTGGTAAGAATACCTTTGTTAAGAAAGGGGAACAAGACTAAAAGACTTAAACATGCACAAGAACACAGAAATTGGACTATGGAGCAATGGTCAAAGGTGCTTTGAACTGTTGATGGATGGATAACGACATCTGTGCCTTCTGCCAGTTCCGTTCCGTTGTGTGATCCTGGGTTTTTTATGTATGTATGTGGGTGTGTGTGTCTGTATATGCACACATTTTTATATATATATATATATATATATATATATATATATATATATATATATATATATATATATATATATATATATATATATTAATCTCACATATCACATGGAGCTTTTTTTCGTTTTTTGTTTTTTTTAACTGTCGCACAAAAGACGGTAAATAAGTGCAAGGTATTTTTGTCATTTGTAGAGATTACGACAAAATATAAAAAGTCTCTGGTGTATTATATGTATTATATATACGATAGGTCTAGGGAAAAATCATTGCTGCTTTCAATAAAGAAATGTCTAAACTGGTAAATACTTATACAGTAACACCATTTATTCTGCCAGATGTAACATAAGAACATAAGAAAGTTTTCAAATGTGAGTAGGCCATTCGGTCCATCTTGCTCATTTGGTTGTTTGTTAGTAGCTTATTGATCCCAGAATTTCAGCGGGTGTCTGCTTCAATAACAATACTGGGGAGTTGGTTCCAGACTTCCACAATTCTCTGTAAAAAAGTGCCTCCTATTTTCTCTTCTACATTTGTGATGCCTGGTCCTTGTTTTTTTTTTCAGGTTGAAAAAGTAAATATCAGTACCTTTTAGAATTTTGAATGCTTAAATCAGATCGCAGCTTAGTCTCCTTTGTTCAAGACTGATTAAATTCAATTCTTGTAATGCTTGTAAAGTGTTTCAAAGCCTTTTAAATGGGATAATTCTGGTTGCTCTTCTTTGCACTCTTTCTAGAGCAGCAATATCATTTTTGTAGCGAGGTCACCAGAACTGAACACAGTATTCTAGATGAGGTCTTACTAATGCATTGTAAAGTTTTAACAATACTTCCCTTCTTTGAAATTCAACAATTTTTGCCATATATACAAGCATTTTATTGGACTTTTTTTTTATAGCTTCCTCACATTGTCTAGATGAAGACATTTCTGAGTCAACATAAACTCCTAGATCTTTTTCATAGATTCCTTCTTCAATTTCAGTATCTCCAACCCAGTCCTGGGTTTGTTAATTACAGATGATTTTTCTCATAGACACTGACTTCAGTTTCATCTCATATTCCTAATTGTTGTTGACAAATCAAAATGTATGAACCTAAACTAAACATTTTCAGGGAATCTCTTTCATTTATATCAAGCTCTGCAATGGCCCGTCATTCTGTCATTGTATTTTAAGGAATGTATTCATGCTGTAGCATTGGGTGTGAAAAGTAGTATTTATCGAGTGATCTTTCAACACTTATATATTTGAAGCTTCTTAATCAGAACTGTCATGCATACCAGATGATTACTTGAAAGAGACATTGCCAACATAATCAGACATGTTCTATTATTACATTTATGTTTGTGTTTCAGGACTGAATTACAGGACTCACAGATGAAGACTATGATCCTTTGGAGGCTCTGGCACCTGTTCTAACCAGCCACAATGTCTTATACATTTCCAAGCTGGCCTCCAAGATCCCCAGGAAAGATGGATGCATGCTGTCATCAAACACTGTGCACACTGCCTGGCTTCGCAAACTCTTTTTGAAAGGAGACCATCAGGTCCTTAAAAATCAACCCCAGTCTGCTCTGGAATATCTACATGAGTATGATAACTGTGCCAAGTACTTTGAAAGGCTTTTTCCTTCCGACATGACCTTTTTTATATAGCTTAAATCACCTTCTCCCCTGAAGTAGCCAGTTTGGTATGTATACTGCTTGTTGCATGATCCTACTATGTTTTGTTTTGATATTTATATTTAAATGTTCTGTACTATTACTCAGATCTAGCACTGGTCCTGGATGGATTTCTTTAACTGCGTTCTGTTTAAAGGTTGCCCAAATGAGTCAAATGTGAGACCCTCAAAACATGCAATGCTTCCAGTTTTGGCTTACAGCTTAGGTACAGACAGGCGTCCATGCAATTTCACAGTATTAGTGTGTAGTTAAAGTATGAACAATTGAAGCAATCAATCCGGTCTGTCAGCGGTAACGTCTTGCATTTAATTGTGTCCAGATAGACTTTTTCTTCTGATTTTATATGGAACCTTTTTACTGAAGATTTAAAACACAAGATCAATGCTCAATGTTGAAATGAAGAAGTCACCAATTTGATCTAAGGTTGTCTGCATATTCTAGCTGGAAAATCTACTTCTTAAGAACCATGTGACTGTTACTGTAATCAATGCATCCAGGATGCAACCCCAAATCAGCCTCATGGGTTGTAATGAAAATGCACTGTAAGAATCAGGCTTAACACAGGACAGGCGACACCTCTGTCTATAAAAGCAATTAATTGCGTGGATACAATGTCAGTCACAGTCAGGGGGCAGGTTGTAAACTCTAAAGTGACATACAGAAAATCAATGCAGATGGAGTTGTTTTATCACGTTGAACAGCAAATACAATGCTATTTTATAATAGACTTTTTTTGCATGTCGTTTCTAACCACTGACCAGAATGAAAGTATTTTATAAGGCTGCTGTTTAGGGATCAGGGGTATAAATAGACAAAAAGGTCAGTTATGTAACGGGAAGATACACCCTTCAAAGCCTTAAACGTCAACAGCAAGATTTTAAAATCAATGCAAAACTTAACAGGAAGCCAATGGTAAGGATCAGATTCCAGTACTGGGGTAATATGGTTACCAGATCGAGACCTAGTCAAAACCCTGGCTGCTGAGTTTTGAACATACTGCAATTTGTTTAGGGTGTTCTTGAAACCCCCAGCAAGCAGGGCATTAGAGTAATCAAGTCAAGACGAGACAAAGGCATAGACCAGTTTCACCGCAGCAGGCATAGAACAGGGCGTAGCCGGGTGATATATTAATGAAATTAAAAAAGGTACATGAGGCTGAAAAGTTAAGCTAGGGTAAAAAATGTAATGGTTCCGATGTTCATAGTTGTTGTTTTCAAATAATAATATCTTTATATAGCACCTTTCATAATGGACCACCATCACAAAGTGCTTTACAGAGGTAGGCAGTGAACTGTGCCTTACATGCAGAGTGACTTACAATAGGACATTAACTTAACATCTTATCAGTAGGACAGAGCACAAGGAGTTTAAGTGACTTGCGCAGGGTCACACAGTGAGTCACTCAGTGGCAGGTAGAGGTGGGATTTGAACTGGTGACCTTCTAGTTACAAGCCTTGGACTTTAACCACTGGACAACACTGCCTCCTATAAACAAGAATATAGTTTGTTGAGCACTAACTTTTATAAATTAGAAACACACCATTTTATATTGTTTTGACAACATGATTTTAATAATTTTGATTTAAAAAACCATTAACTGCATTCCTATATGGACGTGATTTGCATGTGATATCAGGAAAATGTAAAAAAAAAAAAACTTTATACATCTTTATACATTATTTTATTCTTTCTAAATTGCATCTATTTGTATACTACATTAGTGTGAGTAATACAATAATACTGTGCTCGGCTAGTTTGTCACAGCTGTGTAAAAAATGAAAGTTGACGAGTGTAGTTCCTTTTCCCATTGCTGCAGAAATGCAGTCTGGTTTTTCAGCTTACTGAAAATGGATTAAATGTCAAAAACAGCTGAAAGAATTGTCTGCATGGTTTTCCTGTAAACTGTTATTAAGGCTTATTATAGATTTCACATAACTGAAAACAACGCTTATGACGATGCTCTTTAGAATTGAGCTGGGGTGTTTTTTTGGTATTCTTTGGTATTGTCACCATATGATAAAAGTTAAGATAATGTTCATCAGCTTTATTGTCTGTTTAATGCCTCTGTTATGTTATTATATGTAGCTGACTGTTGAAGCCAGGCTGAAGATTACTAAGAGAACCTTGAAATCAGTCAAGCAGACAAGTGAAAAGATGAGGAAGAAGAATTCAGAAGACAGCCACCTCCCCATCAGCTTTGAAAAAGCTCTCAATCATCTCCAGCAATCACTTGCTCATCTGGAAACACTCAGTCACAGCTTCATTCTCTCCCTGAAGAACAGTGACCAGGTAATGACAGATGATGTTCCTATCTCATCAGTCACTGTGCATTCCTTCAGGGTTTGGGTAATAGACTATGTGAATGGCACTTTGTGTCCCGTCCTTAAACTAAAATGTTCTTGGGTTTTCCACAAATAGCACAGACACTTCAGAGTACTGTTAAAAGCAACTTGTGCAATTTATTGATAGTAACGCAGCACGGCATTTCCTTGGCATGGTAAAATGTCGCTAGCCAGAGCTCTGTAACCTTTTATAAACACACAAAAGATACCAAACTGCTACACCATCACAATCAAACCCTCTCCCTCCTGTAATACAAAGCACCTGTTAAATGTATATAGTTCTGCCCTTACTAACAGGTGTCCCAATTAATCTAGGTCATTTAATTTGGCCTTCCTAGCACTCCTTAACTTTTCTAATCTCCCTTTTGTAACACGCTATCAGTATATACGTATACACCTGCTAATAGGTAAGTATTTATAGCAATAATTCTATTCTTTCCACCGGTAAACAATACACGTTTGAATAACAGTGTTTAACAAACAATTAACAATACAATTCAGCATACTGTTTTGGTAGAAATGTAATTAACCAGCTCATTGTCACATTAGTTTCAAAGGCTGTTGGTGTACACTTTGATGTTCCGGTCCTGGTGTTAGTCTTCAACCTGGCCAGGTAAGTTTATATTTTAATTAACAACAGTCCTTAAAGTAACAATCCATGAGTCACAAAAGTTAATGATCAGGCCCAAGGAAAGGCCTTGTGACATTCTCCGCCACAGACTACTTATGCCATTTTAACTTCTGGTGTCTTGCAGATGAGTAACAACATTGTCACAGGTAGAACCTTCCTCACCTGATTCTAATGTGACATGATAATGTCAACTACCTATTGAAAAATTGCAACCGTTGGCTGTAACATAGAATACATTGACAGGCTTCAGCTGAAAAATCTGTTACTTTGCATCTAATGTATTACAGAATGCGTAGGGACCAGGGACTAAAACAAGCATTGTTAGTTTTTTTTTGTTTTTTTTTTACCCCAATCAGTAAGGATTTATCAATGGAAATCTGTGACTTGTCAGCAGCCTTGTTGTCTCACCTAAAATAACTTTGACATCTTCTAAAATGTCATATTACAGTGCCTGGCATCCATGTGAGTAGTTTTTCGAGATTTACGATTATACTGTGAATACAGTATAATCGTAAATCTCGAAAAACTACTCACTTCTAAATCTTTTGTAGTCATTTTTATATTACTTTACAGTATAAATACATGTTAATTTGGATTCATATGTTGTTTTTTTCTGACTTTATGTGAACGAAAAGACACACATTTGCCCGTTTTCCCATTGAAAATAGTTATATTTTGAAATATCACTGTCCTGGTCACAAAAGCAAAGTTTGTGGGGAATAATAGCCATTTTCTATACTTTTGAGGCATAAGCAGTTAGGAAATAACACTTACTACCCAGGAACAAAAATTGTGTTACATAGTGTTATTAAGACAATAAGAATTGCATAATGCTGTGAAAAAAGTTGTTTCTGGTAGAGGTTCAGTTATATTTGGTTAATCCTATTAATCACAATTATATATTTTTTTACTACATGTCATGGACAGATCCACTGTATTCACAGCAATGAGAAAGAATATGGTAGCTTCTGTTAAAAGAACAAGAGCAGGGGAAAAATGTGGGAATTAAACAGAAAGAAGTATGGCCCTTTAATTAACCTTCAGCTCAGTGTCAAGGTGCTGTACATTTCATGTTCAGTGCTGTTAATTACAAAGGGAAAAAAAACAAAAAAAGCATTGTACATCAGCTGGAGTTAAGTTATTCCTGCATTCAGCAAGTGATATCCTCAGTTCTAGTGCATTCTTTCAGCTGGTGTGAAATACCTATTGGTGGTTGACTAGTGGTGTAGTCATACATCTGAAAGTACCGGAACAGCAATTAAAATATATATTTTCTTAAACAAAAATTATACAAATTGACATTTTATTTGTACATTGAGGTAACATTTAATAGGTGCTGCATGTGTCTCACATGTAACTTTTATAGACTACTCTCCCTGATCAGTGCTGCCAGATTGGCGTTTTTTCATCTAAATGTGGCTTGTTTTGAAACCATCTAGCGGGTAAATACTGTCTTTCGTGGTTTGGTTCTTTTTTGGCTATATTTGTCATGCATGTTTTTTTTTTCATTCCTTTTGATTTATGAGATCATTACTAGCGCAGAACTTTAAAAACTTTATTTTAAATAAATGTGTAGCACTTATTTACATTTTTGTAATATATATTAATTCTTAAATGTAAGTTTGGCTACTTTTTGGTTGTGCGTTCCAAAATAAATACCTGGCACTAATGCCCTTGATTGACCTCGCCTAGCTAAGTCAGAGACGTGAGGATAACATTGGTACACATTCCAGCCCACTGGCACCTCAATCCTCACCTACCAAATCATAGCTTAACATACACTTTTTTTCTGTGGAAATTTACAATGTTACCCCCAGTGCCATACTAAGCCTGTTACAAGGGCAATCCCCAGGTCTCTGCCCTGACCAATATACAAAACAGCTTTAAACACGTGTTTATGTCCACATTCTTCTTTGTATGCATTATTCCCCCCCAAAAAATATGTGAGTCTTCTGTAGTTTGTAATATAAGTTCCTGATGTTCTCTTCATTGCATCACAAGGACGACTGACTGAATCAGCCAATTGTGCGGGAATTGTGAGATGTGTCTGTCTCTTGACTCTGCAAACATTTAAAATATGTGCTGGATATCGGAGACTCCAATTCGTGTACCATCAGAGTGGCACGTAGGGAATTGAACACTGATTCTTTTGTTCCTAGTGCCTATTCAATGGCATGGTGCAGAAAGACTCATTTGATTTCCCCACGGAAAAGAGAGCTTCATCAGTGCCCAGGCACCGACATTAGAGTGGCTGGACACCATGTAAGCATTTTCATAACAAATCCTTAAAGATTATTCAGCTAATTCTTAAGTAAAGATTCTGCCTGTATACTAAAAGTACCGGGACAGTGTTTCGGCATGTTCTGGCTCGACTACACCAGTGTGTTTGACACATATCTTTCTTTATCAGTTGTCTTGTTTTGCATTTGATTTACATTTATTAGATAATTACTAGATAAGCCACTACTGCAATGTTGCTGAAGCTGACACCCTGGGGTCATTCAAGAAGCTGCTTGATGAGATTCTGGGATCAGTAAGCTACTAACAACCAAACGAGCAAGATGGGCCGAATGGCATCCTCTTGTTTGTAACCATTCTTTTGTTCTTACTATAATTGCTAAAATGTTTTCCAGGGTACTGTGCTAATTAAGTATCCCTGGAAAGGGTAGTTGACCATAGTTTATACTGTCCTTAAATGGCATTAAAAAATTGAAAAGTAAAAAGTAAATTAATAGTAACATGCTAGGATCAGGAAGAATCACAGTTTTTGAGATTAAGAGATTCCTTTTTTTGTAATGTTGCATTGAACAACGAATTCCATATTATGGCTATGGGCAGGATTTTCAAAAGTTTGTTAACGATAACTCCAGTGTCAAAATCAAAAAATTGGTATGAAGCATTGATTTTAGCATTTTGAATCGGTCGCTATAAATAATCGTCCTAATGTGATTTCTGAAATTATGTTATGTTATATTGATTTACAAAATAATGTTACAATCTTAACGAGCAGGTCTTCTTGTGACTATTTCTATATAAGCAAATCTGTATTAATTGTCATAATTTATCAAGAGGGTTTTAATTAACAAAAGAGTAAATAACTCGCATAGTGCAATAATTAGAAGTGAGGGGTCGATATTATCTACCCCCCCCAAAGTCCCTGCAGACCCTGTTTCCCCATACACTCAACAGAACTGCAGTTTATCACTAGTAGTTAACGATATTTCAAAAGGCTAACAAGTGTACCGAATGATTACAGATTCATCATGATATACCGTTACTTGCACCCAGTGACTACCAAGAAATTATCAATGCACTGTATCCTATTTGAATTATGTATATGTACATATATGACAGCTGACATCTACTGTAGATTTTATTTGAATATTAAAACTAGTATAGAAATTACTAGATATTACAATGACGTTTCCTTAAGTGATTGCAGATTTGGTTTTAACACCTGTGTCGTATCCACACAAGAATGAACAACAGGTGTCAAAGACACACAGCGATGCACTAGGAATGGGATCTAGATCAATGACACGGATTTTGCCTAAACGTGTTTGTAATGTTGTCAGACTCCCCCCACACTTTATGCACAATGTACACTTTCACCTTCACACGTTTGTACGCATATAAAATGTTCTTATAATACTGTAAGGGTTCATTGGCTAATCATGTTGAGTTTTTTTTATCGTGGAGGCCAAAGAGTAACAGAGAAAATGTATGATTAGAGGAATTCAGCAAACAATTCATTATAAACACATTGTTTTTTGGGTTACGGTTAGTTTTTTCATAATTTTAAAAGCTTAATAAATATATAATGAAGTGTTACATGCATGGTATACGTGTATAATAACTAACAACTACAAACATCAATGGAACTTGAAACCCATGTATTTATATATAGCTTACAATCATACATACTAAAATATATACAAAAATAGATGTCAACATAAGAAATTATAAATTCAAAACAATATACATACAGTTGTATTTGTAGTCAAAAGTTTACATACCCCAAAAGAAATGTATAAATTTCTCAAAAACAAATAATTATAGGGAAAATCTTTTATAGCAAAAGTTTTGCTTTTGTGGATGAGGAAAAAAAGTTACAAGAAATAAATGTCTACAATTATTTATTTCAGCAATTTCTTTGCAAAACTACAAAAATGCTAATTCAAAAGTATTCATACCCTGATGAGGAAAATTAAATTAATATCGAGTTGAGGCGCCTTTAGCAATAATAACCTCTTTTAAACGATTTTGGATATTTCTCAAGGAGCTTTTGACATGAATCTTTAGTGATTTTTGACCATTCTTCAACACAAAATTGTTCCAGTTCATTCAAATTCCGAGGACTTCTCTTGTGTACAGTCTTCTTCAACTCATACCAAAGATTCTCAGATTTAGATCGGGGCTTTGACTAGGCCATTCCACAACCTTGATTTTATTCTTCTTTAACCATTCTGAAGTAGATTTTGATGTGTGTTTTGGATCGTTGACGTGCTGGAACGTCCAGTTGCACTTTAAACCTGGTTTTGTAGCGGGGGGTTTCAGATGATTGGCCAATATCTTTTGGTATGCTATGGAATCCATTTTACCATGTATTGGAACTAAATTTCCTGTGCCATTAGAGGAAATACAGTGCCATAGAAAAATACTACAATCTCTATACTTGACAGTAGGTATGGTGACCTATTTATTTATTGTACCTACACTTCACAGATAATAATTCATATAACAGCGCTATACACCCCTGCCTGAAACTGGGGAAGATACTGTATATGACGTGATTGAGAATTTGCGACACAAGTTTTCTGATATATATGTACTAAATAAAGATGTTAGCATTGATGAGGGTTTGAAGTGCAGCTGCTTTTGAAATCTATCACACAAAAAATAATAACTAAAAAGTGATATCTCTGCACAAGTGTTATAATGTTATTATAATGCTGCCATTGTAAATAAATATATATATATATATATATATATATATATATATATATATATATATATATATATATATGCTGCCATTGTAAAAAAAAAAAAAAATGTTATGTTGTGATCTATATTATAATGCTACAATTGTAAACGCTATTATTTTGTTATTTAAGTTCTATTGAAATACTATATTTCCATTTATCATAATCACAATAAAAAATGTGCATTTAAAAAAAAAAAAAATAATTGTTTTGAAAACTGTCCAAATTGAATATTTGAGGGCCAAGAATGAAAAATCTGCAAAAAAAAAAAAGAGAGCATTTTTAACAGGGAGATATAAATAAATGGGCAGCTGGGTGGTTAACAGATTGATTTAATTAATATGTTTAGTTTGAAAATCACTTGCTACTAAAGCTCTCGTTACTCTATAATGAGTTTGATACAATAACATTGTTTTTTTTTTTTAAATCACGCCCTATGTGGCTTTTTGGTTTTCAAGTGATAAAGATCAAACACTTGCACACATTATCCTGACAGCCATACTATGAATTAAACGTAAATATGTCATCCGATCATGATTAGTTCTTAGTTCTTATATATATATATATATTCTATTATATATATATATATATATATAATATATATATAGAGAGAGAGAGAGAGAGAGAGAGAGAGAGAGAGAGAGAGAGAGAGAGAGATTGATAAAATGACATATGCTGTAATAATGTGAAAATGAGTCAGTTAGATAATGATGTCTGTTTATGGTTAACCAGTATCTAAATAACAGGTTTTTTTTTGTTTGTTTGTTTGTTTTTATATATTGGCTGAAGATGATGGGACCAAAAACAGCATTTAAGATCAATTCTTTGAAAATTATTTAATGCTTAAACATATATTGCTCCAGCTTTTATATTTCAAATGAAATAAGAAAACAGGCAATTTTCTGTATTATACCAGCGAGAAATGTAAAAAAAAACAAACAAACAAACAAAAAAACATTAGAACTTACAAATGATCCATGCTTCGGAGCTAATATTGTAATGTTAGGACATAGCCGCGCACTGTTGCAACGCACACTTTGATGCATTCCACACACTTTGTCGTTCCTGTAATAGGTTTGCTGCATTACACACACCTGTGGATAATGCGTACTGTTTTCATCGATCCCAGTATTGTTTCTTAAAACGACATTGCTCTGCATACTTCACATAGCATCAAGCAGTATACAGGCTCTGCCTTAATGCAAGAACAAGCAGGTTAAGTTCAAAGCCTGAAACACATTATGGGCTTGTTGGGGATTTTTTGATTTTGTTCAACAAAATATGTTTGAAAAATATTTAGTTTAAAATAAACTCCCCTTTGAAATGAATATCAGGGCTATATTTTTAAATTTAATGCGACGCCTCCCTCCCTTTGTCATCTTTCTCCCTGCACGACTTCAGATAACATTAAATGTGACTTCTGGTTGAAGGTATCTTTTTTTGTTGTGTTTTTAATATTTCCTGAAAAATACAAATCTTGTTAAATGAAGCTTTATCCTGACTATTTTTGTATTGCCTCCCACCAAATGCTTGCATCATGCTTTTTTTCCCTATTTTTTTGTGAAGTAATCAAAACGGGACTTCACCTTCCTATTTTTAATGTACAGTACCTCGTCGTCATTAATATACTACAAAAGTCAGTGTAACAATAAGAAAAACTGGATATACTAGGGTCCAAGTTCAGTTACATCCTGATTTATTTTGGGAGAAAGTCCCAGCAAGTTTGTAACTAAACACACCCCCAAAAATAATGAACTGCTATTAGTCTTCTAGTGTCCTACAATCCACTGAATAAGAAAGGGTTACCTTATCCAAATCATTTTTTTTGGAAGGATCATCTGCTTGTAAACATGAGGAATAGGCTCATCTATATGATAACATTTATCCAGTGTTTTTTTTTTTTTAAAGAAATGGTCAGTAGGATTCATTACTAAATACCTATTAACTATTTCATCACAATAATATTTTTGATTACGTATTCCATTTTACAAATCTTACATAATTGATTATGCATTTTATGTACAGCGAATTTAGCACTGTATATAAATTATATACCGTAAAATATATTTTAGTTAATTGATTTTAATTTAGCATATCTTAGTAAACCATGTTTTCCTAGTGTTACTGCTGTGATGAACAGGACATTAATTGTAATATAGTACTACAGTAGTCTCCACATACAGGAACACCTCCTAAAAGAACATTTCGCCATCCTTATGGTAAAACTGATTTTTCCCATTGTAAAAGCTCCAGCTAAAGGAACAGGAACTTTGCTTAAAAGAATACCTTTTTTTGGCACTGATAGTGATTTATTCACAACGGATACAGCCCTGTTTTTAAAAAAAGCGACTTGTCATAGTGAAAGTGTCTTGAGGGACACTGATTGGTTTATTAAATCTTTCGAAAACCGCTGTCATATCGTTGAATTGTTTTGTATTCTGATTTCCATGAGGGCACCTCATCGCTACAAAAATGGCACGTAAACAAACAGCATAATGCGCCGCTGTTTCTCTTGCTACACAATGTTGGGATGTTTGGGGTCTTGAAAAAAAACCTAAATCAGACACAAGACTCTGAGCAATTTGATGTTTCCTGTTGTGGTGAGTTGCTTCACCATTCAGTAAATGTGCACATCTTGTATATTGCTGCTGCATTTTGTGATGTGTGTAGGGGTGCTGTGTTAATTTAGTTTGACGGTTAGTTTTTTAACATTGTTAACCTTAAGTAACTCCCATTATTTTTGCTTCTGACATTGTGAAAAAAAACACCCGCCAGCTAATTTCATAGTCTATAGCGAATAAGCTTTTTGACCATGTTGTATTGCTTTAGTTTTAGTAACATTAGTTTGTCTGTTACTTTATTATTATAGCTTATTAACATACACTTGCCTTTTCTTTTGCTTTTACTTATTCAGTTAATTTCATATTTTGATGCACATGGGTCATGACAAGTAATAGATATGTATTTATTTATTGATTCACATTGTGTCTGGCTGCTAACTACGTCTTGGAGAAGACTTCAGAATTAGGAACACTTTGCTTGCTTCACGAGGGGTGTTCACTTTGCTAGAGAGTACTGTGTTAGCAAAACGTTACACATTTGTTTTTTCTATGTAATTGCTTGAAGTAGTTCTTATACACTCTCACTGACTTAATGAGATCCACTAGCAGTAGCTCTCACACACTTTTGAGGAGGCCTGTCTGTTTCAGTACTATTAAAGATTTAGTGACATCTCCTCCTGCTTTCATCTCCGTAGTGCTCTTGCAATATACACGAGAGTGCAGGCACGTGTCACACGTAAAGTTCCATGCCCAAGCTACTGTGTGTAAAGCACGTTCACGGGAAACATGCCAAATTTGAAAAACAAATCATAGATAACATGCTTCGATGCATTCTACACAGCCTACAAATACCTTTGACATCAGGATAGACAACATCCTGAACATCACACACGATCGTGGCTGGGTGGAAATATATGACCTTTGGCCCAGCTGCTGGCTATGCTTCACTTCGTTTTGTGCAGCGACATAGAAACAAAGACCCACTTTCAGATCAATGCAGTGTCCTGTTTACTGATTCAATCTCTCGTAGAGCAAAGAGCAGGCCTCTCTTCAAAGCTGATTTCAGCCTTCTCAGAACATGATTTTAGCCAGTCTTCAGATCATTGATTCTCCCATGACTCCAGCACACTTTCCCATTGCTTTTTCCAAGCTTCAGAAACTTTCATTTCAGACCTGAGAACCAACCCATCTTGATTGGACAGTTGAGTTTGTGGGTGGTGTTTAACATGACGTTATGTGCCTAAACACTGGTTAGCTCCTCTTGGAGCCACTCCTTGGCCTTGCTCACAGCTCATGATTGACAGTTCAACCAAATTTCCTTTGTCTTGTCAAAGGTGATTGACAGCTCTGCTTTTTTGGGGGTGAAGAAACTCACCCTTGTGTCTGTGTTTTGTCCTTGTCTGCCAGAATGGCCTGTGCAGAGATTTCAGTTTGTGACAACACAAATGAATTCTTACGACTCAGCTTCAAAGCTGCATCTAATCATTTAACCTTTGACCAAGAGAAAGGAGGAAGAGAAAAAAACATTATCTTGCAACTTTCAAAAACAAGTTTAAACTGTGCATATTAATATCCAGAAAATAACCTCATTTGACTGTCTCATACGCTACAGAGCTCATTGACTAACCAATAAATTCAAACCAAAAATTCGCAGATTTTATTATTTTTGTTCACCGAGTTTTGATACAATAGCATCTCTTTTCATAGTTGTGGCAAATGATTGGCTGGGCTGTTGATATCTATATCTTGGGATCTTTTTTTTTGGTTCACCTGTGCATAGGTGATTGATCGACAGCTGTAATATGTATTTATTATTTACATCCTTGGTTGGAATATGTTTATTAAATTGTGTCTTATTTACTTCAGTAAAAGCATGTCCATAAACACATACTGTCTTTTTTTTTTCTTAATCAAGATATTTTATGAAACATAAACTAAGCTACTTGTGTTCTTCAGGACCCAGGCAGTAATAAAAACCAGCTGGCCCCAGAGACAGGTAACGCAAATCAAGTGTGTTGTTAAACCACAGCTTAATTTGCAGTTGCTTTATAGTTAAGGGTTTCCTTATACATCCAATATATGGACACCTTGGGGCGATGTGCTTTACGAGGTGAAGCTGAGTGCTTCCAACCCCGTGAAGTCTGTATATTGTACTTATATGGACACCTTGAAGAGCCTTATCGCATTTATAATCCAGGTCCAACAGGATTTGAAAAAAAAGCATAAATAATTTTTTTGGCCAAAAATTTTGCTTTTATTAAATATCTTTACGCCAATAAAGGGACCACAAAAACAGTCCCATTTATAACTTCAAACTACACACCAAGTTAGTATGTATGTGTCGGAGAGGGCTGGATAATGTTCAGAAGAGTCTTTTTGTTTTATGTTTTGTTACTATTATTTATTTGAAGTGACGAAGTTGGGGTGAGTGTGTATATTGTCAGATTCCCCAGTTTTGTTTTCATTTAGATAGCGGTTTATTTTTAGCTCAGATTAATGTAACTTGAAATTTTATACGCGTCTCCTTGAGCATTTATTTACATTACCAGAAAAATCCATAGTGTTTTGTTAAGATGTGCATTATTCCACAGTTGAGATATGTATTTGTTTGTTTCTGTTTTAGCCAGTTCTGAAAGATGGCAATTGCCCACTTTGTCATTTTGCTTTTTTTTGTTTTTTATTTGTTTTGCTATCTTCCAGTTCATTTAATTGTTCTTCATCTGAATCGACATGTCTACTTACTAATTTTGGTCATTTTTGTGGGTGGTTCAGTATCTTCAGAGAGATTCATATTTTCAGGTAGTTGGTGACTCAGTTGCTGTAACTTTGTAACTGTAAACACAACTGATTGTGATACTGCAAATTCTGAGGCAGCACAATGATTTTTAATATGTGATAAGGCTCAAACTAACCGTATAAACGGACAACTGGAAGCTTGCTCGACCAATCACATTGCTTGTTTCACATTCCATTGCCTGCCCTGGATTATAAGTGGATACAAACATAAGATGTTAGCATCAGAAGGGTCTGTTCAGAGCACTGCCATCAATAATTTGTCATACATGCATTCAATTTACGTATATGTGCATTTTTGTTATACAGTAACAGTGGTGTGTGTACAAAATAGGATGCAGCACATGTAAAATAACAGAGTGTTCTATAACACAACCCTTTAAAGGAGATGTGCCCTGTCATTAAAGCTATTACACGCTGTTGCTATGGACTCTTCTTGATGTTTGTTCAGTTCCAAACTGAAGTGCTGTGTTATCGTAGGCTTTTACTATTAAGTATCCAAATGAAAGTGAATGGCAGGATTCCACTTTCCTTCTACAATATAATATTATATTGTGCAGTGAAAGGCTATAAATCAGCCTGCTGGCTATGAAAATGTGAACATCAATGTGTATAGTAATCAAAAGCCAGCATAATGCATCTGCATGATTTTTATGAAAGCCATCAAGCTTGATTAAGTGGCATTAAGAGGATCTCTACAGATTAAAAAAAAGGCATAATTAGACAGGAGTAGAATGAACATTGTAACATAGAGTTTTCTGGTCTTCTGGGTAAAAGATGGATTATTTTAACCATTAACCAATTTTATACTGAATTGTTTTTAATCAGATGTTGAATGTGTGCTGTGGTAATTAAAGCAGAATGTAATATATAGCCCAATTAGTAATTTACATAAATTTTGAGGATTTACTTATTTTCAGTCCACATGTTATGTCACATTTTTCTTAATTTTTCACGGACGGGCGCATATTCAGCTTTGTTGTGACAAGCTTTCTCTGTTATTCTTCAGCTTTTTATTTCTGTTTTGTAACATTATTTTATTTTCTCTGAAGATTGGGTACTGTAGCAATTCAATTGCTTATGATAAAAAAAAAAAAAAAAAAAACATGCTATAATGTTATCTTTCGAGAGAACACACAGGATGCCCACAAGTCTTGCTTTTCTATTCTTGAAATTAGATGGCATTAACGATACCATGAAGTTCCATTACTGGGATTTGTCTGAAAGCCACACTCAGAGTCTGTGGTAATCCTCTTAGTCAGGCTTTGCATACATCAAAGGGGTCTTAATATTTAATTACGCTCTAGGTGCTATAAGTACTAGTCATACAAATCAGTATGCATTGGGATGCAGGCCAGCTCCTACAAAATTAAATTGCCATTATACAGAGGCAGTCACCTATCTAACCACTAGCTATGCAGCAATTTTAGTTATCTATGATTACACTATGTAACACAATTTTTGTTCCTGGGTAGTAAGTGTTATTTCCTAATTGCTTATGCCTCAAAAGTATAAAAAATGGCTATTATTCCCCACAAACTTTGCTTTTGTGACCAGGACAGTGATATTTTGAAATTTACCTATTTTCAATGAGAAAATGGGCGAATTTGTGTCTTGTCGTTCACATAAAGTCAGAAAAAAGCAACATATGAATCCAAATTAACATGTATTTATACTAACATAATACAAAAATGACTACAAAAGATTTAGAAGTGAGTAGTTTTTTGAGATTTACAATTCTACTGTAAATCACTTTCAAGAATCAGCCCCCAAATGTAGTCTCCCATCATGTTCTCGTGATACTGTCCTTGGTAGCGGCGTTCAAAGTCCAGTATATCCTGGTGATATCCAGAGAACTTGGTCCGCTCTGGCCAGTCCCGCCTGTGGTAGTGCGCCTTGGTGTCCCTGCTGTCCCAAAGGCAAAGATAGCAGGGAAACTTGGTAAAACAGCCTTGGAGACCCATCAGGAATGCCACCATTTCGAAGTCTCCTAAGACCTCCCAGCTGTACTCATCATACTTCAAGGCGTCCAGCAAGGTCTTGATGCTGTTGTAATCCTCTTTGAGGTGCACCGAGTGAGCCAGGGGAAGAGACGGGTACTTGTTACCATTATGGAGCAGCACAGCTTTGAAGCTCCTAGATGAGGCGCCACTCATTCTGGTTACAGGCGATTCCGATTGCCTCGAACAGACTGGTCACATTGTGGTAGAAGCAGAGCCCATCTTGACAGGTGAAGAAGCTGGAAAAAGGTTGGTGACGCTTCCTCTGATCTGCGACTTACACACTTTCATCCAACAAGTTCCACTGCTTGACCCTAGACGTCAAAAGCTCGGCATTGGACTTGGTGAGACCAAGATCTCTGATCAAGTCATTGAGGTCTTTTTGGTTGGGGTAATATGGGTTTCTCTCCTCAGCTCCACCTCTGAAATTTTCATCTGGATCTACAATGTCTTCCTCGTTTTCTGACTTGCTGCTCTCTTCTAAAGACGGCTGCTCTCTCTCCGGAGGAGTGGGTACGGGGAGCTCATGGCAGTGTGGCACCGGGGCGATGGATGAAGGAAGGTCCGGATACGTGATAGCAGGTGCATTCTTGCCAGTCTGACGTTTGGAAGGGTCCACCATGCAGAAGTAGCAGTTGCTTGAGTGGTCAGTGGGTTCCCGCCAAATTCTTGGGATAGCAAACTTCATGGCTCTCTTTTCCCCTCTGTACCATCCTACAAAAATACATTTATTTCACCCATGACTAATGTGTAAGAGATTTTTCATATATGATATATTTTTTCAATAACATTGAAAATTGTAAAACATTTTAAAATTAAAAACTTTTAAAATGTAAAAAATTTTAGCAAATTTTATAACATAAAATTCTGAGCAACAATTGTCCATCTTAGCTTCCAGAGTTTTTTTGCAGTGCTTGCAGGTGAAATGAGGTGCCCAGGGTTTGTCTTGATCCCCGACAGGCATGACGAAATATGCCTTGTAGGCCTCACACATCTTAGCAGATGCTTCCACGGAGCACTTTTTCACTGTTGTCTTGATAAATTGGCCGCAGACATAGCAAAATGCGTCTGCTAGATGCTTGCAGCCTCTTGATACCATCTCAGAAAAATGCAGATATGTATCCACTTAGCAGCTGGAACTAAACTGAACTGGTGGACTTAAGGCCCCTGTATTTATATTACTATTTATATTAGTGGAAAGTTCAAGAATGTTCTAGAAGTTACTCCAAGTTTACTCAGCACTGAATCTATCTGGAATGTTCTGGAAAATAGGTACATTTCAAAATATCACTGTCCTGGTCACAAAAGCAAAGTTTGTGGAGAATAATAGCCATTTTCTATAATTTTGAGGCAAAGCATAGGAAATAACATTTACTACCCAGGAACCAAAAAAAAGAAAGTTACATGGTGTTATCTAACAGAATTATAAATGCAAAGGTCCTCGTTTTTCAAAAGGTTTTGGAATCCTTCATTCAGTTTTGAGCAGTATCCAGTCACCACTGGAGAGGAGGCACATGACATTTTAATCCCTGTGATACATTTTATATGTAGCTTCAGGTTCTGTAATTTTCTACTTAAGTGGTGCATAAAAGATAAGATGCTGATGTTTAAAAAAAAAAAGAAAAAAGGAAAGAAAAAATACTTGTTTTTAAACATTTACTTGGTTTTAATATACAAGGGATTTATTACCACTATGTTTTGATTAGTGTTACGGTAGGTTTGCAAGCAATAGCATAACGGCGAGGTGTAGCTCTTGTTCAGTTTTTTAGCTTCACATCTTTTGCTTATTTTAAAGAACATTATACACATTTTCAAATCGGTGTTTTCTGGCGATTGGGTTAATGTGTGTTAGTTACAGTGTATATTGTAGCACCAATAGGTCTGCCTGGTTCAGTTTAAAAATTTAAAAAAATGCTTTTATACTACTGAACTATTCACTTTTCTAATAGTGGAGAAGTTACATCATGGTCAATACTTTTTTTATTTTTTATCAGGAGTGATTCCCTTGTTCTAGCGTTCTGGAGTTGTGAATGAGTAATGTTTCGTGACATGAATCCTACAGTTGAAAACTGACACACAGCTCCTGCTGAAAGTTTATGGAACAAGCTTTACAATTTTGACTTTGACTTTGAGAATCTAAGCCTTGAGTTGAACTGGGTGAAGAGGAAGCTGATCATTTATTCCATGTGTAGTACCCAGCATTTTAAATCATGTCTGACCCCTGCAGTCTTCTGCTCCTACACATTTAATTATTTTCTGTGTTTTACATTAATATAATTTGCCTTCATTGTGTATTTTGAAAAGTTGTGGACCTAACCACATTAAACAGTAAATAACAAGGTTTTGAAAAATATAGCGTAATACGTCTCCACGTGTTGCCACAACTGTTTAAATAATGTATCTGTAATTTTTCTCTTTTCCTGGGCGGTTATTTGATGAAATCATCGATGCAGCACCACTTGGGTTATTTATATATATATATATATATATATATATATATATATATATATATATATATATATATATATATATATATATAAATTATAAACATGGCTACAGAATCTCCAGAGTGTTTTTTTTTTATACTTCAAATGGGATTCAAGTTGGGCTTTCTTGAGTAGTGGCTTCCTTCTTGCCACCCTACCATGCAGGCTAGATTTGTGGAGTGTTTGGGATATTGCTGTCACATGCACAATCTGACCAGTCTTGCCCATAAAAGCCTGTAGCTCTTGCAAAGTTGCCATTTGCCAGTTGCCTCTTTGTAGCCTCTGAACAGTCTCCTTCTTGCTCGGTCATCCAGTTTGGAGAGACGATGTGATCTAGGCAGGGTCTTGATGGTGCCATACACCTTCCACTTCTTAATAATCATCTTGACCGTGCTCCAAGGGATATTCAAGGCCTTTAATATTTTTTTATACCCATCCCCTGATCTGTGCCTTTCAACAACTTTGTCCCGGAGTTCTTTTGAAAGCGCCTTGATGCTCATGGTTGAGTCTTTGCTTTGAAATGCACTACCCAGCAGTGGGAACCTACAGGAACTGCTGAATTTATCCTGAAATCATGTGAATCACTACAATTTAACACAGGTGGAGGCTACTTAACTTGGTATGTGATTTTCAAGGCAATTGGTTACACCTGAGCTAATTTAGTATTGCTATTACAAGGGGGGTGGATACTTATCCAACCACCAAGCTTATTTCAGTTTTTATTTTTAATTAGTTTTCTACAAATTTCTAGAATATTTTTTTCACTTGAAAGTTGTGTGGTAGGATGTGTACATAAATGAAAATAAATAAATAAATAAATAATGCATTTTAATTCCAGGCTATAAGGCAACAAAAGGTGAAAAATTTGAAAGTGGGTGTAAACTTTCTATAGGTACTGTGTATAGATTATATATGTGAAACACCAGGCTTTGCTTCTGTTGCATTTCTATTTTGATTGTGTTGGATTTTGTCATCACGAGTTTCGCGCTCTCCAGTGCTGTGTTTAGTTGTATTTTGCATCTTACAAGTCGATGGTCACTTCCTGTGTTAAAATTGTTTAGTACTGAGACATCTTGTACGGTGTGCTTCTTGTTAGTGAGCATGTAGTCAATTTCATTCATCACTCCATTAGGTCCTCTCCTTGTCCATTTCCTGATGGGTTTCTTCTGGAAGAAGTTTTTCTTGTACTTCTTCATAAATAGCTTCTTCCAAATAGCTTGTTGTTAGTGTATATACTTGGATGACCTGAAGTTCACACTTCCTTGAAACTTTCACTATCAGTCTTGTGGACCTCTTTGATGTGCTGTCAATCTACTGTTATTCTTGATTCTCTTGTGGACAGTGAATCCAACACCTCTTGTTTGTCCATCTATATTGCCTCGGTAGAAGAGATGTCCACGCTTGAGTTTTAGTAGTCCTTTGTTTTACGATGTCCCACTTGATTCTTCCAAGTTCTTCTTCCAACTCTTGAAGTCTTGCTTCACCTGAAAGAGATCTGCAGTTGTACATGGCCAGGGTCAGAGTTCTATGGCAGCCTAAAATCATAACCCGGTGATTCTTAGTTCCCTCTGCCGTCGTGCTTAACTGGCCGCTGCCTTGGTCGGCGGCAATCCAGCTTCCGGGGAATGAAGGCCAATTTTTTGTGGGGTTGGCTATAAATCACCACGTTGGCCAAGCGGATTGGTGAATGCCCCTTCCAATTTGGCAGAGTATGTTACTCAAGTTTTCACAGCATGGTTGAACCTGCCAGTCAGGGCACCCTGCTGTACTTCGTCTTAAGAACCTGTTGTCACCCTCCTGCCACTTTAAGGCAGTGGAAGTTGGACATTAGGAGGGTTATACATACAGTTCTGGAAAAAATTAAGAGACCACTGCAAATTTTTCTTAAATCAGCATCTCTACATCTATGGCAGCCATTCCATTCCAATTCCAACACAGGCACACCTCATTCTACTGAATGAGGTACTGATTAGGGGATCACCTGAACCAAATCTTATTTAACGAGGAAAAGTATAAAAACCACTCCTGTGGTCATCACTATCCTCTTGCAATAGGACCAGCTGGATGGCAAAACAGTGCTAGTAATACCTCAAAAGTAACTGGAATAAAAAAATAACTATTGACCATGCCCAAAGAGTTGAAAAGGAAAGTTTTGAGTGAGGAAAACAAGGGTTCAATTCTGGCTTTACTGGCAGAGGGGTTCAGTGAGCATCGGGTTGCTTCCATCCTTAAAATTTCAAAGACGGCGGTTCATAAGAACAAGGTCAAGCAGTGCACGCTGGAGACAACAAAGCTACAGACCGGCAGAGGGCGAAAACGACTCCACTGACCAGGATGACTGCCAACTTATTCGAATGTCACTCATCAACCGTAGGATGACATCAAGTGACCTACAAAAAGAATGGCAAATGGCAGCTGGGGTGAAGTGCACGGCGAGGACGGTTCGAAACAGGCTCCTAGGGGCAGGGCTGAAGTGGTGCAAAGCTAGAAAAAAGCCCTTCATCAATGAGAAGCAAAGAAGAGCCAGGCTGAGGTTTGCAAAAGACCATAAGGATTGGACCATAGAGGACTGGAGTAAGGTCATCTTCTCTGATGAGTCCAATTTTCAGCTTTGCCCAACACCTGGTCGTCTAATGGTTAGACAGAGACCTGGAGAGGCCTACAAGCCACAGTGTCTCGAACCCACTGTGAAATGTGGTGGAGGATTGGTGATGATCTGGGGATGCTTCAGCAAGGCTAGAATCAGGCAGATGTCTTTGTGAAGGACGCATGAATCAAGTTAAAACATTAGTATTGTGTTGTTTAAAAATGAATATGAACTTATTTTCTTTGCATTATTTGAGGTCTGACAACACTGCGTCTTTTTTGTTATTTTGACCAGTTGTCATTTTCTGCAAATAAATGCTGTAAATGACAATATTTTTATTTGGAATTTGGGAGAAATGTTGTCAGTAGTTTATAGAATAAAACAAAAATGTTCATTTTACCCAAACACATACCTATAAATAGTAAAAACAGAGAAACTGATAATTTTGCAGTGGTCTCTTAATTTTTTCCAGAGCTATATATATATATATATATCTATATAGATATATATTATCTATATCTATATATATATATATATATATATATATATATATATATATATATATATATATAATGTCAAAACTACAGTCTGTAAAGAAGCATTGTCCATGATGTTACTTAATACAACAAAAAGGAATTTAACTTGTTTTGTATTAAAGGCAACATAGGATAGGGAGAGTGAGAGCCGCATAAAACAAGCCTGTGGGCTGAATGAGGTCAGCCTTGAACAAGAGGCCTTTGGTAGTCTTTAACTGCCAAATAAAAAATGGTAACTTATTCATAGATTAAAAAATGAAATGTTATATGTCAATATGTATTAATTATTTAGAGTTGAAAGTAATTGTAATGCCTTCCTTTACATCATCTGTCGAAGGTTGTGGCCAATTGCTTTTTTAAACTTTACATTAAAAACTAATCTGCAACCCTGCACAGACTGTAAACAGGAAGCATTTTTGTATGACTACAGGCTTAAAGGTATACATTATATTTTCAGTATTTTTTTATAATACTGAATAGTTTCTGTTTAATTTCCTCTATTACTTTTTCTGCTTGGATCATACCTATTATAGAAAATGCATTGTCTTTCAACCACACAACTTTCAATCAAATTACAGTTGCACCCCTTTAGTGGTCACTTCTAACGCTTAAAAATGCAGCTTTTGAAAGTATATTCAGATGCAGCCACCATGGTTTAAATGTGACATTATTTACTAAGCCTGATAAAATACAATGCAATCATAAACAACAATAGATACTTTTACAAAGCACATACAATAATGATTTCCATTACATGAGAGTAGTTGTTAAAACTTTGTGCTGATAATTGGACTCAGCTCTTGCCAAGATAAGCACCAACTAAGACGTAGCTTCTTTTACTGTAAACTAATGTGATCCATCTGCATTTCCTTCCATCTGTTGATGTAGATATCCTTCTGCCTGGTGTTGCTGAAGTGTAATGCTGGCTCCAATGATCAGCCTATTTTGCCTCCCTGGCGCATCAGCACACACAACAGCTGCAATGCTGGCTCCAGGGAATAACCACAATGTTCCCTCCCTAGCGCATCAGCATGACAATTGTCTGGACAGAGCTGAGTAGGGTACTTCTCTGGGGTCTTAAAGTGGGCACCTTCCATCCTTGGTGTTTCGTCGACTAACCTATGACACCTCAAGAGGGCTGTACAGTGATTCTGGTTTGTCAACATCAACCCCCTCCGTCCCCAATTCAGCTAAACCCCACTTACTTACCTTCCTTTACATCTAAGTTTTTCTGTTTTTTTTCCTATTGTGCTTAAGGTCCCCAACCAGAATCTTTTCGTCTCAACCAGAGCCAATTGCTGCTGCTTCAGGTAAGTTCTTCACAATGCGTCGCAACTCTTGACCACTGAATACAATGTCTCTGAGAAACCGGGTTGTGGATTGCGCCACAAATCCTCAACAACCTACCTCCACTGGGTAAACCTGAACTCTCCGTCCTTGCTGTTACACTTTAGCAGCTAATTAAGCATATCGAAGTTTCTTCCTTTCATACGCCTCATCCACAGCATCCTCCCATGGCACTGTTAACTACCAGTTGAACAAGGTGTGCTGATCCAGACCACAAGACAATATCAGGTCGAAGGTTAGTGGTGGCAATCTCAGGTGGGAAAATAAGCCGTTGACCAACATCTGCCAACATTTTCCAGTCTCTAGCAGCTTCCTGTTGTCCTAGACAAGTTTTGGTTTTAATACCTTTTCTTTGAGGTTACTCCCCTGGATGGAGGAATGTTGTTCTTAGTGTGTCATATATTGCTGGCATTGGTGGTAACCTGTTGCTCATGCTGCACTTGTCTTCCAATGCTAAGGCCAAACATCGCAATATCTGGTCATGATTCAAATAAACCTCCTTGGCTAAGACCCACCTTACAATGTCTCTGGCAATGAACACAAAGGACACCACGGATGCACTCCTACCCATAGATTAAGGTTCTGTGGTGATGGGAAAACATCATATGTTGACCTGTTGAGGAAACTGATCCTGCTCTGTTCCATTGTCCATAGATCTCGCCAGCCGCTCTTGCAATGATCCACACTATCCCATCTCGTCCATTCTCCCTGCTTGGCCTGGGAAACTGCCTTTATGCACATCACCCTCTCCTCCTGCTTTTGCACCTCGTTAACTACCAGCTTCCTCCATTGAACTGGGGATGCTTTGTGCCATGTAGGAGGAGGTGAACTGAGACCAAGGCCTCCTCTTCTATGCTGTACTTGCCCCATGATATCACTGATACGAAGGGCAGCCTTTGCATCTTCCACAGCTTCTTTTGCCACCCACTTTCTTCCAGTTTTGAACACAGATGCTGTCTCCCTCACACATTCATCGTGTGACTCTACCAATGTAATTTACAATCAAATCTTGGTGCACTTAAACTCTTCGGTTACAGCTGAGACTGGCAGCTGCAGTATCCCTTTACCATACAGACATTAAATATATAAGAAATATAATATTCTGCCAATGTAGTTGTTATAAATGATGTTACAATAAATTAATGTATTTATTTTATTTTATTTCATTTATATAGCACCTTACGCCATAGACCCCAAGGTGCTTTACAAGAAACATAAAACACATAGTAGAATAAAACATTAAAATAGCATACAGATAATAAAAACAACTATAATTAAAAATGCCTGTATATATAAATAATTCTTCAATCTTGACTTAAAAAGAGCAAGACTCCTAGCTTCTCTGACAAAAAAAAGGCAGAGCGTTCCATAATGTAGGAGCCTTATAAGAAAAGGCCCTTCCTCTCATACTATTAATATTTACCCTTAGAATAACCAAGAGCCCTGTATTCAGAGATCTAAGATTCCGCTTAGGAATGTATGGATCAACAGGTCTTGAAAAATAATTGGGTGCTAATCCATTAAGGGCTTTATAAGTTAAAAATAAAATCTTAAAAACAATTTGAAACTGCACAGGAAGCTAAGGAGGCCAAGACAGGAGTAATATGTTCACCTTTTCTGGTTTTAATTAGAATTCTTGCAGCAGCATTCTGAATAAGCTGCAAGCGAGAAACCAAATACTTTAGAATCCCAGAAAAAAAGTGCATTACAATAGTCGATTCTCGATGAAACAAAGGCATGCATTAGCCTCTCAGCATCAGATACAGAAATAATAGAGCAAAGTTTAGCTATATTTTTCAAATGATTAAAATATGATTTAGTAATGTTCCTAATATGGGACTCAAATGATAGAACAGGATCAAAAATTATCCCCAAATTTCTTGCTTCAAGTTTTAGTTCTGAGAAAAGGCTGCTAAGATCTAGTTTATATGAATCAACATTTTTTTAATTGGTGCTGTGAACCCACAAGCATGACCTCTGTTTTATCAGAAGTCAACAGTAGAAATTTCTGTGACATCCAACACTTTATGTCCACAAAGCAAGCTGCTAATAGCGCCCCAGTAGAGGGATTGTCTGGATTGAAAGACAAGTACAGCTGAGTATCATCTGTGTAACAATGGAATAGAACACACAATCACAATGCATAATTAATCAGCTTCACAGTTATCTTTTAAAATGCTGGTTTACATTAATGTAGGTTCAAATTTAAACAGGTAAAAAGACTACATTAGTATTTCTCTTTTGCCTGAAAGTAATTAATGCCACTGTAAATCAGGTTGTTTGTTAAATATCAGCCAGAAACTTGCTTTTCTGCATGTTTACAGATAATGCATGACTAAAGTAACACTGTGGTTCTATGTCATGGGAACCTTAAAGTGAATCTTATCCTTACATGTAAGCATCAGTGTATTAGTAATGCTGGGATGAAAATTGTATTTTCATGTTCATATATCCATTCAAGGTTCAGATAAGTATACGAATATTCATTTATTTCCAAAGCCATTTTATGTCACACTGTATTCAATTTATAAAAATTTTCCAGAAGTAAGAATAACACATTTGGTATGGTGAACATGTGTAATATATGGGGTCATGTTGTTTCTCCTTAGCAAGGATTAAATGTTTCATAGTTTACAAATGCATAGAACATAGACATTCAAAGGTCTTTTTTTGTATGTTGGCCTTTACAAAGCCTTTCAAAATCCAATTTTCTGCACAACCTCAAAAGGAAAAAACCTCTGTTGCTCAATTCTGGGGTCCATATGGCATAAGTACTTACTGTGTAGGAGGTCAATGAATATTAATGTTTCTCTTTTACTCGCACAGCAAGGGGTAGACAAGAAAGCTCCTTCGCTCCCTGTACTGCCTTGACACACACAGACTCAATGTGTATAATGCTGCCCACTTATCCAGCCCCAGCTTTTTTTACGGGGCATGACAGGATGTCATGGCAAGATGGTAACATTAAGAAAGGTATTTTCTTCATGCAGCTTGTTTTAGAATTTTTTAAATGGATACCCTCGTTGAAATCAACAGAAAATCTTTTTTCTGCAGCTTCGTTTTGTTGATTGTCAAACTCATACTTTATAATGTTTCATAAACCAAGACTCCAATAAGGAGTGCACTTAGTACTAATCTGAGTCTCTCTACATCTCACCAAACTGCTGTATAGGTCACTGATGATCATTTTCAGAAGGGGTACGCTGATGCTTGTACTTTTTAAAAGCTGAGTGGAAGCAAAGCTTCCTCATATCAGGGGAGCTGACATTGTTACTACCATACAGAGACCATAAACTGATGTCAGTAAAGACGAGGGAAGGGCAGCTTTTCTTGTTTTGAAATCAACACATTAAATCATAGATGTATTTAATAACTGCCAATAAAAACCTCTTAAAGGCAATTAAGAGTATAAGTATCAGCACACCTCTAATTTTCAACTTCATGTTGGTTGTCATTTTGAAATTCACATCCATGTGAGCAGCTGATGGTCACATACATTCTGAACATAAATTCCAACAGCGAGCATGGCATTGTTATATTTGAGTGATTGGTGTTTGTCTATCATGTTGAGAGTTGACAACTTTGTGGTAGATGTTCTAAGATGGGCCAGTCGCAGCGCAAACATACCACAATTTGCATTTTCGTTGTGGCAATTCGCAGTTTAATCCCATCAGATTCTATAGTGGAACCCCAACTTTCACCACCAAAAAGCTTTTCACAATCATACAGTAGCCCCTCACTAAACTGGGGATGTTTGTCTGACATAAGGAGTTGTAGGGTTTAAAAACAGTACAATAAAATTGCACACACACACATTTATAGTTCTCGGTGTATTCAAATCTTTACAGTGAAATAACATGAAATGTTTTGAGTAGGCTACACATTACATTGTGTAAAAATATAGATCTGTACAGTAGTAAAATCAAATGAACACCTAGCGCACTTTCTTTTTACTTTAACCTACTGGTAACATAAAATAAATCATGCTGCTGCATTGTACACATTGGTGTACGATGCAAATAAAAGATTATTTTAAATTGAAACTAAATGATTAATTACTATTATTTTTAACTTGTCCTACTTAGTAGCCTAAACAGTTAACAGACATTAGATCATAGTCCTATTCAGATGCTCAGAATAAGCTGGAGGGGTTAGCAGCGCCATGTGTGCAGTCTATTGCTCCCAACATGTGGGGAAAACCAGAAGTGTCATAGAAATTTGTTTTCAAAGCTTGTAAGTACTCTCTGCCTTTAGTGAAAATTAGGTATTCAAAATCACATTGAACACAACTGGCAATGCACGAGAAAAAGATGACACCAACCACGGCGACTGTTTAAAACGTGTTTTCATAAATTCTGAACAAATTGATGCAATTCTGCTATCGCAGTTGTCTGCAGCTATAGTGCATCTCATTATAATATTTATGAACCCTCATTTGCACTATCTCCACCCCCTTTTTGCAAATTTATGCAGGAATGCCCATAATTACATATTTATCTAAGGTTGAACCGCAAAGAAACTGCTGCAGCAAAGCGTTCCTTAAAAAGTCGCTAAGAGCATTGTGCAAGTTTTGTACATTTCACCCTAGACTTCCGACTCGTTTGCAACTGTTGCAACAGGCGCAACCCTTTAGTACATCTACCCCATTGTATTTTATAGCGTGCATTGCATTACAAGCATAATGTTTTATCACCTTTGAATTCAAGATGAAAATTAATGCATGGAGAATGTTCAAGAATTATGATAAATGTACCTCTGAGCTGAACATACATTTAGCTTAGATGGAGTTAAAAAATAAATACATAAATAAATAAATACATTCCCCAAGCTCCTGCTCTTAGTTGTTTATTTATTCAGCATGTGGTTAAGAATCTATACCAGTCACTGAGTTTAAAATGAAGAATCATGGCCTGCCAATGATCTTGGGGTCAGCAGTAAAACCATTTTACCCTTTGAAATGAGCATATGTTCTGCATGAGTTCTCAGGTTTGATGGATCAGTATCTTACTCGATCCCTGAAGAGTTAATATCTTACATTTTTATTATTTCATCAGTTGAATCCTAATTATACATTTATTGCTAACTGACTGCATTCCTAGTGCCAAAACCATAATTTATGAAGGGGCTTTTTTATAATTCATTAGATATCTGGCTGCAGTAGCCTTGCTGTAAGATCTAGCCACACACATTGAGCGTTGGAAAGCTTAGAGTACATTGTTCTACAAAATAGATTTGAAATTAGCAGGAGGTATTACCTTAGTAATTCTGAACTTGGAAATAGTCCAACTCTGTATTTTAATTAAGAAAGGGGTCATGGGGAGTACTTATCCATGTACTGTAATCCACCAACTTTTTTTTTTTTTTTCGTAAAAAGTGTCTTTGTTAGGGTTGAAAGCTGTTTACCACTAACAAAAGTATATAATTTAACACTGTCTTGTATAAGAAGAAAAATACTGCATGAATAACCATGAAGAGACCACTTCCACCACAGCCCCGAACACCACCCCAGTGCCACTTTCTGGCACATTCACCTCAGGTCCCTCAACCTATACTCCTACACAGCCATCCTTGGTCGCTGGATGTGAATCCCAGGCCTTTACACCAACAGGCACAATTACTCTCCTTGGCTTTCGCTACACTACCTATGTGCCAGACGTTGCTGCACTGATCGACAATTCTGCCTGCAGCTGGAGCCTCCCTGTTATCCACATGTGCTCCCGCCACCCCATCCATGTCGGTTGGGTCCCCTGTTGCAGGTTCTCTTCCATTTGTGCCACAATGTGGGACAACCCACCCTTTAAACCACCCTCATCAAAGAGAAAGGAAAAAGATGGACATTGGTGGATGTAAAGAGGGGTGCTTGTGTTTTAATTTGTTTGGCTTAGTTGCGAGGGTGAGGGGTATAACAATCTGAAAAACTGAAAAAAGCAGTGTCTGCAGCCCACCTTGAAACATTAAAGTTTTGGGTATGGCATCTTCAGGTGTTGGTGAGCTTGTACTCATAGAAGGCAACATGAATGGAGAAATGCACAGGGATATCTTACAGAGGAATCTGAAGAAGTCAGCTAGAATTTAAATGTTTCTGTTTCAACAAGATTGTTGTCCCAAACAGAGATCTAAACTTGTACAAGGCTGGCTAATGAAAAAAAAGTGGACTGGATGAGATTCTGGCCCCCACAATCATTATATCTGAATCCTATTGAACATTTGTGAGATGAGCTAGGTTTTAAGATGAAGGGAAGAACTTAAATCTGGCGATGAATTATGGAAACACCTGCAGGAAACAGGGACTAGCATTCAACTGTCCGTTTGCAAGAAGTTGGTGTGTAGTATGACATAAAGACTGCTATTAAAGCAAAGGGAGGTGCCACTAAATAATGAAAATGTAAAAAAAAATAATGGTAAAATTAAAAGTAAACTTAAAATTTAAAATTAAACTTTAATTAGATAAAGTTTAGTTGACTGATTAATAGTTTCCAGGCTGCCTGAATATTTGATTGAACACATCTGGCATAAACATCTTTGTTTCGAAAATATATTATAGGAGAACATTTTTGAATTGTATTAACAAGCTGTATACTAAATACAAAAAAGTAGTTTTTCACTTTTCAAGATTCAAATTCAAGATAAAAGATTACAACAAAATAAGATGCCTGAATAATTGCTGTAGGCAATCTGTCATAATTCAGCAGAAACTTCAAATGTTCAGTGTTTTGGAAACTCCCCAAAAACTAACAGCGCCCTTCACTTGTGACCTAAGAGAGTCATGTGATTTTTTTGGCTTCAAGATAATAAAGACCTAACGCTTCAACATGTTGGCTTCTTATTTGGTTCACATATGCATTCTGTGATTCCTGAGGTCAAGCTTGTATGATTAAGTAAACAAAAGTTTATCCTTTCACGATGGTATTTTTTTTTTCCCAAAGCTGCCTCATATCCTTTACATTGTTACATTGTTTTTAAACTCTGCATATATCAATGTTATAGATCATTTCCATGTTACTTGATGTTTAGAAACGATGAAAAAAAAAACTCCCATTTCTAATTTACTTTCTAACACACCTAGCTTTTTATGTACATTTTATTGTAATGTTGAGTTACTGATTAAGTTAAAGCTTTATGTTTGCATTGAATGCCTTATTTCTTGACAACTAATATGTCATGTAAAGAAAGTTTGGATTAAAGATACTTTTTTTTTTTTTACCTTTTATATATGTTTTTTAAGCAGTTAAAATATTTCATTCTGCAGTAACTGGTCTAGAAACATTAATCACATGGTAAATTATTTGTACTTTCCATAAGTATCATTTCCAAATTATAAAATATATCAAATGTAAATATCTGTACAGAGATTTAAGTTTTTTGTCCTATAGTGTATTGATATGTTGTTATTATTATTATTATTATTATTATTATTATTATTATTATTATTATTATTATTATTATTATCACTTTTCCGATATGAAATCTCTCTGATATTATTATTGAATGACTTCTCAAAAACTAAAGTACTACAAGGTTTTATGAAAAATAGACCACTTTAATTTCAGAAATGATTATAGTATCTGCATCTGTGTTTTTCAGAAAGGCAACGTGGGGAACGAAGTGCTGAACATGTGCCACTCTCTCTAGAACACAAAACACAAGCTGCCTGATGAGTTAGGCTGGCCTTGTTTTATTCGAATACCTCGTTTCCATAATAAAGCCAACTCGAGTGCACTCAAGTGCTCCCGGGTTAACCTGAATTTTCCAAAACTCAAGTTGAGGCACAACGCGAGTTGGCTAAAAAAAAAAAAAGAAAAAAAAAAACATTTCTAGGCTTTCCTGAGTTTCTCGAGTCATTACGTGAGCTGGACAAGTCTCACTCATGTTATCGCAAGAGGTGGCCAGATAGTAACCAGGTAACCAGATTACTGTGTCATCCTCTAAAAGGTATTGACAGTGTCGACCCAAGGGACTTTTTCAGCCTGAAAAAAGAAACAAGGACCAGGGGTCACAAATGGAGATTAGACAAAGGGGCATTCAGAACAGAAAATAGGAGGCACTTTTTTACACAGAGAATTGTGAGGGTCTGGAATCAACTCCCCAGTAATGTTGTTGAAGCTGACACCCTGGGATCCTTCAAGAAGCTGCTTGATGAGATTCTGGGATCAATAAGCTACTAACAACCAAACGAGCAAGATGGGCCGAATGGCCTCCTCTCGTTTGTAAACTTTCTTATGTTCTTATGTTCTTATTGACATTGTAACATTGTTATCACCAAACACAGCAATGAATACTTTTCCAGAAAATTCACTGCTGGCTGTCTTGTGATATTGGACGCTGTCCTAAAATCACATCTAATCTGTCATAATAGCGGAATATTTTGAGAACCTTTCCGCTTTTGTTATTGTGGTTCTTGATTTTTCCCTACATTGGAGTGCATTCCTACTCACACCCATAGAAAGTAGAACTTGACTTATATTTTGAAACACTTTTTGATTTCGAAAAGATCCTTGAAGCTGACTTTCAATGATCCAATCTCTCCAAACAGTAATCAGTGATAATGTTTCATCATGATTCCACATTGAGTAATGTGCTGTTATGTTAGATAGAAATATAGCTCTGTGCTTCCTGCACTTACACAGCACTGTTTTAAAACAAACCACTGATCTGCAGAAGTCTCACTTTAAGAGAGAAAGTTATTAATTGTTAGGGCAGGTTCTTGAGCAGCTTGAAGAAAACTAGTTCCTTTTTTATTATTATTAATTTTTACAAATTAAATTCAACAATGCATGTCAAACATAAAATAGTTTTGTATTGGTGACATTTAAATATTGCTCTAAGTATCAGCTATGGCCTCTGTTGATAATGACAATGAAAGCTAAGCAATGCATATCATGCAATATGACCATAGTTGTTAGCTTTATTGAGTTTGTCAATGCATTTTTATGTCAAATGTAAGGTAAAACAAGAGCTGACAAATAAAATATTCTCAATGGAAAAATGCATATCTGCCCTTAGAGACATTAATGAGTCTGACTATAGCTTTAACAATATTACAACAATAGGGCCTGCTAATAGCACTAGTGGAGCCACTGAGAGGGTCTCTGGTTCTGCAGACAGTGTGATAGATTCAGGGGCACCTGTTTCACCTTTTGTTTGCCCACCTACACCCAGGGAGGGACCTAAACAAAGTGCCTGTTTCTCACCCCCTGTTGGGGGAGATTGCTGGGTGGCTGTCAGAAGGGGAGCTGAGTCCAGGGTACCTTCATCTCTGTCTCTGAAACTTGCTATTACAAATAGATGTAATACTTTCATTCATCAAAACAAACATGACAGTACTGACAAAGTGCTTCTAGTTGGCGACTGCAGTATATTGTTAGAAATATTATCTCTGTATTTAAATACAATCACAATATTTCTGTTGAATGTTTCCCTTGTGCTACAGTTCTTGATATTTCTGCCCACAAGGATAATGTTGTTGAAAACCATAAACAAGTGTTCACATGAGTGTCCATGTAGGCACTAATGACCGAGAATCTGAGACTAATAAATTACTTTGTCATAAAGTAAAATAATTTGGCAAGAATATTATTGTTTCAGGTCCTCTACTTGTCATTTGGAGGGATGTCAAGCTTTTACTAGACTGTTTTCTCTGAATAACTGGCTACCAGATTGGTGTGCCTCCGAGAATCTGAGTTTCATTGATAACTGGGATAGTTTTTGGGAGAGACCTGGGTTCTTTAAGAAACATGGTCTGCACCCAAATAGGAGAGGATCGATCAGATTGGCGGAAAACGTAAAGAATTCTGTAAAAAATCTTTGACTGAATTTATTACTGAGAGAAGTTATTCACAAATTTTAGCCAAATGATAAAACCTCACAATTGCATTGTTCTGTTCAGGTAGTGTCTGTCTCCCGCTGTCTGTTTCCAGCGGCATCCCGAGGCTCATATTCTGATAATTTAATTAAAATCTAGACAGCGTCACTCTGTGACAATTTAAGTAGCTCTGTATCGACAACTATTTGTTTAGCTTTGTTAAATACAAGATCTCTGGGTAATAAATGTGTCTTAATAAACGACTTCATCTTGGAATCGAATTTAGACATTTTAACTTTGGTTGAGATGTGGCTGAAACAGGATGATACTGCCCTGCTAGTAGAGGCTTCTCTGAATGGGTTCTCTTTTTATAATAATGGGCGTTCTAGAGGACAAGGTGGTGGCATTGCTGTCATTTTTGGTCAGGAGTATGGTTAAGAATGAGAATATGGACGGTTATTCATCATTTGAAATTTTAGCATTCGTGGGACCCATAGAGGGGAATAACCTGAAATTGTGCCAAGTTGCCATATTCGAAACATCTTTATGTGCTTCACAATGCATTCTGCACTGTGCAGAAATAAAATGCATCACACAATATGGGAGGAGTGGCTGACAATATGCGTGATCCTGGTATATTCGAAGGTATGCGCCAAGCACAAAACCAGGTTTTTGACGCGCAGACTAAGGATTGTAAAAGGACTGCATTAACTCCGCGCACACTACCACTCCAGCGTTGACTACAAACAGGCAACAATGGGAAACGTGAGTAGCATGCAGCATGTCCGTCGACATGTGAATGTGAATGATGCAAAGCACACCCAGCAACAGCAACTCCGACATAGGCGAAGATATGCTGAAAGGGTGCATTGGGTTGCCACACATCTGTAAATTAATTGTATAAATACGTCATACACCCATCTTGTGGCCCATTGCTTTATTTGGCTATTCCATAGGTTGCTGTGCATTACGGGTGAGGGGTGGGCAGCTGCAGTTTTCCTGTAATCAGACAAGTGATACGATCAACCAATCAAAGACCTGTATAATCTCTGCAGCAGTCCAATCATATGTTAGCTGAGGCGGGACAAACAGTTCTGTTAACTGTAAATTCTGTCCATTTTTATGCAACTGTCCAGTTTGCTGAATGTCAGTGTTGCTAATTGTACAGAGACTGTTCATTTATTGAGAAATCATAGTAGGCTACAATTAACATTTTAGGAGCGTATTTAGAATTAATTATGATTCCTACAAAAAAATTGCATAAGGATAAAAATCCATTCCGGCAACACTCAAAACCTTACAAACTGGGCTTAATCATGATGTTCAGATGGGTGAGTAGAATAAATAACATAATGCATTTCTGTGCATTGTGTATATAAAAATGCTTGATACATGTTTACTTTGCAGGTGAATGACCTCATTACATTTACAAATCAAAGAGTGTGCTACCACAGTTAAACTTTGTCACGGCACGACTTATATAAAAAAAATCATTACGAAAAAAAGACAGAATCCAAAGTCTTTGTTTTTATTTTACTTCAAAAACATACAGCTATGTCGGATCAGCTGGCCTTTAAAGAAACCTATATAGTATTTCCTTGTGATACAATACTGTCCATATTCAATAAAACAGTGGTGTTATCAGTACATTAATTTGAAAACTCAGGGCCTAGCTATGGAGCCAATTGTGTTTTTGAATGGTCTGCTGTCATATCGGTACATACTGTGGCAACACCAATGATAGCAGCTTGTCACATTGCTAATGGTGACTGTCCATCATTCTGCATTCTCACTTGGCTGTTGTGTGCAGTTGCTATATTGGTAGTGAATGCGCAGACGGTTTTGCGAGGCACAAACAGATTTGCGAATTGCTCAAAAAACTGCTATATTCCAATGTCTCGCAACTGCTTTGTGCCGTTTTGGAATATCTCTCATTTTGTGCCAAAGCAGTATTTTTTTGCGAGGCACAAATTTAGCAAGGGGATTGAGCGAAGATTGAAGATCAGGCCTGTGGTTTGTAGCCAAATTCCTATTCAGGTTGTAGTTATTTATCGTCTTCCAACACTTAATTGTGTTTTTTCTCATCTGAATTTGGTGAAATTTTATCGACACTTGCTGTTAAGAATGATAAGAACTGACAACACCGTGTAACAATTTTTTTTTTTTTTGGTTCCTGGGTAGTAAGTGTTATTTCCTAATTTCTTATGCCTCAAAAGTATAGAAAATGGCTATTATTCCCCACAAACTTTGCTTTTGTGACCAGGACAGTGATATTTCAAAATATCACTATTTCTAATGGGAAAACAGACAAGTGATTGTCTTTTCGTTCACATAAAGTCAGAAAAAAACAACATATGAATCCAAATTAACATGTATTTATACTAAAGTAATACAAAAATGACTACAAAAGATTTAGAAGTGAGTACAGTAGTAGAAGTGATTTAGAAGTGAGTAGTTTTTCGAGATTTACGATTATACTGTATTTACAGTATAATCGTAAATATCGAAAAACTACTCACTTCTAAATCTTTTGTAGTCATTTTTGTATTAATTTAATATAAATGCATGTTAATTTGGATTCATATGTTGTTTTTTTCTGACTTTATGTGAACGAAAAGACAATCATTTGCCCGTTTTCCCATTGGAAATAGTGATATTTTGAAATATCACTGTCCTGGTCACAAAAGCAAAGTTTGTGGGGAATAATAGCATTTTCTATACTTTTGAGGCATAAGCAATTAGGAAATAACACTTACTACCCAGGAGCAAAAATTGTGTTACATAGAGAATTATTGGGAGCATTGTCTGCTTCATCTTACTCAGTCAGGATCGGTTAAAAAGCTGGTGGAAAAACACAGGTGACAGAGCATTTCAGTTATAGGGCCCCAAAATCTGGAATGATCTAAAATATTAACCTACAGTAGTATTTGGCATACATGCTGTATACAACATCTCACTTAATAGTGCAGTTTTAACACAACCATTATTTTTTTTTTTTATTTTGCAAATTTTACAGTTTTTAGCATATACAGTTAATAACAACTTCTGAGCTATTATTATGTATATTGTTTAAAAAAAAAGCAAATATTGCAAATCTTAGCAAGTACAAGACACTTTACAGCAAATACCTACGTGAACAGCTGCCTTAAGTTTTACCACTAAGAGTGCAGAATGTCACATTTCCTTATCTAACCTTGTGCTTTTGTAGCCTTTGTTTAACTATGTCTTTCATTCCCTGTAGTGTATTAGACAGATATCCGCTCTCTTGCTGGATCTTTACCTTGTGCTTCTTCCTGCATTGAAACTCCTGGTGGAACTAAAGATGAGCAACTGAAGACACTGACACTGGGGCAGATAAGCAACATCCATAAAGTTGGTTCTGTTAAATTAATCACTTCTTATCTGCTACCGAAATTAGCATCTTTTTATCTTGAACTCAGCAAAGGGGAACATCCTCTTCATAGAGTCTTCTCTCAAGAGCTGTTTGATGAAAACAGTGCATGGTTATTTGAACAGTAATGATGTACATAGTCATGCCATGTAAAGATATAAACAAATGTAAATCATAGCACAATACTGGAGAAGGGCTTGGAAGTATGACACCATTGATTTTATTTTCCCCAAGTTTCTATTTTCCGTGTATGCATTTATAATACTAATAGTGGATTTGGTATTACAGTTCACTTAAAATTCTGAATTAATTTAAATTAAAAAAGGCCAACTCAGATACAGATTGAATCGTTGCTGTGCGCCTAGGCTTGATTAAATGGGCCATTTTCTACAACATGCTTGGGACATGTTAAAGTAATCGACCCAATCTTAGACTCCAGGACAGTCAAATTGAAACCAGTCGACATACCAAGAAAGGATGTGAAATCTTCAAATTGAAGCTTGGAATATTACCACCTGCCACAAAAAGATCTAGGGTAAAGACTAGAAAAAACAGTTGGCAGCCACCATTACAAAAACCCATTTTTTGAGATAAAATAAGGAACAAAGATGTAACCCAGTCGTTCTGAATTGCTTGTGAAAGGATCCCAAGATATTTATTGATTAAGGGGTTTGTTTGGGCAAAAAAATACCCCTCCCCAGCTGTTTGCCATTGCTTGAAAATGCATACATTTTGGGGTATCACTGCACTTGTGAAGCATTTGCATGAATTTGAAGAATGCGTGATTATCTATTCAGATACCAAGGAATTTAGTGAGAGAGAGAGTGGTGTAAAACATTAAGCAAGATCTTAAGAGTTTGTTGTCCGAACCAAACACAATTCTTTCCACACGGTCATCTGGCCATTTAAATCCAATCAGAGTGCTTGGTTTGTCCAAGCCATTTTATGACACAAGAGAATCACACCCCTAAAGGCATTATCCCTGTAGGGGTGTGATTATCTCATGTTAGTCACACCCTTGGTGTTGTCTTAATGCTTTATGCAATGTTTTAAATCTTAGAACTGAAGCTTTACCCTTTACTTTCATTATTTCTTGTGCATCACCACATTATATGGCACCAATAAAAATAACATCAGAGTATATTATACTAAAAAAATAAATACAACCATTAATAGAGAGATTTTAAAATCTAGTAACTAGCTTTTCTTTCTAGATCTAAATAAATGCAAGGTAATGTCCCATTGTAGATTGATCGGTTTAGTACTTCCAGCATTGCAAAGCAATTCAACCTACCAGAATCGATCATGAGGTATAGATCAGTTTGAATGAAGTCCATCTTTCATATCTTGGCTACCAAGTACAAAACTTCATTTAAATGTATTTTTATACTATGCGGGAGTCCTCTGTGATATAGAAATATTTCTATTATAAGTATAACACAGTATTCTGAATGATGCACTCTGATTTGCAATCACACAACATGTCCTTTTATTAAATAAACAAATAAAAGATTTAAACTAAACAAAACACTCAAAGCAAAAGACACAAGGGCCAAAACAAACAGTGATGACAACAAGTATTGTGCTGGTTATTTCAGCACAAGTAGAAATTATTATTTTTATATTATTGCTTTACCTCCTCTCTCTGACTGTCGTTCTCAACTTCTGAACTCTCTACCCCGTGCAGCCAAAGCTGCAGGTCTTGTATATTCGTGGCCGAGGGATTAACTGGCTATTAATTATCTTGTTAACCCCTTGGCTATACTCTGCACGAGTTTAATAAAAATGCGTGATTGTCAGCTAATTCAATAATTACTAACCAACAGTCACACATTCTCACAAAGCATCTTGATGGTTTAAATGCCAAGAAACCCTCTATCAAATATTTTCTCTTAATGCACGTCAGCCCATATATATATATATATATATATATATATATATATATATATATATATATATATATATATACACACACACACACACACACACACACACACACACACACACACACACACATGCAGTGGTTTGCAGAAGTATTCACCGCCCTGCAAAGTTTTCACATTTTGTTGGCACCTGAGCGTACTCCATGACACTTTCAAATTAGACTTTACATGTAGAATCTACACAAACTAGTCCACATTGATAAAGTTAGAAAATGCATATAGATTATAAATAAGTATGATTTACAGAGAAAAACAGATTAATCTCAGTTGCATAAGTATTCAATCCCTTTGCTACTGCAGCCCTAAATCAGATTAGGTGCAAATGATTTGTTTGAACGGTCAAAAAACTTGTGAAACGGCTTCAGCCTGTGTCTACTCAAAGTGGTTTAACTTGTAGATACTTTCCCTCAGGTATATAAAGACTTTCAAGCTGCAACTCACATAGTGATCCAACAAAGCAACCATGAAGACCAAGAAGCTTTCGAAACAAGTCAGGTGGTAGGGAGGCACAAAGCAGGAGAAGGGTACAAGAACATTTCAAAGGTGCTGATTATCCCTTTCAGCACAGTGAAGTCCATCATCACCAAACAGACAGTACCCAGATCAGATTGCCCTCCCAAAATTAGCAGCCATGCAAGCAGGAAATTGGTTTGAGATGTCACTCTGAAGCCAACAATGAACTTGAGAGATCTGCAAAGTTCTGTGTCTGAGGTGGGAGTCAGTGTTCACACGTCAACAATAAGCCGGTCCATACACAAAGCTGGACTGTATGGACGGGTGGCAAGAAAGAAGCCATTTCTCAAAAAGCCTCATCTTAAAGCATGTAGGGAGTTTGTGAAAAAGCATGTAGATGATACTGCAGACATGAGGAAAAAGGTTTTGTTGTCAGACGAGACAAAAATGTTACTTTTCGGTCTAAATTCCAAGTGTTACGTCTGGCGCAAGCCCAACACTGCACATCACCCAGTCAACACCATCCCAACTGTGAAGCATGGTATTGGCAGCATCATGTTATGGGGATTTTTCTTTTCAGCAGGGATTGGGAAGCTTGTCAGGCTAGAGGGGAGAATGGATGGTGCAAAGTATAGGCGAATTTTTGAGGAAAACCTGTTTGAGTCAGCCACGACTCTGAAACTGGGGAGGAAATTTGACTTGAATCCAATCAAAAATTTATGGCGGGACTTGAAGACTGCAGTCCATCGACGATCCCCAACAAATTTATCAGAACTGGAGCAATTTTCCCGTGAAGAATGGACGTACATTTCAACATCCTACTGTGAAAAGCCACTACAGTTTTTAGTTAAAAAAAAAAAAAAGTTTTAAAAACTGTGCACACATTAGTTGTAATTGAACAAAATGTGACATTATTGGCAGGGGTGAATACTTTTGCAAACCACTATGTGTGTGTGTGTGTGTGTGTGTGTGTGTGTGTGTGTGTGTGTGTATATATATATATATATATATATATATATATATATATATATATATATATATATATATATATATATATATACATATACATATATATATATATATATATATATATATATATATATATATATATATATATATATATATATATAGTACTGTGAAAAAGTATTTGCCCCTGTCTGATTTTCTGCATTTTTGCGTATTTTTGACACTGAATGTTATCAGATCTTCACCCAAAATCTAATATTAGATAAGAGACCCTGAATGAACAAATAACACAAAATTTTGATACTTATTTCATTTATTTATTAAAGAAAATTATGCAACACCTAATGCCCCTGTGTGAAAAAGTAATCGCCCCCTTAGACTCAAAAACTGGTTACGCCACCTTTAGCAGCAATAACTGCAATCAAACACTTCCTATAGTTATTGATCAGTCTCTCACAGTGCCGTGGAGGAATTTTGGCCCACTCCTTTATACAGAACTGCTTAAACTCAGTGACATTTGTGGACTTTCAAGCAAAAACTATTCGTTTCAGGTCCTGCCACAACATCTCAATGGGGTTTAGGTCTAGACTTTGACTAGGTCATTCCAAAATTTTAAATTTCTTTATTTTCAACCATTCTGATGTAGACTTGCTTGTGTGTTTCGGATCATTGTCTTGCTGCATGATCCAGCTGCACTTCAGCTTCAGTTAATGGACAGATGGCCTGATATTCTTCTGTAGAATTCTCTGATACAGAACACAATTCATGGTTCCATCAATGATGGCAAGTCATCCAGGTCCTGATGCAGCAAAGCATCCCCAAATCATATCACTACCACCACCATGCTTGACCGTTGGTACGAGGTTCTTACTGTGGAATGCAGTGTTTGGTTTTCGCCACACATAACAGGGCCCACGTTGGCCAAAAATTTCCATTTTTGACTCATCTGTCCATAGAACATTGTTCCAGAACTCTTGAGGATCATCCAGGTGCTTTTTGGCAAATTGTAGACGAGCATTCATGTTCTTCTTAGTGAGCAGTGGTTTCTGTCTTACTACTCTGCCATGAATCCCATTTTTGCCCAGTGTCTTTCTGATGGTGGAGTCATGAACACTGACCTTAGCCGAGGTGAGAGAGGCCTGTATATCCCAGATTGTTGTTCTAGGTTTCTTTGTGACTCCCTGGACGATTTTACGCCTTGCTCTTGGAGAGATTTAGGCAGGACGTCCATTCGTAGGAAGATTCAGTGACTGTGTGGTTTTGTGGAGCCACAGAGCCTTAGAAATGGCTTTGTAACCCTTTCCAGACTAATAGGCATCAACAACTCTTTTTCCGGAGGTCTTCAGTAATTTCTTTTGATCGTGGCATGATGTGCCTCTAGAACCTGTGTGCTGACAACTTCATTCTGATGGTAAGGGCCAAAGTTAGTCAGATTTATATTAGGCAGGGCTGGCCCTAATCAGGCCTGATTGTTAACCAAAGTATTCAAACAGATAACCCTCGCTATCCCTTTAATTGGGTTGAGTTAACTAGGGGGGCAATAACATTTTTATACCTGAAGATTGCATGTTGCATTACCTTGCACACCAAACAAATGAAAGAAGCACCAAACTTTTGTGTCATTTTTTTCTCTCAGACTCTGGATGACGAGCAGGAAGGAGACTGATCGGAGAGGTTACCAAGAGGCCAATGGCAACTTTGCAAGAGCTACAGGCTTTTATGGCCAAGACTGGTCAAAGTGTACATGTGACAACAATATCCCAAGCACTCCACAAATATGGCCTGTATGGTAGGGTGGCAAAAAGGAAGCCATTACTCAAGAAAGCCCACCTTGAATCCCGTTTGAAGAATGCAAAAAAACATCCAGGAGAGTCATGTGGCAAAAGGTTTCATGGTCTGACAAACAGTTGCTTGAACAGAGCTTGAATAGTTTTGTAAAGAAGAATGGTCAAATATTGCCAAATCTAGGTGTGCAAAGTTGGTAGAGACCTATCCCAACAGACTCACAGCTGTAATTGCTGCCAAAGGTGCTTCCACCAATTATTAACCAAGTTTTAACTCAGGGGTTGGAGACTTATCCAATTACGATCTTTTCAGTTTAGTATTTTTAATATATGATTTTTTTTCTCAATAAAAACTTTTTTCCCCTTAACAGTGTGGAGTATGGTGTGTAGATAAGAGGAAAAAAATCCTCATTTAAACACATGAAACTCTAAGGCACTGACACAACAAAATGTGAAAAAAGTTCAAGAGGTATAGAATTCCATTAATGTAAACAGCATATTCAGAATAAAATAAGTAGTATTCAGAATAAGAATATTAATATAAGGTATGTTGAATATGTAACAATGTTGTGGAATATTAACTAATGCACACACTGTATACCTATTATTATTATTATTATTATTATTATTATTATTATTATTATATTATTATTATTGATTAGTCATTTAGCAGACGATTTTATCCAAAATGAATTGAATATATATACACACACACAGTGCAGAGAAAAAGTTTGTGAACCCCAATGATAATTTTGGTAATTCTGTTGTTTTACCATGATAGTCTTCTTGAATCAAAACCAGTCTTTTCTTAAATATCCAATAGGGTTTATGTTAACCAATTCCATGTCTTTTGAAACAAAATGATGTATGAATTAGAAAAACAATGAGTAGTTAAGATTCAGGGAATGTGAAAAAGTAAGTGAACCCCTGGTTTTATCAGCTCAATTAAGGGGATAATTAGAATCAGGTGTTTAAATAGTTAGGTAGATCTTCAGGGGTGAGTTTGGGAGGCCCCACCCTATGTAAAGATCAGAAACTTTGTTAATTTTTGTCTTCACCATAGAGGTATGTGGAAACATGTCATGCCATGATCAAAAGAAATCTCTGAGGACCTCAGAAAAATAGTTATTGATGCTCATCAGTCTAGAAAGGGTTACAAAACCATTTGTAAGGATTTGGGACTCCACCAATCCACTGTCAGACAGTCTACAAATGGAGAAAGCACAAGACCACAGTAACTCTACCCAGGAGCGGTTGTTCTACCAAAAGTTCTCTAAGAAGAAACCGGAAAATCATCACTGAAGTCACAGAGAATCCCAGAGTAACATCTGCAGGCCACTCTTGCCTTGGCTAATGTGAGTGTTCATGACATACAAGCAGATCTACAAGCAGATCTATTTTTAGAATGGCCCATCCGTTTGAAGATGAATAACTGAGGTTCTAATTGAACAGATTTTCAATAATTTATATAGTTGCTGAATACAGTCTGACATAAAATTAGTGCCCTGATCAGTGAGAATTTCTTTCAGGATTCCCACCCTAGAGAATATTTTTACCAATTAATTTGCTACAGCTACTGCATTCATAGAGCGTGTGAGTGTGAGTGAGTGTTCATGACTCAACTATCAGAAAAAGACTGAACAAGAATGGTGTTCATGGAAGGATAGACAGGAGGAAAACCACTGCTCTCTAAAAAGAACATTGCTGCCCGTCTGAAGTTCGCCAAAGATCAGATAGATGATCTTCTGGAACAATGTTCTCTGGACAGACGAATCAAAGGTAGACATTTTTGGCCTCATTGAGAAACTTTATGTTTTTCCGAAAACCAAACTGTGAGGCGAGAGTTTATTAAATGAATGTCCAGACAGTAAAAACAGAAATAAAATAATTTATTTTTATTATCTATACACAACAAAATAATTAAATAACAAAAGAAAACAAAATGGTGTGAGGGAAGGAGTGCAGGGGTGAAATCCAAAACAGACTGTGAGAACTCGTCTTTAATCGTCTTCGTGGCGAACCATACATAAACAAAAAAAGACAAAAGAAATGTTAGTGTTTTCAAAAAATCCTGCTGCACCAAACTAGTCTCTCCCTCCACCCGTTACTCTGCCTATCTTACTTTCGGACCAACCCCGAACACAGTAGTACGTTCCCTTTAGTATGTAATGTCCAGCCTTTGTAGTCAGTGGAACACCAATCCCCAACTGACAAGTGTCCTTATCCTTCACTTGACTCCAGTGGCTGGAATTTACATACTCGTACTTCCGCTCCTCACCAAGGTGCCGCCCCTCAAAAAGATGACTTTTGCCATGGTCACGAGATCTTGGTAAGGGAAGTCCCGAGTTGGTTTGATGCCATCTACTGTCGGGAGGCTGAATCACAGACCGAAATCCCTTTGACTCATCACAGTAGCCAAAGAGCTATTTGAAGAATTCCTCAACAAAGACACATATATATTTATATACATTCTGCCAATGAAAATTGGAAGACATACTGTAAAAACCATTGTATGTCGATTTTATAGGCACTTTTGCTGATCCCTTAAAATGGGGGAGTGACACATATGCCGGTCAGACATATGAGCCTGTGTGCCTAATATTAAACTACTGTACCAGTGCCACAATGGGGTTACTACAGCCACAGTTATGACTCACACAAGCTTAACTGTCAATAACCTGGTTATTTTTTCAAAACAATTTGAGCTCAAGGGATAGGGATATTGAAGAATCAATTCTCATTACTAAAGAAATCAGGTTGTAATTGCCCTGATGTTTATAATAAGGTCATTAGCGCTGGAGAGAAGCAGTAGTACCTTCAGGTTAACGAATTTGTTAATTGGTTCAACTGTGAATTCAGTTTGTGTTTCACTCCCACATTTAATGAAGGTAACAATGTGGTTAAGAAAAATAGTTTTCATTTTGATTTTAAAGCTATTCTTCTTATAAATACAAAAATACAACCTTAATAAAGCAAGTTATTCTTCTAACTTTTTAAAAGGCTTGTTCTAGACCAAACACTTATGCCTTTAAATTGGAAACATTGATGTTCTATGACTGCACTCTTATAATGGGTTCACTGTAGCTTTAACTATGTGTTCAAAATTATCCATGTTATCATATAAATAAGATCACACATCTAATGTCTTCCCTTTACCTAGATATCATGCTAATGGCAGTAGATGGCACAGAGCAAGGCTTCAGTGTCACATAATGTACCGCTAAGTGGGTTTCTGCAGTAAATTCAGACAAAAATGCACACAAAAGACCTTTGCTTTATTGTTTAGTATTTCCCCAATATTAGTCTAATGTTCCAATAAAATACCCCATGTTAAAGCATACATTAGTACACCCTAGAAAGCTCTGAAATCAATGGAGAGGAACCCTTATGTACTGGGGGTTGCTGTTTATGCATCTAAAAACAGGAAACTGTATCTAATTCACTGTTAATGTCAGAGAAAGACCACATCAGCAGAATTAACTCCTCATTATTCCTCTTGTACACAGATGTTTGCTGTCCTATGAGCCTTTAATATTCCATTAATGTAAACAGCATATTCAGAATAAGAATATTAATATAAGGCATGTTGAATATGTAACAATGTTGTGGAATATTAACTAACACACACTGTATACCAAGTATTATTATTATTATTATTATTATTATTATTATTATTATTATTATTATTATTATTGATTAGTCATTTAGCAGACGCTTTTATCCAAAAATAATTGAAATTGCTGCTGCAGAGTCACTTACAATAGGACCTTGGTTTTAAGTCTAATCTGAAGGACTTCCCTTTCTCTATCCCTGTGCATGTATAAGACCATCATCCTTGTAGTCAGGGTAGGGACCCAGCGTATCGCAAATAATAGAACATTGCTGACAGAACAAATGTATAATGTAAGTATGCAGATTTGTACTCAAACATGTGAAGTTTATACATATTTTAATCTACTCTATTGAAACATGTTATAGGGTGTTATTTATTTTGCTGTTAGCTTAGTTTAAAATAAACAGTTATACAACACATATTGTATAGAAAGATTACTGGAGATGCATTTTATACACTCTAACTGTTATAATAATGCTATTGAATTGAAATTTGCTTCATTTTGTATTTTGATATACTACAGATGCTTCACTAATAGGTGGTTATGAAAATGCAGTTTCCAGTTTATTGGACAGAATAAAGATGCAACCACGCTGCGATTGTCTGTGTAATGTTTGCTTATTATAGTTTATACATTAAGGACACAACCTCAAATTACTCCTGTTAAACTTGCTTTGTTAAACTTATGTAATTCTGTGATTGCACATGCAGGTGTGTATTCTGGATATTTCTATCTGCATGTAAATGTAGAATAATAGTGGGACAGAAAACAGAGTATTCAAAATACTTTTTTTCATTCTAGTTCTGTATGTTGTTCTTTTTAGGGGTTTGCTATGTATACTCCACTATTCCTTCCTATAGTAACTATAGTTTTTTTTTTTTTTTTTTTTTTTGCTTTCAATCATATTTTGATCCAAAAATACAAATATTATTGCACTCCGGCCTATCTTGAAGATTAATGCAAAGATATCAATTGTGAACTTACGGTGACATTTATTTGCCGTGAAATTGTGAAGTTGCTTTGATATTCTCTTCAGTTAGGGCTTGAAATGTATGTATTTCCCCTGTACACAAAGTATATGGCTGTACACTGCAAAAAAACAAACAAACAAGACCTTTTTATTTTATTATGTTACATGTTCCCATGTGTTGCTACAAATGTTTACGTAAGGTGTGTGTTTGAATTTATATTTTTTACATTTTGAACACTTTTGTAAACTTTTAAATTGCATTCCCTGCCTCAAGATTGCTTACCATGTACCTGCATGGACCTCTCAGAACTACATTTCCCATCACCCTCCTGGTAAATCCATCTCAGTTACATAAGTGAGCAGGAGGATGATGGGAAATGTAGTTCTGAGAGGTCCATGCGGTACATGGTAAGCAATCTTGAGGCAGGGAATGCGATTTAAAAGTGTTCAAAATGTAAAATAAAAAACATTAAAACAATAAACATACCTTACGTAAACAGTTGTAGCAACACATGGGAACACAATAAAAAAAAAGGTCCTTATGTACCCTTTAACATAAGGCCACAAAGGGTCTATAAGAAATCTGTTCCACTGTGCTGCTGATCCAACACATTATTTATGCATTTGTTTTATGACACTGACAGCTCTATGCATGGTGAACATTGAAAATATGATTCTGAACTGCTGATTCTAAGCAATGTTCCTCTCCCATTACAAAAACACCGTTCTTTAATATTTCTCCTTAAAACTGCAAACATCACATATTGTTTTTTGGTTGTTCTTAATAGTTTTGTGGAACATTAGTCAATGAGCTGCAGAGCTGTTTATAATATGCATTAGTAAACAACCTCACATAGCAGTGATTTACTTTTCTGTCGCCATGTGGAAATAACAACATAAGCAATGTGGTAGAAGTGATGCACAGCAGATGACAGCCTATGTGAGGCTAAAGCTGTGCTATAAACAACATCTGAAAATAAAATAATGTAGCCTTTCGCTTTAAATTGCAAATCAGATTTCTCTCAAATTTTTATATCTATCTATCTATCTATCTATCTATCTATCTATCTATATATATATATATATATATATATATATATATATATATATATATATATATATATATGCATTTATATAGCGCTTCTATATAGCACTTTTTATAAGCACTGTACAGTACATAGCAGAAAAAAACACAGTATATTTGTATAGCATTTCACACATACAACTGCCATAATGAGACCATTTAAATGACATATTTAAATTTCAATAACAGAATACACATAACACTAAAGCAGCAATTTACATTAAAATCCACTAAGATAAGAAAGCCATTTTATAAAAGTGCGTTTTTAGTCTTGACTTGAAAACTGTAATGGTCGTAGCTTCCCTGATAAATGAAGGCAAAGTATTCCATAATTTAGGAACTCTGCAAGAAAAAGCTGTAACTCCAGCAAATAAGTAGGTGCTAATCCATTCAGGGCCTTTTAAGTTAGCAACAAAATCTTAAAATTAATTTTATACTTGGGAGGCAGTATGGTAGCACCACTATAGTTAGGGTTGAGTAGGCAGTTAAATGTCAAACCCCAATTTCTGTACTTTAATAACGTTGACCCCTTTCAATGGATTTGCAAAACAAAATTAGATATGTGGATCCCTTTGGTTAGATCTCTTTCTGTGGTCTAATTCGTTCTACTCAGTTAGGCGGATTCCAAGATTCAGATAGTGAAAAAAAAAGTAAAATCTGTTCTTTTTGCTCTTTTTACAATGCTTTTATTATTATCCAAGGAACCAGTTGGCAGTTGATGGTTGTTTTACAAGGGAGGAAGGGGTGATGGGTTAACATTGGCATTTATAGTAACATGGATAGGTGAAAAGGGAGCACTTTGACAACAGGACGCCCATACGACAGATGTATGATAATGATGTTGTCACCTGCAAAAATGGAAGTGTACAAGGTACACTGTTTTGAAACTGTGTTTACATGGGTGAGTAGAATGTGCTGTGTCATGTCAGTTTGAGAGTTTTTCAGTGTTATGCTCGATGAGACACAGAATACATGTTAACACTAGAACTGCTACGCTAGTCATTTTGACGGTTTTCACTTTTAAAATTAAAATTGCTCTGCGTGTGTTAAAGATCCACAGTTGTCTGTTCTTGACTTTTCCTAAATACATGTATTAAATACCCTGACCACATTTGAAAGTCAGAATTGGAAAAATAAAAAAAAAAGTTATAAGCACTTCTACCTAGAACCACCAAAAGTATTCATTTTGACAGCTTGTTACAAAACATGCTTTTATTGTCAATATAACCTACACTATGCTATTTTTTTGTATGTATACAAGCCAGTTTGTTATGCTCCGCTGAGAATACAGCAGTATTTGAATAGAATATTGCTATTGAAGTCTAGATATGTGTTATCTAAATCTCTATTGTAATCCTATCAATTCCTTGGAGAACTGTTGTTTGGCTGTCTATGTGAGCATATAGTCTACTGTCTTATAATATTACTATTACAAGAATTATTTGAGAAATCTTGAGATTTCTCAAAAAATTATTTTGTAAATAATTACTTTCTTTTTACAATTTTGTATGTACATATAACAGTTTACACAATATCTTCTTTTGAAATGTTTACTGTATTATAGTTTTTAATTTTTTATGTTATGCATTAATTATATGCACTAATTTAGAAAAAAAAAACTTTTATGTTATTTTTGTAATTATTTTGTGTTTACAATTTTGTATGTATATATAGCAGTTTACATATTTTTACACAATATATTCTTTTGAAATGTTTATTTTTTATAACTTTTCATTTTTTCACATCATGCATTATAAGCGCTGATTTCGAAAATAAAGCCTTTTATGTTTATATATATATATATATATATATATATATATATATATATATATATATATATATATATATATATATATATATGGTGTTTCTGCTATGCAAATGTTAGCTATAATGTTCATAAATAAAAATTCTGGGTTGTATCTGGTAGTTTGTGTTTTATTTTCTTAACGAAGCTGTTTAAAAAGTACCCGTCAAAATGACTACCTCTGGCGGTTCTAGGTAGTAGCATAAACCCGGCGATTCTATTGTTAATGGAAGAGATAGCCTCACCGTCACAGTTGTGCTGTATATGTTGTACTGTAATACCAGTATGTTCTGTATTCTCCAGTGTTTTAGGACTATGTTGGCAGAGAGCACACACATGCGTTCTGTAAATATGGGAGGGAGGGAATGCAGAGTTAGGGGTAAAAACCCCAACATCGCATTTCCCTACTTTTGTCATTTTAATATCAAACCTAACTGATGCATTAACAAAGATTTTTGCAAAGAACACACACACACACACATAGATAGATAGATAGATAGATAGATAGATAGATAGATAGATAGATAGATAGATAGATATTAGAGCTGTCAATTGATTACAGTTGTTGATCAGATAATTTATGGGCATTAGTTGATTACAGGAGGAACCTCAAAATGGAGTGAGGTAACCAGTGGAGTAACACAGGGATCAGTATTAGGTCCTCTGCTATTCCTAATCTACATTAAGGACTTAGATTCTGCTATATTATGCAAACTTGTTAAATTTGCAGACGACACAAAAAAAGGAAGAGTGGCAAACACTGTTGCAGCAGCAAAGGTTATTCAAAATGATCTAGACAGCATTCAGAACTGGGCAGACACATACCAAATGACATTCAATAGAAAAAAAAGTGTAAGGTACTGTACACGTACAATACAAATGTGCATTATAAAAACCATATGGGAGATACTAAAATTGAAGACGTAATCTATGAAACAGACCTTCGAGTTTATGTTGACTCAATAGAAAGTAATAAAATAAAAATAAGCCAATGGGAATTTGGTCTGTTTCAAAGCATTTTTATTGTTATTTTTCTTTTAGTAAATGTAAGACATTTTCACAGAACACCAGTTGATTACATAGCTACGTACTTGGCTTCCTTCTTGTACTTCTGAATCTAGCAGAACCTGAGGCACCGAAGAGATTAAGCTGTTCGGACTATTGTTACAGGTGAGAAAACTGTGGCTATTGACAAGTGATTGCTTAACATGCTGTCGTGGTCACAAATCAAAGAAAGTAATTCCACATAATCACCTCTATTTTAAGAATTGGTGCCATCATGTATTTCTGGTGTACACCTCTTGTACCATTTTTTTCTGAGAAAGTTCTTTGGAATTTGGAGTATTGGTTAAATTCATAGTTATGTTCTGCCTCTGCTCACTCATGATTGGACACCTGTATAACAAAGGCAGGGTATAAATACCTTCAAGTGTTTATGTCCCACCTCCGCTCACTTGTGACTGGACTGAAGTGGAGAAAATGCAGATCTTCTATTGGTTGATTTAATTTTATGTACAAAATAGAACTGAATGACTAGCAATCAACTCTGTAGTTGATTAATCGATCCAATTTAATCTATGAATTGGAACAGCCCTAATAATATATATGAGTGTACAAAACATTAGGAACACCTTCCTAATATTGAGTTGCACCCCCTTTTGCCCTCAGAACAGCTTCAATTCGTCGGGGTATGGACTCTACAAGGTGTCGAAAGCATTCCACAGGGATGCTGGCCCATGTTGACTCCAATGCTTTCCACAGTTGAATCAAGTTGGCAGGTAGTGGATCTCTACTCCGAATAGCTCATTCCACCTGATCCCACAGATGCTCAATTGAATTGAGATCTGGGGACTGAGCAGGCCACTGCAGTAAGTTGAATTCACTGTCATGTTCGTGAAAGCATTCCTGTACAATCCTAGCCTTGTGACATGGGGCATTATCCTGCTGAAAAAATCCATTAGCAGATGGGTACCCTGCTGCCATGAAGGGATGCACCTGATTGGCAGTGAAGTTCAGATATCCTATGGCATTAAAACATTGCACCACTTTTATCAAGGGGCATGAAAACACACCCCACATCATTACACGCATAAGAGCAAAAGAAAGTTTACAAACGAGAGGAGGCCATTTGGCCTATCTTGCTTGTTTGGTTGTTAGTAGCTTATTGATCCCAGAATCTCATCAAGCAGCTTCTTGAAGGATCCCAGGGTGTCAGCTTCAACAACATTACTGGGGAGCTGATTCCAGACCCTCACGATTCTCTGTGTAAAAAAGTACCTCCTATTTTCTGTTCTGAATGCCCCTTTGTCTAATCTCCATTTGTGACCCCTGGTCCTTGTTTCTTTTTTCAGGTCGAAAAAGTCCCTTGGGTTGACATTGTCAATACCTTTTAGAATGTTTAATGATTAAATAACAAAAGAAAACAAAATGGTGTGAGGGAAGGAGTGCAGGGGTGAAATCCAAAACAAACCGTGATGACTCGTCTTTAATTGTCTTCGTGGCGACCCATACATAAACAAAAAAAGACAAAAGAAATGTTAGTGTTTTTTGTTTTAAAAATCCCGCTGCACCAAACTAGTCTCTCCCTCCACCCGTTACTCCTCCTATTTTACTTTCGGACCAACCCCGAACACAGTAGTACATTCCCTTTAGTATGTAATGTCCTGCCTCTGTAGTCAGTGGAACACCAATCCTCAACTGACAAGTGTCCTTATCCTTCACTTGACTCCAGTGGCTGGAATTTACATACTCGTACTTCCGCCCCTCACCAAGGTGCCGCCCCTCAAAAGATGACTTTTGCCATGGTCACGAGATCTTGGTAAGGGAAGTCCCGAGTTGGTTTGATGCCATCTACTGTCGGGAGGCTGAATCACAGACCGAAAACCCTTTGACTCATCACACTAATGCATTGCACAGTTTTAACATTACTTCCCTTGATTTAAATTCAACACTTTTCACAATGTATCCGAGCATCGTGTTGGCCTTTTTTATAGTTTCCCCAGATTGTCTAGATGATTTCCGAGTCAACAAAAACTCCTATGTCCTTTTCATAGAGTCCTTCTTTAATTTCAGTATCTCCCATATGATATTTATAATGCACATTTTTATTTCCTGCGTGCAGTACCTTACACTTTTCTCTATTAAATGTCATTTGCCATGTGTATGCCAAGTTCTGAATCTTGTCTAGATCATTTTGAATGACCTTTGCTGCTGCAACAGTGTTTGTCACTCCTATTTTTGTGTCGTCTGTGAATTTAACAAGTTTGCTTATTATACCAGAATCTAAATCATTAACGTAGATTAGGAATAGCAGGGGACCTAATACTGATCCCTGTGGCACTCCACTAGTTACCACACTCCATTCTGAGGTTTCTCCTCTAATCAGTACTTTCTGTTTTCTACATGTTAACCACTTCTTAATCCATGTACATGTGTTTCCTTAAATCCCAACTGCGTTAAGTTTGAGAAATAATCTTTTGTGCGGGACTTTGTCAAAAGCTTTCTGGAAATCTAAATAAACCATGTCATATGCTTTGCAATTATCCATTATCGATGTTGCATCCTCAAAAAAATCAAGCAAGTTAGTTAGACACGATCTCCCTTTCCTAAAACCATGTTGACTGTCTCCCAGTACCCTGTTACCATATAGGTAATTTTCCATTTTGGATCTTATTATAGTTTCCATAAGTTTGCATATAATAGAAGTCAGGCTTACTGGTCTGTAGTTACCTGGTTCAGTTTTGTTTCCCTTTTTGTGGATCGGTATTACGTTTTCAATTTTCCAGTCTGTCGGTACAACCAATGTGTCAAGAGACTGTTGCATGATCTTAATTAGCGGTTTGTAAATAACTTCATCATTTCTGTGAGTACTACTGGGAAGATCTCATCCGACCCAGGGGATTTGTTTATTTTAAGACCTCCTAGTCCCTTTAACACTTCTGCCTCAGTTATGCTAAAGTTATTTAAAACTGGATAGGAACTGGTTGACATGTGGGGCATGTTGTCCGTATCCTCCTTTGTAAAAACTTGTGAAAAGTAATCATTTAATATATTTGCTATTTTTTTTCTTCATCTATGATTTTGCCATTTGTATCTCTTAGACATTTAACCTCCTCTTTGAATGTTCTTTTGCTGTTGTAATATTGGAAAAACATTTTGGAATTGGTTTTAGCTCCCTTAGCAATGTTCATTTCTATTTCTCTCTTGGCCTTTCTAACTTCCTTTTTGACTTGCATTTGCAGTTCCGTGTACTCTTTCTGTGTACTTTGTTTTTGGTCCCTTTTTAACATTCCATAAAGTGTCTTTTTTTGCTGAATATTTTTTAATTGATCTAAACCATTTTGGCAATTTACTTTTACATTTAAATTTGTCTACTTTAGGGATGTAATTGTTTTGCGCCTCTAGTACTACATTTTTGAAGAACAGCCATCCTTTTTCCGTGGATATTTTCTCTATTTTACTCCAATCTACTTCTGTTAGTCTTTGTTTCATACCTTCATAGTTCGCTTTTCTAAAATTGCAGACCTTAGCTTTAGTCATTACTTTTGGGGTTTTAAAAAGCACTTCAAATGAGACCATGTTGTGGTCTGAGTTTGCTAATGGTTCTCTGACCTCTGTTTTAGTTAATCTGTGTTCATTATTTGAAAAGATTAAATCAAGGCATGCCTCCCCTATAGTCTGTGCCTTGACAAATTGTGTTAGGAAGCAATCATTTGTCACTTCCACCATTTCAATTTCATTCGTCGTGCTACCCACCAGGTTTTCCCATTTTATATGGGGGAAGTTGAAATCCCCCATTAGTATGGCTGTTCCTTTACTACACACATTTCTAATGTCACGTGGCATGATGAATGCATGTACTCGTGTGGTTTTCTCCTTAGGCCCTAATCCTCCCATCAGCATGAAACAGCAGGAACCGGGATTCATCAGACGAGGCAATGTTTTTCCAATCCTCCAGTGTCTAGTGTTCTTTAGCCCACTGCAACCACAGTTTCTTGTGTTTTGTTGAAAGAAGTGGAACTCTGTTAGGTCGTTGGCTGCCATACCCCATTCCTGTCAATGTACGACAAGTTGTGCATTCTTTTATGGGTCATTCGGCACCAATGTTGTACTGGACTGTCAGTTGACTAACTGTAGCCCGTTTGTTGATCTGCACAATTCGTGTCAACCTCCTTTGGCCTCTTTCATCAATGAACCGTTTTTGACTACTGGCCTGCCGTTGGCTGGATGTCCTTTGGGTGGTGGCCCATCCTTGATATACACGGGAAACTGCTGAGTGTGAAAAACCCAGCAGCACTGCAGTTCTTGACATACTCAAACCGGTGTGTCTGGCACCTACTACTCCGTTCAAAGGCACTTAAATCTTTTGTTTTGCCCATTTACCCTCTGAATGGCACACATACACAATCCATGTCTCAATTGTGTCAAGGCTTAAAAATCCTTCTTTAACCTGTCTCCCCTTCATCTACACTGACTGAAGTGGATTTAACAGGTTACATCAATAAGGGATCATAGCTTTCACCTGGATTCACCTCATCAGTCTATTTCATGGAAAGAACAGGTGTTCGTAATGTTTTGTACACTCAGTGATTATATATATATATATATATATATATATATATATATATATATATATATATATATATATATATATATATATATATATATACCGTTAGAGACAATGTAAACAAACTGGTTTGTAAACAAAGTATTTAATGTGAAGTGCTTGAGATTAAAACTAAAGATGGGTTAATTAATTGATAATACTGTGTTAAATAAGGGAGTCTAGATGTAATTAAGCCTGGTTTAAATAAGTTGTGTTTAGTAGAGACCATACTGGGGAGGGCAATATGACCCAGTAGTGATTACTGGAGTCAGGACCAACTTCAGGTTTAGTCAAAAGAGTAATTAGTGGATTAATTAGTTAAGTTTAAAAGGGTGTGAGTGTGTATGTTTCGTGTGGGTGATGGTTGGAGTTTGGTGAGTAAGCTGGCTATTGTGAGTATTGTGGAAACGGGACAATGAACTATTGGAAATGTTTTTGGATTACGATTTGGTATTGGTGACAAGGTAACAGGCTTACCCTGCCTTGTCATTAGTTAGGGAAACGTTTGTTTAATTAGGGCCCGAGATCGGGTTAGGTTTGGTTTTGTTTATTTATTTGTTTTGTGTATTTATTTGGAGAAGAAAAACGTGTGATCAGAGGGCAATCTGTCACTATATATATATATATATATGTATATAATTATTATTTATCATCTCATTCATACTAATAAAACAGGGCTTATAGTGTTTAATGTCGGAGAGTGTGGGAGGAAATGAAGGTATAAAGGCTTTCTTATGTGTCATCGATCAATCATAAGTAGAAATGACCTTGGACTAAATTTTTTGTTTATGGTCATTTGATGGAATTTGAAGCATTTGACGGTGAGATTTAACTATAAGTCTTGTATGATTTATTCTTAAATTGTTTAAAGGTTTTATTTAGAAGTTTTTTGAGCTGTTTGGGAATTTCATGAGCTTCTATAACCTTCATCTGCTCAAAGGTGTTGTATTACCACTGCTGCAAAATCCATATCTATTGAATTGTGCAGATTGGATTTTTAAACTGATATCCTTTACTGAAAGAAATACCTTACAATGAAGACAAAATTAAAGCAGAGCCATACAGTAGAGCAGTTCATGCTATATTTTATGATGGATGAAGAATGTTGTTCTTTTTTCATTGTGTATATTTGTAATAATGTATTGGTTTTTGCAGAGGCTCATGATCTTGCCAAAAGCATCTCTTCAATATTTCAAGAACTGTGACAAGACATAGCTAACATGACCTTTTGCCAGCAAGCTAAATATAACACTGCACCTCCAGCTGTGCCACAGTAATACTATATATTGTTGTTTTAAAATTATTATTGACACAATTTATACCCACATAACATATACTACTGACATAAACTAAAAGAAAGAATATTTGCACCGTGAAAATATACAGATTAGAGAGAGGAGAGAGGATAGTTTTTGACTGGGTTTTATTTTCAGTTTCCAAATTCTAATCACTTACAGATAACTTTACAAGAAACTGTTCAATTGAACGCCAACATGCCCAGAAAGAGGTAGTAGGTTACAAATTTGCTTGGTAGGTTACCAACTTTTGTTTTTGTAACAATATATTCACAGTAAGACTTTACTACTTTTCTACCCCCCCACCCCCCTTGCTATTTTGTAAATCAATATTGTAGCTGAGCTGCATTTTCACTGCAAGAAGTCCAAGCAAGTTGCCAGCCACAGGTTTCACCTCATCTGAGTGACATGGCTGTGTTTTAAGGCTGTGAAAACAAATTTCTTCTGCTGCATCTGCACTTGATTTTGCACAAGATCTCTACCATCTTAAGACTTAACTAACTTTGTGCTTTCCTTTCATAGTTAATAATTATGCTTAGCAAGCTGACTACAATAGCCTATTTTTTTTTTTTTTTTACTCATTTCTACATATAATGCTTTGATTTGAGTTTGATCTTCAGTGCATAATACATTTGTTCAAAGCAGGGACTATAATTTTGGTGTACAATAGAAAGACCACCACAATAAATACTGTATGACACTACAGATCATTCTACCTTCTTTGTTCTCTATCCTAGGCTTAAATGCTAGGTGTTGCATCTAATTTGGTGATATTTATCTATTTCAGCACTTACTAGATATTTGTATATTTATTTGAATGGATATGCTGCTAAATGTAATGAACAATGGAAGCCATAAGCTTGGAGCTTAAATTAAATTCCAGTTTATTTCAGGAACTCCCAATTCAGTTACATAAATCTTCACAAGAATATATACTGATATGGTACTTTGTATTCGTTTCAAAGGTACAAGCTCTAATTTGAGGGTTCATCACAATGGTTAATTGTTATTCAATTATACGCACCCCCTCTCACCATTTCACCCTCTCCTTGGCGCAGATAATTGAAATCCTCTTGCCATTGGTACAAAAGAAGAAACACAAAATCCTGTGTCTTCCCTATTTTGCTGAAGATAATTTTTGTTCTTCTCTTTCCTATAGTGTCCTGCAAATGTGGTCTGCAGTTTGTAGTGTTACCTTACATTTAACTGCAATACAGTTAAAATAAATATACTGTATATGTATATATGGATTTAAAAACCTTAAGCAATACAGTTTTTTTTTTTAAAGCAGTCAGATTGCAGTCTTATGTGATAAATCATGGTTTTGACCATTAATTAGAAAAGGTGCATTCAGTCAATAAGGTCTCTGGCGTGGTCTCACCTCTAAAGGGTAGTTCAGACTTAACACAAGCCGTAAAAAGGAAGTCAACATGTCTCATGAAATGTAGCTGGAAAAAACTAGAACTGTATTGGGATATACTGTATTTCACTTCTATTGTTTGGAACAAGTATTTTTGGACTGCCTTAGTTGTTTAAGGACATATACTTAAAGTTCTGCATCTGTCTTTGTGTTAAACACACAATTAAATGTTACAAATAATTGATTTTCTGGTGGAGTAAGAGAGTTGAAACTGTTGTAGCTTTCAGTTAGACCACTGTGATCTTAAGGTAAGGAGACAGAAACTGGCTACATATTTAACATTAAGTAACATTTTCCTTCTTTTTAAGGTTGAATTAAATTGTGACGCTGAACTTATCTCTCTGCTTCTGGATGCCAAATTAGTTGTGAAATGCATGGACCCCCACTTCATCAACCACCTTCTCCTCAGCCACGAGGAGGGAGGCTGGAGTGTGGAAGACATAGCCAAACAGCTGCAGCAAGAGGAATATATGGCTGAAGCAGGGTCACTATTTATCCTACAGAGGAACACACCCAGCTCTTACCACCTTTATTACTGCTCTCAATGCTATTAAAAGATGGCTTTAGCTAACCCTAGGAGGTATTTTTTTTTTATTTCAAAAGTGCCTCACTATCATAATTACCGAATAATCTGGCATTAAGTATAACCATTAACTGGAAAATGCAGCTTTTGATTGAACTGCGAAGAAATTAAACGCATTTTAGATCAAAGTGATTTTACAGCTGTCACACTTGTTTATAAAACATGAATATAGCATTTTCTTTTAACTGTTTAGCGTGCTATTCTGTTGGAAGCCACTTAAAACCTATACATATTTGTAAAGTAATGTTAACCAATCTGATTATATATACATCTAGTACTTGATACAAGTAGTTCAATACTTCATTTAAATCCACTACCCTTGGAATTGGTGTTTATAACATTCTGGGGTTTAACTTGTCTTGATCTATACTAGAGGACTGAATATCCCTCATGCGGAAAAAATAAGCAGAGAAAGAGGCAGCGTATTTATCACTCCTGTTTCAAAATATTGTCATGCATGTCACATGTGTGTTGCACCTCAATTCTGACCCATTCCTTTGTGAAGCATTTATTGGGATGTATTTATTAAGAGGAAAAGTTGAGCACTGATTTATGTGAATTGCAATACAGTCTGACATTAAACAAATACAGTGGGATTTTTTGTTCACTTAATGGTTTGTCCCTCATTCATCAAAATCAGAGTTGACCCCTATTACCTACATCCACATGTTAAAATGTAAATGTGACATTCACATGTAAATACAAAAGGACTAGTACCTAATTTTACCAGCAGATTGTCATTCTCTGAATAACTTGTGCTAAAGAATACCCTAACCAAGGTTTGTCATACCTATATTTTGTTGCGTATTATAAATAAATGTAATGTTTTTTCAACACACTTCTGAAATCAAGAAATATGTTCTTAAATGACTAAGTATGCATTAACAGAAAATATGATACTAGATACAGTAGTCCATATGTCGGCACACCTCCTAAGAGAACACCCTTGTGGTGAAACTGAATTTTCCCATTGTAAATGCTCCGACTAAAGGAACAGGAACTTTGCTTAAAAGAACATCTTCTTGGCTCTGATAGCCTATTGCTTTTCTTTTACTTATTCAGTTCATTTCATATGTTGATGCACGTGTGTTATGACAAGTAATACATATTTATTTATTTATTTATTTATTGATTGATTGATTGATTGATTGATTGATTCATAGTGTGTCTTCTGCCTAACTCTTAGAACCTGAGACTACAGTATTCTGATTTGCAAGAACAGAAGCGGCACAAGTTTGGGAAAAAATAAGGAGGTAAAGGTGCTGTAAAACCAGCTTGACTGGTTGTTGGTAAAATAATACTGTAGGTAGATGGGAGCTTTCACAGTAACATTGCCAATCCACATAAATAACAGAACATCCTTCCAGCTGGGTTAGCAATGGCTAAAGGCCACTATATAGAGGTTTTAGCATGACTGATTGTTCAGTCACAAGGAAATAAATAATCTTAAAACTAAAGCTGTTTGTTTGGACATTGGGTTACTATAGCTGTAAATTGTTACATGGTTTGAGGATTGTGGCACAGTAATCCATCGCGTATCTGCCCTAACCATTTATCCGCCATGATCAACCTCTTCAGTAATGTTAGTTTATTATTGAACAAAGCAGATTAGTTCAGATATTGTAGATCCTAGCAATGTTTTCGTACACTGTGTTGTATGTGCTCCGTGCGCTGCCATTGCTGGTGGTGTCATGTAAGCTGTTCAGTGTGTTGATATGTAAATAAATCCGGTTCACCTGCGTACAACTTCAACCTCCGTCTCTTTCTCCTGCCTGTCACTCAGCAGCAAATGCACGCACCCACACAACAGATGACTACTCTGTCACAAGCAGTAATACCCTGTATCTTTCTAAACAAGGGATTTAGGGGAGCTCCCTAATAAAAGCTGAATCTCAAAGCAATAATTGTGTGAATATAGTAATTGTTACAGCTGTGTATAATGGGATTTAAAACAGGATTCATTCATCCGACTTTTTACATATCCGCCCTTACTGTGGTCCCACCGCAGTCGTTTATGCGACGGATTACGGTATTTACTACTGTGTGGGAATTTGTAGCTAGCCTCTACCTTGGGGCCAGTTTCTCAGTATCTGTGGATTAGGTGATATGCCAATCAGTAGGGAAGTGCATCACCACATGATAGGTCATTGGGGAGGGACCCTTGCTAAATGAGTCCACTATCAATATGTTTGCTTTGGGATGCATCATTATGGGTATACATGGAAGAGTTTGAGATCTAGCTGGCACTTTGAATGTGACGGACTGAGCTTATTACTGTCAAAATCACATCTTAGAGATAAAGTTATGACTATAACGAACCCCAGTTTTTAGCGATCCCAACAGTAAGAACCAATATTTTCAATGCAAATTAGCACTATTACAACAGTCTCTTACCAAGATCAAACCGGATTCAAAGTTTTCAGTACTGACTGACACTGAACTTTCTCCAGTGTGAATATGTTATTCTCTCACTGAAAACAAAGACCACAGTTAGCTAATTTAAAGATAACCTATTGTAGTGTGAATCATGTTTGATGTATGCAATCGTTGCCTGTCCGCCATCTTAACACAAACTGTAACCCCGCAACTGCAAACAGTGCATTGAGAAAATGACAAATATAAAGCCATCTAAGCTAGATAATTTTTTCAGGAGAATGGACATGTATTTATTGTATTCAGCATGCAAGTGTACATTCTTTGCTTTAAAATGTGTTTACTGTTTTCTTTTAAACATACCATTTAAATGTTGGTCAATGTGAAGTAATCTTCATGGAAGTACTATATGTTGATATTCAATTCAAATGGCACGTTCGTCATTATTCTGATGCAGCAAATTGCCAAACCCTATTTTCATGAACTTCCTGATATAATGAATATTTCTCAGGACCCATGGCGGTTCGTTGAAGTGAAGTTAGCCTGTATTATTAATAATACCTGCCACGGGTTTGGACTGAGCTCTTAAAATGTCAATAATGCTTCTGAAAAAAATAAATTGGAAGGCACATTTTTTATGTAACCTACTGGATAACTGATACCCTGCACAAATGAGATTTAGTATACTAAGAGCATTCTATGGCAAACCACAATGTAATATATTTTCTTCATACTGTACCTAAAATGAGAAATTACTTTATTTTGCTTAATAGTTTCCAAATCAAATTGTTGGTTTAATGGTGTGCAGTGATTTAAGAAACAGCTCCAATCTAAATCATTGTACAATTACCAAATGGTCTTTGTCAAAAATTCTTCATAGCTTAAAGTGTGTCAAATAGTACCCCAAAAGAATTGCACAACAAAATGTATATTGGTGAACAAGGTTCAAAACGCAAATCAAGTTGTTTTCCCATATTTTCACATAGACAGCAATCGTGCATTTTTTGGAAATGTTTTATGAATATAACTACAGTAAATGAAGCTCAGCTGCAACATTTTCTGCATGGCAAAGATTCCTAAATCACAGTGCAAAGTCCCTGTGCAGTAAGCCAGCAAGCATCAGAAAAACCTCCATTCTATATAACTCAATTCCTAACCCCCCCAAGGAACTGAGTGCGTCATTATTCCAAGACCAACATGCTAGCATAAGAGCTGTTCCCTTCAGTCTTAGCATGGAGCCAATTGGATTGACAAGGGTTATAAAAGCAAACCTGGAGTGCTATAAGCCACCTGCAGGTTAATGCACCAGGTTTTAGAAAACTATTTAAAGGCTGCTTTATCAAGGAAGGGGCTTGAGTACGCAATGTGCCTCATACTGAAGTCAATACCATGATTTTTATTTAGTTTACTTATATGATTTGTATATCTGTTAAAAAAAAAGAAATATGTTTGATCTCTGAAAATCAACCCCACTGCTTATGTATCGCAATAGTTTCTTTTACTAAATAAATGAGAAACTAGCTATAAGACTATGAAAAATGTTGAATATGGCATGATGTACTATCAAAGATACCTTGGTGTTAAACTCCTCAGATGTAGAAAAGAATGCTATTTTTTAAAAATAATTCTACCATTGACAGGTACTGTACAACATTACCACCATTACACTGGCAGTGTTTACTAGTAGTTTCCTTTATAACAAAGATGTATAGATTATTTTTGCATGCAAAACTTTAGATAATCAATGCTGTAAAAATAGAAAGAGACAGCATGTTTTTAGGTAAAAATAAAACGATATCTTTGTTTAAATACTCACAGTTCATTCTGTGGTAGAGACCCACTCGGCACTAGCCAAAAATGTCTGCAATTTCTTCTTCTGTTGACTTCCTCTCTTAGATTTTGAACTTGCCCTCATAAATGTCAAAGGGTCCAAGGGCAAATCTGGAATAAAAAGAAAAATGGAGGGAAAATGTTTTTGCAGAAGTGTTTACTATTTGGCCTCTCTTGCTTTAACCCAGAAAAACAACACTGATGCAGTTAAATGTGGTGGAATCATTGGAAGGAGTGAAACATCTGTCTGCATGTTTCTTCCAAATATTATGTTTTAAAATAAATAATCAGTGTTTTCCATGATTATTATTTCAAATAAAATGTGAGGACTTGCAGTACACTGGGAATGGCAGTGCACTGAAGGTAAGATATATGGAATTGTGTATTAGCCTTGTAAACTTCAAGGCTTGTAATATTGCCTGAAGGACGTTGTGTAAAAATGGTACAATCAGTCACTAAGGACAGCCCACAGCTTATCAATAACAGAACTTATATAGTCCAGGACGAATCACAATTCTAACACTTTTGCCACTATTACAACACATGTGGTGTACAGTCTGTGTAAAGTGATACAATATAAGGACAGCCCACAGTATATGTGTGTAACTATGTCTGACAAATCTAATCATATGTACAATGTATGATTAGATATCTATATATAATATAGATATAGATATTATATATATATATATATATATATATATAGATAGATAGATAGATAGATATAAATATAGCTATATATAGATATAGATTACCCATCATCTCTATTTGAGATCCTGGAATTTAAATGCTTTGGGCAGTATATTTAAAGCTGTACCATGATTCATTCCAAATATCATTTAATTAATTTGGCATTTGCATTCAATTTATACTTGTTTTCAAAACTATACCTTTTTTTAATTTAATTCAATTTGATTACCTAGTTTAATATGGTTTTCTCCAGCTGCTAGTTCTTGGTGTCATCAATTGTATACACAGTGAGTTTATACAGAAGTGCTGAGTGCTAATTTGGTGCTCTAATGGAAGTGTTCGGCTGCTAACTGCTCATTTTTTCTAATAAGAGCTAAAAGATGCATGAGGGTATGGGGGAGTTATTTTTTATATGTAATGGAATCATAACACTTGAACCTATGCTATTATTATTATTATTGTTTGGGTGAACAACAGTTAATGGTATATCAGTGTTAAACACTGTACACAGAAGCCTGACAGACAACATCTCCCAGGACTACAGGGAGTCTAATGAAACTCACCCTCCCACCTCCCGAAAGTTATAGGAAAGCTCACTGACTAATTTATAGAATTTTTGCTGTAAAAACCAACTGTAGCAGGATAGCATCACGGCCCAAGCTGTTACCGACAGGAAGGAGACTCAGAGGCTGGAAAGCTGCAGTTAAAATGTTGTTTACACACGATTATTAACACAAAATAAACAAAACAAGACCAAAATAAAGCACTGACTGTTCTTCCTCCTAAACTCCTCCAACAAACACACGCTGTGGCTTCCCTTTTATACCATGTGGCTGGGACTTGATTAATGATCAATTATTCAAGCAAGACCCAGCCACATTCCCCCCGTGGATTTGGCAGGAATGGAATTAACCCCATCTCTGCCACATTGTATAAAAGTTAAATAAAAAATAATAAATCCTTATTTATGCACAATAATACACTATATTTACACCCAACATATAATAAAATGTACAAGTCAAGGCTATTTTATAGATATGAGAACTTTTACAGAATCTAAAAGCACGAGGTAGTACAGTATGCTGTACAAAAGTAATAACATATATGTATGCCTCCCTCCTCTATATGTTCATTTGTGAGCTCTGATTGGTTATTAACATGTGTATAAAAAATTATAGGCATGTCAGAAATAGTTTCTGTAACCTAGAATATCTTGTCTTGATGATTGGGGGGGGGGGGGGGGGGTGTATAGAGCTAATAAAACTGTCTGAATGGAAAAAAAATTACCATCCATTTATTATTGCGCCACTAAAAGTCTGTTTTATTAATTGTTTGTGAGTTATCTCTACCAATGTTATACTCCTTTAAGAACATAAGAACATAAGAACATAAGAAAGTTTACAAACGAGAGGAGGCCATTCTACCTATCTTGCTTGTTTGGTTGTTAGTAGCTTATTGATCCCAGAATCTCATCAAGCAGCTTCTTGAAGGATCCCAGGGTGTCGGCTTCAACAATATTACTGGGGAGTTGGTTCCAGACCCTCACAATTCTGTGTAAAAAAGTGCCTCCTATTTTCTGTTTTGAATGACCCTTTGTCTAATCTCCATTTGTGACCATTGGTTCTTGTTTCTTTTTTCCGGTCGAAAAAGTCAATTCGGTTGACATTGTCAATACCTTTTAGAATTTTGAATGCAGTCTTCTTTGTTCAAGACTAAATAGATTCAATTCTTTTAGCCTGTCTGCATATGACGTGCCTTTTAAATCCGGAATAATTCTGGTCGCTCTTTTTTGCACTCTTTCTAGAGCAGCAATATCTTTTTTATAGCGAGGTGACCAGAACTGAACACAATATTCAAGATGAGGTTATGATAGCTCAGAACACAGACGAGTTGTGACAGCTCAGATCTGGCACTGATGCAGCATTTTGTTTTGTGTGAATTGCCTATACCATCGCAAAGCCATCTTATTTTATGCCATCTCTGAACCGGGTCTCAATAAAAGCCTGGTGTTTCGAGTCTGACATCAAAATTTTAGGTGTGGTTAGAAAAAAAAAAAAACAAGGACGGTCAACGGTTATGTGCGCTGAAGGGATCTGACAAGCCCGCTACATTCAAAACTACTCTAATTGCTCTTCAGGTTTGCCTAATGTGAACTACTGCACCACTCCAAGGTTTGTACTATTTTATTTACTTACTTATTAATAATAAGTCTTATCAATGACAAGTCTTAACAAATCTATAGTGGTATGTTATAGCATTAGTTTGCACTGAATTTTGCTTTTGCAATGTTTATCTATAGAGTAGGCAACAGCTATATTATAAAATGTTACTAGCATTGTATATTGTCTATATTATAAATTTCACTAGCGCATTAAAACAATGTAATCTTGAAATGTCTTTTTCATAGTGTGTGGTGAAAAAACTAAGGAATCTTAGAGAACAATTGTTTGATGCCAGTATTAATATATATATATATTTTTTTTAATTACACTTTTATTTTTTATTTTTTTTGCAAAAATGATTAACAGTTAATGAGGCGAGTTGCTGTTATAAAAGGCTAACATTGTATATATATCTCTCCCCCAACACTTCATGTTATGCTTGTGTAGCTGTACCGTGGACCCAAACACCTGGCTTAAATGCTCGGAGTTTCATGTTATAAAGGACTATGCTTGTGTAGCTGTACCCTGGACCTAAACATCTGGCTTAGGACTAATACGTTGTAAAGCGTTTGGTCACTGGGTTACTGAGTTTATGTGTCAGCGGTTTTTTTTTTTCTATTTGCAGTTCATCATTGTGACTAGTTGCATGACTATGCAGTCAGAATATATTTCTACAGGTGAGTTAAGATTATTTTAAGAGATTGGCTAGAGGATTCTCCCTGAAAATAACAAGCTTCGTGATATCTGCTTGATCCAGTTAATGGGAGGTGTTGAAACAACGGTGCGTCTGGATGCCAGGTAATCCTGAAAATGTACGTTATTAAATCGGGTTAGTTAGAAAATATGCAACCGCAGTAGATAAGAGAACAGGTAAAGAAGAACAGGAAAATTAATTTAACTCTCTAGTTTCTGCTTTAAAGCTGTAATCTCAAGTGTGTGGAGCTGCTTATTCTTCCTCATGGACCTGTAGCACCTAACTGTCACTACCACATCTTGGTTCACAATGTTTGAGACTACACATACACATGCAGGAGAAAATACTGGGAAAACAATGTATAAATAATGTGACATTTAAAATGGCAACAATGTCTGAATATAAAGGAAAATCTTGTTTTCAAAGACGGAGGATGGCATGCTGTATGAGCTAATAAACTTTAGTGAAGCTTAGGACAGCTAGACTACTAACACTAGAAACATACTAAATTATTAACCAGGATCGGCACATAACCTTAAATTGCAGCGGCATTCTATATTTTTATTAATGTAAAATGCCAGTTAATACTTTGTAAAATTGTATTTTTAAAATATACAAATTTAATTGACACTCACCTTAGTAGTTATACATATACTCCTCAAAGAATAATTTGTATCCCTTGTCCAGCTTTGAACGTTTCTTCTTGGAATGTTTGCTTACGAGCTGGACCACAATAGAAGTATCCAAGCGCACAAGCTTACTAATACCTAAATGGTTTTACCCTGCAAGTTGAGACGGTCAGATTTCAACAGTTTTCAAAATCAACAGTTTTCCAAATCAACAATATATGTGCCCCGCACTCTCCTTCTCGTCAGAGCCACACAACCACTTTTAATTAGAAGATGCCTGGAATTAATCAACAGATTAAAAATGTCTGGAAATTTTACATTCAATGTGCAAAACCAACAAGTGTGCAGTTAAGAAAAATAAGACTCCTTAAGGCTGTATTAAAATCCGCAACAGGGGACCAATCCATTACTGTAAAGCTGCTTGCTTAAAAAGGCTGGCACATTCAGTTATTTGACTGATTAAATAAACCCTCCCTTGGCCATATGACCCTTTTTATTTCTTTTCTCTTGCTTGGTGCCTAGTTCATTTGGAATATAATTATTTTAAATTATTATAATTTATATTCTAATAAAGAAACAAGTTCTATGGAGATTTGTGTGGTTTCTCAAGTGTTTTGAGGTTTTTCCACTATCCAACAGAACTGTTGACATGATAAATGTTCTAGTATATTCTAAACACACCTCTGAGTAATCTCCATAGAACATACAGTATATGCAAAACAAAATGCTCAAACATGTCATAAGGTAATATGATAGTCATAGCCATCAAGAATTTAAATTATTTAATTGGTCATCTGTTAACATTTATTGAAAATGTTTCTGCTAACATCAGTGTTTTAAAAGACCTTTGTAATGCAGTCTTCATTCTAAAAATAGTACAAGGAGTATGGGCCTATATCTTTTCAAAGGATGTAGAGTCACACTTAAATGGATATAAAACCATGACTACAGTTTCATGCTTTACACGTCAATAAAGGGCAACTGTAGCTGTGAAATGGCCCTGAAGCAACATATCAAAGGGTGTGGTGGTGGTTACAGTGTTATAGATCATACTCTGCCATCATACAGGAGGATTGTGCTGACACTGAACAAACTCTGTCAATTGTAGGTGATCAAAAGGCAGGTGTAAGATCAAGAACTGAGTCTTTGCTTTGCCAATCATAGTGATGACTAAAAGATGAAAAATTAGACTAATTTGGAAGAAATAAAGATAATTTCAGTCATAATATATTTCAAAATCATATTTTGAGGTATGCAACATGATATACTATAAATGTTTACTGTATAGTATGCTAAACTTCTATAGTTAAATTATACTCCAAGCAAGATTTAAAATCAAATGTATTACCTTTAATTAGTATATGCAACATCACAGGCCCTCCTTTCTTTCTGTTGATGATCTTTTGAGTCGTTGCAGGTATTTTATATTTAACATTGGAATATGTAGATATTTTCAAGACATATTTATAGATAAAAAAAGTCTGCTACTTGGTATAGTTCAAACTCCCTCCAGTGCTGCATAGTACAATAGCTGCAATCAGTTAACTACACTAAAGGTCCCAGTATGTAGCAATTTACAGTGTTGTATGATTTGAAACTTGTGCCCGTAATCAAAAACAGTTCGGTCAGGAAACATGTGATAGATTATTTATAAAATATTAGACAAGACAACTACGTTTTACATATTTTACACTGCATTCTTTGCCCTCACCTTTCGAGGTACCTCTGCACATATATAAGCTAGCAGATAAGTGGAGAGGCTGGCTTTAGGGAAGCCATGGGCAGGGGGGCAAGATTGTTGCCCTCCCCTCATTAGACAAAGACAAAAAGCAGGTGGAGACTGGGGAGGAGGACGTAATGTATTGCGATATCAATCCTTTCCTTGCCAATCATTGGACGATTGTTAATTGAATGACAAGTAAGATACTAGCTATGTGATTGACGATTTAATCTGGTTTTGGAAGTGCCTAAAATATGCTTGATATTTGTGTGATTTGATCTAAGGCTGAAGTGAGTTCTGTGCCAGAACAACCACTTTCCTTAATGGAATGGGTGTGTGTACTGTCTTGTTCAGTTTTTTTTTTCTGCATTTTTTTTTTAAAACAATTTTAATAAATAATACCGGTTGTACTCTCTCTTCCAGTTTAGTCAGAGTCACCTCTCTCTCAATATCCCCCCCGTCACTCACGACCCAGCTTCGATCCACTCTGGCTGCCTGTTGTCCATACATCCGCTCCAGTTCCTGACTCTGCTCTTTACTCACTTAATCAGCCCTTTGTTTAGGCAATTATAATGAGTTAAAAAAAAAGACAGTGTGGCCCCAAACTGTTGCTGTGGAGGTAAGGCCAGATCCTCTCCAACTTAATTGTTATCACAAATAACAGGTGCTGAAGTTGTAATTATACAGATAGTTAACACTTTGTCTGCTTCTATGGTCCTACAGACCTATTGCTGGGTGAACCCCCTGTGAAATGATGACATCATATTGCAGTGTTATTGTCTTTGTAAAAGAAAAAAATGGACTGACTGACCTTACATGTGCTTTGCACACACTGGTTTCCCAGCTGAGCTAGTTGCAGAATATGTTATTCGTAGTCAACTGTCACCTATTGTATGTAGAACCTTGATTGCTGCTATGCAAACTCTGTTTTAATTCCTTAAATTCCCTCCTTTGAAAAGTATAATTGTAATTACTATTTCTATTAAATGCTGCGGGATGCCAGTAGTGCAGCAAAAAAACAAAAGACAGAGTATAAGTGATTTCCAATGGCTCATCATCAGAATAGCATTTTACTCCTTAGGGATTCATTATAATTCATCAGATCTTTCACTTTTAATGGCTATTGTTTGACATATGGCTGACTAAGCACTTTGATAAATATTTAGATCATCTTGCAATACAAGTAATGATTCTAAACAAATATATTGAGGCTTTAGTTTATGCTCTATTTTGAATGGCAAGAAATGTGTCTAGCTCTTAAATAGGTTGCCTAATAATTCACTTCTTAAATAATTCAAGATGTAGAATCCCCATGCCTGAAATCATATACCTCCTATCTCTATTACTGATTCAATATTCATCACATTTGTTGTATATAATTAACTACAACATAAATCTTCTTCTTTTAGCTCAGATACATCATTTATTGTGGCACAAGCAAAGACCCATTAAGAAGTTTAATAAAATTCTGAAAACTATGCCATTAATTCCACTTTATCAGTTTAACTCATAATGTGCATCTGTATGAATATTCCACTAATGCTTTAGCACAGTGATCAAAATGTTCAGTGGTATCATCATATTAGAGGTAGTTTTACATAGCTAATTGTTTCATATATAAATATTTTAATACCACTTTAAATACTTGATCAATGTTCCTTGCCACTGTTAGACTCATTTTTATTTTCTGTGTAGTTATTTATTCTGGAGAAGATCCTGTATTTATGAGGGTGTAATTTGAAAGCGATTCCTCGTTACCTGAAAAATATGACAATTTATCAGGGGCAGAACATATAACTCTTTTTAATGCTTTTTAAAGTGCTGTGGAAAAACACTGCTTAATCTTAATTTAAAAAAAAATAAAAATTATGTACTTCTGAATAAACAGACAATCTCTTTCACCAATCTTTAGTATCTATTACAATTTCTGGAGCTATTAGTTTTTCCTTGCAGCTCTGACAAGATTCAAATTATACACTTTTCATTCCTATCGCATCTTATTTAAACACAGTTTCTATTAACACCAAAATGATAAGCAAGCATTTATTCCAGATTGACAACTGCCTGGCACACAGAGCTAATTTTTCAAAGGATATGAACAAGGGAAAATTGCTGGTGGTGACTTCAGTCCAGTTCCTAGTGGATTGAAAAAAATACCAAAACACCATTCTAAATGATAACCAGTGGTACCATACTTACTCCTGTAGTCAGTGAGACAAGTGAGACTGTCCACTTCCAATCTGGAATTTATGGTGCTGGGTCATTGGTGGAGCAGTTGGAAACAGGCACTGATTGCTGCATATTGAGAATGTGTTGTAAGAGAGTAATTAATACAGGCTTTTATTTTATTTATTACATTTTTCATAATTTCTACTCTATTGCACTATATCTGTCATTATGCACCATCACTGCCTTTACAACAAATCAGACCTATTTCCACAGAATATGTCTTTGCTTATTCAATAAAGAGAAAAGAAATAATGAAATTGCACCCCTTTCTGAGTGTTCATCTCCACTAATCATATACCACTTGTGGTACGGAAGTGTATACATTTCATAGAGAAAGATAATTATAATGGAAACCATTTGGATTATTTTTGTGATACCTGATTATTTTAACTACCGTGATGCTCACTCTGGATGTTCTACCTAAACTGAATAAACCAAAAAAAAATCCCAAGTTCCTCAGATTACAGCTGCCACTTCTAAAACTAGCAACATTTACACAACTAGCATTACTGCCACCTACACTGGAAGAGGAACGCTGGAAACAAGGGCTTTGAAAATTGATCAGTGGATGAACGTATTATTAAATTGGATTAAACGTTACAGTAAATGGATAAACTCTCCTTACACAGCTCAAAAAATAAACAAGGAACCCTGGACGCATGTTATATTACAAACTGTCTGGGGAGGGGTGGCTATTAACACCATTGGAAATATACACAGCAGGGAATGAAGTTGGTTTGGTCATGCATTAAAGACATGTGGCTTAGCAGTGTTAAGCGCCTGAAGGAAAGAGATGAGGGGGAAGACAAATGTTCCTGAGCTGTGTAGCAGCTTAGACTGGAATGTCATTAAATAAAAACAAAATAACTGCAAGTGATAGCAACATGGAAAGATAGATAAATGAGGAAACCATTAGTGGACCTGAAAAGTGCATGTATATATTTCAAATGTATACTGTACTGTATTACTCTGCAACCTGCCTTCATGTTTGAGATCTGGAAAGCATGGAGTCCTCAAGTACACCTACATCCCCTACTGCTAATATATGACAAGGGTTTTAGACTTTAAAGACATGTAATTTAATAAAAAGTATTTTCTGGCTACACCTGCTGAGTCTAAAGAGTTAGTTCTAAGAGTAGCTCATTTGGAGTTGTATAAGATAGATTATAAATGTCCCACATATTCATTTGCTGCATGTTTTGACTGCTGTGCTGAAGGTTCCCAGCATGTTGTGCTCTCATGTTGCAGGCAGAATGACACTGCTCTTTAAAATAGTCAGCAACATAAGGTTTTGATTTGAATGAGACTTTCCATTTCAATGCAGAAGAAAAGAAGTATAATAGAAAGAGCTGACTGTGGACCCAAAGGCATATCAATGCTGCTGCTGAGAGTGAAGAAAAGGTATACAGAGTTTAAGGAGAAAACTGAAAATGCATAAAACTACACAGGTAAGCGTACTGTTTCACAGTTAAGAACCTTTTCACCTGTAGTGGAGGTAAAGAAGAGGTCTTTCCATTGCCAAGAATCTAAACTGCTGTGAAGGAAGTTACCAGGCTGTGTTAGGAAAGCACACACAATATGAAGTGTTTCTCCCAAGGCACTGAATCCACAATGAGATACCCTGTCCCTTTTACTGTAGTTTTTTACACAGTGCTATGCACATGAAAAGTACATGTGGGTGTAGACATAAGGCAGTGAATTGATTACAATGCAGCATGAAATAAAAATATATCCATTTCAATATTTGCTTAAACATGTTAACAATTATTTAGTAAGCTACTGTGGCACGTTTAGTAACGAAATAAACACACTAACAATCACTGGAATAAATGAAAAGGCACAAGGGGCAAAATAAACAGTTAAACAAAAACAATTCTGCTGTCAGGCTGGGCATTGGCCATCGCTGACCATTTTCTAATATTACAGGAACAAACAACTCACCAGCACTTCGCTCAAACACCACCTCCCACACAAAGGACTGTTACTTCCTTATATACTGGAGCCCATTTAATAGTTATTTGTGTGGATAGCAGTTCATTTTATTAGCTGTACATGGGGTTAGGCTGGAGTTTTTCAAGAGGGAAGTGTAACAGATCAGCAGGTGGTGATGTCATGCATTTCATTTGTACCTCTTTTGTGATTCAGTACCTTAATTCAGCCCCCCTGCCCCCCTGAATTTCATTATATAGGTAACAGTTAGTGTAGAGCTGTATTTGACTTGCCTTCTCCTGAATAAAAGCCACATTGGAATATAAGGCATAATTAATACCTTTAATTACAATGCTACTATGCATAGTTACAATTCACTTAATGTGTAAATCGTTTTGCGTGATATGTAAGTACACAATTATATCAGAAAAGGGTCTGGACGTGTTTCCAAGGTGATGACCAACCTCTGTTGATGCTGCTCAGTGCCAAGTCTAAGTGCAGGTGGGCAGACTGTGTCCACGAAGAAAACGCCTTCAGACAGTGACGACACACTGTCATCAGGCACCCACGATTCTATGTGGGCTGAATAACCCTGCTGCTGAACCAGGCTTGGATAGGGTGCTGAAAAGCTTCTACAAATTGTCTGGCATGACGTGTACAGCATGGACCTAGAGTCCAGGTGCTCTCCCAATAGGAGGCTGTCTGTCTGCGAGGGTTGAGCTGGCTCTTTGCATTATTCACCGACAGGCCCAACCTATGAAGATGGTCTGTGACGAGTTCCATGTGGGCCTCTGCCTGTACTGGAGACTGAACACAATGAACCAGTTGTCCAGGTAACTGAGTACTTTGATGCCACTAAGTCTCAAAGGGGCCAGAATAGCCTCTATGCACTTTGAAAAGGCATGGGGAGCTAGAGAGAGGCCAAACGGCAAGACCCTGAACTCGTACACTGTTCCCTGAAAGACGAATCGCAGGTACTTAAGTGCGGCGGTTTTTATGGGGATACGGAAATAGGCTTCATTGAGGTCCATGAACCGATCGCCTGCCCTGAATGACTGCAACTTAGCTGTTGCATTGTCACATTTTTAACCTCTTTGGGTCAGAACAGGTTGACGTGCCTTAGGTCGAGGATTGGTATGAGGCCACTATCCCGTTTGGGCATGCAGTAGAACCCGTCCAATTGGAGGGGGTGTACCATTTGAGTAGCCAGTTTTTGCAGCAGACATCCTGAGACACCACAGCGACATCCTGTGGGTCTGTGACTGACGAGGTAGGTGCATTAGAGCACAATGGGGTTTACACATCCCCTATACCCCCACTGCCATTCTAGTCAATGTCCCAGCCAAGGCTGGATGCGTCTGCTCCTGCAGCAACACTGCTGTGTAACATAGCATAAAGTATGTACTGTAACAGGGTTGGTGCAGTATACAGTACTTACTGTAACAGGGTTGGTGCAGTATATACTTGTAACAAAAACCTGTTGTCTCAGACAACTCAAGCAGCAAAGCTACTGTACAGTATGTTACAGGTAAAGTACTGTAAAACAGATCAAAACAGCCAAGACTCAAACCAGTCTGCTGTTTTATACCACAATACCACCTTTGAACCGAGGTTGAACTGAGCATACAGTAAAATGAACCGAGATGAACTAATCGGTTCACAGCCGCACCGTGCCTGAGCACTAGTGTTGTACTGTACAGTACCTTGCAAGGCACTCTTAGTGTGTGGTCATACTCAGTGGTGGTACACCGTTGGTGATGGTACATTCGGTTCGGTACCGTTCGGTGGTGGTACACTGAGTCCGATACCTTCGGTATGGTCCGGTTCGGTGGTACACTTGGTACGATACAGTTCGGGTACCCCGGTGCAGTAAGCTTGTTCGCTGTTCGTATATAGCGGGTCAGGAATGGAGCAGATCTGTGACCCAGTTACTGCAGAAGCAATATATAGGGGTGCCAACCTATATAGCTTTAGGCAAAACAACACAGCCCTGACAATGGGGAAAGCCCGCTGTCAGAGCCATGATAGCCTTTTCAATGGTACTGCAAGCAGGCACCAAGGCGGCACAAAACACTATGGGAAACATTGAAAGCAATCAGACCTGACGCAGAGATAGCCTAGCGACTGTGTAGTGAATCAGAGTGGTAACCTCGTTCCTTGTATAGAATTTGTACTAACGGAAATGGGGTAGGCCTGGACCTACAGTTACCAATTAAGCAGACTATAGGGGCGCCCACCTATAGCGCTTCTGGTTAACCGACACAGTCCTAAGAGAGGGGAAAGCCTGCTGTCAGAGCCGGCAAAGAAACACTACTGGAGGGGCTACAGACAGGCAGACCCGAAGCAGAGCTGAGCCCAGCAACTGCTAGTGAATCAGAATGGTAACCTCATTCGATGTACATTGTACCGGAGGGAACAGGAGCAGGTCTGGACCCCCAGTTACCATGGAGATCTACAGTGCTATTGGTTAATCCAACAGTCAGAAAACTGAGGAAACCTACTATTACAGTCCTAACAGTCTTCATAATAATTCACAGTAAAAATAAACAACATATTTATTTTCAACTTTAACGAAGTTACAGCCTGAGAGAGATCACAAGTAGCCGACTTAAAGTTATTCGATCCCGGGGAAAGGGCAATGCAGTCGCCGGCTTCGCGCGAGGCACAAGGCCACTGAGGGACTTAATGAAAACTACAGCTGAGTGCACAATATGTGTAAATAAGAATTAAATATAATCATGTAAATATAAATGACATTAACAGTGTAATTACACAAGTGAATAAGCAGATAAAAGTATATTCAACACTTATGTGTTTGTGGTCTCTCGTCTCAGGTCGGAAGAAAAGAAAAATGATATTGAGATCTGTCCATGCACCCTATTTATGAACTCGGAGGTGAACATGACTGCGTCACAGACTCTGTCGAGCAGTCTTTGTTTTATCTATTCAGGTTACAGGGTCTTTAAGGACAAATGCCCATGAGGTATACTTGAAAGGGAACCTCCAAGTGTAGAGGTAAAGTATAAAGGACACGTTTCACTATTATGGAAAGCGATTTATTTTAAAAAGTTGGGTTATTAGATAAGTGATATTCAATCAGCTTTTTAAAGGGATTTTATCACTATTATTCATTGATTGGGTGCTAGCCAGCACTGTCACCCTGCAAATCCATTCACAAACCTGGCTGCTAAATCAGTTTGTTCATAAGTGACTTAATGGGTCCGGTTTGTGCTTTTTTTTTTTTGTCAATTGTTATATCCTCTTGCGATTTATTGCAATCCATTTTAATTTTGTACAGTAAACTGCACAAGGTGTGGCGAGAGGGTATTAAGGCTCTGTTCATTTTTCTGGGCTATAACATTGAAGTAAAGGTTTAAAAACCTTGATGCATTTGAAAACCCTGGTAATATAAAAGCTTTTTGTCAATTTTACATTTTATAGCAGTCAAGGGCATATTATTCCCTTATGGGAATATGTTGCTTTGAATGTGTTGCCTCAAAACCATCTCATTGAAAAAAACAACACTGTCTAGTTCAAATTATAGTTTGTCCACTATGTTAGTTGGCTTTCTCAGGGCAATTTGATTTGGCAAAGCTCATCTGTATCCCACTTCTACATTGACACCTAATACAATTGTCATCACTAACCTCATGTATGTCTACAGGGAAACTGTGGTAAGTACAGTGCCTATAGGAAGTATTCACCCCCTTGGATGTTTTCAGTTTGTTGTGTTACAACCTGAAATCTTGATGCATTTAAATTGGATTTTTTTTCCTTTGATTTACACAACCTACTCAACACTTTGAAGAGACAAGAAAAATGTTATTGTGAAACAACTGTTAATGAAAAATAAAAATAAAAAAACCCTGAAATGTCTTGGTTAGATAAGTATTCACCCCCCCCTGAGTCAATACTTGGTAGAACCACCTTTGGCAGCAATTATAGCTGTGAGTCTTTTGGGGTAAGTCTGTACCAGGTTTGTACATCTGGATCGTGCAATATTCGCCTATTCTTCTTTGCAAAATTGTTCAAGCTCTATCAAGTTGGATGGGGATTGTTGGTGGACAGCAATCTTCAAGTCTTGCCACAGATTCTCAATCAGATTCATATCTGGGCTTTGACTGGGCCACTCTAGGACATTCACTTTCTTGTTTTTAAGCAACTCCAGTGTCGTTTTGGTTGTGTGCTTGGGGTCATTGTCCTGCTGAAAGGTGAATCTACATCCCAGTCTTAGGTCTTTTTCAAGCTTCCCAGTTCCTGCTGATGAAAAGCATCCCCATAGCATGATGCTGCCACCACCATGCTTCACAGTAGGGATGGTGTTACGTGGGTGATGTGCTATGTTGGATTTGCACCAGACATAATGCTTTGCATTTAGGTCAAATAGTTCAATTTTAGTTTCATCGAACCACAGAATATTTTGCCACAAGGTTTATACACTATTAACCTTGTTTTCTTTCTCCTTTGCTTTGCACAGGTTATTTTTAGATTCCATTGGACCACCACAAACCACACACAGATGAAAAAGAACCACCCAACACGTAACTAAAATTATTTCAATGTTTATTAAACAGTATAAAATAATTAACACAGTTTACATATAGCAATATTGCATAACAACCCAGTTGTAGTAAGATGAATTTATCTTCTAGATTCAAACAGCAATATCTCTCTCTTAAACAGCAATAACTCTATTACCAGCCCCACTCCTAATGTAACGTACAGTAGCACTTAATAAAAACCATAGTAACACTGTATAAGCATAAATAGAACAATATCTAACAGACACTAATACAAAGGCACTACAATAGCAGCAAGAGTATAGTCATGTGGTACTAGCAGCAATAATACAAGAAACAATAGTAACAGATCAGTAAAGTTAACAGTGTGGTTTACAGTCTTGTGTACAAATGGTGACACACCTCCCAATGTACCGAGCTGACTATACCCGGCCCAGCAATCTGCCCAAATTTCTGCCCCAGGCAGCACATGCTTAATCACTCCTTGCCCAACACTAACATCATATGTGGTATTAACCAGCTCATCTACTGATAATAGAGGTCTGCTCGGGCCTAAATTTAAAACCCTACCTGAACCTGACCCGACCAAACAAAATCCGAACTTGACCGAACCCGTCACCTTTGAAATATCTGCATGCCTCACCTGATCATCTCCACAAATATATTCCTAACATACGCTATTGCAACTAAGTACATTCTGTGTAGAGTATTCCTGTTTTACAGTTAAAATGTAAATAAAGGAACAAAAATCACCCTCAATTAATCATATCTCATTTATTTCCTTTCCTAGTACTCCAACACTGCATGATTTAAAAGACGACAACAACAGGCTTACTCAAAACTTTGTTACCATAAATAGCCACACAGAAGATGATTTTGCAAATTCCTGTACTCATTTTGGACAAGTCTATATCTCATTAAACTGCTAAATTAACATCCAACAACAAATATTGCACCACAACTATGGACTTTAAAACAGCTACAGGATGAATACATCACTTTTCAATGTGACACTGCAAAGATAAATTTCCTGTCTTTTTGCTGTCATAGTTCAGTAATATTTTGCAAGATTTGTACTGTAGAAGCCACATGGACTTTTAATATCGTTAAATACAACAATGTCATAATTTGTGTAATTTGGTAGTTTGTTTACTGTACTATATTGCTGTGACTTGATAATATTTTATGTTTTAGTGTTATGTATTTCTAAAGTAACCGGTGTTACCAGACTGTTAATTGATTTAATCAATACGCTTCTTTAGAGCAATGTTTCTGCGCATGCCCAACGAATGCTACATTGCTCAGAAAATAGCATTTTTCATAATAACTACATATTGTTATCATTTGTTGATGTGGCCTTTTTCTTCAAAAGGCCTTGGGTAAATGTGAAATCTAGTTCAAAAATTTTATCCATTTTTTAAACCAGCAACATTTTGTAGGCCTGCATTGACTCCATAGAATTTTTTTTGCCTAACTCTCTATATACAACATGCTTTTACACTGAGTAGCTTGTTAAATAGAATATCTTTTGAAATGCCCTTCTAAATATTATTGGCTGAAGCAGTTTTAAGTGAGGCTGGATTTTCATTGATTAAAATATTAGTGTGTGCTCCCACTGGCTAGAAAGGTTGCAGTGTTTTCAGCACAGTGCAAGATTGACAGTTGAAAGTTTGTCTGGTTGTTCGGAAGTTTGTCTGGTTGATTGGAAATTTGCTGGTCCATACATCGTATTAATGAATTGACAAATTAATTAATGAATTATTAGATTAATTAACAAATATGTTTATGAATGAATTGCTGGACAAATTGACCAATTCACGAATTAACAAACGAATTGACCAAAAAATTGACAAACGGCTGGATAGTTTTGGCGCAAATGGAGCTCCGCAGAGAATTGTTTCCAATTCAACTTGAACATTTTTTGAAAGACAGAATAATGTTCTTTACCAGCAAATGGAACAGAAAATGATCTTAAAACATAAAGGATTACCAGTGTGTATTTGTTTATATCTTTGTGATACCATTTGCATGTTTTTTGGGTTTTTTTTTTTTGCATTTTTTTAAGCAATACCTTTGTACACTTGAACAAAAAAAAAAAATAATAAAAAGAGAGACATATTGGATTTATACTTTAGAGACTTTGAAACTAAAATACTTAAATGATTAATTAGATTTTAAGCTTTTTTTTTAAATAGTAATTTAAGTATGATGACATTTTTTCTGTCCCAGTCTTATAATCCTGTTCTTTTGAATTTTCCCTTAAAATAAAAATTCTGTATAAAATAAAATATATACAATATAATTAAATGGATAATTGTTTCATTGTGCAGATCTATTGATTAATTAGAAAATGAAATGTCTTGACTTCTGTGAATGAAATGTTTTTTTTTTTTTAAATTAAATTAATTTTTTTTTTATTGACTTAAACTATTTAACTGAATTTGATAAAACGTAAAAAGTAATCATAAAATGGCATTTTCATCAAAACTTTTGTGTTTTATACCTTGACCTATATTACCTAACAAATTACTTGCGTACTGTAAAACTTTTTTTTTTCTTTTTGAAAATCTTTGATATATATATATATATATATATATATATATATATATATATATATATATATATATATATATATATATATATACACACACACACACACACACACACACACACACACACACACACACATATTTGTGCAGCTATAACAACCTGGTTTGCTGTTTGTCAGTCTATGGTCCCTTGTGGAGTTCTAAATATTCCAAGAAATAAAGCTTTTTGCAAACAGTTCACCTCTACTGAAATGTATCTGACAGCCACTCACTAAATATAATCTATCTGTGGAGCACATTATGCAGACCTCATATAGATGAAGATTTAAATACTTTATTTGACTTTTAATGACAAATAGTCTACTGGCTAGCTTCTTCTGCCACCATCTATCTGAAACAAAGCAATAAAATGAGATATGAAAGTAATACAAATACTGCAGAATTGTACTCGTTTTTTATTTATTTTTTTAATTATTGTTATTGAGTGGAAAAATAAAGTTGATTTTTTTTTTTTTTTTAAGGTAATCATATTTTTTTTGTCATAAAGCTTGGGGTTTGTTTTGCATTCCCAAATCCCTAATCTTCTTTTGAAGATCACCCCCACATGACTACATATGAGTGACTGTTGAAATATGTTATGTAAGGTTTCCATTACTTTCATCCCTTGAAGAACGGAGGTGCATTTCACACAGGTTTTCATAGCCGCTTAATGCTCTTAAATACATTGCCGTCGGACCTTGAGAACTTGGGAATGAGCAGCAGCTGGAAGAGGAAACATCAAATCGGATTCAAAAACACTTTCAACATATTAAAAACAGAATAAGAGTGCTAACATTCAGTACTGTGTTACTTTAAGGGTCACATGATAAAGGGGAAATCACCCAAAAGAATACCGCAGTGTATAATAAAACTATTATGCAATATGTTTATTATTAAGACAAATGTTGGCCTGTGAATGCTACCTTTATTAATGATAATACAATACTTAAATTAGAAATTATACAAATTCACGTGACATGAAAATAATGAGAACAAATAAAATAGAACTAACAGCTATGTCACGTCTACCATCATCTTTAATTCCTTTTGCTCTGTATTTGTTTTTACGGTTGTGTTAAGAATACGCGCATTCAGTTTCTATGGTGAGAAATATCTTACTTCTCCAGTAGAAAAGCTTCAAATCACAGACCTGATTCCTTGGAGAGTCTTCTAAAACAGTGCTTCTAGTTTATGGGCAGCATCCAGTATGGCCTGGAGCACTTCTTTCAGACTTTTGGTTATCTTTTTTAGCTGCACTCATCTCACTTTTTTATTTACTTACCAATTTTAATAAAACTAACAATCTAAGATGACACATGGGAGTTCATACATAAAACAGGAGTGATTATTTTGAACAATGTGTGAGGTACAAATGAAGCTATGCTCTTTCACAATGTTTAGTAAGGCAAGACTGAGAGGCATGAAAGGAAAATAACTCACTTCCAAGTCATACAATACATCAATGACCTGGACAGAGATTTTAAACTGGGGTCTCTAGGTTTCCAATTGAATTTATTAAACTCTCACACCAATTGAGATGACTATTATATTAAGTTGCCTTAATCAGTATTAGCGAGAAATAAAAACATAACATAAATCTTGCAAAGTTTTTGGCATGAAATCTATAGTATCACTAATACATTTCCTAGTACATCACATTTATTCATTGGTCTACAAGCCAATAACAGGCAAGCTCCCATCAACCTATTAGGTATATACAGTAAACCTACTTCTCAAACGGAGTCCTGCTGTGCTTTCGATATACCACCTCCTCCCCATCCAATATGATGCTCCTCTGACTGATATTTTTGTTCACCGGGATGAACACGTTGCATAGATTTATGATTGTATTGTTTGTTCTTTTAGCAGGAGGCACGGGGATGCTCCAACGAATCAGGCTGTGCACCACCTGTTTATATTCTACCTTATTTTTCAACCATTGTTTGGGTTCAATGTTTTTGGAAATCAATAAGAATTTGTATTATAATAAAGGTGGTTGTTTAACGTAAGGTTGTCCTGACTGAAATAAATAAATAAATAAATAAATAAATAAATAAATAAATAAGCTTAGTGTTAGCTCCAGCACAGGACTAGGTACCATAAGTCCTGGTTTGAATAAATACAGCAAAACAAAGTTAGCATACTTGACAGTTATAGATCTAGAGTTAGGCCCTGAACACTAGACAATATTGCTGTTGTCTTGTCAAAGTACTCTGGTCTCCTTAACGTAAATAATAATAATAATAATAATAATAATAATAATAATAATAATAATAATAATAATAATAATAATAATTATTGCCTTCATTTCCTATGAGGACCTTTTCTAAGGAAATTACTAATCTCAGCAAGCAAAACTTGCATTGCTCAACAAAGTGTCATACACAGCTGCCCAGCGATTATGCTGGTAAATTTTCTGCCACTGCCAAATCCCACGACACCGTAAGTTAACAATCAATACATGTTTGCATGGATGAACCATGTTTATTAAAATAATACCTCCAGTATTAGTGGTGCTGGTAAAGATGATTGCAATATTAATTATTGTCCATTTTTATAGTTTTGTATAGGCATATTTCCTGTTACATCTGCTCATGAAACTTGCAAAATTGATTGTATTTCTCTGGTGCTCTTCTCCCATGATGTTTCTGAACTTCTTGTTTTGCACAGTGGTTTGTTAGGCTACTGCACAGCATCAATCAAAGGTTTAAAGTAATTCCTGGCGTGCATCTCTGCCGGATGCTGAGAGACTGATGCATGCTTTTATAACATCTAGGATTGATTATTGCAATGCTCTTTTCTCTGATATTTTAAGTCGTGTTGTATCTCGATTGCAAAACACTCCTGCCAAAGTATTAAGAATAAAGAAACATTAACCATTGTGTTAGCAGCCTTCCTGTACTGTTCAAGGTTGATTTTAAGGAATTGCTTTTAACTCATAAAGTTTTAAATGACCTCGCTCCTCTATATCTAAAAGATTTGCTGACCCCATAAGTCCCTAGTCGTTCTCTTAGATCACAGGATGGTTTGCTCAGTATTCCATGGATGTACAAAAAGAAGGCAGGTGGCAGAACGTTCAGTTTTAAAGCCCCTAAGTGGAATGATCTGCCATGATTTGTAAGGGAAGCACCATCTCTTGATGCTTTTAAAGTAATAATATGGCATTCATATTTCAAAGAGAAAATGTATCATCCTAATTTATACAATTTTTTAAAACTATATACTTTTGTCACAGATTACATGTGTTTGTTCATTTTATCATTTGAATGTATATAATTTAAAGGGGTTCAGCATATTCAATATAAAAAAAAAAAAAAACATTTGGTTTGAAGGTATTTCAGTTATATATCAGTAGTACATATGAATACATTTGAATTAAATGTTCATCAATGCTACTGACTAAGAACCTAATAATAATTAATTTTTTGCCATCTTACAGTTCAACAAACACCTGACAACAGGGCAGAGTACAGGCATGTTGGATAGGCATTTTTGAGTCTGAAATAAAAACATGCATTGAAAACTTTAAACCTGTTACTCAGTCTCATGATGTGGAATGGCTATTAGATGCCCAATTTCCTACTGACTCAACAAGGCATTTGAAGCACCTGAAACTGCAGATAATGGGGAGAGGATAAACTAACCATAGACATGGTATGTACATGTTCCATGGTAACATTGTTCAAGAACACTCTTTTTAGAGAAAACACACATTCATACTAAACTCCTCTGATAAACGTTTTTGTGTACACACTGGTAGAGAAATAGACACACTTCCTTAAAATAAAAATAATTAGACTGGATGCTGTTTACAAAAATAAAATTAAGAATACTTGTCTTTCTGAAAACAAAAGATGACAACACAAAATAAATGTTTCTTACAGTTAAAACACAATTTATTTAAAAGTCAGTTAGCGCAGTGACAGCAACTTTAATATTAGTATACGGGGTACCCCCACCCCTGGTAGGTCGACCACCCGTCCCTACTTGGACTGGACAGTCCCGAAATGTAAAGATCAAGTCCCGGTCCCAGGCTTAATGCCTCCGGGATGGCATCTGTCCCGAATTCGTAGACCCAGTGCAATCTTACAGTTTAGTGCCACAGTCAAACCATAGCACATTTGTTTATAACGCATTATAGCACTGCCCCTGCCACGTTATTTTGCAATGCCTTACACTCACTCGCTTGCCAGTTAAAACAATAAAAAAATGTATGTATATAGTATATCCAGGCGTGCCCCAGAAACCTTTCACATGGTACGCACAACTGAACCACACCGACATCTCATCTCATGTCGATAATGACTCTACATCAACATGCTGTAAAGTGTTTCAGTCAGAGTGCTACATTTCTGTTCTTTCCAGAGTTTCCTTTTGTAAAAATGAATAAACACAGTGCACTGCCATCGAGACAGAATGGCAACTACACTGACAGCCAAATAGTCCACAACAATAAAAGCTACAAATAAACCTATTTGAAATATAGACTTAAAGCAAAAAGTAGTTATCAAATATTATGCTGGTTCCATCTCTAAATATGCCTCAGCAGAAGAAATGGCAGCCCCTGGGTGTATTTTTGGTTTATTGTGTATAGTTTGTGTTATGTATATTGGTATGTGATCACGGGGATGTGGGTTTGTGTGTCTGTGGAATAGTGGTGGCAGGGAGGCAGTTAAAATCCTTCCTGGAAAAACACATGGGAATGTGGCTGGAGCCAAGAATTGAATAAATGATTAAATGATTAATTAAGGCTCCAGCCACAAGGGTATAAATAGGATTATCACGGGTGAGAAAGGGGTTGTGTGTTTAGAGTTGGAACGAGAGTCAGGAGATAAAGAGAAAATATAAAATAGTTTACAATTACTATTCGCGCTGGATTCATACCAGCACGATACTTGTTTGCTTTCGTTTTGTGTCTGTTTTGTTTGTCTTTTTGTTTTGGCCACTGTGCTGTTTTGTTGTGCAAGTGTTTTGTTTTGTTTAAAACTTTTATTTAATAAAGAAACAAGCGCATTTGAGTGTCGCACCACAGTACTTGCCTTTGTGGTGAGTTTCTTCTTCCAGGTGTGACAGTCACACTTTAGATTTTTGTTTACTATATCTAGAGAACCATTTGTCCAATTGCACAAAACTTGCTAAAGGCCCTTCTTTAGCACAAGTAAGATGATGTATCATAATTAGAGCTAGGAGTTTGTCACAGAAAATTTCGACATAAGTCACGGAGCAGTCAACGGTCAATGCATTCACAATCATGAAGAAAATGACAGAGGGAGAATAAAGTCACAGGGATAAAAATAAATAAATAATTGTCTTTAATAAAAGCATATTGCAGCTTTGGTGCGCACAGGTTTAGCAAAGAAGGACGAGACAAGCAAATGAAATTTTCAATTTGTTGCTTTTTTATTTTCTCTGCAACAGTGACTATTAACTAACAGTAGTATTTTTAAGCGGTGAAATAGCAGAGAATAAAGACGCAAGCAGGGGAAAGGGTAAGAGGACAGGAAGCATAACACACTTTCATAACACAAAATCGCAAAAGTCACGGAATCCGTGACACCCGCGACCACCGTGACTAAATCCCATCCCAAACCATAATCAATATGGAGTCCGTTATGTCAAGTCGAAATGAAACTTACTAGGGACATTTTTTTTAGCACAGATATGTGTATATCATACTCTGTGGTAATAATGGGGCTGTCTGTTTGCCTTTCCATCAGCTGGCTGTAACTGTTGATTTTGTAGTATTTTGGCAGATGGAAAAGCTCTATGAACAAAAGTGAATGACTTTTGAATTTCCTTTGAGAAACCGACTACAGTCAGACAGTGTCGACAGGCAGCAAAAAAAAAATAAAAAATTTTCTTAAAGCTCTGCATGCATACCCCATCCCTGGGGTTACCACCCACTGTCATGTGAAAGTGGGCCTCTCAGAGACTAATTTGTGTTGAACTGCAACAAATTGTGCATTGGGTTTGTGATAACTTATGCTTAAAGCTCAGGCCTGCTGAAGTGAAATACACGAACGTCTACTAAATTAGCCCACGACACCATTCTGCCAATATACACAGAATTTTGTTTGTTTGTTTTACAATACCAGTGTGACATTTCTTGAAACATACCATGACATTCCAGAAGTAAAACATTTACTAAATACTGAATTCATTCATGTGCTGTAAAATTCTTTGAAAAGGGTATGATACGTTGTATATTCACAACTCTGGATCCAATTTCCTAACCTTTTACTGACATTACTAAAACTGTAAATTCATCATTTATATATAATATTAGGACACCAGCCGACATGCATGAAGTCGCACCGTGCTTAAAGAATCAAATATGGCAACTGTTACCATATTATTTTTCATTGTATTTGTTAATATATGATACTAGCTTATACATTCTATGCCCAAGCTTTATATAGCACAATCCAAGGTGTTTTTATCATTTTCTGTTTTGTAAGGCAAATTGAAAAATATAATCATGAATTCTCATTTAAGAGATAACATTTGGCTGGCTAGAATTCAGCAAACTGCTTTGCAGCAATTCCTCTGTGTTAAATATCCTATGTGGATTACACAGCAAGTCATTGCAATTCATTTTTAATTAATTATATCTGAAGTTGGGCAGTGATGATTAAATCAGGGCACACAAATGGTAACAGGCAGATATATTTCTGACTACCTTTTATATATATAATATATATATATAATTATATATATATATATATATATATATATATATATATATATAATATATATATGACGATATACACTGCTATACTCAGGCCTCCAAAATATATTTGATTGTTGTAAATATAGATTAAATGAATAGATTTTGCACCTGTCAGAAATCAATAAAGGGTCTGCAGTAACCTATAGAGAAATGCTTAGGAAGACAGGAGGTTAGTGTAAAGAGAAGGTCTTCTGACCTTGTGTCAGTGGAAGTGTTTGGGAAGGTCTCTGGATTTTAATGCAGGACATTCTGTTTAGCAGTCCTATCCCTCAGATTATACTCTGTATTCATTCTATTAAGATCAATGTGCAGCCCATGTAGATTAAATTGGGTATAGACTGTACAGTAAATGGGTTATCTGCAGTATCATGGTATGTCTGAATGTTGTACTGTACAGTGGGTTTGTACTGTATGTGAAAGTGAAAATGGTAATATGATGGTAGTATGGTAATATGATGGCTTCCCACTGCTTTTGCTTCTTGGCTCCCTGCATTAAAGAAAGGTAACAGTTACTGTCAATATTTTTTAATTACACCAAATACTGTATAATCCAGTAAGACACCTTATATGTCTGAAGCGAAAGAATACCATCTTAGATTCTAACTTTAACAGATCTCAAAAGCTAACAAGCATTGGACCTAGACATCACTTAGATGAGAGATCCCTCTGTGTTGTTGGATGTGGTGTTGGAACACATTAAGAACATAATCATACCGAGATTACAGTTTTGTTGGACTATCCTTCAAAAGCGACATTAAGTGAATGATGTCTACCTGCTTTATCGAGGTTAAACTTTGAACTTTGAATGCTGCTTAAAACATTAAGGGGCAAATCCTTATGTTTATCCAACCATAGACTAAATAATCTAGACCAGAGACACAGATCTAAATCACCTCCACAATCATTTTCAAATGGGTAATACATAAAAATACTCAAGAACCGTGGCATCTTATTCAGGTTAATGGCAGATTGTTGTTACCTGTGGTTAGTTTTAAGACGCACAATTCAACCCACACATTTCTAATTTTTAACACATTTTTATGCTGGTAGTCCAAGATCAATACTTCTAGTTAGAAGTTGTTTTTTTTTTTTTTATTCTTCTACAGCAGCACCTGGGGCCTGTGTGATAAAAAATATATAGTTCCTAATGGCACCATGCTGTGTTTTCTTGCTGCATTTGTACAGACTGTGAGTCATACAAAATCCTTTGATGGTACATATGGCTTTAAGGATGGAATCTTTTCTATCCTGAAAAAAAGCAATGTATACAATTTATAAGATATGTACCATCCAGATATCCAGATACAATAAAAGTGTTATTCCAAAAATGTATATGTTTATTCATTTATAACATAGACAGTAGACAGTTGTTTTGGCTGTTGCCTTCATCAGTATACTCTACCTTCTGTATTTCTCTGAGGAAAAGAAAGAATAAACAAGAAATCTGTTTACTAAGCTTTTCAAGCATATAGAATATGTTTGTAAATGTTTTAGCTAGAGCCTTGGTTATACTGAGATAAAATATTTTTTTATACATGGATTAATGCAGATTATTTATAGAATTTTCAGCTGTCACTTTAAATGTTATGAAGCCTGCCTTCAATTGAGTTTTGGGAAAAAAAGAAACAAAAAAAAACATAATGTACAGTATGAAATGTGTTAAAAACAAGCAGATACATGCAGTGTATAACAGTTTTATTTGAAGCCCGTGGGAAAGTCATTTTCATGTTGTGCAATAAGGCTTTGATTCATGTTACGGCTCTGTGTACTACTTCTCACACAATGGGACCTATTCACAAAGCTTGTTTGTTTTGATAATATTCTAACAACAGTCACAAGTTGTCAATTCTTCCATAGCTAAATGCTCTGGGTGCATCCACACTTTGAATAGCAACTATTGTATGGAGAATATTACAGAATTTCATCATCCTGCTGGGGGCTGGAATTGCAACTTTACAATCTGTTAGTAACTTTGAAGTCAGTTATGTGTAGATGCTTCTAGAAGCATGGATTCTTCAGGGAGAACAAAAAAAAAAAAGACAAAAATACACTACCGGGTACCTGTTGGCTTTCCTGCAACTGAGACATTAAAACATTGTAGCTTGCTTTCCTAAAGAACAATGTTCCCTATAGTTTTAAACAATTATGAGCCACCTGTTTGGAAGGCACTCAGGAGGAGTAGCTGAATGGGACTGAAGTGTACTTGTCCAGTCATTCATTCTGTTAATGTGCAGAGCGAGGTAAAAAAAAAAAATCACATCAAGGCTAAAGTGGCAGCCTCTAAAAACATATAACCTTGTTGAACATAGAGGACATAAACCTCCTTTTATAGAGGACCACCATCACAAAGCACTTTACAGAGGTAGGCTGTGAATTGTGCATTATATGCAGAGTCACTTACAATAAGACATTGATTTAACATCGTATCCACAGGATGGAGCACAAGTGAGTCAGTCAGTTACTGGGAGGTGAAGATGCACAGAAAAGTGGTGGTGAATGTTCAATCCATGGCCAGAAAACGCATTGTTCGATGTGTTGCATGAGACTGTTTGACTGATTTTCAAGGTCAGTACACCAAAGTGTAATTTGCCCCACTGCAAAAATAAAACAAAGCTGAAACAAAAAGCAAAGGTGCTCTTTTGAACATTTTTTTCCTCCAAGCTAAAGGAATATACATTATTTGCTGCGTCACTGTACAATAAGTCAACAACAGATGTGTTGTGTTGTATTTTCAATTTCAAAAACAACATTGCCAAATCCCAATATCACAAAAAAATTGTGAAGAAAATTAAATATTGTGGTTTATAATTTACAATGATTCATGTCTAAACAGTAATTAACAATTTAACATGTTCTGCATTTGATTTCAATATTCAAGAGTTAGAGACTATAGGTCTTTGTGACTTCGTAGACCTATCTGCGATCTATTAAAGTCATTTTCACTCCCGTAACTTAGTTTTGATACCTGCTGCGGTAGTTTAGTTATGAATGTTCGTTTTAAACTACTTCCGCATGCAAATGTACGAATCACATTATAATATTGAAGTTTCATGCTTACTCTTGATGTATTATCATTTTTTCTGATTTAAGACTTTGGTTTGTGCCTGCTATTTTACGTATGCCTCTCATTGTTGTAGCTGTTCAAATGTGAAACGTACTATTTAAACGTTTATGGGCTTTTAGTTACTTTAAAATAAAGCACCTTAAAATACAAAATAAACCAAAATAATAATAATAATAATAATAATAATAATAATAATAATATAATAATAATAATAATAATAATTTATTAATCCTATTGCAGTCCTATGTTAGACCAGGTCCGACATTACAATTTTTCCTTTCTGGTCCGATGTTGGACCCTGTCCGACATCATCAAAAAGACATCAAGCACAGGTCTCTAGTGGTTTTTCTCCAATAAAAGCTGACAAAAGCTTTCGATGGCCGAGTGAGACTGATAGAAGACGAGAGATGCCGAAAAAAGGCGGCGGGTCTGAGCAATACACACACTGCCTTCACCACAGACATAACATGGACATAAACAAACAAGAAAGCTATTTCCGCAGCCAGCACTCGAGGAATATTATGGACATTTGCCAAGGTTTTTGAGATGTTATAGTAATAAAATAATGACTTGGATAACATTTTTGAGGAGTTTGGTGGTAAAAACAAGTGATCAGATGCTGATATGGGATAAATACAACGAACAAGGAGTGGGGCAGAGGGTCGATCTTTATAGTGGAGACGCAGCGGAGGTTGAATAATGGAGAGGCGCATTGATGGCATGGCTGGAGATTAGATAATTGCAGGCTTAACTGGCGATGCAGCTGCTGAGCGAGAAGGAAAGAAGCTGAAGGACGAGAAAAATATTTGGCGCAGGTAGGAAAACTGCTCTAAATTGTCAGACGAGAGAACGAGAAGACGAAATTTAGACATTAGTAAAGAGAAAGTTTAAGCACGTTTGACGGAGTCTGAGCGATTGCTAGGAAGCGAAAACACAATATGAAAAAACGAACTGAAAACGCTAGACAGCAAGCTGTGTGAGATTCAGATAAATAAGAACATAAGAACATAAGAAAGTTTACAAACGAGAGGAGGCCATTCGGCCCATCTTGCTCGTTTGGTTGTTAGTAGCTTATTGATCCCAAAATCTCATCAAGCAGCTTCTTGAAGGATCCCAGGGTGTCAGCTTCAACAACATTACTGGGGAGTTGATTCCAGACCCTCACAATTCTCTGTGTAAAAAAGTGTCTCCTATTTTCTGTTCTGAATGCCCCTTTTTCTAAACTCCATTTGTGACCCCTGGTCCTTGTTTCTTTTTTCAGGCTGAAAAAGTCCCTTGCGTCGACACTGTCAATACCTTTTAGAATTTTGAATGCTTGAATTAGGTCGCCACGTAGTCTTCTTTGTTCAAGACTGAACAGATTCAATTCTTTTAGCCTGTCAGCATATGACATGCCTTTTAAGCCCGGAATAATTCTGGTCGCTCTTCTTTGCACTCTTTCTAGAGCAGCAATATCTTTTTTATAGCGAGGTGACCAGAACTGCACACAATATTCAAGATGAGGTCTTACAAGTGCATTGTACAGTTTTAACATTACTTCCCTTGATTTAAATTCAACACTTTTCACAATGTATCCGAGTATCTTGTTAGCCTTTTTTATAGCTTCCCCACATTGTCTAGATGAAGACATTTCTGAGTCAACAAAAACTCCTAGGTCTTTTTCATAGATTCCTTCTCCAATTTCAATATCTCCCATATGATATTTATAATGTACATTTTTATTTCCTGCGTGCAGTACCTTACACTTTTCTCTATTAAATGTCATTTGCCATGTGTCTGCCCAGTTCTGAATCTTGTCTAGATCATTTTGAATGACCTTTGCTGCTGCAACAGTGTTTGCCACTCCTCCTACTTTTGTGTCGTCTGCAAATTTAACAAGTTTGCTTACTATACCAGAATCTAAATCATTAATGTAGATTAGGAATAGCAGAGGACCTAATACTGATCCCTGTGGTACACCGCTGGTTACCACACTCCATTCTGAGGTTTTTCCTCTAATCAGTACTTTCTGTTTTCTACATGTTAACCACTCCCTAATCCATGTACATGTGTTTCCTTGAATCCCAACTGCGTTCAGTTTGAGAATTAATCTTTTGTGCGGGACTTTGTCAAAAGCTTTCTGGAAATCTAAATAAACCATGTCATATGCTTTGCAATTATCCATTATCGATGTTGCATCCTCAAAAAAATCAAGCAAGTTAGTTAGGCACGATCTCCCTTTCCTAAAACCATGTTGACTGTCTCCCAGTACCCTGTTACCATATAGGTAATTTTCCATTTTGGATCTTATTATAGTTTCCATAAGTTTGCATATAATAGAAGTCAGGCTTACTGGTCTGTAGTTACCTGGTTCAGTTTTGTTTCCCTTTTTGTGGATCGGTATTACGTTTGCAATTTTCCAGTCTGTCGGTACCACCCCTGTGTCAAGAGACTGCTGCATGATCTTGGTTAGCGGTTTGTAAATTACTTCTTTCATTTCTTTGAGTACTACTGGGAGGATCTCATCCGGCCCAGGGGATTTGTTTATTTTAAGAGCTCCTAGTCCCTTTAACACTTCTGCCTCAGTTATGCTAAAGTTATTTAAAACTGGATAGGAACTGGATGACATGTGGGGCATGTTGTCAGTATCTTCCTTTGTAAAAACTTGTGAAAAGTAATCATTTAACATATTTGCTATTTTTTTTTCTTCCTCTACGATTTTGCCATTTGTATCTCTTAAACATTTAATCTCCTCTTTGAATGTTCTCTTGCTGTTGTAATATTGGAAAAACATTTTGGAATTGGTTTTAGCTCCCTTAGCAATGTTCATTTCTATTTCTCTCTTGGCCTTTCTAACTTCCTTTTTGACTTGCATTTGCAGTTCTGTGTACTCTTTCTGTGTACTTTCTTTTTGGTCCTTTTTTAATGCTCTGTAAAGTGCCTTTTTTCGCTGAATATTTTTTTTTAATTGATCTATTAAACCATTTTGGCAATTTAGTTTTACATTTAGATTTGTCTACTTTAGGGATATAATTGTTTTGCGCCTCTAGTACTACATTTTTGAAGAACAACCATCCTTCTTCTGTGGGTGTTTTCTCTATTTTACTCCAATCTACTTCTGTTAGTCTCTGTTTCATGCCTTCATAGTTTGCTTTTCTAAAATTGTAAACCTTAGCTTTAGTCTTTACTTTTGAGGATTTAAAAAACACTTCAAATGAGACCATGTTGTGGTCTGAGTTTGCCAGTGGTTCTCTGACCTCTGTTTTAGTTATTCTATCTTCGTTATTTGAAAAGACTAAATCAAGGCATGCCTCCCCTCTAGTGGGTGCCTTCACAAATTGTGTTAGGAAGCAGTCATTTGTCATTTCCACCATTTCTATTTCATCCTTCGCGCTACCCACCGGGTTTTCCCATTTTATTTGGGGGAAGTTGAAATCCCCCATTAGTATGGCTTCTCCTTTGCTACACACATTTCTAATGTCATTGTATAACAGATTATTGTGCTCACCGTCTGAATCTGGCGGTCTATAGCATGCTCCTATTATTATGCCCTTTTGAATTTTTGTCTGTTATTCTGACCCATATTGATTCGGTTTTATTTTCTTTGTCCAGGTTTAACACCTGGGCTTCAAGACTGTTTCTTATGTATAGCGCTACCCCTCCTCCTCGTCTGTCCTGCCTGTCTTTCCTATACAGTGTATACCCACAAATATTATATTCGTCCCCATCACTCTCAGATAACCACGTTTCTGTAACACCTATCACATCATAGTTACCTGTTAGTGCAGTAGCTTCAAGTTCTAGAATTTTGTTTCTGATACTTCTAGCATTTAGATAAATACATTTAATGGTTGTCTTACCTGAGTTGTTGTTCTTGTTTTGATGCGGTCTCCCTTCTGTTTTTTTGTTGATTTCTCCCCCCTTCCTTTCTAGTTTAAATGCTTCCGAACCTGCTCGAGGATCTTTTCTCCAAGTAGACTGGTTCCCTTGTTATTTAAATGCAGTCCATCCCGTCTATACAGATAGTCCTCGTTGTAGAAAGTGGTCCAATGATCAAGATAGGTGAAGCCTTCCCGTGTGCACCACGTCTTCAACCATTGGTTTTGATTTATTATTTCCAGCTGTCCATATGGTCCTTTGCAAGGTGCGGGTAGTATACCAGAAAATACCACAGTTTTGGTTTTCTCTTTTAATTTCCTTCCTAGCTCTCTGAATTTGTTTTGCAGGGATTTTGGTCTGTCTCTTCCAATGTTGTTTGTACCGATGTGGACGACTACTACCGGGTCATCTCCTGTTCGTTCTAGGAGCCTGTCCACGTTTTCAGTGATGTGCTTGACCGAGGCTCCCGGAAGGCAGCACACTGTTGTAGTAAGGGGGTCCAAACTGCGAACTGAACTTGCTGTGTTTCTCAATATGGAGTCCCCAACAATCATGACCTCCCTTCTTTTTACTGTCTTGTCACCACTGTCAATAGGGTCCTGGATGTTGTTCCTTTCATTCTCTTGTTGTTGGTTCTGCTCATCAAAATTCTGAAGTGACTCAAATCTGTTGGTTGTTTTGATTTCTGGTGGTTGTGTTTGACGAAGTTTCTTTTTTTCCCTGCTTCTGCCTACCTGAACCCAGCTGTTCTGACCTTCTATCTCCCTGGTGGCTTTCAGTCTGTTAGGGGTGATGCAGACTTCCATGAATTGTGGGTGTGCCAGTTCCTCAAGATCTTGTTGCTGTCTCACTTCTTCCAGCTCCATTTCTAGCATGCTTACTAGTTTATGCAAATCCTGGATCGTGCGGCACTTTACGCACACTTGGTTTAGCTCCGCTGGGTTTTCTCGGATTTCCCACATCAAGCAGGTGTCACAGATTACAGGCTTGAAGACCATGTTGAGGGTTTTTTTTTTTTTAAGTTTAGTTTCTTCTGCAGCTGTCAACCTGCTTTCAAACTGCTTCGAAACTGCTCTGTACTTTTCCACGCCTGTACTTCTCCCACTCGCTGTCGCTGGGAAGACTGCCTCGTTTAACTGCGTTGTTCTGCTGTGCTGTCGGCTCCTCCCCTCGCCCGTGTCTCAAAACGGCGCTGAATTTGAATCAGCTGCTCCGAGTTTCAGCTTGTTTGTTATCAGAAAAACACACGCGTCTGTCTGACTTTGAGCTGCTGCTATGTTTCCCCAATGCCCTCTGTTTTCTGATTAAAGCAATTCAAGATGCAATTTCTCCTTTCTGCTTCGAAACTGCTCTGTACTTTTCCACGCCTGTACTTCTCCCACTCGCTGTCGCTTCCACTCGCTGTCGCTGGGAAGACTGCCTCGTTTAACATAGGAAAAGATTGACAGGGAAGGCAGAGTGGAGTCCCGGATCTTGTCCCTGAAATAGGCCTACTATATAGGCTCATCATTGCAGAGTTCTTTAATTAAACACAAACTGAAATATTTTCTTCTCAGTAATTATGTTGTGCATAGACAACTGAAATACGACAAAAAAGTATTTACTTGCGTAGACTACTGTATGTACTGATGGGCCGAATGGCCTCCTCTCGTTTGTAAACTTTCTTATGTTCTTACTGTATGCTTGTCCTTTACACAACTGAAATATATAGATTCAAGCAAATGGTTTCTGCGTTAATCTTAAATTAAAGCAGTGAAAGCATAGGGATACATGGTTAGGACACTGACGAGTACAAACATGGTAAACGGGAGTATTACCGTGCATATTTACCATGGTAAACTTCCATATATAGAAACAAGCTTAGTTTTATTTATGCTTTGTGTTTTTGGGGACCCTTTCTTGTAGATCTACGTTTTGTTTTCGCTGTGCCCAGGGTCTGTGCTACGTGCAACACATCACATTCAGTTTGTCCTATTTGTTTATTTATTTTTTAATTTTCTGCTGCTTTTTTTTTGTAATCCTCCTTTTGTCAAGTGTCTGTCGCTTATAGTTTCCCTGTGTATGGAATGTGTTAGTTATTTCTTTCCATGTTTCTTTTCTTAATGTTTTTTGGCCCTGCAAAGTGTTAAATAATATTTCTTGATTGTTTTCATTCCACTGACTAACAGGTCAATTTCGTCTTTACTGAAATGTGTTTTCCTTTTCTTTTTGGCCGGTTTCATAGTTGGAGTCTGCAGAAGCCATAGCTCAATTTTATTATCTTTGCCTGCTACAGTAATCCGTCCTGTATCGGACTGTGGTGGGACCAGAATAAGAAGTCGGATAAATTAATCCTATTTAAAATACCGTTATACACAGCTGTAACAATTATGATATTCACAAAATTATTGTTTTGAGATTCAGCTTTTATTATGGATCTCCTTTAAATCCTTTGTTTAGAAGGTACAAGGTATTAATGTTTGTGACAGGGTAGCTGTCTGCCATTTAGGTGCGTGCATTTGCTGTTGAGTGACAGGCAGGAGATCGAGACAGAGGTTGAAGTTGATATGCCTTGTAGGTGAACAGAATTTATTTACATATCAACACACTGAACAGCTCACATGGCAGTAAGAGCAATGGGAGCTCACTGAGCAAATACAACACAATGTGCGAAAACTTTGGTAGGATCTGCAGTCTGTTCAAAATCAAACTAACTTTGCTGAAGAGATTGATCATGGCAGATAAACTGTTAGGGCAGATATGTGACGGATTACTTTTCTTCTTTCAGAAGTACTTCGCCATGCACCTTCAGGGTCACCGGGAGGACCTCCAGAAGTGTCTCCTGTGCCTAAATGAAGCTGCTAGATATAAGCTTGGTGTCAACAGCAGTGTTTCCTTTAATAAGGGGGGCATGTGTTCTTGAGTTCAACCAAAGTGCACCACCATCAGGCAGACATACTCTCAATTCCCATTCAATTTCAATGTCTGCTTCTAGTTGTTTTTAGCTATGCAAACAAAATCTATTTTCCTATGAAGACAACGTACATCTGGCAAATTTAGTTTTCATCAATAATATTAACTCTTTCTATGTTCATTTCTAGCCCTAAAATGTATATTATATATTTATATGGATTAAAATGAAGGAGAGCATGAATAACACACAAATAAAATCCAGTTACTTGTTATCTGTAGCTCATTAATTTTGTCTCGTCAATTTATGTGCAAGAAATACATTTAATGGTTTAATCATTAAAAAAAGCCTCCAAAAGGAATTTAAAAAGCTCTAATAAATTGCTCCTATATGCACTTTAGTTGTCCTGTTAGTTATATTATGCAAATTTTTTGATAATATGGCCCTAGAATATTTTATAACACTCTTTTAGTTATTTCAGAATCAGTAAGCAAATACAGAGGCCACAGTGATCTGATGAACCAAAGTCCTCATTAGAGTGATGCTTTCAACTGAAGTTTGAAGTTTGTTTGTTATGCTGCATTTATCGTTAGACGGCTGTTTTAATGTTGAAGTTAATGATTAGTTACTTCGAGGACATGCATCATTTATCACTTTGTTTGATTAACCCAACTGTGTTGTTCCAAAGTACGCTTACTCAAAGCTACTTGAACAAAACAGACATCTCTACTGCAGTATATTAGAAGCGTCTACAATTTGCTTAATATTTTTACATAATACTAAAGTGAGTTCCCTGCCAGAAGCACCTGGTTACACAATTGATTAGTCACCCTGTGGAAATTCTGCCCCATATAGAAAAAATATTTACATTTATTGGAGAGTGACAACTCCTACATTCATGAGGTGATGCAGTGTTATGACTTGCACAACAAACTCTTAGCTCTGCTTCAGTGGTTGAAAACGGGTTGAAGGGTAATTTATTTTCTATTCTGTTCACAGTTCAATCTTCTTCATTCAGTGTGTTTGTAACGCTGCACTTACTAGTAATTGATTGTTTTGTTTTGAAATGTCTTGTTTTATTTATCACGTTTTCTTTCCATGCACTTGTATGTATTTTATTAATATTGTTCAGTGAACTCTTATTATTTATTCACGTTTGCTGTGAGCACTTGTTTGTTTTGATTTTTATGATTTGCATGCTTTTAAATTAAAGTAGTTACACTGTCACAGCCATTCCCTTCCTTAACAAGAATAGTAATTAATTAACGAGATTCACCTGCTCGATCTTGGGACGGGTTTAAAAGTCGCACTCGTACTGCAGCTAACAGTGCTAATGTTTATTTAATTTTAAGGGTACGACACTGAATTACGGTACACCCTCTCTAACGCCCTTCATGATAATGAACCTTCAGCTATAAGGAACCTGGCCCCTGCGACCGCCCCCCCCCCCAAAAAATAAATAAATAAATAAAGATAAATAAAGATAATATAAACACACACTGTAAACATGCAGGTCTGTATGCACAAAGTGCCACCTCCACCTTGAAATCAACTCTTTTGTTTAATAAAAAGCGAGCGCTGTGTAACTGCCTCCGAAACTAAAATAACTTTATGCTGCAACAAAGCTGGAAACTATGTTGATCTTTTGATAAAAGGAGTAACGCAGGCATATCTCGGTTATGAACGTAGCTTGTCAAAAAAGCACTCTGTTTTGTGGCTTGTTCAGCAACCATGCGGAAAAGCAAAATTGCTAAAAATAAATAAATAAATAAATAAATAAATTGAGGATCTGATGAACGTTTCAGGTCAAACTTTTCATGTCAGGTTCTGAAAAAAAGCTCAGTTTGGGATTCTTGCATGTTACATTAAGATTTGGTGCACTTTGAAATGATTCATGTCAGATTGATTTTGAATAGAAGTTTAGCTTCAATTCGCGATTTTTGCTTTTTGTACTGCGTTTTATTCTTTAACAAATAGGATAAAGCAAAATACTGCATACATGAGACAAACAGGTACATCTAATTCTACTTTTACTCACAATATCATCTCATTAACAGTTTATCGTTCATTTTGATTGTCCTTTCGCTATAGCAAACCCCTCGATATAACGAACAAAAGGCTTAGTCCCCCAACAGGTTCGTTATAGCGAGCGAGGGTGCACTGTACTACCAGGACTATAGGGCTGCACTGGCTTTCTAGTTCTATTCAAATCTTTTGATCTCGCCGAAGTGGCTTGCATCTGGAATTTTGACTATTTTTAACTGAGCCGCTTTTGGGCTTAGTCTTATATATGGTAGAAAGATTATATGATCCAGTTTAAACGAGGCAAAGTGATTGAATTTAATGTTACCTGGTTTATCCTTAACTTTATTGTGTGTTTTAGTTTCAGACCAAGCGGGTTTTATATTGTGTGTTTCTGTGTAACCATTTATTTTACCTTTTAGAATTTTAGTATTACTTGGTTCTTTGGTTGTTTTTAAGATTTATTGATCTGTGTATTTTAAATTGTTTATTGTATTTAGTGGGGTTTTTTTGTTTTTAATAACGTATTTTATTTTAATATACAAAGCTACCATTTATTTTACAGAATCAATTTACAGATTGATTGATAGTGTTTTGTATATTTATTTTTGGTTTTATACATGGTTATATTTATTGTGTTTTATTGTAATGCTTCTGTTTTTATACTATCTGATGTATTTGATAATTTTATGATAGTACTTTGTGTATTGTTGACCACCTGTAATGAATGATTTAAATCAGCCCACTCAGTTGTCCTGTTTCTCTTGCATAAGTATAGTTACTGAACCCATTCCAGTGCCAAAGACAATAACCTGTTACAGGTGGGTAATTGCCCTTGTACTCATTGAGTGGTGTTTCCACCCTGTCGTAGTCACTATTATATTACCTCTTTACATTGTAAAACTTGCTACATGTTTATATTAATTCAAAAATCTGGTGGTTTTCAGAAAATTCCCAGAGGCAGTTTTTACTCAGAATACTTGTCTTTGAATTCTTGTTATTTAAACAGACTTTCTTGAAAATGTATTCTGAATGTCCCAGGATGAAATCTACAAAACTGTACCTGATGTTTTCTGAGACTTGTGTATAATACTAAATTCTATAAAAATGATCAAAGTCAAACGTGCATATATATATATATATATATATATATATATATATATATATATATATATATATATATATATAGTTACAAAGTCTCAAATTCAGATGTAATTACATATGACCAGCAAATTATTTACTGTGAAATTTAAATGATGTAAACAAAACTTATACTTAGCTCTTAAGACTAAAATTAATTAACATGAATTAATCATGAACAAGCATATATTTGGCAGTAAAAGTATTTAATGTATCCTGGTTCCTGTACTGATGTTTACTTCATATACAGTTATATACAGTTGAAAAGAGTGAGCCCTTTCCACAAAAACTTTTTGTCCTACTGTTTGAACATTCCAGTTTTCACCAGTAATCTGGTAATATTGTTTATACACCTGGTTATTCTATTAAGATGATTGGGGATGTTCTTGAAATAGCAACTTCTGAGGTGAAATGCAACTGGAGCAGGGACTTACCTAAGTGATTTATTCTAAAAGCAAAGCTTTTTCAAAAAGGCTAATTGGTATTGCTTGTTTAGCTGTATTAAAAATCAAATCTCAAAAATGAGATTTTTCTTTTTGAAACATACTGATTAGTAACTGCTGCTGTCTTTCATATATATATAATTTTTTTAACAATGTTCTGCTAAATATTCATTGCATACACGCAAGGTGTTATTTAATTCCTAAGCAGTGATCATTCCGAGCTGATCCATTATTGCTCATTACTTTCTAGACTTACTGAATCACAGACTTTATCATTGGCACTGCTTTGTATTATAATCTTGCTTAATACAATTCTACCCCAAGCCCTTGGCGAACCTCCCAGACTTGTCTCTGTTTACTTGCACAGCTTGATTGATAGGTTGTTCACTTTGAAGGGAGTAACTTTGATTGGTGCTGCAGCTGTCAATCTCTCACAGACCCACATTCCCAGGTTCCCTGCATAGAGGTTTTTTTTTTTTTTTTTTTTTTTTTCCAACCAAAAAAAAAAAAAAAAAAAAAAAAAATTGTACATCGTTTTTTAGATGCTTGATGTGGAAGATTTCTGGCAGTGGGAACATTAACCCCACTTCTGTTTTTAGTTGGTTTCTGGTTCAAATTCTGCACATCCCTAGTGTCCTGGCATATTTTAAATTGGAAGGAATGCATCAAATTGGAAGGAATGCATCAAGGAGTCTGCATTAAAGAGTAATATGACAAAACACCACTCTCTCTAAAGTATAGTTTAACCTTATACTGTGGATATATATATATATATATATATATATATATATATATATATATATATATATATATATATATAGGTATATATATATATATATATAAAGACTAGTTCTTAGTTCTAAATTATTTCTGAGCCAAGAACAAAAGCTTTCTGTGCTATATACAATGCCTATAGAAAGTCTACACCCCCTTTCAAATTTTTCACCTAATTTTTTGCCTTATAACCTGGAATTAAAATGCATTAAAATAGTTTTTGTTCATTTATCTACACATCCTACCCCACAACTTTCAAGTGAAAAAAATATTCTAGAAATTTGTAGAAAATTAACTAAAAATAATAACTGAAATAGCTTAGTTGGATAAGTATCCATCTCCATTGTAATAGCAATTCTCTGTAAATTAGCTCGGGTGTAACCAATCGCCTTCAAAATCACACATCAAGTTAAGTGGCCTCCATCTATGTTAAATTCTAGTGATTCACATGATTTCAGGATAAATTCAGCAGTCCCTGTAGGTTCCCTCTGCTGGGTAATGCATTTTAAAGCAAAGACTCAACAATGAGCACCAAGGCATTTTCAAAAGAACTCCGGGACAAAGTTGTTGAATGGCACAGATCAGGGGATGGGTATAAAAAAAAAAATCAAAGGCCTTGAATATCCCTTGGAGCACAGTCAAGACAATTTTTAAGAAGTGGAAGGTGTATGGAACCACCATGACCATGCCTAGATCAGGTCGGCCCTCCAAACTTTATGACCAAGAAAGGAGGAGACTGATCAGAGAGGCTATCAAGAGGCTGATGGCAACTTTGCAAGAGCTACGGGCTTTTATGCCCAAGGCTGGTCAAACTGTGCATGTGACAACAATATCCCAAACACTCCACAAATCTGGCCTGTATGTTAGAGTGGCAAGAAGGAAGCCATTACTCAAGAAATTCCACCTTGTATCCCATTTGAAGTATGCCATGTAGCAAAAAGTTTTGTGGTCTGACGAAACTAAAATGGAACTTTTTGGCTAAATGCAAAGCGTTATGTTTGGTGCAAACTCAACACAGCGCATCACCAAAAGAATACCATCCTTACTGTGAAGCATGGTGGTGGCAGCATCATGTTATGGGGATGTTTCTCATAGACAGGGACTGGGCCCTTGTCAGGATACAAGGGAAAATGAATGGAGCAAAGTATAGAGAAGTCCTTAAGGAAAACCGGCTGCCTTCTGCAAGAAAGCTGAAACTGGGATGGAAGTTCACCTTTCAGCATGACAATGACCCAAAGCACACAGCCAAGGCTACACTGGAGTGGCTAAGGAACAAAAAGGTAAATGTACTTGAGTGGCCCAGTCAGAGCCCAGACCTAAATCCAATCGAAAATTTGTGGCATGACTTGTAGATTGCTGTCCTTCAATGCTCCCCAAGGAACTTGATAGAGCTTGAAGAGTTGTAAAAAAGAATGGTCAAATATTGCCAAATCTATTTGTGCAAAGTTGGTAGAGGCCTATCCCAACAGACTCACAGCTGTAATTGCTGCCAAAGGTGCTTCCATCAAGTATTAACTCAGAGGGGTGGAGACTTATCCAATTATGAACTTCCAGTTTTGTATTTTTAATATATTATTTTTTTTCTCAATAAAACCTTTTTCCCCCTTAACAGTGTGGAGTATGGTATGTAGATGAGTTGAAAAAATCCTCATTTAAATGTATGAAACTCTGAGGCACTGACACAACAAAATGTGAAAAAAGTTCAAGGGGGTGTAGACTTTCTATAGGCACTGTACATTTAAGATTCTGATTCATGTCAAGGTAAAAAAAAAAAAAAAAAAAAAGATAATATTGTACAGTAAGACAAACCCAGTAGATCAAAAGTATGAGTTATAAATCTTGACTTTGGTTAGAAAATTAAATAAAAAAAAATACTGACCTTAGTTGTTAACCAATAGTTTATGTTGCAGGACCATAGTACAGAAGAGTGATTCAATGAATAAGCAGATAAACGGTCATAGCCAGTGGTTTCATTGGAATTTGGAAGTGCAATTATGAACTGAAGTCCTGTTCCAACACAAGCATTTATTCAAACGTGTCCCAAATGGTAGTTTTCATTTGCAATTAATTTCAGCATATGTGGTAATTAATCTGTGTACATCAGCTGCAATCATTTATGGAATTAATAGAACAAATATATAGATTTGAATGAGCTGTTAATCCCTTCTCCCATAATCCCCAAACCTTGTGATGGTCTGGGGGGTGGGGGGTGGGGGTTCTTGGAACTGTGAAAACTATTTTTTATTTTATTGTATTCCCACAGAAGAAAATGACAGAAATTACAGCTAGATGTTTCTGGACTTTAATTATTAAGTACCTCATTGGACTACTCAGGTATTCGTATATTTTACCTGCTATAAGAACATATCTGTCCCAATGGTGGAGTTTACATGTGTGTGCTAACCTTACTCAAGACAATTTGCTCGAGTAGACGTAAAAAAGACGAAATTACCTTGTCTGTCTCGGGGTTTACATGGTCTTAGTTTATTGCACTCAGGAAGGGCAGCTGTTAACCCGATGTTATGCAAATGAAGGGGAAAGGAGTTCATAATCAAATTAGCCATACGTACAGTTCTAGTGCTGTTTTCACAGGAAATGCCAGAAAAGGTGGTTTAGATTCACAGAGAACAATACTCGAGAAACTTCCATCATGGAATCCATGGTTTAATATTGTGTTTTACTGACCTTACCTAAATTGTTTTTCACATGTCATTGGTGGAGATAGCATGTTATTAGCCGTAAATATAATTTCAACTAATTATCTCCCGTTTCTTTATTTGAAATATACAGTTACATAATTAACTCAGAGGTATATAAAATGAAGCAGTCCAATCCAGGCATTGCAGATCACCATGGCTGTAAACCGGAGGAGATGTGGGATTATAAAGGTTTGTGTGAGACATCTTCCACGTATGCTCCCAAGGCTGTTTGCATTGGGAACATTGGATGTTTTGCCTTTGTTTCAAGTGAATGAACCTCCAATCATCCTCTATAAGCAAATCCATATGCCATGGTATCCTATCCCAATGGCTAGCAAGAGCAGTGGGGGCACATAATCGCCCGTCGTGCTGGTGGGAAGAGGTTGGGGTCTTTTCGAGTCAACAGGGAAACATTCCAGATCATAGTAGATCTCATAAAGGAGGATGTGCAGCCAGCAAGGATTGGAGAAGAGTAGCAATTGCACTGTATAGGCTGGCATGATCTGCTGAATACAGGGTAGTTAGCAATGTGTTTGGGGAGCATTCGAGCACAGTGCACTGCTATATGTACAGGTTTGATCAGAGGCACAACAACACATACACTGCCCTGCCAAAGGAGTCCGAGGCAAAACGCATTGCTCTGCGCATCAGCAAAAAGCATGGCTTGCCCCAAGTAATGGGTTTGATTGATGCTACCCACATTCCCATCAAGGCACAACAGCACTGTCTGAGGGATTACCTCAAGAGGATCTACTGGGTATCTTACATTCTCTAAGCTGTAGTCGATGACGATGGCAGGTAACTATCATGATTACTTTATTTGTGTATTAAAGTCTAAGTTGTATGTGTAGTTTTTGACAGCATCTCCGTAAGGAATATATTATACCTTTTCATATAAAGTAGAAAACCTTCTAACGTCATACTTACATAATGTCTCACAATACTGTGTACATCAGCTGCAATCATTTATGGAATTAATAGATAATTTGCAACATCCCATATCACTTTATTTCAAAGGTGGACATATGGAATGCCAGGGTCCACACATGATGCTGCAGTTTTTTGTTCATCTGGACTATACAGGAGTCAAGATGCATTTCCACAGGTTAGTATTTTCAAGTTACATATGTAGGCTATTCATTAAGGGAAATTATTCTGTTATATGCACTTTGAAAGACAGTAGTAAGATAAAGGTTTTTTTTTACATATTCCCAATTTACCAGCATTTGTGTGCAACGCTGAAGTTTTCTGATAAGCGCTAGATGTTCAGATGGCTTGTGGGATGACACAATTGACTAACAATACAATCAAATGCACATCCTTATAGTAATCTGTATTTTGCTTTCTTTTAGGCAATACAGCACATAGGGGATCGGGCTGTCCCTTTATATATTGTTGGTGATGCTGCGTACCCTCTTCTCCTGTGGTTAATGAAAAGTTACCGCTCCGGACGGCTGACACCTGCAGAGGAAGCCTTCAACACCACACTTGGACAGGCACAGGTCATAGTGGAACAGGCATCTGGGCACTTGAAAGAGAGATGGTGGATACTGCTCAAACAGACTGAAGTAGACTACGAGTTTGTACCCAAAATTACCATAGCCTGTTGTATCCTCCATAACCTGTGTCCGGACCAAAAGGAGTTTTTCAGAAATCCATGGCTAATACCTGTGAGACAGGCAGAGGAAAGATTACCTCAGCCGCCATAGTGCTTACGGACGTCCGAGCATTGTGAGGTCCTGGAACACAAACAAAAACTAGTAATATGCATTGTCGATGTCACACACAGTTTAGTATAATCCTTAAAATAAAGTACTATACTTACAGTATACTTGGGGTCTAAAATGTATGGTTTAGTATACTTAACCTTACTTTTTGACCCCAAGTATACTACTTTATTCCAAATAGAAATAAAAACTCACGTTCTGCAGCTGCCACATGTGGTTGTGGGTGTGTTGTCTATTCCGCCGCTCCCCTTGCCTCAGTTTCCTCTTCGACGCTCCACATATGTTTAATCTAAATAAGGGAGTTCGCCATGCTTAGCTGGCAGTGGTGTATTGGAGGTTGAGGCTGCGAGATACAGGGTTATCATTGGTGGAGTATAGTTACCGCAATAACATACAAATAACCAATTACTTTTAAGTATCAGTAATGCAAGTTATATGGGTTTACCTCTAATGAAGCGGGATGGTGCTTCAGACGTTGCTTGCTGGGAGGTGTTGATCAGGTTGCCAGCTGCCACTGGTCGCTGCCCAAGTAAGCAGTCCATTTCCTCCCAGAAATGAAACAGGGACCCATCCTACTTCTCCTGACCGGCATCTCCTTGCTTGTTCATGCAGGTGGAACTGCTTAAGCTTTTTGAATTTGTCTCTGGCTTGCAGGACTGTTCGTTGTATTCCCTGTGCAGCGAGGGCACCAACCACCTGCTGGTGCACTTGTTGATTGCATCGTTTGGGTTGATCAAGTTGCCCCATCACTACTGATTAATGACTGAATCTCCTCCTCGCTCCAGCGAACTTGAGCTGAGGCCGCTGAGCACACTTCAGATACAGCTGGGATCAAAAGTTAATGTTAAATGGCTATTCTGACTGTACTGTAAAACATGAAATACATATTCTTGTAAAAACTTACTTTTGGTCCCCTTTGTCAGTTTTCTTACTGAATCTGTATCACGACTTTTGACGTTTTGATTCAATATTTCAATTGGCTAATGAAATCAGTTGGTTAGTTTCAACACTTCACCTGCCTTCAAAACTCCCAAACCTCTAGACACTTTTGATTTAGTTAATACAAACAAAAGTCATCCACTTGGGTGCTCCTTACTGATGATTCCCAAACATTAGAATCTGTTCATTTGTATTCAACAACCATCCCGTCTTCAGAACATGATGTGGTTTAATGCTCTAGTCTATGAATTCTCATCACTTGGCTGAATTACTTTAAGACTTTTTTAGCTGGCTGACGTAAGGCTATTTTATTTGAATGCCAAAACTGTTGCTCGATTCCATGCACACACCAAATTACGCACTTTAACAGGGCGTTAGCCAATCACAGATCCAGACATTAGCTTTAGATTTCTTTCGAGGGAGATTACAAGATCTAAAGATGGAAGGGGCAATAACCACCAGTACAGTATACATGTGTTTCCAGTTTAGATATGAATACTAACAAGAAAAGGTGTCTTATTTGACAAGGCAGTGGCATGTTCCAGGCAGTTTTTTTTTTTTTTTTTTTTTTTTTTTTTAATGTTTGGAATTTTGAGTGAATATTTTAAGCTTGCATTGCCAGTTATCACATTAAGTGGAGAAACATGACAATTGATTGATTATTTTATTGTATTTTTTTTACCCTTCAATAAAAAATCAAAAAAAAAAAACATTGAAAATTAAGAACACTACATAGCTGCATTCAGAAAACCTTAGTATTAGAAAGCAATCAGCAAAAAAATGTAGACTCGTCATGAAAGACTTCAAATAGAAAACATGCAAGAGTTAATAATATAGTCAGGGTTGGGCAAAATACTCTGGAAATGTATTCAATACAAAATACTCAGAAAGCAATGTATCAAAATACAAATTACTTTGGAATCACTGTATTTAATACAAAATACAATTGTATTTGGAAAATACAATTTGAAATTACAAAATACATTTAATAAACAAAACTGATTTTTTTTTTTTTTTTTTTAATATATAGTTTCATGGGGTAGGGGCTGGGGGGGGGGTTTTTTTTAACTATAAAATCTTTTCGGAGAGGAAGGTTCTGTTCCAAGACAATAGTGCTTTTTTTTTTTTTTAAATCTAATATGCGATCACTATAATTACATTTTATACAGCTGCAGTTTAATATTTAAACTATTACTGTCAATGTATTTGAGTATTTTGAAATTACAAAATATTCAGGAAATGTATTTGATACAAAATACTTCTAAATTTGCATTTGCATTACAAGTTACAAAATACAAATGTAATGAAAATACATATTTTAATTACATGTATTTCCAATGCTGCCCAACTATGAATATAGTGCATCTCCAACTGCTTCACTTACAAATTCTGACTTATATTTGTGTCACTGTGCATGGAATTGTTATTAGAAAAGTTTAGGCAAGTTTTCTATCACTAACCTTTAAATGATCACAGTTATAGGCTTAATGTGTAGTTTGAAATTTGAAATGCTGCAAATTTATAAGAATAGTGGACTTTCAAATATTGCATTTCAACAATACAGTGGATAGATACACTTTCAATGTTAATGACATATTTAAAAATAAATAAATAAATAAATCAGAACTTTAAAAAATTCTGCCTAAAATGCATTAAATCAATATTCTGGTGCTTGATTTTCACATTACAATTAAAGGCTAAAGCTTTTTAGAGCATGCTTTTCATCTGCTTGTCGAGGCTAATGATAACTATTTAACTGTCTATCGTATATATTTTTAGTTCCAAATGAAGTCAATGAAACTGCAGCAATTGAACTATAAAGCACAGGAACTCACACTATATTAAAAATATTAGCATACAAAGCATACAAAGTCCTACGAGGACACCGAGGTCATGCCCTCGGTTGTTTTTTTTTTTTGTTTTTTTTTGCCTCGTCAATGCTGATGCTCATGTAAATATTCTGTTAAAGTACAAAAGACTCCTTCATTTTCTCTGGCTTGCCGTGTAACACAGATTTGGAGGTTGAATAGTAAATACTTCTTATTGTACTGCTAGAAAATCTGGTACCAGCCCTCAGTGGTAACTGTAACTGCAATGTATATTAACAAAAATAATGCATATTTCTGCTAGTCAGTATTACTAATAATTCACTGACATAAAATCCACTTTATTGCATTATTGACTCATTTGTCAAAATTAACACATTTCAACACCTTTCAACTACAGCATTAGCAAACAATAATTTTGCTTAATGAATCTCCTAGCTATTTAAGACACAGCAAGTATCAGAAGCAAACAGCAGTTGCAGCCCTCAGGCACTTCTGCATACTCTATTATTCTGAATACTATGGAATTGAATTTCAGAGCTGTCAGTTGCATTGCAGAGTGTGCCTGAACCTGAATAAAAAAGGATTTAACAAGAGACACAAAACTGCTCCTTGTCTGTTATGTTCCTTCCAGTCACGTAGCTCCAGACTATGGAACTGCTGTACCAGTCTCTTTGTTACACAGTTTATTAAGAGCTTTGGTTTAATTATTAGTTTTTTGGGGTTTTTTTGTGCCCCATCCATTGCAATAGGAATGTGGCTTACATTAGAGCCGTGATCTTTTAAAATTGTCAGTCCTGCATGTAGACAGAAAAGAAAAAGAGAAAAAAAGGAATCCTTGTGGGTTGATCTTATTTCTTTAACATATGGATTTAAAGTGAGAAAGCTTGCAAAGGGCCCAGGACTGATTGCCAGTGACATCATATTCCAAAATATGTAAAACATTTTCTCATATTTACTTATGGGTAATGGCAGCACTCATCCTACGCTATGTGTAACCCTTATATACACTCTAAGAATATTCATGTACAATCCAGCCTTTTCTAGACTTTGTAGACAATATTATCATAGCATCCTCGAGCAGGTTCGGAAGCATTTAAACTAGAAAGGAAGGGGGGAGAAATCAACAAAAAAACAGAAGGGAGACAGCATCAAAACAAGAACAACAACTCAGGTAAGACAACCATTAAATGTATTTATCTAAATGCTAGAAGTATCAGAAACAAAATTCTAGAACTTGAAGCTACTGCACTAACAGGTAACTATGATGTGATAGGTGTTACAGAAACGTGGTTGTCTGAGAGTGATGGGGACGAATTTAATATTTGTGGGTATACACTGTATAGGAAAGACAGGCAGGACAGAAGAGGAGGAGGGGTAGCGCTATACATAAGAAACAGTCTTGAAGCCCAGGTGTTAAACCTGGACAAAGAAAATAAAACCGAATCAATATGGGTCAGAATAACAGACAAAAATTAAAAAGGCATAATAATTGGAGCATGCTATAGACCGCCAGATTCAGACGGTGAGCACAATAATCTGTTATACAATGACATTAGAAATGTATGTAGCAAAGGAGAAGCCATACTAATGGGGGATTTCAACTTCCCCCAAATAAAATGGGAAAACCCGGTGGGTAGCGCGAAGGATGAAATAGAAATGGTGGAAAGGACAAATGACTGCTTCCTAACACAATTTGAGGGGAGGCATGCCTTGATTTAGTCTTTTCAAATAACGAAGATAGAATAACTAAAACAGAGGTCAGAGAACCACTGGCAAACTCAGACCACAACATGGTCTCATTTGAAGTGTTTTTTAAATCCCCAAAAGAAATGACTAAAGCTAGGTTTACAATTTTAGAAAAGCAAACTATGAAGGTATGAAACAGAGACTAACAGAAGTAGATTGGAGTAAAATAGAGAAAACACCCACAGAAGAAGGATGGTTGTTCTTCAAAAATGTAGTACTAGAGGCACAAAACAATTATATCCCTAAAGTAGACAAATCTAAATGTAAAACTAAATTGCCAAAATGGTTTAATAGATCAATTAAAAAAAAATTCAGCGAAAAAAGGCACTTTACAGAGCATTAAAAAAGGACCAAAAAGAAAGTACGCAGAAAGAGTACACAGAACTGCAAACGCAAGTCAAAAAGGAAGTTAGAAAGGCCAAGAGAGAAATAGAAATAAACATTGCTAAGGGAGCTAAAACCAATTCCAAAATGTTTTTCCAATATTACAACAGCAAGAGAACATTCAAAGAGGAGATTAAATGTTTAAGAGATACAAATGGCAAAATCGTAGATGAAGAAAAAAAAATAGCAAATATGTTAAATGATTACTTTTCACAAGTTTTTACAAAGGAAGATACTGACAACATGCCCCACATGTCATCCAGTTCCTATCCAGTTTTAAATAACTTTAGCATAACTGAGGCAGAAGTGTTAAAGGGACTAGGAGCTCTTAAAATAAACAAATCCCCTGGGCCGGATGAGATCCTCCCAGTAGTACTCAAAGAAATGAAAGAAGTAATTTACAAACCGCTAACCAAGATCATGCAGCAGTCTCTTGACACAGGGGTTGTACCGACAGACTGGAAAATTGCAAACGTAATACCGATCCACAAAAAGGGAAACAAAACTGAACCAGGTAACTACAGACCAGTAAGCCTGACTTCTATTATATGCAAACTTATGGAAACTATAATAAGATCCAAAATGGAAAATTACCTATATGGTAACAGGGTACTGGGAGACAGTCAACATGGTTTTAGGAAAGGGAGATCGTGTCTAACTAACTTGCTTGATTTTTTTGAGGATGCAACATCGATAATGGATAATTGCAAAGCATATGACATGGTTTATTTAGATTTCCAGAAAGCTTTTGACAAAGTCCCGCACAAAAGATTAATTCTCAAACTGAACGCAGTTGGGATTCAAGGAAACACATGTACATGGATTAGGGAGTGGTTAACATGTAGAAAACAGAAAGTACTGATTAGAGGAAAAACCTCAGAATGGAGTGTGGTAACCAGCGGTGTACCACAGGGATCAGTATTAGGTCCTCTGCTATTCCTAATCTACATTAATGATTTAGATTCTGGTATAGTAAGCAAACTTGTTAAATTTGCAGACGACACAAAAGTAGGAGGAGTGGCAAACACTGTTGCAGCAGCAAAGGTCATTCAAAATGATCTAGACAAGATTCAGAACTGGGCAGACACATGGCAAATGACATTTAATAGAGAAAAGTGTAAGGTACTGCACGCAGGAAATAAAAATGTACATTATAAATATCATATGGGAGATATTGAAATTGGAGAAGGAATCTATGAAAAAGACCTAGGAGTTTTTGTTGACTCAGAAATGTCTTCATCTAGGCAATGTGGGGAAGCTATAAAAAAGGCTAACAAGATGCTCGGATACATTGTGAAAAGTGTTGAATTTAAATCAAGGGAAGTAATGTTAAAACTGTACAATGCACTTGTAAGACCTCATCTTGAATATTGTGTGCAGTTCTGGTCACCTCGCTATAAAAAAGATATTGCTGCTCTAGAAAGAGTGCAAAGAAGAGCGACCAGAATTATTCCGGGCTTAAAAGGCATGCCATATGCAGACAGGCTAAAAGAATTGAATCTGTTCAGTCTTGAACAAAGAAGACTACGTGGCGACCTAATTCAAGCATTCAAAATTCTAAAAGGTATTGACAGTGTCGACCCAAGGGACTTTTTCAGCCTGAAAAAAGAAACAAGGACCAGGGGTCACAAATGGAGTTTAGAAAAAGGGGCATTCAGAACAGAAAATAGGAGACACTTTTTTACACAGAGAATTGTGAGGGTCTGGAATCAACTCCCCAGTAATGTTGTTGAAGCTGACACCCTGGGATCCTTCAAGAAGCTACTTGATGAGATTTTGGGATCAATAAGCTACTAACAACCAAACGAGCAAGATGGGCCGAATGGCCTCCTCTCGTTTGTAAACTTTCTTATGTTCTTATCAAAGGATATGAATACTTTTGAGTTAGCATTTTTGAAGTTTTGCAAAAGAATTGCTGAAATAAATAATTGTAGACATCTATTTCTGGTAACTTTTTTCTTCATCCTCAAAAGCAAAACTTTTGCTGCAAAAGCTTTTTCCTAAAACTTCTTTGTTTTTGAGAAATTTCTAAATTTCTATTGGGGTATGTAAACTTTTGAATACAACTATTGGGATTGGATCATAATGACATTTTCAGATATTGATTATCTTCTGTAAATAATCATGATTATCGTGATTATCGGTTGAATCGATTAAATTGTGATTTTATCAAATCTGTACTTGAAGCATGACAACCGCCAGTCTAAGTCAGAGTTTAGAAGAAAAACAAATAGACAGTATTGATCCTATTCATAAAAGTACTCGCCGACTGCAGTAATAAAACAAATTGTTTAAAACTAACAAAAGTCGTCCATATTGCTATTTATAAAATAAGCTGACCAAATGGGTGACTGCCGCAAAGCACTTCATGAACGGGTATACAGTCGTTCATGAACGAAACTCTGCCTCTTTTTGATGACATCAACATGAATAGCAACTGCTGTTAAATAGGTGGCTATGAACGAAATCCGATCATGTACTTCTGTTTTCTCATTTCGACAGATGTTAACCCTTTATGAACAGACTCCTATATGTGCTGAGTTTTTACATTTCTGGTGGGTGCCCACAACAAACACACACCTATAAATACACACATATTATAATTTGTTTATTAATAAATGATGTCGTTTTCCTATAAAACAATAAACATTTGTGATCTTATTTAAACACTTACAGTATGTTAATTCGAGAATGTTTACTTTCATAAAAAAAGTGCAACCAAATGTATTAATATAACGAAACAAAATTGCTAGCGTTACCTGGAAACATTTGTGTGCTTCACTAGTGGCGAATCTGCCACTAAAGTGTATCTTGCAGGTCAAACACAACACATTTCTGTATAGATTTCATCAATAGAAATAAAATTGTTTTTATGCGGTTAAAAAATATTAGTAAACAAAATTATGATGGATTTTGTGTGGTGCATGGCCACACCCATTCATAAGTCACGCTGGCCGGAATCAAACCGGAAGTTATGTACAAAAAGATAAACACACCTGGCGACTGCCGCTGAAAACATCGAAGATGAAGTCGAAGACCCAATTAACTTTAGGGAACAGGGGTCACAACCATACATTTGTTAACTGCTGGCGAGGCAGCAGGATCCCACTGATCAACAGAGGGAGCAACTAAATGGGACCAACAAGAAATAGAGTTGCAAAACCTGTGGCGGATCGGCAACACTGCATGGTGAGTGTAATTTCCAGAATTGTAATGTGTTTGATTGCCAATAATATACGCTTCAGTATCTATACTCTGTAATTAGTTTAGCAATGTGTTGTCCTCAATATCCATGCTTTTTGTTCTGTGCACACTGGTTCCTTTACTGGGCTTTCTAACATACAGCCACCAGAGTTGTTACTGGTGTAGTGTGTTACTTTTGACCCCATATTATTATTATTACCAATTGTATCCTATTATCATATCCCTTTTAGAGGTAAGGTGAGCAACAGGATGAAATATTGTGACCAAAACCTTGACAATGAGGTAAAGAGACCTCTGTTTATTCCAACTTATACAGAAAAGCAAAATGCAGATCTCTTACAGAGATGAAAGATGATCCCCCCCTCCCCCACTGGTTGAAAGCACCATCAACTGGGCCCTCTACACAGCAGCAGCCCTGAGCACATTGGCTGCTTTCTTTAAATACCCTCTACCTGACTCTAATTTACAATGATAGCCAGGTGCAGGGAATAATTAACAATAAAACAATTAACAACTAAACACACAAATGTGCATTCGCACATGTTTTTAACCCTCTCCCTGCCGTGTTACTATATATTATATGTATATATATATATATAGATATATATATATAATATATATATATATATAACACACACACACACACACACACAAACACAGTACTGTGCAAAAGTTTTAGGCAGGTGTGAAAAAATGCTGTAAAGTAAGAATGTTTTAATAGTTTATATTTATCAATTAACTAAATGCAAAGTGAGTGAACAGAAGAAAAATTCAAAACAGCATCAATTCTTCTAGGTACACTTGCACAAAGTCAGGGATTTTGTAGGCATATAGTCAGGTGTATGATTAAACAATTATACCAAACAGGTGCTCATGATCATCAATTCAGTATGTAGGTTGAAACACAATCATTAACTGAAACAGAAACAGCTGTGTAGGAGGAATAAAACTGGGTGAGGAACAGCCAAACTCAGCTAACAAGGTGAGGTTGCTGAAGACAGTTTACTGTCAAAAGTCATACACCATGCCAAGACTGAGCACAGCAACAAGACACAAGGTAGTTATACTGCATCAGCAAGGTCTCTCCCAGGCAGAAATTTCAAGGCAGACGGGGGTTTCCAGATGTGCTGTCCAAGCTCTTTTGAAGAAGCACAAAGAAACGGGCAATGTTGAGGACCATAGACGCAGTGGTCGGCCAAGGAAACTTACTGCAGCAAATGAAAGACACATCATGCTTATTTCCCTTCACAATTGGAAGATGTCCAGCAATGCCATAAGCTCAGAATTGGCAGAAAACAGTGGGACTCTGGTACACCCATCTACTGTCCGGAAAAGTCTGGTTAGAAGTGGCCTTCCAAAAAGCCATACCTCCAACGTGGAAACAAGGCCAAGAGACTCAACTATGCACGAAAACACAGGAACTGGGGTGCAGAAAAATGGCAGCAGGTGCTCTGGACTGATGAGTCAAAATTTGAAATATTTGGCTGTAGCAGAAGGCAGTTTGTTCACCGAAGGGCTGGAGAGCAGTACACGAATGAGTGTCTGCAGGCAACAGTGAAGCATGGTGGAGGTTCCTTGCAAGTTTGGGGCTGCATTTCTGCAAAATGAGTTGGGGATTTGGTCAGAATTAATGGTCTCCTCAATGCTGAGAAGTACAGGCAGATACTTATCCATCATGCAATACCATCAGGGAGGCATCTGATTGGCCCCATATTTATTCTGCAGCATGACAACTACCCCAAAAATACAGCAAAAGTCATTAAGAACTATCTTCAGCATAAAGAAGAAGGAGGAGTCCTGGAAGTGATGGTATGGCCCCCACAGAGCCCTGATCTCAACATCATCGAGTCTGTCTGGGATTACATGAAGAGAGAGAAGCAACTGAGGCTGCCTAAATCCACAGAAGAACTGTGGTTAGTTCTCCAAGATGTTTGGGCCAACGTACCTGCCGAGTTCCTTCAAAAACTATGTGCAAGAGTACCTAAAAGAATTGATATGTTTGAAGGCAAAGGGTGGTCACACCAAATATTGATTTGATGTAGATTTTTCTTCTGTTCAATCACTTTGCATTTTGTTAATTGATAAATATAATCTATTATAACATGTCTATTTTTGAAAGCATTCTTACTTTACAACATTTTTTCACACCTGCCTAAAACTTTTGCACAGTACTATATATATATATATATATATATATATATATATATATATATATATATATATATATATATATATATACACACACACACATATGGTGCACTACTCCTTTGCCTCCTCTGCTACAAAAACATGTGACAAAAAACATATTCCTATAACTGCAGTGCAGCAGATTTGCTTACATCACCTGCATAACAATGTGGGATCCAAATGACAACCCCACTTTGCAATGCAATGCATTCTCATTCTAATCCATACACTCCTAAAGGATGCTGTAAAAGGTTATCTATGAATACTTGTAATTTAACCTTGCTTTTACCATACCATGCACATATGCATGTGGGTGGGTTCATTACAATACAAACACGATTGGATTTAATTTTGCTGTATTTCAGTTAAAACTTAAATAAAGCAAAATTAAATCCAATCATGTTTGTATTGTAATGAACCCACCAATATTGTAGACAAGTATATTATACTGAAGTGTTATTCTAGTTCAGTTGTTAACATGGTGCGATTTTAAATGACCATACTGTATTAATGAGGAAGGCTTCACAATACCCCCCTTGTTAAATGAAGTTGATCTAGTATACAGTCAATTTCCATTAAACAAACACAAATTAGAAACATGTTCTGATAGTACAAATTTTCTACAAGGTCCCGGCCAAATTTAGCAATCCCTTATTGTAAAATGACTTCCTATAATATGAATTCACTTAACACACGTTTCCTGTTAGGAACAATTATTTTTGCGCCCTCCCAGGAAAGAAACATGTGAATAAAATGAAATGCGCTAATTCAAACAACTGAGTGTAAAGGATTAGATGATTCATTTCAAGTTGCCATGCTCACAAAAAAAAAAAACTTGCACTGTCTTCGCAGACAAAAGTGGAGATGTTGAAAGGGTTGGATAATGCACTACTGTATAAGAAAATGCAATACGTTGCTGCAGATTTCAGTATTCCCAGAAAACGGAATACAATAATTCATGCATATGAAGAGAAAACTCTCAGCGTTTCCAATTGTTTCTCAATAGCCTTATGTTGAAAACGCCTTACTTTTGTGGTTAAAAAATCCCTGCGATCAGAAAGGACATGCAGACTTCAAGTTGCAATGTATACTTTTTAAAAGTTCACTTACAACTGTATTATCAATAAAATGCACAGTAGTTTTCAATTAATTATACTTCTCATTGTTCTGTAATTGAAATTGATTTCATTTTTACTGTAACTTCAATGAAAACTGTATGCATTGGTCTTAGACTCCTGATAATAAGAATTACTGATAATATGATTTTTTTTTTTTCCTGGTCCTTTGAAATTTGTATTAACGACAAGTGGCTGTACTTTAGCCATTGTATTTCATTTTGAATTCAATTCTGAAGTGGATGATGGCTTTGTCCACACAGCAAGCACATGATTGCATTCATGGTGTGTGGTGAGTGCAACAGCACTTTCAGCAGTTGTGATATTTGAATTAATTAAATTAGGATTTTAAACATTACCATAAGCAGATTAGAATCTGCTTTATATAAGTTCTAAATCGCAAATACCAAAGCTTTAATACACAGCAATGTAAAACAGCAGCTCTCTCCAATCTACCTAACATTTTATTATTATAGCAGTCTCATGAGAGCCAGTAATAGGAGCCACTGCATTCTATCGACTGCTAGGTAGATTCAATAAAAAAAGAACATCTCTTATAACAAAGAGATATACATTGATACATACATTGATTAAATCCAACCTGAAGAGCAAAACCATAATCGCCTTCAGAAGGTAGCATATCAGAGATTCACAGCATGCAGGTGATGACCCAATGGCTTCCAAGTTCCATTGGTGACAGAAAAGAGAGATCCAATGATCCTGGAAACTCCTGAGGCATAATTAGACACAATTCAGACATTCCTATGGGGTGCCATGTGTAAAAAAAAAAAAAAAAAAAAAAGTTAATATAATATTTTTTTGTACCGAATAAAAAGATTAAACTTAATTTTGCAATTTTTTTCCCAGAAAAAAAATATTAATCTTAATATTTATAACATATATATATATATATATATATATCATATATATATATATATATATATATATATTTTTTTTTTTTTTTTTTTTTTTTTTTTTTAAATGTGTACATTCAGATATAATTTATAACTCTAATTACACAATTTAATATTTAGCTAAATATTTGTTGCTGGCTTGGTTGGCGCTCCCGTTGGTAGACAGATTTGTTAAAAGTGCCTAAAAAACACAAATTGTGGGTATTGTCGAGTGATTGAATTTTTGAAAGTCATTGACACGAATGTCTTTAATTTCCTTTAACTCTTAAGAACATAAGAACATAAGAAAGTTTACAAACGAGAGGAGGCCATTCGGCCCATCTTGCTCGTTTGGTTGTTAGTAGCTTATTGATCCCAAAATCTCATCAAGCAGCTTCTTGAAGGATCCCAGGGTGTCAGCTTCAACAACATTACTGGGGAGTTGATTCCAGACCCTCACAATTCTCTGTGTAAAAAAGTGTCTCCTATTTTCTGTTCTGAATGCCCCTTTTTCTAAACTCCATTTGTGACCCCTGGTCCTTGTTTCTTTTTTCAGGCTGAAAAAGTCCCTTGGGTCGACACTGTCAATACCTTTTAGAATTTTGAATGCTTGAATTAGGTCGCCACGTAGTCTTCTTTGTTCAAGACTGAACAGATTCAATTCTTTTAGCCTGTCTGCATATGGCATGCCTTTTAAGCCCGGAATAATTCTGGTCGCTCTTCTTTGCACTCTTTCTAGAGCAGCAATATCTTTTTTATAGCGAGGTGACCAGAACTGCACACAATATTCAAGATGAGGTCTTACAAGTGCATTGTACAGTTTTAACATTACTTCCCTTGATTTAAATTCAACACTTTTCACAATGTATCCGAGCATCTTGTTAGCCTTTTTTATAGCTTCCCCACATTGCCTAGATGAAGACATTTCTGAGTCAACAAAAACTCCTAGGTCTTTTTCATAGATTCCTTCTCCAATTTCAATATCTCCCATATGATATTTATAATGTACATTTTTATTTCCTGCGTGCAGTACCTTACACTTTTCTCTATTAAATGTCATTTGCCATGTGTCTGCCCAGTTCTGAATCTTGTCTAGATCATTTTGAATGACCTTTGCTGCTGCAACAGTGTTTGCCACTCCTCCTACTTTTGTGTCGTCTGCAAATTTAACAAGTTTGCTTACTATACCAGAATCTAAATCATTAATGTAGATTAGGAATAGCAGAGGACCTAATACTGATCCCTGTGGTACACCGCTGGTTACCACACTCCATTCTGAGGTTTTTCCTCTAATCAGTACTTTCTGTTTTCTACATGTTAACCACTCCCTAATCCATGTACATGTGTTTCCTTGAATCCCAACTGCGTTCAGTTTGAGAATTAATCTTTTGTGCGGGACTTTGTCAAAAGCTTTCTGGAAATCTAAATAAACCATGTCATATGCTTTGCAATTATCCATTATCGATGTTGCATCCTCAAAAAAATCAAGCAAGTTAGTTAGGCACGATCTCCCTTTCCTAAAAGCATGTTGACTGTCTCCCAGTACCCTGTTACCATATAGGTAATTTTCCATTTTGGATCTTATTATAGTTTCCATAAGTTTGCATATAATAGAAGTCAGGCTTACTGGTCTGTAGTTACCTGGTTCAGTTTTGTTTCCCTTTTTGTGGATCGGTATTACGTTTGCAATTTTCCAGTCTGTCGGTACCACCCCTGTGTCAAGAGACTGCTGCATGATCTTGGTTAGCGGTTTGTAAATTACTTCTTTCATTTCTTTGAGTACTACTGGGAGGATCTCGTCCGGCCCAGGGGATTTGTTTATTTTAAGAGCTCCTAGTCCCTTTAACACTTCTGCCTCAGTTATGCTAAAGTTATTTAAAACTGGATAGGAACTGGATGACATGTGGGGCATGTTGTCAGTATCTTCTTGAGATAAAATGATTCTTTTTTTTGTAATCTCATTTTTTTGATCATTATTGAATATTTCTCTACTGTTGTGTCGTCGAGTGATTGAAAACGAGATTTGAAAACATTTTGTGGTTGAAGTGAAAGTTGTCTCAAGGAGTCAATTGGGTCAAAGTTCAAGGACTCGAATAGCCTTCATCCATGTATTTATATATATACAGAAATGTTCATTAATGATCAACAAAATGAGAATATGTTTAAAAAAAAAAAAAAGAATAAGCTGTAAAGCTGGTACATTGGTATCTCAGAGAAACAGATAACAACATAGACCATCTCTACAGCACTGAAACACTACATTAAAAAAAAAAAAAAAAAACTGTACTGCTGAACCTCGTGTTCTTTAATATTATTAACATCACAAGGGTATCCACCTATTATACAAAATAACAGATGGGCCTCTTCAGTGAGTTACAGGAAAACAATTCCATCTCGGGTTTCTGTGACAGTTTTTAAATTACTCAACCTTTGGTCTCGTATTTTATGACATCACAGAAGCCCTCTATGAACTTATTTTCCTGTAACTCACTGTAGCATATTGTCACAAAGATGGCCGGAGTGGGTGACGACAGACCAGAAACAGGAACTGACTCTGAACACAGGCTTTGAAATGGTGAAGGGGCTGATGCGCAGTTTAATAATGCACAGGCAGAAAATAAAAGGTTTGTAAAAGTACAAAAACAGGACACGGCACATGAGGCCAAAACAAATAGACAAACAAAACGAATACACTGACAAAACACAGAGTGGACGAACGCTACACAAAACAATGGAGACCTATATTACGACTTATCTTATCTCTCGTCTCTCTCCTTCTCCACTCCAGAACACACAACCTTGCGTATGTGACAACATGCTCCTTTTATGCAGCTGTAGCGAGACTCGACTGGTAAACAATCATTCAATTGGAGTTTCGGTACAACTGCACGTGAATTAATAAAGTGCAATTCCCCGTGCTCGCATATTATTACATTTTACTTGCACGTGAAGTGCTGTGCAATCCTTGTGCCTGAATACACATACACATTTTAAACACTCGTGTTACACAGACCTGTTTATATCCTGTGTACCAATGTCTATACACCAACATTTAAACACACAACAACATATAACAGATAATATACACAGGGGCGGGCACTTTGTCACACACACACACACACGCATATATATATATATATATACACACACAGTGCCTTGCAAAAGTATTCAGACCCCTGACCAATTCACTGATATTACTGAATTACAAAAGGTACATTGAAATTTCATTCTCTTCGATATTTTTTTTTTAAAACACTTCAACTCAAAATCAATTATTGTAAGGTGACATTGGTTTTATGTTGGGAAATATTTTTAAGAAAAATAAAAAACTGAAATATCTTGCTTGCATAAGTATTCAACCCGCACACATTAATATTTGGTAGAGCCACCTTTCGCTGCAATAACAGCTTTAAGTCTTTTGGGGTAAGTATGTACCAGCTTTGCACACAGTGTCGGAGTGATTTTGGCCCATTCTTCTTGGCAGATTTGCTCCAGGTTGTTCAGGTTGGTTGGGCAACGCTTGTGGACCGCAATTTTCAAATAGTGCCACAGATTCTCAGTGGGATTGAGATCAGGACTTTGACTGGGCCACTGTAGGACATTCATCTTTTTGTTCTTGAGCCACTCCAATGTTGCTTTGGCCTTGTGCTTGGGATCATTGTCCTGCTGAAAGGTGAATTTCCTCCCAAGCTTCAGTTTTTTAGCAGATTGAAGCAGATTCTCTTGCAGTATTTTCCTGTATTTTGCTCCATCCATTCTTCCTTCAGTTGTAACAAGATGCCCAGTCCCTACTGATGAGAAGCATCCCCACAGCATGATGCTTCCACCACCATACTTCACTTTAGAGATGGTGTGTCTTGAGGCATAGGCAGTGTTAGGTTTGCGCCACACATAGCACTTTGAGTTTTGGCCAAAAAGCTCTATCTTGGTCTCATCTGACCACAAAACCTTTTCCCACATCGCAGCTGGGTCACTCTCATGCTTTCTGGCAAACTTCATATGTGCTTTCAGATGGTACTTTTTGAGTAACGGCTTCTTTCTTGCCACCCTCCCATATCGGCCAGTGTTATGCAGAGCTCTTGATATGGTTGACTGGTGCACCATTACTCCACTCCCAGCCACTGAACTCTGTAGCTCCTTCAAAGTGATTGTTGGTCTCTCTGTGGCTTCTCTCACAAGTCTCCTTCTTGTTTGAGCACTGAGTTTTGAGGGACGGCCTTTTCTTGGCAGTACCTGGGTGGTGTGATGCAGCTTCCACCTCCTGATTATTGATCCAACTGTGCTCACTGGGATATCCAAACACTTGGATATTATTTTGTACCCTTTCCCTAATCTATGCATTTGTATTACTTTATCTCTAACTTCTGTAGAATGGCTTTTGGTTTTCATTTTCCTTCAGATTCACAGCCTTACCAATGATCCTTCAACAGTGGGGTTTTCATCCAGAAAATGTGATAGGAACTTTAATGGTTCACAGGTGGAGGCCAACGGTAAGGTAATTGTGTCCTCGTCAGGGCAATTTCTTTCATCGGTGCAAACTGGGAGCTTCCACAGCACAGGGGTTGAATACTTATGCAAGCAAGATATTTCAATTTTTAATTTTTCTTAAAATATTTCCTAATATAAAACCAATGTCACCTTACAATAATTGATTCTGAGTTTCAGAATTTAAAAATAAAATACCAAACAGAACAAAATTTCAATGTACCATTTGTAATTCGGTAATATGAGAGAATTGGTCAGGGGTCTGAATACTTTTGCAAGGCACTATATATATATATATATATATATATATATATATATATATATACACACACACACACACACACACACACACACACACACACACACACACACACACACACACACACACACACAGACAGACATTGACTTTGAATTGTAAAGAATTAAAGCAGCTAAAAAGTACATCTCACTATGAATGAAAGGGAAATAGGATCCCATTCTTACTAGGAGTTACTCTTTAAGTCTGACAAATTGTATAGATTTTGACAAAAATGCAGTGACTCTTCTAAATATCTTTGGGCTTTAATACCAGACTTTGATGCTTGAGAGCTTGTGAGTGAAATACTGAACAACATTACAAGGGCCATTGTCCTTCACAGTCAGGCTTCTATAGTTCTTTTTATGGCAAGCTTTCAAAAAAGGCATTATACCTGGGGCTGGGAATCTATGCTCCAATGCATTTCACAAGAGTGTAAACGCATACATTGGTCAACATCATGTTCATGCTGCATTGCCCTTGCAAAAATAAATAAATAAATAATAAATACAAACCCCGGCCCCCAAACAACTGTGCTGGTGGTGGTGGGCAATATCAGGCTGGTGGTCTTGAGTTAAGGCAATACCATTGAAAGAAAATAAATATCTCAGTAACTGATAAAACAAATATATTTACACTATTCATTCTAAGGTATTTATATTTTGGACAGAAAATGCCACTTACTGGGGCTGTAGTAGTCAACTTTGTGCAGCCATATAATAGAGTGGGACCCAGGAGATCCTTAACTGTTGACCTTCCAGGTAACCTTGGGATTAACATCCTTGTGAGGACCACAGCATATGAAAACATTTAATGCAGCTGCTGTGGCAAAATCATTAGCTTCTGTAATTAACTGCCATGTATGCAACAATGGATTTGAAACCTAATGTAAACAGCCTCAAGCACTTGCAGGCTCACGCTCTGGCTCACGTGTTACAAGTCATTAAACAAAACCAGATATCTGTGTTACAGTTAACTGTATAAAAAGGAAAGGGGTAGCTTCTGTTCATTACAACATCTATGTTCATGTAAGAACAAAATGTGTGTGGAGTACTGTGCACATTTCAGAAGGCTGTCATACAATTTTTAGTGTCACTCATTGTTTTGTCTGGAGTGTCTATCTTGCTCTGCCTGACTGACTAATATATATATATATATATATATATATATATATATATATATATATATATATATATATATATATATATATATATATGTGTCTCAAATTCAGATGTAATTACATATGACCAGCAAATTATTTACTGTGAAATTTAAATGATGTAAACAAAACTTATACTTAGCTCTTAAGACTAAAATTAATTAACATGAATTAATCATGAACAAGCATATATTTGGCAGTAAAAGTATTTAATGTATCCTGGTTCCTGTACTGATGTTTACTTCATATGAATTCTATAGCAAACATGTTAGTTTATAGTTATATCTGAATTCCTGACACTTAAGTGGTGATGATGTCCTGTGTAAAGTGACTGGAAATACTGTACTATCTCTAGAAACAACATGTTTATACTTCCATTTTATTTTTGTTGTAGTAATCTGAAGGATGCTCCTGTATTGGTGGGTTTACATTGCAATGGGTGAGACCCTGGCTGTTAACCACACTTTTTCTATCAGTGAATATCTGTAGAGATTTTTGTGTCAGTCACTGATAAGCAAAGGCAGAGTGTTAAGCGTAACCCTGCAATCTAATATAACATATATAAAATTGTTTTATCTCAAGTATAAATTTAACAAATGAGGAAGAAAAATCTTTGTTGTTACAGTGAACATGAATCTACATGTCTGCTCCTTTTGGGTCTAACATTAGATAATACAGTATTTTTTTATTTTTTTTTTTAGGTGCAATGACAATGTTTAATAAAAATCATATTGTGCTTTCAAAATGCAATAACTGGAACAAACACATTTGTAAACATGTGTGTAAATATATGCCTTGTTAAACTGTTTGAGCTCTATTTTATATGCTTTGTTTTGCCCCCTACGAGTAAATGTGTTTTAATTTTGATGTCTCTGTTTAAGTAATCTTAATTAGGAATGCAGTGGCATAAAAAAGAAAAAAAAAAGTTCTGTACAAAAGGGCAATGGCAGCACAACAGCAGCTGCTATTGTAGTCATAACCAATGTTTTGGTATATTTTAAAATTCAAATGATATTAAATGAATGATATTGTATGAACTAATACACAGTGTTAATCCATTTTAGTACTATGATACTGTATAACTGCCATACAACACCAGGGTCACTGTGTAATTAATAGTTGCTCCACAGTGGTTTCACCAGAGAAGGATTATTGGTGTCTCAATATAGGTTCGGATATTGCAACAAAACATCTAATCACATTTTTTGCTGGATTGATAAACAGTATTAGAATATTCTGCAACATTCTGCAGATCATTAGCAGGAGAAAATGAGTGCAGATTTATAGCACAGAGCAATGAAGATACAGTGAACTGACTCCATGTCTGCAGGTTTAAACTTGTAATCCTCTTCAATTGTAATTATTCCAGTCATTTCCTCCTCACTTTGAGTGGACTACAGCTGTATTTGGCAGCAGGCATTCTCATTAACACAAACACACTCAGAATATGACATCAGGTACTCAAAGAGGTAAATGAGAAGACTGGAATATGAAATTGATTTACCAGTTGGTAACACACAGAGACACAAAATATACTGGCTGTACAGCCAGGCAGAGAATCCAACAATATCATATATAAAAGGTTGACACCAGTGTATCCTCAATACTCATGTGTTGTTGTACTGGGGCTTGACAGTAGGTAGCACTGTTAATGTGCCAACATCCTAAAATTGCGTATATAGATGTAGACTAGGAAAGAACATGGTCTGAGTTTATACTTATGCATCATCAAAATAAACTGCCTTAGAATCATACCAACCTTTATTTACTCAACTACACAACACCCTGGGAGACTGGTGTCACTTTAATGAGCATTAACCATGGTAACTTTCTTCTGAAAGAAAAGATTTAATTCTTCATGGACGATAGCGCTTTCCTAGGCTCTGAAGTCCCCTGTATGTTCTCCATAACAAATCTCAGATTCAGTATAGCTCTTTTAATACTGATTAAACCAACCAGAAAATTACAAAAGACATAATGTATAAAATTTGTCAGATGTCTTATTGTAATTATACTACATGTGCAGAATAATCTGTTTTTTTTTAACAAAATTAATAAGAAGACCATTCAGAGGAAAGCTCGGAATGTGTTTAATTTTTTTCAAGCATGCTGACCCCAGAATGTAAATGATCACAACTGGCATTTTAATAAGGCACTAGAAGGCAATGTTTGCATGTTCTAAATTATATGTGATTAAGACCTTTTGTTGACATTGTTTTACCCTAATTGAGCATGTGGCAGGGCTAAGGCCCTGCACATGTAAATAGTGTTTTTTAAAGTTTAATTTTGTAACTTAAGTTTATTGGAAATATAAGTTATTGTTAGAAATGGCAGGTCTGAGGTTAGTTTCCCCTTGCTTTATTGATTATCAATCAACCCTGGCCACATGAAGGAGCTGGAAACAATCAACCCTGGCCACATGAAGGAGCTGGAAAGACAGGTCCTTTGTTCTTTACAAACCTGGAGATGGATCAGTGGAGAACCCTCATGGCTGAATGTTCGAACCAGGATGAGCAGCTGGGATAAGTGCAATGTAAAAGACTAGGGTTAATTTAGGGGATTTTTAATCCCTCCCCAGTATATTTGAGTTCGGGTTAATGGATTTCCAGTTGAGTCTTGGTTAGTGGAGCCATTCTAATTGGTCCTAAGCTTTGCCATGCTGTAAGACAAGAATACTCTTTCAGACATGAGACACAATCAGGGCAGTTAAAAACAGTGTCATTCCATGCATGCATTGTAACTATTTGAATATAAAATCCTTGGGCTTATTGTTAGCATTTAGGCTACTTTACTTACATCATTTATGACCTCCACAACATGCTTCTATACACCCCAATGGATCTATTAAAATAACTCTGTCTCTTTGCCTTACATTTATGTTTTTTTATCGTTTTCCTCAGCCATAATAGCAATAAAGGATGATAGCTCTAGATAATAACCCATTTTATTATTTTTCCAAATTGCAGGGAACAGGCAATTACTTTATATCTGCTGCACGAGAAATTCACAAAATATATTCTTACAGTATCTTTCTGAAACAAGTTTGCTACTGGAACTGTTTAGATCATTGAATTATATAAAATCTAAAAAAGTACACTTCCATACTATCTTGTCTGATCAGCAACTTTTGTTGTTCATTTTTAAAATATCACAAATATTGGGTCACAGCCATCTCAGTTAAAACACAAACAAAACAAAATACAAAGTTTATTTAAGGTTTATACATGCAATTGCCTTCCTCTCCTTTTATATTAAAGTCACCTGTCTAGCTGCCCAGTATTGCCAGCCTCAATTATTTCTGTTTACCTTGAAACAACTTGCATATAAAGGCCACCTGCAGAACACAACATCCCTTAGAGCATGGTTTGTTTTAAACAAGGACTGTAACTTGTTATTTGATTCATGGGTTTACGTTGAATTAACCACCCCAGTTTTGGGGATGGAACTACTGTAAATTCTGAAAGGTTGTTTCTTCATGCAGTACATTTCCATGAAAAAGATTCCAGACTGGTTTCCTGGATACATAAAATAAGGTTGTTACCATATGAGAAAAGGCCACCTGTGTGTGGCTAATTTTGAATTACAGCCCACAACTTAATGTTATTGTACATGTGCAAGTATAGGCTATAACACGAGCAGTGTCATGTCATACAGAAGTAACTCAACACAACCTATCGGCAGATGACAAGCTTTTTGCAGAAAACTGTCAAGACTCCATACTCTGCTTCAGTGGTACTTTAATAATAGTAAATTAAATTAGAACATGTTAAATACCATCAGTGCTGGACCCCCTTTAGCCCACGTGATAGCTTTGGAGGACTGTAAAACCATAAACATGCTCTGGGTGCCCTACGGTTGACACCACTGCCTTAGATCTCCATTTCTACTTTGCTCAAAATCTTTTTTTTTTTTTTTAATCAATAAGCCTGAGCAATGTCTGTATTGATGTAGAAAGAATGATTGGTAAAGTACAGTTTGGCCCAGGAACAGGTTTTTCTATGACACATCCTTTAGTCTTACCTTTATAATCTCCTGTTTTTTTTTTTTTTTTTTTTTTTTTTTTTTATTATTATTTATTAATTAAAACAATGTAATGCTGATTTAATTCAACAACAGGTTGCTCTAATAATTTTCAACTGGATATGAAGTTTAAATTGGTTTTCAAACCAACAAGCAGAGCAAAACCCCAAAAGAACCAACCCTCACATGGTAGTTTTTAAAAACAAAGAACAAAGGCTGTTATGTCCACCATACCAGCACTGTTGCCATTCATGTCAGGTTTACATGAAGGAGCTTCAGCATGTAGCATTGCAGCACTATTCTCTACAAGAGGTGCTGCAGAGGAATGAAGGAAGCATACTGTTATTTTCACTGCAATCCTTATATATATATATATATATATATATATATATATATATATATATATATATATATATATATATATATAGTTTTTTTTAAGAACGCCAGTTTAACCCCTGTACATTGTAGAATATAGCCCTTACTTGTTTGGTATCTTTAGGCTACTTGTTAGATTTGTCACAGGAGTTTCTTTATTATGTCATTTTGTTGTTGTTGTTGTACTGTACTACCAGTAGGAGGTGACAGGCACCTTAAATAAAGACCACTCAGTTTCCACACTGGAATCACACTCATTACTCTTCTTGAAATTAAGATCCCAACAGTCTCTATTGTACCAAAACACAGCATTGCTAATTGACTAATGCGAATAAGGGTTTTGCTTTTTTATTTGTATTTTTTTATTTTGCAAGGTGAATAATGTTTCACAGATACCAGCATGTGTTGATACATTTCGCACTTTCAAACGTACGGTACATAAAAAATAAAAATTAAAAAAAAAGTTTAATAATTAAACATAAATCTTATGGGACACACTCTAAACACATTTGAGTGTTTGTTTGAATTTGTTTTATGTTGTCAGACATACAAAAATACACATTAAAAAGTGTGAATTATAGAAATACTTATTTGTTTGTTTTACAGACCCTTGTAAGAGCAGCACAAGTCATTTTAGATAGATCAATGTGAATATTGATACATTATATATCAAGGAAAAGTTTATCCTTAATATTCTGACACCACTTTAGTGTGAAGGTCAAAAATACCAGAAGGAAAGCATGCATATGCTTCTTCAGATGTGTACATGGCTAATGTTAACAAAGGAGCAATCCCTCTTGTCAATCAGTTCTATATTAGTTTGTATTAAATGCCCTTTAGTCTGTCTACTAGACTAAACTGTGCCCACTGTACCATTTGCAATTTTTTTTCCCCACCCAAAAGCTTGAATTAACAAACTGATGGGTTTTGCTTGCAGTTTTGCAAAACTACCAGTTTGACTGTTCAATTTAAAGCGAAAAACAGTGGCACACATGCAGCACTGGGGTAAACACATTAAATTCCAATTGGCCCATGATACCTGTGTTACACAGTGAATTAGTAGTTATTTTGGGGTTTATTCTAATAATGTTCTCAACCATCTTCAGTTATCCAAGTAAATGCATGTGCTTGTACAAAGATGTATTAAAAACTACTCAAAAATTATTTGTTTAAATGGGAAAAAAAAATAAAAGGTAAGTTTAATGGTGCATAGTTGCCCTCAGCTGGCTAAAGCCTGCCCATCAGAAAATATAATATTGGCCATTATTTAAATTAAGTTGCTTAACTCAGCATGAAGAAATCATTAGTACACACCAATAAACCAGTTTCTGTAGTACGTTTGAAAAACAATTAACATTGTTGATAGGATCAGCAATCACCATTTATTAATTTTAAACCAAGAAAGGGATATTTCTCAAATACAAAAATATGACATCCAAAAACAGAAATAAATGATCATTTATTTTCTCATCTCAGAGCAAGAAATTATTATGGCTAGTATTAAATCGACTTTAAGAATGACCCACTCCCTTCTCCACTCTATGTGGTGAAAATACAGAGAACAGCACATCTCGAATCAGTCTGCACCATCAGAAACACAGGGTTGCTGGTTAAGGTCAAAATTTAGTGCCTATTTACAAGCTGGAGTGTCAGAGCCAAACAGCATAGGCACTACCTACCGACTGGAATGCGGGGTTAAAAGGATTCCCTAATTACTCCATGTAAATAATATAGACATTTAAAAAGGTACATCTTGACAGCCTCTAATTGTGTTTGGGAAGCTGGTACCCATGCAAATAGGGAACGTTCCCTTAATATTAATAATTTCTGAGTCCCGTGACCGTCAAAAATGCTTCGAAAGAAAGGTGCAGCCCTTGCAAGAAGCATGCAAGTCTCAACAGGTACAATGCTTTTTTTTTTTTTTTTTTTTTTTTTTTTTAAATCAATTAAGGTGCTACAGTATTGTGTTTCTCCTCTCCGACATTTACTATGGGAAACTCTTTTATGACTCTTAACCTTCCGCTTGCGTCCATCTTGCGTTTTTCTCTTATTACATCCTCCAAACTGTGAAACATCAAGCTATGCACGTTATTTTCAGACACATGAATCTTAAGAAAATAGCGCTGTTCTGGAGTCTGTATCTCTCCTCCAGCTTTGAACTCCCGTTTGCCAAATCTGCACCAGGCAGCAAAACTTTCGGAGTTTGTCCAACAGATCTCATCAGTCCGAAGTCCCAGGTGCCCGCACGCATTCTGCATGACCAGATCGGCTGGGAGCGGTCTGTATCTGTACCAATTATTCACTACCCTTCCCAAACGCCCATTACTAATTTCATACAGACTGTCCTTACGGATTTCCCCTTTGTACAAATGAATGATCTGACCATTCCCCTCGTAAATTGCCCAGTGCGGGGGCTGATCGTTGGCTACATAAACAAGTTCCAGCAGGTCCCCGGGTTTGCATATCGTAAGCAGAGTCTTTATGGAATAAATAGTCAGATCTTCGTTTTCTCTTAATTTGGAGAAAATACATTCCTGGCAGCAGAAAGCCGAATATTCGATCTCATTAAGAACTATGTGCCCGTCCTTGCTTGGACTTTGATCTTTGTAATTCTCGGGCTGTGATCTGTCATCCAAGTCTTCCTCTTCATCCGAGAAAAAATAAGCCACTCCGACCCTCAGCTCGTCCTTCTCTATCCCCGCTGGATCCCCAGTGGGCAGCTCGCTGTAATTTAGGTGGGTGATACGATCCAGTTGATTTCCCATCAATGACGGGGCTGGGAAAAGGGATGAAATACTGTATCTGCAACAATAAACGACAATATAAGGTGACAGCTTGAGTACATATGTAACATCTATAATTCATGATTTATTTATATATTTTGATGTGAACAAATGCTTGTTTTTTTTTTACTCCTCTGGAATATGCATTGCTAAAGCATACCTAATACAGCGCCAAAGTGCTGTTCAGAGATTAAAAGGTAGAATTGCGTTGATTATCAACAAAACATGTATTTTTGTGATATATATATATATATATATATATATATATATATATATATATATATATATATATAATATATATATATATGTGTATACATACATACACACACACACACACACACACACACACACACACACACACACACACACACACACACACACACAAACTATATAAACCGGTTTTTCAAGGCAAAGAAAGTCATAACGGCTCGCAACACCAACACTTAATGTTTAAAACAAAGCAATAACAAAATCTTCCGATTTATTTAGACTACAGTCATATTGTAAACATGAGCGTTGATAACAAAACATAAATAAATATATACTATAAATAAATAGTACAGCACTGCTCATGCAGTTTTGCAATGCACTGTATGTTTGCTCACTTTGCTGTTTTTATCCAGGCTTGGTGACTGCTGCGAGGCTGCAGAAGCTTACATTACCTGAGTCTTTTTGCCAGGTGAACGTTTAGAGGTCCCAGTGTGCCATCAACGCCCTCTGAGTTGTCCTGTATCACGCCCCTCTTTCTCAGTTCTGTGTTGTAACCTGTGAATTCTACACAGCACTTTCAGTTTAAGTATGACTATGAAACCCCGCCCCAAGTTGTAATACCTGCCCTCCTGTGCAATCATTGGCCGAGAAATCTCAAGTCAGATTGTCTGAGAGTGCTAACGGGACAACGTGTATATCAATCAACAAATTGACAGTAAAGATTTTCCAAACTTGTTTTTTGTTGTCTGCCTGTGAAAGCGTGCTTTTGTTGAGAGGGAGAAGAGATAATGGAGATATGAAACGTGGTTTACATGGTGTTCCCATGGCTTTCTGAAAAAATAGCACAGGACAAAACCAGCCAGATTTAGGACTTTACAGACTGCCAGGGTTGTTCAAAGGACACAAATATGAAACATTAAATGTCAAACTAACTGACATGAATCAGAAATTTTAAACTTTTTTTTTTTTTTTTTTTTTTTTTTTACAATTTTTACAATTTTACCAAAATAATCATTATATATACTATACAGTCTCCCCAAACAGTCCATAATGCACCATATGCCTGGTATTACGGCCGCCAAGTCAGTCGAGAATGCTTATGTATATATGTTATTGTGTGTGTGTGTGTGTGTGTGTGTGTGTGTATATATATATATATATATATATATATATATATATATATATATATATATATATATATACACACACACACATACAGTGGCTGTCAAAAGTATTCACCCCCCTTTTTTTTTGCCACTGATCAACACAAGAAAAGTTCATAATGTCAAAGTGAAAAATAAAATCTACAAATTGTTCTAAATTAATTACAAATATAAAACAGAAAATAATTGATTGCATAAGTATTCACCCCCTTTGCTATGACACACCTAAATAAGCTAAATGCACAGTGTAACAATTTTTTTTTTTTTTGGTTCCTGGGTAGTAAGTGTTATTTCCTAATTGCTTATGCCTCAAAAGTATAGAAAATGGCTATTATTCCCCACAAACTTTGCTTTTGTGACCAGGATAGTAATATTTCAAAATATCACTATTTCCAATGGGAAAACGGGCAAATGTGTGTCTTTTCATTCACATAAAGTCAGAAAAAAACAACATATGAATCCAAATTAACATGTATTTATACTAAAGTAATACAAAATGACTACAAAAGATTTAGAAGTGAGTAGTTTTTCGAGATTTACGATTATACTGTATACAGAGAAATCCTGGTGGAAAACCTGCTGAAGTCTGCAATAGACCTGGGACTTGGGAGAAGATTTATCATCCAGCAGGACAATGACCCCAAACATACAGCCAAAGCCACAATGGAGTGGCTTAAAAACAAAAAGGTCAATGTCCTGGAGTGGCCCAGTCAAAGCCCGGACCTCAATCCAATTGTGAATATGTGGAAAGAGTTGAAAATTGCTGTTCACCAAATGGTCCCCATCCAACTTGACGGAGCTTGAGCAATTTTGCAAAGAAGAATGGGCAAAAATTGCAGTGTCCAGATGTGCAAAGCTGGTAGAGACTTATTGCTGCTAAAGGTTCCTCTACCAAATATTGACTCAAGGGGGTGAATACTTATGCAATCAATTATTTTCTGTTTTGTATTTGTAATTCATTTAGAACAATTTGTAGATTTTATTTCTGACTTTGACATTATGGACTTTTTTTGTGTTGATCAGTGGCAAAAACTCCTAATTAAATCCATTTTGACTCCATGTTGTAACACAATAAAATGTGGAAAAGCCCAAGGGAGGTGAATACTTTTGAGAGCCACTGTATATATATATATATATATATATATATATATATATATAGTGTAGCGATCTCGGTTAACGCAGGCAGATGCATCACACAGGGTGAGGCAGTATACATACAAAGGTGGAGGGCATGCACAAACCAAGGACCTCTTGCACTAAAGCATAGTGCCAATCAGGGGCGGCACCACGCTTGGGCCTGAGGGGCCCATTTCATACCAAACCATATCAGAATGTAATCTGCTGTGGCAAGTCTAGCTCATCCTTGTGGTTCAAAAATATATATCCGTCCCACCCACTCCAGTACCGTTGTCATGGTTATGAAAAAAAAAAAAAATTGGTGATTGGATGGCTGAGATATGAAATTTTACATTTTTAATACTATAGTATTGAAATTACAGTGCGTCTGCAGCATACATACAGGAACTTTTCTTCCATTGCAAGGCACGCAAGCAACCAGCTTGCTTAGCTGCTGTTTAGTTATTTTTTACATTTGCAATTAGCTATCTAATTACCTACACAGGCCAGCAGTGTGGAGTAGTGGTTAGGGCTCTGGACTCCTAACTGGAGGGTTGAGGGACACTACCGTTGTACCCTTGAGCAAGGTACTTTACCTAGATTGCTCCAGTAAAAACCCAACTGTATAAATGGGTAATTGTATGTAAAAAATAATGTGATATCTTGTAACAATTGTAAGTTGCCCTGGATAAATGTGTCTGAGAGATGTGGACAGAGCGAGAGAGAGACGGCCAATGCCAGCATCAACCCCCAGATCCCAGCAAATGTCAGCTCTTTTGAGATCTCCTGCAAAAGATGCAAGCAGAATAAGAAAGAGGCGACAGACACCAGCATCAATCCCCAGACCCCAGCGAGCATCAGCCCTTTCAAGGGCTCCTGCAATAGATGGAGGCAGAGCAAGAGAGAGATGGCCGATCCCAGCATGAACCCCCAGATCCCAGCCAGTGCCAGCTCTTTTGAGAGCTCCTGTGAACAGTGCGCACCTAGGGCAGGAACTCACCTCAGTGAGACCATGGAGGGGGTGTACCCGCACAGCAAGGAAAACTCCAGGAACAAGAGAGTGATCAACTCGGCGCCTTACTGCAAGAGTTTGAGCACCTCTTTGCGGTCAGGCCAGAGGACGGAGGATGGACGGGAATGGTCAAACATTAAATTGATACTGGATAATCTCCACCCAGTCGGGAACCACCCCGCCGGCTGCCCCTGTTCAGGCGCAAGACGGCTGCAGAGATCATTCGTGGGATGCAAGAAGCCAGGGTGATTGAGCCGTCCAACAGCCCCTGGGCCACGCCCGTGGTACTAGTGAACAAGAAAAACCGAAGCCTGCGGTTCTGTGTCGACTACCGCTGATTAAATGCAGTCACCAGGAAAGACTCCTACTCACTCCCCCGCATCAACGTGTCACTGGACCCTCATTGCTGGGTCCTCCTGGTTCAGCTCCCTAAACCTGTGGAGTGGCTATTGGCCTGATGCCAAACCAAAGGCTGCATTCTCCACTGGACAGGGCATCTGGCATTTCAACGTCATGACGTTAGGACTGTGCAACACCCCAGGCATGTGCAAGGGGCTGATAAAGAAGGTGCTGGATGGCATCCCCAGAGAGGCATGTGTGGTGTACCTGGACAACCTATTGGTACACAGACAACCTTCTCAGAGGCCCTGCTCCACCTGCAACAGGTGCTGCAGAGGGTCCAGGCTGCAGGGCTGCGACTACACCCAGACAAGTATCACCTGTTCGTGTGCACCAGGTCAGCGAAGAGGGAACCGCTACTGATCTGGGGAAAATCTCCATGGTACAGCAGTGGCCCACCCAATGGGCAACCGCCAGAGAAAAAGGAGCCGCTGGGGAAAAATTGCTTGCAAGACTGCCTGGATAGCACTCAGTCCCTTGACAGGGAACAGCTTCAGGCCACTTGGATCCTGTACATCGATGTGTGTGCCATCAGCTGCCTGCATCTTTACACACTGCAGCCTCACCATGCAGCCACCCAGAGCTACAGCGTCAGAGGAAAATGCAGCTCTGGGCAGCTTACAGGCAAGCCTGCAGGTGCCCAACCAGACCACAGGGGTCACTGGTGCGAGGTGAGCTGAGGACACCCTGGCTGACCTAGCCCTCCCTCCTCCTGGGCAGCGCTGGGCCAATTGCGCGTCACCCCTTAGGAACTCCCGGTCACAGTTGGCAGTGACATAGCCTGGATTCGAACTTGCAATCTCCAGGCTATAGGGCACATCCACGCAGAGAGCCTTTACTGGATGCGCCAATCGGGAACCCCTGGCCACTGGGATCCTACAGACTCCCCCCAAGGTGAGGCGCAGACGCAACGACACCGTCGGCCACCTCCTCGCTACAGGGACTGTGTGTAATTCCCGGTGTCTTATGTTCCCTTTCCACTCTGTACTTCCCGCCTTTGCTTGTATAACCCTGTCTCTATGTGTATGTGTAAATGCATCCTGCGCATGTGGTGCTGTCTGTGTCTACCCTGTAATTGGCTGTTGCTTATCTGTGCCCATTTGTCCTGGTGTGTGGCTGAGCACCAACGGGATGTATTTAAAGCTCCGGCACTCGACTAGTGGAGATATGTTATAAAAGGGTGCTGCAAAGCTAGAAAGTGCTAGAAAGCAGTGAAGCAGTCAGAGCAGTGGTCTCTGAGTGGGTGCTAGAGATTAGTATCCCGAAATAAAATATTTGGAACTGATTTCAGCGTGTTTTCTCCCTTCTTCCCTGCCAGCCAGGCCAGAACGCTGCAATATCATACTTTTATCATATACACATGTATTGCACAATAACATTAAGAAAATGTAATATCTGCTTGCTGAAACGGTTGATATTTTATCCAACAAGATGTTCACGCGTGGCAACAATGCATTAACAAAAGTCACCAGGCAGTGACATCAACTCCCCAGCAACAAGCCCCTATGTTGTGAATGGATTCTTTCACCCCTGTTTCAAAACAATTTCTGTTAAAGACAATTAACATTTGAGAACCGTATCTGGCAATATATTTTCTTCTACCTTAATAAAGATAATATGCTGCACTGTTAAAAAAACAGGATTTCATTTCCATGGAATGACATTGAAAGGGGGGGCATTGCTTACTTGGAAACATTAAACTCTTGTGAGTTATGTTTGCTCCTTGCCAGGATGTGGTTCTTTTGTACAGCGATATCGGCGCTATGCTTTAGCACGAGAGGTCCCAGGTTCACACCTGCCCTCCGCCTGTGTGTGGCTTGCCTTGCCCTGTGTGATGCGCCTGTCTGCATTAAGCGAGATCACTAGAATAAATATAAATATTTTTTAAAAAATGTGTGACACTTCCTTCATTTTAGACCGCTGTGTAAAACAAAAAACTGACAGTATGTGTTCCCTACTGACAAAAAACTATTTTGAAAAAAAAGATGCTATTTTTAATGTTTTGCCAATAATGAAATACTATTCCAAGACCAACAGTGCCATAAAACATATAAGGTGTCACTTTGTCAGCTAAACGGCCCTTAGTTGCCTATCATTCGATGTCTGGATCTTTTGGTGCTGCTCATTATAGACACATTTTTAAATAGGGTTGCCATACAGTACTATTAAAAATAAGATGTATGTGACCCAGTAAAACATTGAGAACATTCAAAGCTTTTGAAAAATAGAAAATAGATGGTACAAAGTTCAGTGCAAAGGAGCAAAAACGTATGTTTTCCGCTGTTTTAATAACGGATACAAGTTAACAAAATGTTTACAAAATTGTTTACATCAAAATGAATGCTGTTGTTAGCACTAAGCTTTGGCGTACAAGATTTATGGTGATTAACTTTTTCCTGCATAGTTGTTTCTAAAACGAGGATTTTTAATTACATCAATGTAAAATGTGACAATAATCCCTGCAAGTCACAAGACAGCTAGATAATGTTTGTATATATTTACATTTTTACATTTATAAAATGTATATAAATGTGATAACAGGGTTCAGAAACTGGAATTGTATTAGAATTTACATAGCTAATGTAATGATATTGTTGTTAAGAGCATTTTAAATTTAAGTTAAGAGCATTTCACCCTGGCTTAAGGAAATGTGCAACAGCTCCTGGCGACTTCACCTATATGAATATAAGGCCCTCCCTATACTTGCTTAACAGCCTATTCCAGTATGATGTCATCGAGCCATGGATATAAGGGTGTGACCTGAATGACAAGTCTTTCTCAGTGTCTTCAATAGAAAGACATCTAGTCAAAATATTTGTCATTGAATGTGTTAGGGTTCTCTTCCTGTTCTAAGTGTATCACTTGCTTGATAGTTATGGATGCCTGTATGGCACTTATATTTTTTTACCTTTATCTGCAGAATCTGAGAAGCACTTATTCAGTTGTGATGGTTTGGTTTGGAATACATTTTTACATGTGATGATTTACTTGCTCATGTTACTGATCGCTCCGATGTATTTGCTGCAGAGTTGGGGGTGAATGTCAATGACATGCCTGATAAACTTAAAGGCCATTAAGAGGAGCTAATAGAAAAAAGGGGCATTATCCAAATAAAAAGATAACCAGGTCTATTTTAATAATCCTAACAAGAAGAGGTGGGGAAAGCATTTGTTGGTAACTGATGTTGTTTATAGTGTAATTGCATAATAAAGCAAATAATTAGGGTTAACTAGTGTTAATATCAACACAATTAGAAAATGGTATAGTGCATCTGGATTGTAGCTTGACATGTTAATGTTTTTTTTAAATGATGTATTTAACTCACCCTCCTAAAAAAAAACTAGTGTTCAGTAATGTGTGCTGCCATAGCTCTCTGTGATTAGTCTACACAAAAGGTATCAAATAAGTTAGTTATTGCTTGTCCTGGGTCTAGCTGCAAAGCAACATGGAGCAACCAGAAGTGGATGGGGACATTCACCAGGATCCAGCATAGGAGATATGACTGACAGCCCTGTACTGCAGATAACCCCTGACTTTAGCTTTAGTTAGTGACAGAAATTAAGCTTTTGTATTGAGCCAGTCCCCCTAGCTGCCCGTTCCCTAGCCTTCAACTATTATAAGACCTCACCAGCTATTATACTAACTCCTTTAGCACCAGTTATTTGGAAGTTGCTCTCTAGCGTGGATATAAACCCTGAGTTAAAGGAGTAAAAGTTGGAGGGCTGGTAAATAGGGGGTTAAACTTGCATCGTGCTTTGAGAATCAATTAAACTAAAAAAACTGCAGAGATCTTTGAAAAGTTTGGTTGTTTTCACGCCCATATTTTATCAGTCTCGCTCCTAGAAGAAAGGAAATGACATGCATTTTAATGAGTATTCCCAAATCTTACTCATTGGTTTTCAATCTTACTGATTTGGATGATCTAACCTTGCCATCTTTCAAACTATTTCAAAAACATATTTCCCTTGTTCTTGTGTCACAGGCCAAAATAAGAAATAATATTAAATGACACCAATATAAAATTGTGTAACCCTAGGATATACCGAGGCACTTGAACCGCTGTAGCAGAAACCCAACAGAGAAACACAGCAGACCAGTGAATACTAAAGAAAGAAGCTTTATTTTTTTTTACATTGAAGCAACAAATGCATTTAAAAGGAAACTCCAATACTTTATAAAACATGTAATATCTTCCATATGTACAGGAAGAAATAAGTCTACAGACTGCATTAAAACATGTTGAAATGTACTTAAAATAAATGCCCCCAGCCATTACTCTGACAAAATACTACCACCCAGCCCTCCACACAAGTGTGCTATTTAAATAATTAAATAGTGAACAAAACGAAAGAAACACAGTGATATAAACAATAATAGTGTTAATACATTGCATTGGTGACACTTGTTCCTCCTTTTATATTTGTTGAAGAAGCAAAACATATCATAAATGAAAATTGATCTTCATGACACTTGTGCAGATTGAGATGAACAAGGGGGCGCAATGTGAACTCCAGCACATATTAATTTATAATAACTACTTCTGTGTTTTTATATCTGTTAACCAATAGGTATGACCCAAGCAATGGATATTGCCAACATAATGCTTTAAATCTATTATGCAGTTATTTTATGAGATTTGTTTCAGAAAATTCTAGAAGGTTCATAAGAAATGTACAGGTTATAAAATGTACAGGTTATGAAATGTACAGGTTATGAAATGTACAGCTTATAAAATGGTTTCTGCTACTTTTTTTTGTGAAAGAACCACAATGGGCCTAAATAACAGTAAATTACCTGAAATACTGCGTGGCAAGGGAAACCTGTACTGCGCTCAAAAAGGAAGGTGTGACCTCTCTATTCACTAAGCTAATTATATGCACACATAAAGCACTCTAATGATTCATTTGCAAGGTGTCACAATGCGCAGAATTCAACAAGCAGAATCATGCATGAGGTTTCCACACACTGTGAGGAATCAAGTTTAAAAAAGGCTGCACAAAGTCTTCCACTAATTCAAACGCGTTGGCATTATATGTTTCTCCACTTTCTATGCTCTTTTTAAACAATCCTGTGATTGTGACCAGCTTGTTCTGTAGTGAACTTCAAGTTTGGTTTTCTTGTTTTTGTGTACTGCATTGTCAAGATGCATGTCAATAATACCTTTTCATAGATGATCCAAAGACACTTTACAAGTTGAGCAAAACAGAATCCCACCATCTGCATGCAACGTCCCCTTTTCGTAGCTCTGAACGCGATCTGATTTTGATTTGACAGCTGTCTGCATCTATAATGTTAATCATACACTGCAAACTAATAAATCAACAGTATTTAAACAACCATTTTAAACTAGCATGTTATGTCATTGTACAGTATGAAGAATTTGTTTAACCCTGTTGCTGTAGTAACCAAATTCACGGCATTGATGCCAGACAGCTACTGTAGCGCTGCTTCTACTTGATAAAAGTATGAAGTGAACAGTGGAAGTGAAGAGTTATGTAAAATACTATAAGGAAATGCATATTGTTCACAGTAGGTAGGCATATGTTTCTGTTAAATTCGTGATATCGTGAGTTTTCCAGGGCCCTAAATATAAGGCTAGTATGATCTGTGCACAGTCTGTATCTAGTTATTACCTCATCCTCACACAACCCAAGTAACGTCTGCCTGCTCCGAAACACTCTCTCCCTGAGTTCTTCTTGCTCTCCTGTGCAGATGTTCTGCTGCTTCTGTGACACTGCCTGGTTTCAATAAGCATTACCTTTAACACAAGCTGAGGCACCTAGTAAAGTTAGCGCCCTTAAGTGAATATGGTTTACATATCAAATACCTCCCTCACAGTATTTTGTGGCGTGATTTGCATACATTTCCACACATGAACATTATTTATTTTATTTAAATGACTCGAACGCGGTACCTTTTCCACATGCTAGGTTGCATGCCATTGGTTAGTGAATACTGCAGGTGCACGAAGCACACAGTAAGGGGCCCATTGTGTTTAACATTTCTATTTAGCATTGTTATTTGCACAATTTGTGAAAAGTAGATTTTTCTGGATTGTTCGGAATAATTTATGTGTCGTAAAAAAGTGCATTGACAGTAGTACTCCCAGATACCTGTAAACATGTATTTCTTTAATCTTGCTTTTCTGCTCATTATTGGAAAAAAGGGTTAATTTCAGGCCATTCATTAAAAATAAATAAAAATAAATAAACAATGCTATTATTTGTATATCAAATTATCATCTATTATCTAGGCCAGGCTACATCTGTTGCAATTCATTAGCAGACTTCACAGTATGAAAACAGCCACAGCTACCAATTACCATTAGAAATAGTTAGCGATATACATTTATTTTAAACTGCATATTAAGTCCTGCAATAACAAATCTGCGGGTTATTATAAGGTAACACAATTTTGAATCAATTATACATTCATAGATTTAACAATATTTGAAGACAACAATACATTGATGTATTCAGTGATAAAGGAAATGTGATTATTAATGAGAAAGAAATCACAGGGGCCTCAAGCCTGTAAGAGTCCGTACAAACTCAAAGGGTATGTTTACATGCTTGGCATTATTGTGGATGCCTTGTGGGGAAGGTAATTAAAAGGCCTTTAGTAAAACTGAGTTCTAATAGTCAGGTTAAGATTAGAATTAGGTTTGTTTTTAATTGTACTTTTATTCTGATGATAGAATATTCTGAACACAATCTGTATGTATGTTCTTTAGTACAGTATGCATAGAAGTCGCAATGAGTTGCAGAATAAAGTTCCTTTATAAAATCTGTATTATGTCAGCTATTGTTATCAGTCTTTTAACACCCATGTAGATCTCCTTTGAAAAGACACGCCTAACCTTCGACAGATTCACACAGTTTATTGAAAATATACAAACTTGTGGATGTGACTTGAAATTATTCTGCAACTCTACATCACAACAGACTTATAAGAGCTAATATGACTTAGCTTACTTTACTCTATTAAAAGCCAAATTGTAATGAACAGTACAACAAATAGATTTTTCATATTGTTATAAATTCATAATGGGGAGACTTTAATGCTGAGATAAAAAGAAAAACATGAAGTAGAACACATTAGTTCCTGTATATCAAGTAATTTTCCAAAACAAAGGGCTTCTGATTTTCGTTTTTTAACCAATAAAAAATGCAAAAACACTCCGGAAACACAGTGGAAATGGTTACTCAGTTCATTGACTTTACCCCTTTACCCAGTGAAAAAAACAAAAAAAATACACGCTAGCCTACAAAAAAAAAGCTTTATCAGAGCAGTTAGGTAATGTTCCTCCTCCTGACTTGTATCTCGCATTGATTTGTTCTGAATACTTTAAACCCACCCCAACCACTGAGTGGCAGCACATTCATACATTTCTATTGGAGGATTGTATCATGCATGCAAAACTTAAAACAAGATTACAATTACTAGAAGCGGAGGATTGTTCTTGCTTGCAAAATTTAAAGCTATATTACAGTTTCATCATAGTGTGTATTTACACAGTTGTGATTTGATTGCCATTACATGAGAGTAGTTGTTAAAACTTCATGCTGATTTGAACTCGGCTCTCTATAAAATAAGCACCAACTAAGACGTAGCTTTACAGTAAACTAATGTGATCTGCATCTCCATCCATTTGCATTTCTTTCCATCTGATGATGTAGATATCCTTGCACCTGGTGTTAATGGCTGAAGTGTAATGCTGGTTCCAGGGATCAGCTCATTTTGCCTCCCCAGCGCATCAGCACACACAACCGTCTGGATTGAGCTAAGTAGGGTACATCTCTAGGGTCTTCAAGTGGGCACCTTCCATCCTCAGTGTTTTGTCGACTAGCCCACGACACCTCAAGAGGGCTGGACAGTGATTCTGGTGTCCCAGCATCACCCCCCTCCATCCCCCACTCAGCTCAGCCCAGCTTACTTACCTGTACATCAGCATTGCTGTCTTTCTGAACCACTGAACCCAACATCTCTGAGAAACTGGGTTGTAGAGTGAGACAACAATCCACTGGGTAAACCTGGACTCTCCACTTCTGCGGCTAGTTGAGCATACCCAAGTTTCTTCCTGTCATACGCCTCATCCACAGCATCCTTCCATGGCACTGTTAACTATACCAATGGAATTTAAAACTGAATAAAAAATGTTGAAATGTAAAAGCCTAAATACACAGAAACCCCAGAAGAATATGGATGTGACATTAAGGATTTTGTTGTGGAAGACAGCAAAGAAAGTGCAATTGAAGTGTGCAAGTACTGTTGAGTTACATATTGTGACAGAAAAAAAAAAAAAACGGCCAAGAATTTTGGAAAGTAACTGAAAACAATAATTTCATACAGTTTCATAAAAAGTAAAAGTAGTGGAAAAAAAATCGATTTACATTTGAACTCAAAAATAGTTAAAAAATAAACGCTGAAAAATGAAATTAATAAAAAGCAAAAAACAGAAGCCCTAAATATATTTAAAAGAAAGAGAGCTTTTCAGGCAAAAGCAGAGAGCAAAAACACAGTGGATGCTGGTATTTGCTATATATAAAGGACCCTCATGTGAACGCTCCACTTGGGTAATGGAACTCCAACATGGTGATGTATTTTGCAACCAAACACTCCCCAAGATTTTTGGATAGTGAGTGGAAAAAATATTTCTTCATGGGAAGAGAAACATTTGAGTACCTGGCTGAACAACTGTTTCTGGTATACAGTGACGTCGGATGTTAGTACTTTCAATCCACGCTCACTATAGCACGTCATTACTGGCATAGCATTTCACACAAGCAGTTAAGACGGTTCAGTGCTGACAATTCACACAGACCAAAATACCGCATCAGTGCTGGTTTTAAGCTGTCATAACTCATCTTTGTGAAAGGGGTATAATTCACATAAAAAAAAAAAAATCACACACTCATTGTTTTAGGAAAATTATACTCATATACACCCACTGCTAACACATGTGCCTCAATGATGATACATATGAGGCAAACTCAATGATAATTCACTGTGATAAATGTTGCACCCATTTTTTCACGCCTGCTTTAAAGTCTATTTTAACATATTTGCCCTTTATCAGCAGCACAGGCAATGCAAGGTTAATAATGTTGATGTGCATAACACATAACAAAACATTTGCTTCTACATTATACTTCTACTATATATATATATATATATATATATATATATATATATATATATATATATATATATATATATTTTTTTTTTTTTTTTAATTGGAGTTCTGAGTGTGAACAAGGACTAATACGTAAAATAGACACACACAACAGCAAGTAGCTAAGCTTAAAAATTCTGAGTACTATGATATACAATTCTTGTTGGGGGCATTGTGAGTACAGTAGAGGCTTTATAGAAGCAGCAGGGAGCCAGCCCAAGGAAGCAGGGTGGAACAGTCTATTATTTCATTTAATTAACTAAACTTGGCAGAGAGCTGGATTATTTTTGGCTGTATATCCTTTGATAATGTGTGTTCGGCTTTGGCCTCTACTAATAACACATTAATCTTGAAATTGCATTCGCTGTGTCAGAAGTCATGGGTTTATATATTGATTCTGCTTGTCATTTAACAAGTGTCAACTTCTAAGAAAACACACATTCTAAATAAAAAATTGCAACAAGTGAAATACAGGATGCAAGTACAGTGTGGCACATGTTTGGATTATGGCAAGTTATATGTGTTCATGTACTTACCACTAAGAAAATCCAATGATTATATACATACTGTATATCTGCAGGCTTTCTTGTATTCATTTCCTGATTATATTGTTAAGACATTGTAATAACTCACTGGATTGATATACTGGTGTTAATATAGCTAGCTACGATGCTGGGACCGAGGCCGGGGTTGCACTAACACATATTCAAATGCAAGGATGCATTTTAATTTACAGAATGGCTACTGATATGGCAATGGCACCTTATATTAGCTGGCTGCAGATTACTTGAGTGATATACATTAAAGTGAACATGTGGCATATGTCTTCGCTAATATCATCTGTTTTTGCTCAAGCTAATTATTATCTTTTCACTTTTTTGCAAATAATTACAGCTAAACTTCAAATCCAGTCATAAAAGACTGCTTAGATGACAAGACTGTTTAAGCTCCCTGGGTTTTAGTGTACTTTTCACAGCTTTTCACAGGGAGCCATATCTGAAGTAGAAGACTTTAGTAGCATGCACTACATGCAAATACATTCAAGGGATGGAGAATGGTGATAAGAACTTCAAGAGGTTTTAAACATGTGACTTTGTAGAAGTACATCAGCTGAATCATATAATTTTTTCGGTTGCAAGGTACGACAAAACAGAATAAGTGTAGGTCAAAGAATGGTTGATAATATCTTTTTCAAGAGTATGATTACATTTTCCAAAATGTCCTGGAGAGTTCATGTTGGGGGGAAATTATAAGGACAGTAGATACTTTATGGAAGCAGCAGGAATCTAATTCAAGGCAGCAGGGTGAAACACCCTATGATTTCTTTTAATGAACTTTGGTTGACGGAAAGCACACTGCATTTTGACAATGCACTGTGTTCTTTAATGATGTGACATTGGCACTCTCCTTATTACAAGTTGTTCTTGAAAATGTTCTTTCCCTGTGACATCCACGATAAGCCCAGTGACTTGAAGAAAAAAAAAAAGGGTCAACCTGTTCTTGCTTTTGTGTTCTGCTGTGTTTAATGGGCACTGTTATCAGCAGTGATTTTGTATTTCCTCTGAATGTATAGAATGGTAGTTTTCAGATAAATCACTTAGAGGTGAAAAAAAGAAGGGCATATTTCTACCAGTAATGAGTGAAAGAGTCTCTTGGGAGATTAATAAGGAAAAAGGTATTGTGAAGTACTTTTTTTAGTCTGCTAGTCTAAGAAAAACAATACATCTCTTTTGAATTAAGCCAGACTGTTAAAAAGAGCTAGTATTTAGGTTCTGAAAGCTCTGTTCTTTCACAACACATCTCCTAATGTAAACGTGTGCTTCTTGCTATCGACAGAGCTGTCTCGCAAGAGCACCAATCTGCATGAATTAGGCTGAAAATGAAATAAATTGAAGCAAGAACATCTACATAAAACCTTGAGGAAAAAATAATGCATGTGCTCAAAAACACAAAAAAGGAATTACATTTCTACTGTAAGCAATAACTGAGTTTATATATATATATATATATATATATATATATATATATATATATATATATATATATATATATATATATATATATATATATACACACACACACACACACACACACACACACACACACACACACTGTCTATGTTATCTATGTTATACCCTGATTTGGTCAAAAGTTAGGTTGAAGAGATTATTTTTTTTATTTTAAAAGATAAGACCCATATCTTATCAGGTAGCAGTAGTACTGTAATCCCATAATTACAACATTGTGCATTTTAAGGGGACAATGATGGGCATTATACAATTAATAAAATATGAATTCCTGTAAGTGCTAAATTGTAATTCTGAAATAATCACTGAATAAAATAATTACCCAAACTCAGTAATTACTACATAAAAGTTTACTGACCTTGAATTTTAATTTTAACAGTCCCGTGACGGAAAGATGAGTTCTGGTGATGAATCTTCCTCCCGACCTGTGAGGGCGCTAAAGAACGAGAGGAGAAGTATCTGGAAGGGCTGGCCTGACAGTTCGTTTCCGGGTCAGGGAAGTGGGTCAGCCTGGAAAGAAGCGTGACTCTGTTGTAAGACCGTATTGATTTGAAAGGTAAACGAGAGGCAGCTGCAAGTAATAAGGCAGCTGCAACCGTTTACATAGATATCATGCAGGATTACATATAGGGGCTCGGGTAGCGCTGATCTTTTCCTTCGTTTGGGTAGAACGTTTGGAGGAAGAAGGAGCGAGAGTGGAACTCGCAGTGTTTTTGTGATTACGTGTTGTGTTTGTTTATTAACTGTCTGTGTTTATTTCACTGTAGACAGTTATAGCACTACTCCGGAGCTGTCGCAAAGGGTCAGCACTATCCGGAGCACCCCTGCACACCACCGTATCTGTGTATTCACCACGCACCCTCACGTCTGCACTCACCCAGGACTGGTGACCGTGGGTTCATTTTTGTTCTGGACTGTGCCCTGTTTTGTTATCTCCACGCTTTACACATGGTTGTGTATCGCTGGGGATTTATTATTTTACAGTCACTAAACCTGGATTATAAATAAAAGCACCTTTTCATTGGAAACTGTTGTCTGCCTGTCACTCCTGCATCGCATCACCACTATACCTGTTCCCCTCCACTAGCCACTTTGCCACAAGTCCATATAACTTCCTTATGTTAGTGTTTGAATGTGCTGGTAAACTGTGTTATATCACATTGGCTATATAATAACTCAGCTGCCGTGTCATTGAAGACAGAAACACAACATCCACAAGAGAAAACATTTCTGCTCTAATGAAAACTAAATCGCATACTAAGATTTTAAATTCAGCTACTGGAAACCTTATATTGCAGCATCAAAAGGCGTCAACAACAATAAAATGTATTGATTATTAAACTGCATTATTTTAATTTGTATGTGTTATTTCATTTTCAGATTCTGTCATATATCTGAAAGATAATCAAATATGAAGTCTGCTAGTGCAACAAAAGACTGCATTTTATTTTTAGTTGACTGCAAATTCAATGGCATACATTTCTGTGCCTATATAGTACCATTATCAATAGACACCAGGCAAGGCAGAAGAAACCAATGATATTTTAATTATATTTAATGGGGTGTCCACTGGCTGTGAGGATAGAGCAGAGGCAGCAGAAATGAGCTGTTAGTAATTTACAGTATAATCGTAAATCTCAAAAAACTACTCACTTCTAAATCTTTTGTAGTCATTTTTGCATTACTTTAGTATAAATACATGTTAATTTGGATTCATATGTTGCTTTAAAGATTATACTATGATATCATTTATGTTCATAAAAGTAATTTAGTCGAACTCACTTCTAAATCTTTTGTAGTCATTTTTGTATTACTTTAGTATAAATACATGTTAATTTGGATTCATATGTTGCTTTTTTCTGACTTTATGTGAACGAAAAGACACACATTTGCCCGTTTTCCCATTGGAAATAGTGATATTTTGAAATATCACTGTCCTGGTCACAAAAGCAAAGTTTGTGGGGAATAATAGCCATTTTTCTATACTTTTGAGGCATAAGCAATTAGGAAATAACACTTACTACCCAGGAACAAAAAAAAAAAAAAAAAAAAAAATTGTTACACGGTGTAATCAGTGGGTAGGTGTTTTCCAGCACGGTGTCAGGTATAAAGAGGTCCTGTTTGTTCACCTCTGGGCCGCTGCAAAGCCAAGGACAACGGGCTGAACACTGTCCATGCTACCCGGACATGGAGACCTGGCTGTGTAATCCTGATCGTCGTGAGAGTAACCCGGGATCAGAAGCGAAACCGCCAATGGCCCTGCTAGTAGTTTGAGTCAGGGTTTGGGTATAATTGAACAGAGATTAGGGACCTCCATGTCTTAGGGAGTAGCGCACACCGTTTCTACGGCACCTTTATTTTGATAGTTTTTTTGTACTGTTTTTATTTCGCCCTTGTACAGCTTGCTGTATGTGTCCTCTGTGTGTTACCATCGCTGGTAACGTCACAGCTCCTTTTGTTTATTTACTTTCTGTTTGTATTAATAAATCCTGCGCGCATGTGGACGTGTCAGCTTCAACCTCTCTCTCGATCTCTTGCCTGTCACTCAGCAGCGAATGCACGCACCCACAAGCAAGTACCCTGTTTCAGACATTAATTAATTAATCGGCCCAGCTACCACTGCCTGAATTTCACCGTAAGGCTAACATTTGAAGGGGCTCTTGTCCAATACAGGTTTGTGTGTGTAGTGTAATTTAAACTGATTTTCTACGCATCACATTCCTAGCAGAGGTATGGCTAAAGGTTTATTGTGTAACATTAGTTAATTGATTTGGGCTTATATATATATAGCTGTGACTGGGTACTAACTATGCAGCACTATATAGTGTGTGAATAAACATTTCATTAGTACTATATGGCACTATATAGATTGTGAAGGGATATTTAACTAGTACTGTGTAACCTTGCTTAAAAGCTACATCTGACTAGTACTAAAGGTTTTTGTTTTGTTGGCTAAATACAACTTTGAATGTAATCAGACTTCACGTTTTGCCACTTTGAATTGCCTGGCCTTGTCTACCCTATTTGAAATAAATAAGGTGCTGTGGAAAGACAGCTGTCATATTTTTGGCTGTAATTCCCAATGGTGTAATCTGACTATTTAAAAAAAAAAAAAAAAAAAAAAAAAAGGTGTTATAAACCCCATTTTCTGTCATGTTATTGTAGGCCCTGTACCTAGGAGGTGCTATGTTAAAGAACAAAAAAATACATGCCAGACGATAAAAGATACAGTACATCGTGTTTGAACGGCTTTTTTAACATATTTTCTTTATTGCCTTCAACTCTGAGTGCTTGTTACATCTTATTACAGTTTCTCCAAGGACAGTTCAGTTGAAGAAACCTGGGCTAAAAACAGTGGTATGTTTGAGTGTTTCTTAGGAGGCAAGTGTTTGCCCACTTTCTGGGACTCTCAAACTAAAACAAGAAAGGCAAGACATACGACAATGCGGGTAATGTGTGTTGCCATAGAAAAACTTGTATCTGGGCACAGAGACGCTGGTAACTGCATTTCCAAAGTAGCAGACACTGCCTGGCACAAAGCAAAATAAAATATCAGCAGGCATGCCTGTTAGAAACTTGAATGAAGAACAGTAAAGAAAGTAAACCTGAAGTGAAGAGATAGGAAGTAGAATGCCCCAAGCATACAAGCTACAGTGAGAAAGGGGACAGAAAAATACAGACATTGCAGTGTGACGATGCCAGATGGGATTAACAGACTCCAGCCAACAATTGCCAGTGTAGAATTTAAATGAAATACTCAGAAAATAATCCACAGTTAAAAGTTAAAAATGTTTTTGTTTTGAAAAAAAAAAAAAAAAACATATACAAATTGTTATTGTCAGACCTCTAAACCTCCTCTGGAGGCAATAATTAAGTTACCAACAGTAAAAAAAAACAACAACAAAAAAAAAAATCTTTATATAGTGTTCCTTAGCATTGTTACTTGTACTATACAACTGTCAAAAAATATTCCTGTTTCTGCCCCCACACTCCTAGTGGACAAATTTGTCAGATTAAATTAGCATCAGTAAGGCTGCCACATTTATAATTGTTTGTGATTGTATTTAATAAATATGTATGTTAGTTTGAGTACTGTTTAAATGCCATGAGTTGAATGTGACAGATGCTAAAAAGCAACCTGGTATGGGTCTGAAATATTTCTGTTATCTTAACTAATGCATTCTTATTGTTGTTGAGAGGTATGGCACAGTAGTGACTCAACCAGGAAAGCTAATATTTTTGCATTGCAGAATTAAAATGGTGCTCTCCTTTATAGTCAGCATTGAATACAGTCTAACCCTTTAACAGTAGAACGACCAAGGTGATCACTTTGACCGTTTTTGGAATTTAAATTTAAATTGCAGTGTGTGTGTTTAACCCTAGAACCGCCGAGATTTCGCACTACATACAAACGCCGCTGCATTTTAAAACGGCTTCGATATGAAAATGCAAAACAAACAATTAGACACAACTTAATATTTTTATTTTTGAACATCATACATACTATTTTCAGAGCGGAAACACTGTATTTACATTGAAAAATTAACTTTGTTCTTATTTTTTGCAAAAAGAGCACATAAACATAAACATGAAAAACTGTAATAAAATACTTTACGCAATAAACTTCTGTATAAACAGGCGCAGAAAGCTGTATGCACATATAAAATTATAAAACATAAATAACTTGTTATAAAAATAGCATAAAACTAAAATATTACATAACTTATGTAACGTGAAAGCGCATTGAATGAAACTGAGTTCAAAGGCTGTCTGTCCAGAGTTCTGTTACAGCGTTCTCAGTACAATCTATGCAGAAAACACGCTTTTCAACTGTATCACTGCATTTTCCACAGACTTACCTTTTTAAAACGGGCGCAGACATCAAAAGTTCTGTTCTTATTGCATTTAGCAACTTGGCATTGTCTTTTATTTCGTGTGCCAATGGGCGTAGAGATGGCTGAAGGTTGAAGGGCATTTACCAGCAAGCTTTCATGTCTCCCATCAAAATGTTTCTGCCGTAGCTCCTGGGCTAGCTGCAGGACACCTGCAAGTACCACATTTGACAGAATACAGCTGTGCCATTTGATCCAGTATATCCACACCGTACTTCGTTGCGCTGTAAAACGCAACAGTCTCTGGCTTTCGTTTAGTATCAGTCCCGATGGGCACTTATTTTTTTGCACCATCGGCACCGTCATGGTGTCTGAGAAATGTATTGTAAATAATAATAACATATGATGTGTACAATGACTTTTATCAGTGTTTCAAGCACTCAACAGGATTATAATAAGTTATTTCACAATGACGTTGATTTTATTACAAAGCCCACACTAAATTGTCGGCTATATTGCATTGATATCAATATGCCGCATAAACTGTGGGTCTGGCGGTTGAAGAAGCAAGTGCTTATAACTTATTCATTTTCACGATTCTGCAATTGAAACACCGTATGGGTATTTCATTCAAATATTTAGTAACACTTAAGAATGGACATGCATGATATATTCACATACGCGGAGATATTTAAATTTGAATTGCAAAAGCCGCTCAAAGAGTGGCTATGACGGTGCTATTGTTACGATACGGAGTGTGCTTTCCTGACTTTTCCTAAATATATGTACTAATTACCCTGACAAAGAAAGAATCGCGTAGCTGCAAAAGTTAGGGAGTTAAAATACTGTCATACCTAATCTGACCAGGAGCGGTCAAATTGACTGATACATATAAAACATATTATAACAATAAAATGTTGCAGTATTATTTGTATTTATCAGTCAGGATTTGCCGCCATGTATTGAAGTTTCATTATATCAGTCTGCATTCCTAAAGTGAGCGGTCTTCTGACATTTCAGAGCCTCCTGATAGCCCACCAATCAGCCTTGACAGCTCACTGCGCCGGACTGGATTTCCGCACTATGTAAGACACTTGTTTTTTTAAACAAAAATACTGTTACCCAAATACACATTGAAAATGGATTGTGGAAGATGCATGACAGCAATGCAGTATTTGGAATTACTGCAAAGTTTATCAAACAAAGCAGCATAGACACAGCGAAGTGCCAGGACCAGGTGCATGAAGAGGGCACAGGAGATCCTGTGGGAGAAGAAGCAATCTTGTGGCAGCTCCTGCAAGGATGCCACCCACATCACCTGTATTAGCTCCTGCACCTGATCTAGCCACTACTTTACCTGAGGCAGCTGCTTCTCCAGCGGTACGACCAGCAATACCTGGCACTCAAGAGACTGGTAATGATGGCACTGTTTGGAACACTATAAATGCTGATGTTGAAGCTGCATGTAGAATGGGTGAACATAATATTTTCAGGGAAGTTCCAGGGCCCACGGCATATACAAAACGCAATACTGATAAGAGCGCATTGCATGCTTTTCGCAGATTGACATGCATACGTTTCACCACATACAACGTTGCACTGAAGCAGAGGCCCAACGACAACTACAAGATGATTCCTGGTTAATGCCCTTGGAGGAATTAGAAACTTTCATTGCACTAGTATATACCTGTGGAGCATTTGGCGCCAGAAGCCAAGGTTACTGTTGATAGATAAGTTACAAAAAGGTTACAAATGCACAAAGTCAGTCTGTGGTAAGTGTACTGCATATTTTGAAAAGCACAGGATCTGTGCGATTTGTGCCAGCACTTATACTCTGTAAACAATTGTAAATGAAGCCCATTCTGTTGACATTTCGATTATAGTATGTCTTTGTATAAACGCAGAGCTTCGGTAGCCTATATGCAATTTGTTATGTAGGCAATATAAACCCATTTATTTAAAAAAAAATGTGATACTTATTTACATTGTTTCAGCTACACAGTTTTGTATGTACATGATATACCAATATTTTCAATTGTTTATTTCATTTTTTGTAGTTTTTGGAGGTTGCACTTTATGTACTGTATCTGTATATAAATACATTTTTCACAATATACAGATACAAGTAAGATTAAATAGGTTTTCATTTGCATACCCTAACTTAAGCTGGATGTTATGGTAAATACAGAACATTCAAACAGAAAACTAAATGTTTAGCTTTGTACTATTATGAAGCTGATAGGAGCCATTAGTTTACACCCATAACATTTCCAATTTTCCCTGCATAAGGGAAAAATAACTGCATCTTTGTCTTTGGCATTTTTTTCTTATCTAAAACTGTAGCAATTTGATTGCCACTATTTTTACTTTATTGAAATTAAGTCTATTCCAAAGAGACCAATTGGTTTTGACCATGTTGAGATTATTTGGCAGTTATGCAGCAGTGTTCCTGTGTGATAATTAATTAAGCAATTTAACAACAAGGATTATCAAGAGATAACTTATTAGCTTTTATGTAAAACTGAAGATAATTAAGTTTAGCTTGTAGATTGAAAACCACATTTCATTTTGAAACCAGACTTTTAAGATTTGCTTGTTAATAAAATTATTTTGCAGGAAGAGATTTAATGAACTAGAAGCCCATAGGCTCAAACTATATGGAAAATGACTGCAACTACATTTTGGAGAAACAGAACTTAGGGAAGGGAATATATATAATATGCAATAATGCCCTGCCAGCCCACAGCAGGTAATATGAAGAACGTTGATTTTCTTGTGCTTCATGGCTTTTGATGTTTAAGTGAAAAATATGTATAGTTTTATAGTAATATGAAATAAAAGTCATATTATTACTTGAACTATGTAACAGGATGGTGTGTATGGTGACATCAGACCCTAAAGAAACACTCAGTACTGCCAGGTGAAATGTGAATTGCGCTGTTGCGCAGTTTAATCAATAAACAGAAAATAAAAGGTTGCAAGACAAACAAAACACAGGACTCAGCACTGAAGACAAAACAAAGAGATGAAACAAAACGGACTAACACTAAACAAACAGTGGACTAACAGACAAACAAACACGGTGTGTCAAGACGGTCTAACTACGTTAATTTACTTTGTTTACTCTCCTCCACACCCGCTCCCCACTCACAGAACACACAACCATGTAAAAACATGCTGCTTTTATGCAGCTGTACCGAGACTCGACTGCTAATCAATCATTCAATTGGAGTCTCGGTACAACTGTACGTGAATTAATAAAAGTGCAATTCCCTGTGCTCACATATTACTAACTTTTACCTGCATGTGAAGTGCTTTGCAATCCTCATGCCTAACTACAAATATACATTTTAAACACTTGTGTTACACAGACCCATTTATATCCAGTGTACCAATGACTATACACCAACATTAACACACAACACGTAACATACAACACAAATAAATAGCCCAGGGGCGGGGCACTTTGCCACAAACTATCATAAGGATAAGGTCACATTTTCTTTGACAATACATTTATACATGTATGACAAGTTTATATATTGTACCTCTGTTGATTAATTTAACTATACAGCATATTCTGGATTGGATATGCTATTGTACAATTCATCCGCTGTGCTTAACCTCATTTGTGGCTGCTGGTGAATTATGTAAAGTCCAGTCTTTTTGAATAGTTTATACTTGAAATTGGGTCAATTACATTGTATTTACGGAGGCTATGAAGAAAGGGCTTTGGAGTTTTTCTGTATGTCAGGTTCAGTTAACATTCCTGCACTGGTTATCATTTCTGCTATGGTCCCTGGATGTATTTGTACAGTATTTTATACTGCTGTAGTTTTGCATGTTATTGTGAGGTTATTTTTATTTACAAATCAGCTCTGTAGTAAAATCCATTCAACTACTGATGTGAGGTTGATACCTAAGATGAACCAAAAAACTGTAGGTAATACTTTACATTAAGTGTTTCTAATTACTGTATAAGTACATAGTAGTTACTTATTAAATACATGTGTAGTTACACATAATTACAACGTTATTATGCATAATTACAACGTACTTAATGTGTAAATCTTTTTGCATGATCAAACCCTAACCCTAACTTTTTCTGGTGTAATTGTGTACTTATAGTATTCTGCAGAAAAAAAGATGTATGCATTAAGTACATTGCAAATACGCATAATAACATTTTAAATATATGTAAGTACACATGTATTTACAAAGTAGCTATTATATAAATACACAATAATCAGAGAAATTAATTGAAAGTGTTACCAAACTGTATAGGTATGATATTTCTTGTACAAAAAGTTATGTTGCACCTGGGACCTGGTGTAGCATTTAGCATGGGCTATATAGTTAATTATTAACAATTATATACTGACACATTGAAAAAATACTCAAACCTTAGCCAGGTTTATTGTTATTATAACCTTTGAATATATTGCCATGGTCTTTTTGAATGTAGATTATTGCTAAATTTCTGGTTATTTTTATATTGAATATTACATAGATTAATTGCAAATTACATAGATTAATTGCAGAAGACAAAGATAGATTGAAAACACCACACTGGTTCTATCTCCGTGTAAAAAAATAGGGATGAAACAGAGCAACACGACTCAGTTAATATTAATCCCCCACTATCCTGCAAGTTTCGATCATATACAAGAAATATTAAAGGTCAAATATTGTAATCACATAGGAATTGGGGTCAGTGCTGAATGGTCTTCAAACCTCAACAGTGGAGGATTGTACTTATTACAAACTAATTATTAGAAAATGGAATATAGATTTCCTTGCTGATTGGTCAGCAGTGCATGTCCATAAATGATAGTTAATTAATTTGAATATTGTCTTTCAATTAATTTCTATTCCAGATTAATCCAATAAAAGTATGTAAACACTCCTGATGACACCAGAACCGGAAATGCAAAGAAATTGTACAGATTAATTAATGATACTATGAATTAACAAGTTCTCAGAACAATTCGGCTATAAGCACATTTTGTGGAGGTGTGTTGTTGCTGTGCCTTGCTTTTTGTAAGACTATATATATATATATATATATATATATATATATATATATATATATATATATATATATATATATATATATATATATATATATAGATAGATAGATACAAAAAAATGTATCATAAAGTATCCTGGTAAATTGGACAATGCGTTCTAAAATCCACAGGCACAAATCTTTAAAAGTTCAGTTGTAATTGAGTGCAACTCCAGTCTGGTCCCAGGTACAAATTCAAAGATGTAACCTTCAACCACTCAAATCATTATGTATGCAGCTGAGATCGCTCCTTACTTAATAGTTGCTATCAGTCTTGCAGAGGCCTAGGATTTAGTGCATGTTAATGTTATATGATTTTTTAGCCCATTTGAATAGAATATTTGTTCAATAGATTACATTTTACAGGGTTTTGTGAATCTAATTTGTCAACTGAGTTACTCTCGTAACTCTTCTTTATCCCTTTGAACAGGGGAATCAGCAACTTCATTTACCTATCTTACTGCCTTTTTACATTGACATTATTTCTTGGCTTATGACACAGTTTGTTTGTTTGTGTTTCCGAGTTGTGTGCTTATATTTATTAACTCATTAGAGTATCCTTTAGAGAGGCAGCTTATTTCTAATAACACATTTTATATGTACACGTAATGCTACATTTCTCCTATTCTATTGTTATATGTCTATCAGCATTTTAGCAGCAAACACAGTGTTCAAACAAATAATGTCAAAATAATGCAGTTTCACCACTTATTGTTGTTTATCCCTTAGGTATTGTCAAACTATAGTGAAAATATATACACATAACACGCTACTGTAATCTGAATACATTTTGTCAGTGACTTGTAATGTTTCCTTTTTCAGACAGGTAACTAACTAACTAAAAATAACAGCTGCTTTTTGTTCCATTTTTTAAAAAAGGACTAATGGCTAATGCATAATTTGGGAATCAGAAAAGTGCTTTAACAGTGGAAGTGAACCTTACATGTCACAAGAATGCACGATTCATATTATCTTGCTAGTAAATAGTGCCAGAGAAGGGAACTAGTGGGTCCGATTTTGACTGACTAATAACAATTTTGTAGTGAGGAAAATTGTTACGCTTTCATAAGGAAGGTAATTATGGAATATTAGTCAGATGCACATATGCAGTAATTGTAGCAGTATTTTGTATAGAATAACTAAAAACAAAATGGCATATTAAAAAATAACAATAAAATATATACTATATACAATGATATTTAGCACTAATCTCAGACTACCTTACCTAGCGTAACACTACATAATCCAAGATTAGTGCTAAGCAGGGGCTGTGAAACCAGCTGTCAGTGAACTAAGGAATTCACCACAAACTCACCTGTCAATAGCGGGTGAATCTGGGAAATTAAAAAGAAATATTGCTGTCATTGGCATATAAAAGAATTACATATAATTAAGGAAGTAAAATATCAAGATAGAAACATTTCCTATATGCAATACTATGTTTTGATGTAGTATGATGAACAATACACACTCTAGCTGAAAATAAAGTACACTAGCTGACATTAAAATGAGCATGATTCTGTATCTGATGATAATAGCTGAAGTCCTATTGCTGCCACTGTACTGAAAGCAGTATGTTAACTGGAGCTGTGGTAACAGTTTGAAGTCTTGTTACTTCCAAGGCACCACTGTACACATGTCTGTCAGTGCACTCTGAAAACATTCAAGAACTTTGGATGTGATCTGTGTTTATCATTGTAAAGAAGACCTCAGTTACCCACTTGCAAGGCTTGAAGAGGATGCAAGCTTTTTTAATCCAACTGTAATTTGTTTACACGGCATGTATTCTTTTTTTTTTTTTTACCAGGTGATATATAAAAATGATAAAGAATAAACTCTCGGCACACTCCAGCCTCACTAGAACACGTCAGCTGTTCAAACATTATCTTTGATAGAAGGCAAGTGTTATTGAGCTTTGAAATACAGTAGGGTACAGTACCACATATCCGACTGGGGTATAGGCGTGTGGCAGGCTGGCGAGTGGATAGAGGCCCAGAGACAGTCTGTAGTTCAAAAAAATAACTATTTTATTATAAATAAACACAAAAATGAAAGGGCACAAGGGCCAAAACAAAGCGATTTAAACACAAAAAGAAAGACAAAAAGCAAAACTTACAAAAATAACAATTTCCAGGCTGGGCAATGCCTTCACTGGATTCACACTTTCAAACATACATACATACATACATACATACATACATACATACATACAAACAAACAAACAAACAAACAAACAAACAAACAAACAAACAAACAAACAAACAACCTGCTTCCTCAGCTCCCTCCTCCCAAATAAGAAGCAGAGGCCTCCTTTTATGTCAGGTGGCTGGGCGCTGATTGATCGTTAATTAACCTAATCAACTAATCAACCCCAGCCACCTGAACATAATAAACCCAGGCAGGTAGGGGAAATAAACCCCATCTCTGCCAATTTAGAAAGGGCAGAGCTTTGCTCTGCCACAAGGCGGTTATGTGAAAAAGTGAGATTTGCGAACATCTATAGAAAAAGCATTTAACATGCATAAATAGGGTAGGGAGCAAAAACAACACTCAAACTGCTTTAACAAGGGAAATTCTTTGCTTTAAAAGTAAACAAACGTAAATAAGATTAATAAGACTACAATACATAATGTTGCTATGTGGTATACTATAAGCCATCTCCAAGCAAATCTTAGAGCAAATACAAAACAAACTGTAAATGTAAGCATTGAGTTTATGAAGCTTGCTTTGTTTCTTTCAAATGCATTTAAAAGCTACAACAGCACGCTGCCAATATCTGCAACCATGCACTCCATCACATAAACACACTGCACAAAACAAAAAGTAAAACACAAAGCTTTCTAAACTGGTGTATTGAAATGTCACTGCTACACGCAGCTGACTGACTCACACACACACACAGCCTATCTCTCTTAAAGGGGAACGGATTGCTAGAACGCTTTCTTTCTGATGCCATTGCGGACGCTGCATTTGCTGCCAATGCCATTACTCTTGCAGCCTAATTTTAATATTTATTTATTTATTTATTTAGCGAGGCAGTTAATTGATCAGGGCAGTTATGTGACAGTCGGATATGCGACGTTCCACTGTACATTTAATCACATTGAAGCCACAACCATTAGACCAGCCTCTCTTTGAAAATCGAAAATAATGAAAGTAGGTTTTTTAAGTAAAGGGAGTATGGTGTGAATCCTTACTAACACTTTGTTTCTCACTCTATGATTACAGCTGCTTTCAACACTACCCCTGTGAATTAATTTTAGTTTTGACCCTGCTATCCTTATAGCACAGTTTTTAAAAATCACCCAATAACAAAATACCCCCCAAAAAAACCTGAATGAAATGGCAACATTACAAGACTTGTCAACACTACATACAGTACAAACCACCAATTATCTTCATCACAAGTGTTGTTTATTTTGTTACAACATACTTTTTAAAAGCTCATTTTAAGGATAGCACCGCCTGTAGTAAGTGCAGTATTGTATTCCCTCTCACCCAGTTTTTCTTTTCTCTGCTTGGTGAACATTTCTCCAAGTTAAGTAACACAACATCCGGTTTCTTTGCACAAGGATAATGTCATTGGTCCTCATCCACTCCTGTTAACAGACTGTGACAGGATAGCCAAAGTGAGGAGGCTCAGAGACGGGAAGTGCAGCAAATAAAATACTTTTATATTAAATAATAATCAACACACAAAACAAAAGGGCACAATGGCCAAATAAAAAGACACAAAACAGTCTAAACAATAACTAATAAACAACTTGCAACAACACTGCTTATCACTCTCACTCACTCACCCCTACCAAACAGGTCCAACCATTCCCTTTTACACAGGTGCTGCAACTAATTTGGGCAATTGGCACCTCATCAACTGCAGCACCTTTCACACATTCCTCACACAAACTCATTCACTCAGATCCACACAGCAGACTCACATCCACTCTAAACACCACAAAAACACAGACAGGCTGCATCCATTTCACATACCCCCCCCATGTGCGCAGCACAACATGGCCTAAATGGCCACCCCCCCCCCCAAATACCCAAAGTTTCTTCTAAAAGTCCAGGGAGAAAAACAGGCTTCACTTGGCCCAGCCCAGCGACATCCCCGGGCGACGGCAGGCAGGTGGCATCCTTGGGCGGTGCGGGCGTGGTATCCCCGGGTGATGGCAGGCAGGTGTCATCCCCAGGCGATGGCAACAGCGGACCCTCGGGAGGCAACGGCAGCAGCAGCAACCCTCGGGAGGCGACAGCAGCAGCGGACCCTCAGGAGGCCAACTCAGGAGGGGAGCCCCTGGCCATGAAGGTGGCAGCGGGAGCTCCACTTCTCCCTCGTACCCTGTAACCGGTGACTCCCCAGGCGCTGCAGAGTAGAAGGTCACCCCAGGTGCTGCAGAGCAGCAGGCAACCCCAGGCAAAGCAGGACCTTCAGCAACCCTAGGAGACAAAAAGGAGACACCAGCAGCCCCAGGCGATGCGAAGCAGCAGGCAACCCCTGGCGATGCGGAGCAGCAAGGAGCCCCAGGCAATCCAAATGTGACATCCCTGAGCGGAGCGGCCATGGCATCCTTGGGCAATGCAAGGTAGGCATCCTTGGGCAGTGCGGGTGTGGACAACAGCACAGGAACCTCTGGCCAGGGTGGCAGAAGCCAGAGTTCCTCTTCAATGTCAGCCAGTGGAGGCAGTTCCAGCTCCTCTGGTGATGGAGGAGGGGACAAAAACCTGTTTTACTCTAGCAGCAGGGCTGGGGCTGAGGTTGCTGCCGGCTCCTCCGACAGCAGGGCTGGTGGTGCTGCCAGTTTCTTTGACAGCAGGGGTAGCTCCTCCCCTTCTGGCTCTTGGGATGGCAGCTATGGCTTCTCCACTTCCAGCTCTTGGGATGGCAGCGACGGCTCCTCCCCTTCCAGCTCTTGGGACGACTCCATTTTCAATTTTTTTTTAAAAAAGAAAACAAAAATCCCTGCACACCCGCTCTGAATCTCCAGGGGACGCTATCCCACTGCTGACACCAAAATACTTTTAATTAAATAATAATCAACACACAAAAAATATGGCCATATAAAAAGACACAAAACAGTCTAAACAATAACTAATAAACAACTTGCAACAACACTGATTACTCACTCTCACTTACCTCTACCAAACAGGTCCACTCACTCTCACAAGCACTCACCAACTAACACTCCCAAACACTCCCTTTTATACAGGTGCTGCAGCTAATTGGGCAATCTGCACACATTCCTCACACAAACTCATTCACTCAGATCCACACAGCAGACTTGCATCCACTCTAAACACCACAAAAACACAGACAGGCTGCACCCTGTCACAAGACCTATAAGATTGCCCATCTAAAACCAAATTCCAAAGTAACATATATCAGCCTGAAACTACAGAAAAGGCACCTTTCATAGCATGCCAGGAGTAGCCTGTGAAATACCATTCAGCTCAATGTAAATTAGAAATGAGAGCTGAAAAACAAGGCTGTGTCTCGCTCACTTGCATTGAGGCTTTTTCTCAGAATCTAAAATCTCATTCCAAAGAGATCAGTAAAGCAATTGGTAATAGGTTATATTTCAAAAGAAAATGGGAGCCATTGACTTAATGTCTTCATCCTGTATTGGCTAAACTCTCAAGGTTTTACAGTTACTGTACATGGGCAAAGGAAAGCTTCAACCAGTCACAAAAAGCAAATAGTATAACAGCAGGTAGAGTATTTATTTAGTAGTGTTAGTGTTTTCTTTATTCTTTGCAGTTCTCATTTTGTTAATATTGTTTATATCCTTGATTTGGTTTAGTCATAAAATTCACATTTAGCTTGAGATGGCCCTATTCATTGTTTATTCGTTGCTGTTCAGTTTACAGAAAGTGGTTTAAACCTAATAAACATGCTCCTTAAAATAGTTCAATGGATTTTCTGTATATAATGAGCCTATAAAATATGTTTTGTTTCAGAGTTAGTTGACGATGAGACCTTTGACAGCAGAGTTTCTGAACTTCTTTAACAGACTGATGTCAAACATACTAAGCCAAAACATTAGGAAGAAAGATTCACAGGTAGTATGTCTTTTGAAGACTTTCATCTATTTAATGTCCAAGCATAAGACATTGACAAATATTAGTTATGATAGAGTGTGTCTAAGCCTGGGGTTGTTTACAGGTAATGTGAGCCAAATGCTCAAGGCACAATATTTTAATCACAAACAACATGCTTTCCCTTGGGTGGAGTTTCCATCACTACCGTTGAACATGCATTCGTATTTTGCGACCTGGCCTGGCATCTAGAAGACTAAACCACTTATATAGTCATAAATTATTTTGTATGCCATATGAGCTCAGCTATTTTATGTCATAAAAGCTATGTTCTGTCTTGTCGTATTTCCATCAAATTTTCAATTTTAATGGAACCTCTTTTGGGTTTTGGATATTTGGTATCTCACTGGATGATATTATTTAAAGGGAGACTTTCTGGAATGCCATGATGTTAAAGTAATGTATTGTGTGATGAGAAATGTAGGTTAGTTTAAGTTGATTGCAGGGAAGATTCTTGTATACTGCCCAAAGCACATTTTACCAGTAATGAAGTAAAACTAACACACAAAACAACCCCACCAGATTTGGTAACAAAATATATTGAAATTATGAACTTAAGAAACCTTTAATTTAGTAAAAAAATAAACAAATAACTAGGACTGGGTAACTTTTCTGTGTACCCAAAATAATAATTCACTTATTTATTTATCCTGTGCATGAATTACTCTTTTATATAGCAGTGCCTAGACTTTCTAATCAATCATTCAATTGAATCTTCGCACAGTCTGCACATGGACTAATTGTGCACTTCCCGTGCCCACATACAAATACCCATTTTTATCTGCACGTGAAGTGGTTGTGCAATCCCCGTGCCTAAATACAAATACATTTGACATCACCTGTGCTACATAACCCACACTCCGTGCACTGCTACAATAATGCATATAACAGACAACATAAAACATAAAATTAGCACCCTGCCACACAGCTACAGCACAGCGCTAAGCTCAGTAAACACACTAAACACTGGGTGAGCCTTCATTTCTATGCATACAGCCATAATATGATTAGTGTAAATTTGTTTTTTGAGAGTCAATGTTATTTTTATTTGTTTATTTAGCAGACGCCTTTATCCAAGGCAACTTACAGAGGCTAGGGTGTTCGAACTATGCATCAGCTGCAGTGTCACTTACAAGTACGTCTCACCCAAAAGACAGAGTGAGTGACTCAGGGACTTCCTGGTTACAAGCCCTTTTCTTTAACCACTGGACTACACATAGCATTCAAAATAATTCTCAATAATCAGGATAAACTCAAGTAATTCACAGTGAACACAAAACAAAATAATGAAGGTGGGGGGGGGGGGTTAACCCCCATAATGAATTTGGGAGGTGGGCATTCTAATTGTCTAAATACATTATAATTACAACAACAATAACAACAACAACAACAACAACAACAAATGTAGTTCAAGGGATGTGTTTTTTTTTTTTTTTTTTTTTTTTTTTTTTTATCAAGATTAACCTGAAGATTTGAATCACTATGCTTTTTCATTATACAATTTCTTGTGTTTACAGTAATGCTAATTCAGAGGGCAAAAAGTATTAATTTAAATGGGCAACTATATAGTACTTGTACATGTTAATGCTCTTGTACTGTTTGTAATAAATAATTAGGTTGATAAGAGTTTCAATATATGAGTGCATTATCCTGTGCATTTGTGTTTTATATTTTTTATTTTTAGTAAGTCATCTTGGAAGAAAATTTGTTTTTTACAAAGTGTGATTGATTTAGTAAAACAGCAAGTTTGTGTCCGCCTGGGAGAAATCAGTTGTGACACGCAGCCTGGAGATGCATTGCTAAGCAACCAGTTGAACGGGCTGCTAGCCCGGAGCTAATCTGATCCGGAGGTCCAGATTGGCTGGGGGGCTTGCCTGGGGATGTTGCTAAGAGCTCAAAAAGGGGCTGTGCTACGTTCAGGGCGATTGCAATGCCATGAAATGCCATTGACACACAGACTGGCGCTATATGTTTGTTGACATGACATCCAAGAGGTGAGCGTCCGCTCTGCAGGAGCTACTACCACGGAACCTGTGAAGGCGATTGCCCAGCCAGGACTGTCGGAACGGCCTGGAGTCTCTGGGAGGCCAGGACTTCGGAAGCAACAGAACAGAAGTAGGTCTGCTTAGGGGATGTGGATCCCTAAACAGTATAGAAGCAAACTTTTATTTTTAGCTTTGTTTTGTTTTGATTTCTTTATTAAATGTAAGATTAGGGTTACCATTGTTGTAGCGTAGTGCCAGTACCATGTTGAAATTAAATATGAGCGCCTGAGAGACATATCAACACCAGTGCTTTGTGTCTTCGTTAGTATTTTCCAGTGACTACCCACACACATAACACTTCCCGTTACACACACAATATTGTTTAAATGTTTGTTTAAATATGGTTAGTAATGCAAATAAGGCAGCGTTTGTTAAGTATTAAAATCTGACTCCACTGAGCTTATTCAGAAGAGCCTATAAAACTGCTTTAAAGTGATAATTAATGATCAGGTTTACTCTGAGTTAAATATGAGCAGTATTTGTGAACCCCATTAGCTTGTGCTTTTCTTCTTGACAGGGGCATTTTCTCTGGAGGTATCCTTTTTCTCAGTGTATTGATTTTTAAATATTTATATGACATGCTCTGCTTAAGCACAAGAAAAGTTAAAAATGTAATGTAATGATGTCCCAACCCTGCTGTTATCTCCTTTGTGGGTAGAGTGATATTATAAATCAGTAATGGTTCTACTAAAAAAAAACAAGCTTCTAGACAAAAAAAGCAAAACGGCTGTGTCAGTAGTAAGGCTTTATAAATTATTCTTATAATACAATACAGTACAATACAAGTTCCATTTATGTGCCTCCCAAGGGTCAGCTCCTGTTGTCGCCTCACAAAAGGACTACTCCTGCCCTGTTTTGTACTGCCTGAGGATGCAGAGCTCGTACCACCGGGGGATGCAGAACTCGTACCACCCGGGGATGCAGTGCTTGTACTGCCCGGGGATGCAGAGCACACACATCCCGGGGATGCAGAGCTCGTACTGCCCGGGGATGCAGAGAACGTACATCCCAGGGATGCAGAACTCATACCACCCAGAGATGCAGAGCTTGTACTGCCCGGGGATGCAGAGCACACACATCCCGGGGATGCAGAGCTCGTACTGCCCGGGGATTCAGAGAACGTACATCCCAGGGATGCAGAGCATGCACATCCCGGGGATGCAGAACATGCACATCCCGGGAATGCAGAGCATGCACATCCTGGGGATGCAGACCTCGTACCGCCCGGGGATGCAGAGCACCCACATCCTGGGGATGCCATTGCATAGCAGTTTGATCCATTCTTGGTTTTAGTTTAATAAGACAAAGCTGAACCTGGAATGGGTGAAACTGATATGCACTAGCACAGAGTCTTATTGCCATCCCTGATACGTGTGTGTGTGTGTATACAGTGCCTAAAAAAAATCTACAACCCCTTTAACTTTTTTCACATTTTGTTGTGTCAGTGATTCAGAGTTTCATGCATTTAAATGAGGATTTTTTCCACTTATCTACACACCATATTCCACACTGTTAAGGGGAAAAAAGTTATTGAGAAAAAATTATATATTAAAAATACAAAACTGACCATACCCCCCCACCACACCCCACCCCACCCGAGTTAATACTTGGTGGAAGCACCTTTGGCAGCAATTACAGCTGTGAGCCTTGGGATAGGTCTGCACCAACTTTGCACACCTAGATTTGGCAATACTTGACCATTCTTCTTTACAAAACTGTTCAAGCTCTGTCAAGTTCCTTGGGGAGCATTGATGGACAGAGATCTTCAAGTTCCATAGCCACTCCAGTGTAGCTTTGGCTGTGTGCTTTGGGTTGTTGTCATGCTGAAAGGTGAACTTCTGTCTCATTTCAGCTTTCTTGCAGAGGGCAGCAGGTTTTCCTCAAGGACTTCTCTGTACTTTGCTCCATTCATTTTCCCTTCTATCCTGACAAGTTCCCCAGTCCCTGCCGATGAGAAACATCCCCATAACATGATTCTGCCACCACCATGCTTCACAGTAGCAATGGTGTTCTTTGGCTGATGCGCTGTATTGGATTTGTGCCAAACATAACGCTTTGTATTTAGGCCAAAAAGTTCAATTTTAGGTTTATCAGACCACAAAACTTTTTGCCACATGGCTACAGAATCTCCTGAGTGTTTTTTACATGCTTCAAATGGGATTCAAGGTGTGCTTTCTTGAGTAATGGCTTCCTTCTTGCCACCCTACCATACAGGCCAGAGTGCTTGGGATATTGTTGTCACATGCACACTTTGACCAGTCTTGGCCATAAAAGACAATAGCTCTTACAAAGTTGCCATTGGCCTCTTGGTAGCCTCTCTGATCAGTCTCCTTCTTGCATGGTCATCCAGTTTGGAGGGACAGCCTGATCTAGGCGTGGTCTTGGTGGTGCCATACACCTTCCACTTCTTAATAATCATCTTGACCGTGCTCTAAGGGATATTCAAGGCCTTTGATATTTTTTATACCCATCCCCTGATCTGTGCCTTTCAACAACTTTGTCCCAGAGTTATTTTGAAAGCACTTTGGTGCTTGGAAATGCACTACCCAGCAGAGCGAACCTACAGGAACTGTTGAATTTATTCTGAAATCATGTGAATCACTACAGTTTAACTTGGCCACTTAACTTGGAGTGTGATTTAAGGCGATTAGTTAACCTGAGCTAATTTGGGATTGCTATTAAAAGGGGAGTGGACACTTATCCAACCAAGCTATTTCAGTTTTTATTTGTAATTAATTTTCTACAGATTTCTAGAATATTTTTTTCACTTGGAAGTTGTGGGGTAGGATGTGTAGATAAATGAAAAGAATTAACTATTTCAATGAATTTTAATATTAGGCTGTAAGGCAACAAAAGGTGGACATTTTGAACAGGGGTGTAGACTTTCTATAGGCACTAATAATATATATAATATATATATATATATATATATATATATATATATATATATATATATATACACACACACACACACAAACAGTACTGTGCAAAAGTTTTAGGCAGGTGTGAAAAAATGCTGTAAAGTAAGAATGCTTTCAAAAATAGACATGTTAATAGTTTATATTTATCAATTAACAAAATGCAAAGTGAGTGAACAGAAGAAAAATCTACATCAAATCAGTATTTGGTGTGACCACCCTTTGCCTTCAAAACAGCATCAATTCTTCTAGGTACACTTGCACACAGTTTTTGAAGGAACTCAGCAGGTAGGTTGGCCCAAACATCTTGGAGAACTAACCACAGTTCTTCTGTGGATTTAGGCAGCCTCAGTTGCTTCTCTCTCTTCATGTAATCCCAGACAGACTCGATGATGTTGAGATCAGGGCTCTGTGGGGGCCATACCATCACTTCCAGGACTCCTTGTTCTTCTTTACGCTGAAGATAGTTCTTAATGACTTTCGCTGTATGTTTGGGGTCGTTGTCATGCTGCAGAATAAATTTGGGGCCAATCAGATGCCTCCCTGATGTTATTATGATGTTAATGTATGACAGTACTATATATATTAACTATATATATATATTATATATATATATATCATATATATATATATATATATATATATATATATATATAAATAAAAGTCTTCACCATACAGGTCTGTGTAAACACATCATGCCACGATCAAAAGAGATCTCTGAGGACCTCATCAGTCTAGAAAGGGTTACAAAACCATTTCTAAGGATTTGGGGCTCCACCATTCCACTGTCAGACAGATTTCAACACCACAGTCACTCTACCCAGGAGTGGTCGTCCTATCAAAATCTCTCCAAGAACAAACCAGAAAATCATCAAGGAAGTCACAAAGAACCAAAGAGTAACATCCAAAGATCTGCAGGTCACTCTTGCCTTTGCTAATGTGAGTGTTCATGACTCAACTGTCAGAAAAAGACTGAACACGAATGGTGTTCATGGAAGGAGGAAACCACTGCTCTCTAAAAAAGAACATTGCTACCTGTCTGAATTTCGCCAAAAGGCACATAGATGATCCACAAGACTTCTGGAACAATGTGCTCTGGACAGATGAGTCAAAGGTAGAACTGATTGGCCTCAATGAGAAACGTTATGGTTGGCGAAAACCAAACACTGCGTTCGAACAGAAGAACCTTAACCCAAACATCTAGCATGGTGGTGGGAGTGTGATGGTTTGGGGCTGCTTTGGTGCCTCAGGACCTAGACAGCTTGCCATCATTGACGCAACCATGAATTCTGCATTGTATCAGAGGATTCTAGAGGAGAATGTCAGGTCATCCGTTCGTGAGCTGAAGCTGAACCAAAAGTGGGTCATGCAGCAAGACAATGATCCTAAACATACAAGCAGATCTACAAAAGAATGGCTGCAGAAGAAGAAATTCCGTGTTTTAGAATGGCCTAGTCAAAGTCCGGACCTAAACCCCATCAAAATGTTGTGGCAGGACCTCAAGCGAGCTGTCCATGCAAAGAAGCCAAATGTCACTAAGTTGAAGCAGTTCTGTAAGGAGGAATGGGCCAAAATTCCTCAAAACCGATGTGAGAGACTGACCAACAGTTACAGGAAACGATTAGTTGAAGTCATTGCTGCTCAAGGGGGTGCCACCAGTTACTGAATCTAAAGGTTCACATACTTTCTCACACATGGATATTGAATGTTGAATCATTGGTGGATAAATAAATATTGAAAAAGTATCATGTTTTGTGTCATTTGTTTAATGAGGTTATCTTTATCTATTATTAGGACTTCTAATAACATTTTAGGTTTGAAATATGTGAAATATGTAAAAATCCTAAGGGGTTCACAAAATTTTTCTTGGTACTGTATATATGGTGGGCCATGGACTTCTTATAGCGTGGGGAGGGCCTCAGAAGCAAAAAAGGTTGATAGCCCCTGGTCTATAGAATACCCATCTCACATGGGGAACGGGTAAACCATGGAATCCATTGTAAACTTCAAATGAACTATTCAAATGTTACATTTAATCTCTGTAGCTTGAAGGTGTTGGTGACCTACATTGTATATTTTATGTACCGGTTTTAATGAATGTGTTATGTAATTATGCTGGACACAATCAACCTTTAGCTTCCTAGCACAGCTGCATGAATCAAAATCTGTTAATAACCATGCAGTACAGTTGGTAGATACATGAAAACATGACTCTTCTTTGCTGCTGTTTGATCTTCCAAATGCTGTTTAACATATGTGGAGTGCTGCAGTGACATGTTACTGATTTAGCACAACTCTGACATACCACATCATTCAGATCATGGCTTTTCAAGCTATTGATGCCGTTTTTCCATTGTAAGGAAACTAATTTGACCAATTTGACAATACCAATTGCTATGTTAATAAGTTCACATTTATTAGTTCTAGTATTCAAAAGTTACATACATATAGATTAAACATGTATCACTATACACAACAAATAGCACCTAATTATGAACATAAATCAGATAATGATCGGTTACCTTTTTCTGGGAGAAAGCTCAGGTATGGAGATGAGATGATCTGTCGTCAGGAGAGGATTCAGGTAGCTTTTTCTCACTCACACTTGTATATCTTACCTATCCACTTGTGTGTGAAGCTGAACTTTGTGAACTCTGCTTACACTGTTTTTTTTTTGTTTTTTTTTTTAATAACATCTAAAACAAACAAAAGAAAATAAATAACTATTACAATTACTGTAAGTCTAGATCTATAGTTAACTAGTGAAATAAGTTGTACTTTATTTTATGTTGTATAACGTCAAGGCAGTACAATGTTAAACATTGTGAAATTAAATGTAAAAAAAATGCACTTGTCTGTAAAGCTGCAGTGAAGTGTTGGGGTTTGAGATTAGTATTCATAATTGTAGTGCAGAAAGATTATGTGGAGCAGTAAAACAAGTCAATGCAATGCTTTATGCTGCAGATTAATCATGACTGAGATGCTTTATAAACCATAGGCAAATTCAGCTTAGACTTGCACATTGGAAAATATGAAGTATGTGACTTAAACAAATATGACCAGGAATTGTATTAAGAGTGGACTACAGAATGTGTTTGATTAATTCAGCTCCACACTACCATGGTCTTTCATTTCTTGCTGCTGGGTATGTATCATCAATTCCAAGTGCCTTTACTTTATTTTACAGCAGTAAAGACCAAAGACAGAAAAACTTCTAATAGCTTCTTCCTGAAATGACCCCCCCCCCCCCCCCCCCCAAATAAATAAATAAATAAATACATAAATAAAACAAAATATAAAAAAATTGAATCCAGAAATGGTTGCTGAATTCCCTGAATTAACATTTTATTTTGTCCTTCTTTGGTTAATTGTATTGTTAATTATATGCTGATTAAATCAGCTTGAGGGAAATGAAAGGCATACATTAATGCAGCCACTTGTGTATTTAAACGTGCTGTACTGTACATAATAGTCTTTTAGAAGGCATGGTTTACAATCGGCATGTCATTTACACTGTGATTGAAGCCTGAAACACTCTTTTAAAACTAAATTCAACTAAATAAACAGAATATTCTTTTTCCATAAAAATACCTGTTCCTATTCCAAGAGCTCTGCCTGTAAGCAATGTGGGTGTTTTTGTGTGTTTTGGTGGTGGTTGTTAGGGATGGGGTTAATTCCTGTCTTGTCAAAAACATACGAGAATTGGCCTGCTCCCAAACGGAATAATGTGTGATAATTGGGAGCCGCCACATCCTATAAACGGAGAGCACAGAGTTCTATTAGAGAGCCTACAAGGGAGCTGGGAACAGGGAGAGTTACTGCTACAGGAAGAGAGACAAAAATGCCTGTATTTTTAATTAAAAACTCACTGTGATAGTGCAAGACTTGGGTGAGGGATTTTCTGTTTCATTTTGTTTTCATGACTTGTTTTTGTTTAACCTTTTTGTTTTGGCTCAGTGAGTTGTGTTTTTGTTTATAATTTGATTTTGGAAAATAAACTTACATTTCTTCAGTCCCGAGTCTCCTTTCCGTCTCCTGACCACCATAGACACCCAGCCACTCTACCACAGGTCACAATTGCTGAATGGTATAATCTGATATGTTCTTGCCTTTGAAATACTGGGATAAGAAGAATCTACATTGTATTGTGTGCACAAAGAAAGGATATGGGAATGTATATATTTAACAAAAGTTTTGAAGTTATTAGCTATCAGGATCACTTCTTTGCATCATAAATGTGCAGTTTAGAGGTATGTTTGTTGTTGAAACAACAAATTAAAAGTGCTAGAATTATACTTAAACATTTAATCTGGCAAAACTATGGGCTATACTTTCAAATACATTACATACTAGAACATAGATCAGAGATTTCCTTTAATATGATACAAGGTCCCTAATCTCTGGTAAAGGACCTTGAATATTATTGTTCAAACTGTTTATTCCCAGTACCAAAGCAATCTGCCAAAAAATATTTCAATATATTATTCGTTTATGTATTTTACCTTTATTCTGCTTGATGAAAGAATGTCTGTTCTTGTACGTGCCATATGAATGTTGTCTGTCAATGTAGACCAAGTCTGCTTCCTCACTGTCATATAGGTTCAATCTATATATTTAAATTTAGTATAGCAAATAACATTTACAAAAAAAAAAAAAAAAAGGATATTGCTTGCTTTCGACGGCAATACTATTACCACGACAGCATTAGCAACTATTCTCTGGTTTTAATGACAAGTTGTAGAAATCAAACAACTGGATGCATTCTGTTCAGACAGAGAAACAGAAGAGAAGTTGGGCCCAGTTGTGTATCATTTTCACATGAACAAACCTGCTCTACAAGGGCTTGAGTGTGATGTCAGCGAAGAATCTCATTTCACAAAACATTGAAGTATAGGGTAGAATCAAAAGCTACTGAGTGCAACATGGCTTTTTAAAAACATTCAGAGCTTGAAGCTTAGCTGAGCATGGGGTTGCTTGGACCTAGTTTGAGCTAATTCTTGGTTCACACAACCTGTCATTGAAGCAATGTTCATGTTAGTCAGTGGTAATAAAAATTTCAGTCAGTCATGTTCAGAAGGTGTTATAGAACCAGTAAACTAGTAGGGTAAATAAAACAACATAACAGATTATTTCTCCACATTAGAAAAGGTTTCAGCACAAGAATATGCTCACCAGAAAAACAATCACTTTTGTCTAGCTTTTCTTTGTTTAATTTACCACCAGTGAAGTGACCATTAGAATTTCAGTATTTGACAGATCAAGGCAATGTTGTACTGATTACACTACCCCCTATAATGTTGCAAATTCATACATTCAATAAAATATCTATATTCTTTCTAACTTAATTCGCAATACAATTAGACTACAAATCATGACATATTTCCATACTTTTTTTTCTTTTTTGCTTTTTAAAATATATTTTTTTAGAGTGACAAATTACAATTTTTATTTATTTGCCCCCCAGTTTGGAATGGCCAGTTGTGTTTTTTCTCCTCACCACAGTGAGTCCTCACACAGCACAGGCGTTATGACCTTCGAAACATCTCCAACTTCATTGGCTACCTGTTTCAGGATTACTTTCAGAATTCTCCAGCTCAGGTCCTCCAAATATGGCCTGCTTGTTATCCCCAAGCAAAAGTGCACCACACTTGGAGAAAGCTTGTTTAGCTTCATGGCTCCGAATCTCTGGAACTCTCTTCCAGCTTTGGTGCATGATGCTTTCACCTTCACTCGCTTTAAATTAACTCTTAAGACCCACTTTCCTACTTTTGATTTTTTCACAGTATCTTATTCTCATAATTCTATATGACATATGCATACTGTTATGTCTCTGCTACTTCTGATCTTTCATTGTATCTTATGATTCAGTATGACATATGCATCCACAATGTTGTAGAATTTTCACATCCTAGTCTTGTAGTTAATGTATTATGCATTGTTTTTCACTGTACTTAATGTATTATACATTGTTTATTACTGTATCTTGTAAAGCGCTTTGTGAGGGTGGTGCACTATATAAAATAAAGATTGATTGATGAGGACGTGTGAGCGTTTTCCGATCTCATAAGCTTAAAGCCAGAATCCCTGTTACACCGAGCAATCCAGAGCAGAGGTGGATGGGCTACCGATCCCAGAGACCAGAGACCAGCCTTGCCTCTTATCCACTCTGAATGTACTCTGTGTCTGGCCACTAGGGTTCACTGTTGCATGATAAGGAGAAGCAATCCCTGTCCTTTTCCCATCCCCCATCCGGGGTTCCCAGTAAAGTTCAGCCTCTTTACACAGCCTGGACATGAACTGATGCCATCCAAGCTGTGAGTCCATTCCTCTTTACTGCATTGATGCTTCAGTCACTGTTTCTCATTGTTCAAGTCAGGGATTAATGGGTTCCCTTAGGACAGATAGAATCTCTAAATTTAACTTTAAGTTCCCTAAAAAAATAAAAATTTGTCTCCATTATTCCATCAGTCCAAAAATCCTTGCACGTTCTCCCAGAAAAACTAAAGTGAAATCACTTCTATCCAGTAAGGATTACCAGTTACCTGTCTTTGATCATTAATGCTTTTCCTGAATTCTTCACCGAAGAACGTCCAATGACTAGTGCATAGGTTAAGCTGGTAGCTGATTTGATTAAATCACAGTGATTTAAAATCCTTTTCCAGCTTCATCCTTTTAAATATATAGATTTTAAAGGTTTCAAAAGGTGTATTTAAAATTAAATAAATATGTAAATAAAAATAAAGGATGGCTAGTTTTTGCTATAGAGGTTTTTACAGAACAAGTCTGCTTCTCATTCACACTGTAAAGAGGTTGCAATGCAACCCAACTCTAGTGTCATACATGGGAGGGGAGGGGAGGGTGATAAGGGGGCTGCGTTGGAGGGGTGTTAGGATCTCATGCAGTGAGTCCCACAGAATAAGATTCTTTGCACAAGTCAGTGGGGAATGAATATTAAATATAAACAACATAAATTATTGGGAGTTTAAGTCTCACTGGGAGACAGGAGATCAAGCTCTTACACTGGGAGTCTCCCGACAAAATTGGGAGACTTGGCAGACCTGAAGTTATTCATATTCATTAAATTAAATTCACGGCTGTTTAGTTTACAGTAATGGGGCGTCAATAAGGCTCCAAGGTGGGACCTTTAGGGAAAGTAAACAAACAGGAAAGCCAGCCAAATCTAGTTTCTGATGAAATAGACTTCTGAGAAAGATTAGTATGCTGGGTGCACAATGTAAACTCAACTGGGAAGCCTCAGATTGTAATTTCAGCACACACTTATTAGAAAACTGTGCCATAGGCCAAATTACAATGTATTCATTTTGGTATAACAGCATATACACAGAACATTGAACAATCCAAGGATGATATATTGACATATGAAACGTGTGGTTGAAATATCTGTAAGAAAAGATCTAAATTTGAACATAATCAGTGTTGCATTAATGGAAAACTCAATAGCCTCTGGCAGAGACCAAGTTAAAGTCACTGCTAAATCTAAAATTGCAGTGTAAAACAAAAATGCTTATCTGCAATAACTTAAATCACAGAGGCTGTTTGGTTTTGCAACTATGTACACTATCGATGGCATAGTGGTTGATTTATGTCTTCATTATATAGGCTAGATGTAATATAATGTGATATAATATAATGAGGACATTAAATAGAACTATACAGTTACTAATCCATTCCCCAACATGTCACAATATGACCTTTAATCATACATACGTACATTTTTTATTTATTTTTTTAATATAAAATTTAGAGTGACCAATAATTTTGGTAATTTATTTTCCCCCAATTTGGAAAGTCCAGTTATGTTTATTCTCCTTACTGCTGCGAGTCCCCACACAGCACAGACATTCTGAGGGTGTATGAGCATCCTCTGATCTCACAAGCCTAAACCGGGCTACCCGATCCTGGAGAACAGGGACCAGCCTTGTTTATATCCACTGTGAATGTGCTTGGTGTTCTGACCAGTAAGGTTCGCTGTTGCGTGATGAGGAGAAGCAATCCCTGCCGTTTCCCATCCCCCACCCCAGCAGCGTAAGAGTCAATGTGACATACCCCTCAGGGTCTCCAGCAAAGTTTGGCCTCTTTGCACAGCCTGGACATGAACTGCCACTGTCCAAGCTGTGTGACTCATCCTGCGCTCCCCGCAGCAGTGCTTTAATTGGATGAGCCACTCTGAGACCTTTATATATATACACACACAACTGACCCACTCTTTTATAGTATAAAAGAGCTTCAGATCCTCAGAAATATCTATTTTATTAAAAAAAACTTTAGTTTTAATTGGTCTGTGAACAAATATCAGGTGATCTTTAAAAAGAATCATCATGAAGGCACTAAAAGTTTATTTACTTTGTCTTATAGTATTGCCTTACGTAGCAATACATTAGAGGTTACATAGCTTAACATTGCTAGTTAAATACAGCACTTGGGAATAATATCTGTGGAAGAAAATGTATTCTTAAACCCAGTAAGAGCTGAGCACCTGGTGTTACATCAAATGTTATAGTACTTACCATATTCACTCCATCTTGAGTTCCCGTGACATTAAACCAATGACATGTCTTTTTCATTAACATTTTCTTGTTTTGTTTGAATGCAGTTAGAATTAAATTCTACTAAGTACATACCTAGTAATTTTAATTAGCTTCAAAATACTTTGTAGCATATCCTTCCTCAGGGGTAAAATTGTAATTCTTGATGAATGTGAGCTTATCTCAAACTACAGCAGCTATTTATTTTATTTTGGTGGCATTTGTCAGTGCTCAGTGAACATTGTTCAGATGTTGACTTGTTCAGAGATCATGCAAGGCAATACCTTTAATCTTTAATCAGATGGAAAACAGTCTTTGTATAATAGCTTGGAAATGTCCTGTATTCTGACTGGCTGCTGACAATCCAAAGCCATACAGTTAAAACAGTGCAACCAGTGGTCCAGAGCTCATTCCATTGGGTGCATTAAGATCAAAGTGTGTCTGAGTGAACAGCTTTTTGAAATTAAATTGGCCATCATTACAGCTGGCGGTTTTCGAAGTATAATGCACATCCATTACAGCTGGGGGTTTTCGACTTATAACGCACAGCCATTTGCATATTTTTGAGGATGATGAAGAGGGGTGCTTGGAATGCATCAAAGTGTGTTATCTATGATTTGTTTTTCAAATCTGCCACATTTCACGTGAACGAGCATCATACATGGAAGCCCAGGCAAGTGTCACATGCACAGCTCCGTGTCCCATGTACGCTGCCAGAGCACAGAGCTGTTATGAAAGCAGAAGGAGATGCCACTAAAACTGTAATACTGAAACATACAAAAGCGTATGAGAGCTGCTGGTAGTGGATCACAGTAAATCAATGAGACCATATAAAAACTACTGCCACCCATGACAAAGAATTAACAAATGTATTTTTGTGTGATGTTTTGCTGATAGTACTATAGTCCCACAAATCATTGCAGCAACACCAGGAAAATGTTGTTGATTAAGATGCTAAACTGAAATGAATCAACTAAAATATATTTTATGGTATATCATTTGTATTCAGTGCTAGGTTAGCTGTAATAACACACTTATGTAACAGTTGTAGATTTGTAAAATGTTATATGTAATAAAATATATATATACAATGCAGTAGTAAATAGATATTTAGTAATGAATCATACTGACCATTTCTAAGAAGAATAAAATAACACCTGCTGCATTTAATCACATAGCCCAACTTACTGCTGATGTTTACAAACAGATTATCCCACTTCAAGACATTTTTTTTTGATCTGCTGCCCTTTTCTTCTGCAGTGGATTGTGATACAATAAAAGATTAATGGTGGTTCTTTATTTTTTGGGATGTGTTTAGTTACAAACTTGTTTGACTTTTTCCTCAAAATACAGTAAATCTGGATGTAATTTAACTTTGACCCTAGTTATCTCCAGTTTTTCTTATTGTTACATTGACTTTTATAGTATAATAATGACAATAAGACACTTGCATTCCTGTTGTGATTACTATAGATAAAAACGAAAAATTGCAAGTTTTAAGGTTTACAAACATTTGGTGGTACTAATATATATATATTATATTATATATAATGTGTATTTAACATAAAATACATCAACTACATTTCACATAAAGTTTATTTCATTTCTTTAGAGTTTGATTCGATCCATATGAATATGTACAGCGGCGTAGAGTTGACTTATTTTGCAAGCCTGAATAAAAACAATAACATGACAGACTTATTTAAGATCAAAGTTGAATAGAGTTGTGAGTAGTACAACAAACTCATTACAGGAATGACTAAAAGTGTGAGAAATGCATCATAGCTCCTTTTGCACCAGTGCCCATCTTTTTCCAAAAAATTACAGTATCTAGTTTAGACAGTTTGAACTGAATACAGACTGCGTCTTTTCTGTCTATATAAATGGATCTTAAAAAAATGAAATCTCTCTGAAACGCTGCGTTTATACTGTAGGTAGGGATTAGCAAGATTAGAAAAATTGTATCTGATATAGAAAGCACACATACTACTGCAACATGCAACTGCTATCATATTGCTTTGAGCTACAACTTACATGGATGGTGGCACGATAAGGTACTAGACACATTAACTGGACTGAAATAAAAATGTTATGTCCTGAAGTAGTAGAGAGTAACATTGCCCTCTCATTTTTCAGTCGTGTTACTACAATGATAAGCAAGACCACACAGGGGAAAAGGGTGATTAAACTTGAAGAAACTTTATGAATCTACAGCCAACCAGAAAGAACTAGTTCCACATCTTAACGAAGACCAATATTTAGTCGCTGTCCATCACCTAGAGCTACTGTTTGTAGATTTCACCTCTGTAGCTTGTTGTTAAATGATGGTTTTGAGTTGTGAATTATAACTGTAATTGCTTTCCACTGATGAAATCGTGTTGGCCTCTGCAGTAAATGTCTTTCATTTTGTTCTGATTCATTGTTTAAGCACCGTCAAACCCACTCAAGAAAATTTATTTAAAAATCGCATTAGAACTATTAAATGCAAAAAAAAAAAAAGGTACAATGTTTTTTATGCATCTTAAACATTTTACCAGCTCTGCATTTAAACTGGATGTGCAATACTAAAACGTTATGGCTTTTGTCTAGGTTCTTGGGAATACCAGTAGACCAATTGCATGGAGGACAGGTACAGTAAATAGAGTCGGTAAGTACCTCACTCAAACAGGCTGGACTAAAAACAACAGCCGTATGAGCGAGGTGTGACATTTTGAAATCATTGCAACAATTTAGTATTCTACCCGTTTCTTTCTTTTAAAAACTAAAACCTGATTTAGGAGTGAAATTGAACAAGATATTGAGTTGGTTTAGACAGGCAATGATACAGAAAGCCACAAACACAAGAACAAAACAAAATCAGGAACCAAAATAAATACAATTCTGAAAAATACTCAATGTTCAGAACTGGACCAACACATATAAATTATCTGGCAACACAAGTAAAAGAGGCCATTACTTCCCCCTAGATTGAAAGTGAATATCATGAAAAAGCACTGTTTGTAAAATTGACTTGCAAAATGAGTTTGAAGGTCAGGAAAACCAGATCATCCTCCTTACATTGGTTTCTACAAAGCAGCAGCTATTCCAGAAACAGCATGCTACAGCACCAGAGAGATAATGTATAGATTCATGAAAGGCTTTTCTTTGTCTAATTATCAATACATTGAAAAACGTTATTGAGGCAAAGTATATATAACAAGTCTTTACAACATTTACTTTATATAATACAACATAAAGTGTAATAAGCTTGTGAAGATGTTATGCTTTTTTAGTAATGCTTTTAAATTCCTAAAAAAAAGTCTCATATTTAATTAACTGGAAACCTACAGCCATACTTAGTAAATAATTTGATCTCTATTTTACCACAATTCTGCTATATTATTGTACCAACACGGTATACTAACATTAAATACTAGTAATTTATTGATTAAACATGCCTGTTTTTAGGGTCATTGTACAAAATGTGGACTCAAATTGCTGATCCTGTCCATCAAACTTACGAGACACTCGTAGCCTCCTATAGTTGTTTAAGATCACAATTGAGTACAAATCAATAACTGTTGAAGTTATACAAATACTTATTCACCTATGCATTCACTCTTCAAATTCAAAGCACTATAAAAACTGCAGTTTTAATGCTGCTCAACTGTTACACGTACAACAGCCATCAAACAGAAAAGCTAAACTCCTTAATGTGCAAGGTGATTTAGCTTATCCATTACCAGGGCAGCAAGTCATTTTATTATGTTTGACTTGTTCTAACAAAAAGAAAAATACATGTTAACTAATTTGTTTTTGGAGAAAGTTTGGAATTTTTAATCACCCACGGAATAACCAACTTGGAAATCTAGGATCAGGAAACAGTGCGTCAAGAAGCAAATGTGACTACTCTCATACTCTTACTACATGTAGATGCCTTTGTCAAAAAGCTCAAATCAGAGGGGATAACATGATTTCATGTTCAGAGGGTTTTTTTTTTTTTACTGTAAATAAAGAAGCTTTGTCAACTTGTAAAGAAGCTTTGTAAACTTGTTTTACATTACGCTATTGTAGAATTGTATTATTTTAGCAAAAGGTATGAAATGCTAAACTGAAATCGCAAACCCTTCATTTGTAATGTGTAATACTATAATTAACTAATTGTTGAATAAAATAGAATTCGCTTTTTAGTTAAATTGTTCTTACTGTGGTTTTGTTGACAAATCAACCGTTTTCTGTGGATTCATAGTACAAACTGTGGATCACTAAATTAATCAATCAAAAGATCAAAGAATGACGTCACAGATTTAAAAACGGGACATTCTACTGGATTTTAAATAGTCAAATTATGCTAACACTTTCTTAATTATTGCATTATCAAAACAACCTATGTACATTTGGTTTACTGAAAAAACAAATACTTATTTACATGTTTATTGGCACGTTCTGTATACCCTCTATTTCAGCGGTTCTCATGCTGGGATCTGGGCCCTTTAGCCCTGGGGTCTGCAGACGTTGTCCATGGGGTCCCCATCATATTCTGGAAAGTCCTCTTTTGAGAAACACAAATGTTTAATTTACTAAAACATTTGAGAACCACATTATTTCAAGCCCCTAAGGGTTTGTGTCTTAAAAGCAGACCCTAATAAGGGAGATGTGTGGATTGTCTTCACATTGAAAGGATTGACAAGAGAGTGTTCTTAAACTCTAAGGGGTAGCTGTACTAAAGTGTTGCGGCTGTCGCAATAGTTGAAAACAAACCAGTTGAAAACGAGTCGGAAGTCTAGGGTGAAATGCACTAAACATGGGAATGCTTTACGGCAGCAGTTTTTCTTTGCGGTTCAGCCTTAAATGAAAATGTAATTATGGGCCTTCCTGCATAAATTCGCAAAAAGGCGGTGGAGATGAGAGTGAGATGAGAGTTCTCAAACATTATAATGAGATGTACTAAAGCTCCTGGCAATTAAGACTCTTACAATTGCATCAATTTGTTAAGAACTTTTGAAAAGATTTAAACAGTTGCAATTGTTGCTGGCATTTTCCAGTCTGCTTTTTCTCGTATTGCCAGTTGTGCTCAATGCATTTTTGAGGTGAACACCCAAGTATCTAACTTTCACTAAAGTCAGGGTGTACTACAAGCTTTTTAAACACATTTTTCTGGTTTCCCCCAACATGTTGGGGAGCAATAGACTGCACACATGTGCCACTAACCCTTCCAGCTCATTCTGAGCATCTGTATAGTACCATGATATAATTTGTGTTAACTGTCTACGCTAAGTAGGCCAAGTTAAAAATAATAATAAAAACACAAATCATTTAGTTTCAATTTAAAATAATATTTTATTCACATTGTAGACCAATGTGTACAATGCAGCAGCATAATTAATTTTTTGTTTGTGTTAGGCTAAAGTAAAAAGAATGTGCATTAGGTATTCATTTGATTTTACTGTTGAACTGTATAGGCCCACTGTACAGATTAATATTTTTAAATAATGTCATGTGTAGCCTACCCAAAACACATTAGTGTTATTTCAGCTCAATGATTTACATTTAAAATGCATTGAGTACTTGTGACAAAGTGCCCGCCCCTGTGTATATTATCTGTTATGTTGCGTGTGGTTTGTTAAATGTTGGTGTATAGTCAGTCACTGGTACACGGGATATAAACGGGTCTGTAACACGAGTGTTTAAAATGTATATTTGTATTTAGGCATGGGATTGTACATCACTTCACGTACATTTAAAGTAGTTAATATGTGAGCACGAGGTTGCACATAATTCACGTGCTAAGATTCAAGTGAATAATTAATTAATAATTGAATCCCAGCACTACAGTATATATAGATGCACATTTTCACATAATCGCGGTTGGGTGTTCGGTGAGTGGAGAACGGGAGAGAGAGAAGCAATTATTTACAATTGCTATTGCATGCTGGTGGGACCAGCACGATACTTGTTAATTTATCAACTCACCTTATTTTTGTTTAGTATTAGTCCGTTTTTGTTTGTCTGTTTATTTTGGCTACCAGTGCCGTGTCCTGTTGTTTCCGTTTGTTTGTTAAACCCTTTTATTTTCAACACACCGGCGCAAGCAAGCGCCACCATCATTTCACATTCATCTGTCCTGTCTGTGTATTTCATTCCTTCCTGGTTCTGACGCCGCCCACTTCGGCCGTCTCTGTGGCAGTACTATAAAAGTATGTGTGTGCGATTTTATTGTATCGTTTTTAAGCCCGACACCTCCTTATGTCTGACAAACAACTCTGGTTTAGCGAGGGGCTACTGTATGATTATGAAAGTTTTTTGGGGGTGAAAGTGGGGGCCCCACTATAGAACCTGATAGGATTAAACTGCCTTTCATATAAAATGAAGATGGAACTGAATGTATTTTATGACATTTACATTTAAACAATTTTGTTTTGATTCTTGAACCCATGCATGTACATCTACCCCTCAGTGTTGTGCTGGTCTTATTATGGAGCTTGTCACAAGGGATTTTTTTGTAATTCTTCTCTAACATACCCAATACATTTCAAGTAGTGTTTTAGAGCTGTGCACCTTTTTTTCCTCAAAATGACCATAATTACAGTTTAATACAACTTCATAACTTCAACTAAAACCAAAAATGCATTGGCCAAGTCTATGCATTGCATTTAAAATACAATTTAAAAAAAAAGCATACCTTGAGTTCAAATAGGCTGCATTTAGTTGATGGTTGGTATGGAAACAATGTCTGTCCCCCTGCAGAACCTGCTTGATACACATTATCTGGTAGATGGTTGTGTGCGTATGAATAAAGAGGTATTTATATTCAGATTATTGTAATACAGTTGCCAGTACTGCTAACAGCAAGATAATAATGTAGTACAAAGCATGCATTTGAAACTATTTTAAATTGTCTGTAGCATTACCAACAAGATTTCTTCCTCGTCAATATTGTAGACTTCCAAGCTATATTTTCTATGGGTGCAATTTTGATGAATGCTAAACAAAACACAATGTGGATATGCAATGTGATTATCTTAACATCCTATTTTTAGGAGAGTTTGCACATATTAAACCTAAAAGCTATCATTTCCAGAGCACTACTGTTTATCAAGCTGGGTCATCATTTACTACCCTGCAAATTCAAGGCAGGGATGAATCAAAAACTGTATTGCAGACATGCCTGCAAGATAAACACCAGGTTGTTTGGCAATAAGGATTTGCTTTTTTAGGTTTAAAGTTTTAGGACTTTGTGTTTCCTTGTCTGTGAATAAAAATTGTTGAAATGTACTTGCCTGTTGTGTTTCCTCTGTACTGATTGGGGAAGGTCATACTCAGTCTCTCCTCTTCAACAGGTATGTATGGAGATTATATAACAATATCACTTGGGCACTTGGGGGCCTCAATGTTCAATCCTGGAAACAGTTTGCTGTATGCTCTGTCCTGTTTATATTGCTGGCACGGAGATGGTAGTTAACAGCGGCCATAGCCTGCGTGATCTCCTCTAGCCCCTGGTCACCAACACAAAAATGTCTTCTGCCACCTTTGCACCCTCACTGACACCACACTGTAGTTCCTGTAGAAAAGAGGACATGAACAGCTCTTATTCCCACTCCAAGCAGCACTCTGTCAAATTCAAAACACACCCCACTTTCGGACCCTGTGCTCTACGAATTGCCTTCCGACACATCTTGTCATGAATATCCACAATACTTCCCTTTGTATTATATTTAAGCAGTCCTCCCTCAACTTGAAACCCTTTTGCTAGACTGCAACTCTCTGCAACTCACTCTGCGTGTGTTGTCTTTCTGCTTTGCTCCACCAAATGGTCAACGTCCTGTCCATCCAGTCTCCAGGCACCACTAGCAACCCACGCATCCCCCTGAGGTGAGTTTTGGTTCCCCTTTTATAGGGCTGTCAATGATGGTAATGGTGTCGCTGTGGATGCACCAGTGGCCGATTGTGGGTCCTTGGAGCAATAGGGACTAATCACAAACCCTTTGTGCGTAAAAGAAAATGACAGTCAATACAAACACGGTTAAATAGAAAATCAAATCTAGACTACACATGGGTAAACACTGCAAACAATAAAGAAAATAGTCATACATAAACAATAATACATCTCAAAGCAAACACTGTTCATGTGATAAAAAAAAAAACAGTTCATAAAGTGCAAAAGAAAAACAAAACACCCCACACACTACAGTGATAGTCACCTGTGACAATTTCTTACAGCCAGGCTAGCTACTAGCAAGAAACAGAACAAGAGACAGAAAACTGCAGTTTTAAAGCGCTGTTGCACACTTTATTAAAAAAAAAAAAAAAAAAAAAAAAGACCCACAAGAACAAATAAACACTGCACAAGGGCCAAAACAAAGATTAAAATATCGGCTGGGCATTAACCTTCTCTATAAAGTTTCAAAACAACAGCACAACACTGGATTTTCTAGATTTCTGGATCTTTTTATGCTTGTGGCCACTCCTCGATTAGGATCAATTACCTAATTGAGGAATGTTCACACCTGTGATTGTTGGCAAGGGCAGATTTAACCCCATCCCTGCCAACCTTACATTCCCACACATACACTATTTACAGCAGCAGGGCTTCTGCCGTGCCACATACCTATTCAATAGGTATCTCTGTTGACAACTCTAAGTTACAGTAATTGTTGAGATACTTATTCAATAAACAACTCACTCGATTTGTCACTGCCATTCATCACCAATTCCTGATCAAGGCAATACAAAGAAAATTGAAGTTTATTATTCTTCCGCAGTGCAAATTATGTTCAATTCACCAGGACAGATTGACATGTAAAGGCACATTCAAATGAAAAAAAAAAAAAAAAAACTTAAATAGCCAGCTAGTTCGTATTCTGTGAAACCTGCTAAATGTCTGTCTTCTTCTTCGTTTCTCTAGCTTTTTCTTGTTGTGTTCATAGCGAGATCAGCTTATATTATATTGAATATGTGTGATCACAGATGCTTTGAATGTAAAATGCATTACTGTGCTGAAGTCTGATTGACAGGTTAATGTCAAGTGAGGGTTACGTCTATTTTTTCATAATCCAAAAAAGTATTTGATTGATATGTTTTGCATTGACATTATTATTATTGTAGTGTTGTATGTGGGTGTTTAATAGAGAACTTGATGAGGCTGTTTGGTCCTTGAAACCCTTTGCTGGTTTATTTAAATCAGATCTGTACACATAACTGAACAACAAGAACAATCACCATTTTCTTTACTCCTGCTCTCTCTCCAGTCTTAGCTAAACAATCCTTGTGTCACTCATGCAGGCATGGCAAGTCAAAAATCGCTGAACTGATGCCCCAAACATTTCCCATAACAATTCTTACATTTACTGCCCCCTTTGTTTTTAGAAACATCCTCATTTTTTGTATAGAAATAACTAAAACCCTAGTGGTTACCTTTACATACTAATTGAAAATATTTAGAAAAAACTCATGAAATGTGCAAATAACTGACACTTAAATTTGTAAGAATTATACATCACACAGTGGAAATCCAGTGATGTAGTACAATGCAACCTTCCAAACTTTAGTGTAAATAAGAACAGATTAAGGAAAAATGCAGCCCTTTATGTTTCATGACTAAAACAGCCCAGCATTTTCAGTACAGTAACATGTCCCTGAAGTGTGCTGGCGTGTTTCTTCTAACACGTGTTGTCTCAGGGGCTGCAGATGATGCAGATGGAGTAGACTGAGACTGCCAGGGTGTAGGTACAGCAATACCACTGTCCATAGCACTTTCAGCAGGGGGTGACGGTGGTTCTCAAGCTGTAAGGACGAGACACTGATAAAGCAGTCAGAGGTGGAGGGTCACTGCCATCCCAAATTGTCGAAGGTTGCACAACAGGGACCTCAGGAGTTGACATAGCTGACCAAGGGGAAATGTAGGGCTTTAATTTGTTGTAACGTATCACCTGTGGCTTTGCTCTAGGGTCCAGTAGGTTAACTATTTGGTAACCAACACCAACTTTCCGATGTAAAACCTTGTAAGGACCTTTCCAGCAGGGTGCCAGTTTGTTTCAAGCCTGTGCAAGTTGTTCAATCCATACAAGATTCCTAGTCTGAAAGGATTTGTGTCGCATCATGTGATCATAGTGCATCTTCTGCTGCTGACTGGCATTAGTGCTGTTTTCAGAAATCTTAAATGTAAGTGTAGTTTTTGGCTGCTTTAAAAAGCACAATTTAGCTACTACTTCATCAGCATTTTTACTAAAAAACATTGTTAGCCCTATTAAACTTTAGTACTGCAGTGTATAATAGAAGTTCCTAATGTTCTCTTCATAGCATCACAAGGTCAATCGACTGAATCAGACAATTGTGCGGGAATCAGGAGATGTGTGATTTGACTGTGCAAACATTTGAAATACGTGCTGGTTATCGGAGACGGAGACTGATTCATGTCCCATCAATAGTCCCATCAATAGTATAACTAAATAAGTGACTGCTGTTAAGCTATGTTTTATATATTTTAAAATAAACATTCCCTTAAAATATGATATGCAACTCAACACAACAACTTATATGGAAAGAATACATTCCTTGGTTTAAAATTATATCAGTTAGGGAATGAAAAGCAACAGAGAATGGTTTAACAAATGAACAAACATTTGTTACTTAAGAGTTTCACCCTTCATTTCTGGCAGAATGATTATAACATCTGACTGATTCTTTGCTAGATGGGTGTGACGGAAAGATGAGTTCTGGTGATGAATCTTCCTCCCGACCTGTGAGGGCGCTAAAGAACGAGAGGAGAAGTATCTGGAAGGGCTGGCCTGACAGTTCGTTTCCGGGTCAGGGAAGTGGGTCAGCCTGGAAAGAAGCGAGACTCTGTTGTAAGACCGTATTGATTTGAAAGGTAAACGAGAAGCAGCTGCAAGTAATAAGGCAGTTTGCCTAGATATCATGCAGGATTACATATAGGGGCCAGGGTAACACTGATCTTTTCCTTCGTTTGGGTTAAACGATTGGAGAGAGAGAAGGACTGAGAGAGGAGCTCTCAGAGTGGATTGTGTTCGTGTTTTGTATTGTTGTGTCTGTCCGTGTAACTGTCTGTTTTTGTATTCAGCACTAGACAGTTAAGCACACCTCCGGAGCTGTCGCCAGGGTCAGCACGATCCGAAGCACCACTACACACCACACAAGCTGTGTCTGCACCGAGCACCTGCACATCTGCACGCAACCAGGACTGGTGACCGTGTCTTTTGTTTTGGTTCGTGACTGTGCCCTGTTTTTGTTATCCCCGCACTTTACACATTGTTGTGTGTAGACAGGGATTTATTATTTTACGGTCACCAGACCTGGATTATAATTAAAGCACCTTTTTTTCACTGAAATACCGTTGTCTGCCTGTCACTCCTGCATCGCATCACCGCTACACTTGTTCCCCTTACCAGCCACTTTGCCACAGTGGGTCACATGTAGGATTTATTTTTAAGAAACCTTTACATTTTATATTTTAATTTTCTGTGTAATTATTCCTCCTACCTGTGTGAATGCCCAAAAATATCTAAAGGTATAAATGGACTTAAGAACATAAGAACATAAGAAAGTTTACAAACGAGAGGAGGCCATTCGGCCCATCTTGCTCGTTTGGTTGTTAGTAGCTTATTGATCCCAAAATCTCATCAAGCAGCTTCTTGAAGGATCCCAGGGTGTCAGCTTCAACAACATTACTGGGGAGTTGATTCCAGACCCTCACAATTCTCTGTGTAAAAAAGTGCCTCCTATTTCCTGTTCTGAATGCCCCTTTGTCTAATCTCCATTTGTGACCCCTGGTCCTTGTTTCTTTTTTCAGGCTGAAAAAGTTCCTTGGGTCGACACTGTCAATACCTTTTAGAATTTTGAATGCTTGAATTAGGTCGCCACGTAGTCTTCTTTGTTCAAGACTGAACAGATTCAAATCTTTTAGCCTGTCTGCATATGACATGCCTTTTAAGCCCGGGATAATTCTGATCCCTCTTCTTTGTACTTTTTCTAAAGCAGCAATATCTTTTTTATAGCGAGGTGACCAGAACTGCACACAATATTCAAGATGAGGTCTTACTAGTGCATTGTACAGTTTTAACATTACTTCCCTTGATTTAAATTCAACACTCTTCACAATGTATCTGAGCATCTTGTTAGCCTTTTTTATAGCTTCCCCACATTGTCTAGATGAAGACATTTCTGAGTCAACAAAAACTCCTAGGTCTTTTTCATAGATTCCTTCTCCAATTTCAGTATCTCCCATATGATATTTATAATGTACATTTTTATTTCCTGCGTGCAGTACCTTACACTTTTCTCTATTAAATGTCATTTGCCATGTGTCTGCCCAGTTCTGAATCTTGTCTAGATCATTTTGAATGACCTTTGCTGCTGCAAGAGTGTTTGCCACTCCTCCTACTTTTGTGTCGTCTGCAAATTGAACAAGTTTGCATACTATACCAGAATCTAAATCATTAATGTAGATTAGGAATAGCAGAGGACCTAATACTGATCCCTGTGGTACACCACTGGTTACCACACTCCATTCTGAGGTTTTTCCTCTAATCAGTACTTTCTGTTTTCTACATGTTAACCACTCCCTAATCCATGTACATGTGTTTCCTTGAATCCCAACTGCGTTCAGTTTGAGAATTAATCTTTTGTGTGGGACTTTGTCAAAAGCTTTCTGGAAATCTAAATAAACCATGTCATATGCTTTGCAATTATCCATTATCGATGTTGCATCCTCAAAAAAATCATGCAAGTTAGTTAGACACGATCTCCCTTTCCTAAAACCATGTTGACTATCTCCCAGGACCCTGTTACCATATAGGTAATGTTCCATTTTGGATCTTATTATAGTTTCCATAAGTTTGCATATAATAGAAGTCAGGCTTACTGGTCTGTAGTTACCTGGTTCAGTTTTGTTTCCCTTTTTGTGGATCGGTATTACATTTGCAATTTTCCAGTCTGTCGGTACCACCCCTGTGTCAAGAGACTGCTGCATGATCTTGGTTAGCGGTTTGTAAATTACTTTTTTCATTTCTTTGAGTACTACTAGGAGGATCTCATCCGGCCCAGGGGATTTGTTTATTTTAAGAGCTCCTAGTCCCTTTAACACTTCTGCCTCAGTTATGCTAAAGTTATTTAAAACTGGATAGGAACTGGATGACATGTGGGGCATGTTGTCAGTATCTTCCTTTGTAAAAACTTGTGAAAAGTAATCATTTAATATATTTGCTATTTTTTTTTCTTCATCTACGATTTTGCCATTTGTATCTCTTAAACATTTAATCTCCTCTTTGAATGTTCGCTTGCTGTTGTAATATTGGAAAAACATTTTGGAATTGGTTTTAGCTCCCTTAACAATGTTCATTTCTATTTCTCTCTTGGCCTTTCTGACTTCCTTTTTGACTTCCTTTTTGACTGTCCTTTTTGACTTGCGTTCCGTGTACTCTTTCAAAAAGAAAGTACTCTGCGTACTTTCTTTTTGATCCTTTTTTAATGCTCTGTAAAGTGCCTTTTTTCGCTGAATATTTTTTTTTAGTTGATCTATTAAACCATTTTGGCAATTTAGTTTTACATTTAGATTTGTCTACTTTAGGGATGTAATTGTTTTGCGCCTCTAGTACTACATTTTTGAAGAACAACCATCCTTCTTCTGTGGGTGTTTTCTCTATTTTACTCCAATCTACTTCTGTTAGTCTCTGTTTCATACCTTCATAGTTTGCTTTTCTAAAATTGTAAACCTTAGCTTTAGTCATTACTTTTGGGGATTTAAAAAACACTTCAAATGAGACCATGTTGTGGTCTGAGTTTGCCAGTGGTTCTCTGACCTCTGTTTTAGTTATTCTATCTTTGTTATTTGAAAAGACTAAATCAAGGCATGCCTCCCCTCTAGTCGGTGCCTTGACAAATTGTGTTAGGAAGCAGTCATTTGTCATTTCCACCATTTCTATTTCATCCTTCGTGCTACCCACCAGGTTTTCCCATTTTATTTGGGGGAAGTTGAAATCCCCCATTAGTATGGCTTCTCCTTTGCTACACGCATTTCTAATGTCATTGTATAACAGATTATTGTGCTCACCGTCTGAATCTGGCGGTCTATAGCATGCTCCTATTATTATGCCCTTTGAATTTTTGTCTGTTGTTCTGACCCATATTGATTCGGTTTTATTTTCTTTGTCCAGGTTTAACACCTGGGCTTCAAGACTGTTTCTTATATATAGCGCTACCCCTCCTCCTCTTCTGTCCTGCCTGTCTTTCCTATACAGTGTATACCCACAAATATTATATTCGTCCCCATCACTCTCAGACAACCACGTTTCAGTAACACCTATCACATCATAGTTACCTGTTAGTGCAGTAGCTTCAAGTTCTAGAATTTTGTTTCTGATACTTCTAGCATTTAGATAAATACATTTAATGGTTGTCTTACCTGAGTTGTTGTTCTTGTTTTGATGCGGTCTCCCTTCTGTTTTTTTGTTGATTTCTCCCCCCTTCCTTTCTAGTTTAAATGCTTCTGAACCTGCTCGAGGATCTTTTCTCCAAGTAGACTGGTTCCCTTGTTATTTAAATGCAGTCCATCCCGTCTATACAGATAGTCCTCGTTGTAGAATGTGGTCCAATGATCAAGATAGGTGAAGCCTTCCCGTGTGCACCACATCTTCAGCCATGCGTTTTGATTAATTATTTCCAGCTGTCCATATGGTCCTTTGCAAGGTGCCGGTAGTATACCAGAAAATACCACAGTTTTGGTTTTCTCTTTTAATTTCCTTCCTAGCTCTCTGAATTTGTTTTGCAGGGATTTTGGTCTGTCTCTTCCAATGTTGTTTGTACCGATGTGGACGACTACTACCGGGTCGTCTCCTGTTCGTTCTAGGAGCCTGTCCACGTTCTCAGTGATGTGCTTGACCGAGGCTCCCGGAAGGCAGCACACTGTTGTAGTAAGGGGGTCCAAACTGCGAATTGAACTTGCTGTGTTTCTCAATATGGAGTCCCCAACAATCATGACCTCCCTTCTTTTTGCTGTCTGGTCACCACTGTCAATAGGGTCCTGGATGTTGTTCCTTTCGTTCTCTTGTTTGTTGGTTCTGCTCATCAAAATTCTGAAGTGACTCAAATTTGTTGGTTGTTTTGATTTCTGGTGGTTGTGTTTGACGAAGTTTCTTTTTTCCCCTGCTTCTGCCTACCTGAACCCAGCTGTTCTGACCTTCTATCTCCTTGGTGGCTTTCAGTCTGTTAGGGGTGATGCAGACTTCCATGAATTGTGGGTGTGCCAGTTCCTCAAGATCCTGTTGCTGTCTCACTTCTTCCAGCTCCATTTCTAGCATATTTACTAGTTTATGCAAATCCTGGATCGCGCGGCACTTTACGCACACTTGGTTTAGCTCCGCTGGGTTTTCTCGGATTTCCCACATCAAGCAGGTGTCACAGATTACTGGCTTGAAGACCATGTTGAGGGTTTTTTTTTTTTAAGTTTAGTTTCTTCTGCAGCCATCAACCTGCTTTCAAACTGCTTCTAAACTGCTCTGTACTTTTCCACGCCTGTACTTCTCCCACTCGCTGTCACTGGGAAGACTGACTCGTCTAACTGGGTTGTTCTGCTGTGCTGTTGGCTCCTCCCCTCGCCCATGTCTCAGAACGGCGCTGAATTTGAATCAGCTGCTCCGAGTTTCAGCTTGTTTGTTATCAGAAAAACACACGCGGCTGTTTGACTTTGAGCTGCTGCTGTGTTTCCCCAATGTCCTCTGTTTTCTGATTAAAGCAATTCAAGATGCAATTTCTCCTTACTGCTTCTAAACTGCTCTGTATTTTTCCACGCCTGTACTTCTCCCACTCGCTGTCCCTTCCACTCGTCTAGAAGACCATGAATCCATGTCACAAGGAAAGATGAATAACTAATACACTGCTTTATACTATTAAGCCAATCTTAAATCTCTAATTTATAGGCTCCATCTTAACAAAGCTCTGCTTTAAGTAGGGCGCTTTGTTTTCGGTTTTTTTTTTTTTTGATGATGTAATGTCCCTTTAAGTTTGTTTTGAGCAGACATGTTTCTTAATTAAACTCTTCTAGACGTGTTGATTGTAAAACTAGATCACTTTTGTGTGGGTTTTTTTTTTCTTCCTGTAACTTGAATGACATGTTCTGTTTGATTCACTGATAACACAGTGTAACACATTTTTTTTTTTTTTTTTTTTTTTGTTTGTTCCTGGGCAGTAAGTGTTATTTCTTAATTGCTTATGCCTCAAAAGTACAGAACATGGCTATTATTCCCCACAAACTTTGATTTTGTGACCAGGACAGTGATATTTCAAAATATCACTATTTCCAATGGGAAAACGGGCAAATGTGTGTCTTTTCGTTCACATAAAGTCAGAAAACAACAACATATGAATCCAAATTAACATGTATTTATACTAAAGTAATACAATAATGACTACAAAAGATTTAGAAGTGAGTAGTTTTTCGAGATTTACGATTATACTGTATTTACAATATTTTATAACTTTTGCAACAAGTCACTAGATTTCAAAATGGAGATTAAAGCAATTTAACTTCACTTGCTTTTTGGTTTTAGTTGATTTTAAAAAAGTTTCATAAAAATAAAACAAAAACAAATAAAAAACAAGCATTGTTAGCAGTGAAACAATGAGAGTTAGAGTCAAGTTACTTGGGGGGGGAGAGAAACACAACAAAAACTATCTTGTTTTATAATTAGCATGTCTACAAGAGTTCAATTAAGAAGATAGGTTGTCTCAAAATAAACTTAAAGGGATATTACATCATCAAAAATAAAAACCGAAGCGCCTTAACTATAAGCAATGGAACCAGAATAAACACTAATAACAGGCTAATGAAAGAAAGATTTTTTTTTTAAACCATTTGTGCTATTTTAAATTGAACAATCATGAAAATAGATACATTATATTTTTAAGGCTCGTGGCCTGACAGCAGTTGTCTTTATGTGCAATCATTTCCATAAATGTATTGTTCCCACTTGCAAACTAAAATCTCTGCATGTGAGCAAGCAAAATTCATATATATCTATTTAACTGTGCAGTTCTGTCCACATTTGACTGCACTTTTCTACAAAGATCTAAGAAAAACAATTGCATCATTTACAGTAATCATTAACAACAACAGAGTGGAATGAACGATAATGCATTTTTTTGTGAAACGATTACAATGCAATGCAGAGAAAGCAGCACTAATATCAAACAAAAGATGCAATCAAGACTTTTTATTATATACCACTAAAAGAACTAAATAGTCTTATCTCACAATCAGACAGCAATGAAGCGTAGCAATCAAAACGTAGCAATCAAAACTATTTAATAAAAAAAAAACTGCAATGAATTTACTGATGCAAGAGTAGGCAAAGCAGAGAACCGTGTTTGTTCAGTGGAAGAAACAGCACTGCGAGTTAGAACTACGCTAAAGCAATACCACATGGATTGATTGCAAGCTCTAAACACAGGCAGTCAAGGAGCCGCCATAACTGCGTTGAACAAACAAACTTTTTTTTTTCTGTGCTGCATCCCACCAGTCTGTCAGAGGGAGGGATCACTCATTGTATGCCACATTCTGATTGGTGGAAGGATTATTGCTGATCCAATAAAAACTGCCAATAAAGCCAAAATAATCCTTGCCAAAATGTTCAGTTATATGGTATATGCTGGATGGCCCCATGTATTTGTATTGTCGAAATGTTATGAGTGTTTGTCTTCAGAGTTTTTAAAGTTTATCTGATGATAGTTGTGAATAGCACAAAAAGAGAAACAAACTAGTACCATTCTGTTTAAGTCAAACTCAACTTCCCCTGGTCCCTTCTCATGCTCTATAAATCCTCCAACCCACTTAACTCCGTAAACAGCTAGCCTCCCAAGTGTTTTCATCTCCTGATCCAACAAAAGCACAAAAAAAAATTTTAGTCGAAAAAAAAAAAACCTTGATCAATTAATGTACTTCTGTTATTCTGTATATACAGTATTGGGGTACTGTCAATGTCAGTTATCAGCTCTATTTGTTGAAGGCCCCTCAGCTCATACTTTAAACGTCCTGCATCCTCACAATATAATTACCATTCATAGTCTATGTATTCTGCATATTTAGAGAAAAACTTAGGCCCAGTTAATCAAGTTTCTGGAGCTGTGCAATTTATCACTTTCTCAATAATTTATGTCACAAACACAATACATAAATGCAGTTGTATTTATCATTGTTAGGGAACCTGCTTGAACAATTTTAGTCTGTTACTAAAAAAAAAACACATACACGAGTGTTTACTCCAAATTAACAATTAATTCTTGTTATCTAAAGTTTGCACATGTGCTATAAACATTTAATGACTTTTGCACCACCTGGCAGAGAGTTCAAAATGATGGAGCACCTTTTCAGCTTTCTAAATACACCTTTTACTATATCAATTGCAGCCAAACATCACAGACATGGTTTATTGCCTCTTATCATGCAAGCATTAATCAATGTGGAATAGATTCTATGTATCTTATGCTGGATTCACAGTAATCTTTTAAGCCCCTTTGAGTTGCACTGGGTGTAATTGCAAAGGCTTAAGAATAAAATGTTGTATGATTGTACTAGGACTAGCTATTGTACACCATCACAATTAAGGGATGTCTTTTTACCCTACTTACTACCTTGAGCATGTAATATAGTTGGAATAGCCTTCAAACTTCAGTACTACTATAGTACAATTGTATTTCCAAATAACAGAATTACCTTGTTACCAAGCTCCACTGTGCTGGCACACTACCACAATAAAAATCTACTACTTAATTGTTTCACTGTATTTTATAGCAATTCATTCTTAAATCGCTATAGCACAGCATGTGAGTAGTATATAACACTCATGTTTATTAGTTAGTGTTAGCTCAATTCTGCAGACATGTGTATTGGGAGTTAGAGAGGATTCAGTGATTCCCCTATTTAAAAAAAGAATCCAGCTACAGTCATCTCTGTGTATAGGAACACCTCCTGAGAGAACACTTCGCCTAAGAGAACACCCTTGTGTTGAAACAGATTTTTCCCTTTCTAAATGCGCCACCTAAAAGAACAGGAACTATGCTTAAAAGAACACCTTTTTGGCACCACTAGCGATTCATTCACAAATGATACAGTATTGTTTTGAAACCTGATAACTCATCATAATCAAGCTTAAATTCAAATGGTTTATTCAGTCTTTTCAAATGTGACTTGTCATCTAATTTCCACGAGTGCACCTCATTGCAACAAAATGGCATGTAAACAAATGACGAAATGCACCGCTGTTTCTCTTGCTGGAAAGTTGGAAATTGATCGAGCAAAAGATACAACCATGCCCTGTTTGAGTAATGAAGATCATCTGGTTGCTATCGGCATGATGAAGGTGGCCTGTCTGTTTGAAAAGTTCCCTGGTGAATGAGATGTTTTGTTTCAACAATCAGCAGACTAGTCCAGAGCAACCAGGAAACCGGCTATGTGTGGGACCGACCACGTCTTGGAAGGCATATAGGCTATCCTTCAGAATCTAGCTAATTCTCAGAAATTGTGTTCCAGCGGGGACCACAAATAGCGATACTTTCATCGACCAGTATCAAGAGAGAACACCTTTCTTCCTTGCGCTAATAGGGACCACAATGAGCATTACACTGACAGGAAACCAAAAATGTTCAGCGCTCAAGATAAGAATTTCAGAATGAAGATGATGATGATGATGATGATAATGAAGATGAATGATGATTTGAAAAATCTCAAAAATGTCCCGAGAATTCTCAGCTGGCTGACTTCATCTTTCAAAATACTGCTTGTTTTAATCTAATCGTGTAGCACTGACAGTAACACAACATTCAAGCAAACTGAAGGTTAGAGGTTCAAATCCCATGTTTTTTTTTTTTTTAATGTATTTATATAAAGATTTTTTTGCAGGCAAATGTTCCATTTTAAAGCAAAAATGATTAATATAATTTAAATGATATAGATGGCACAATAAGTGCCTTCACTAGTATATTTCCTTTTGACAAAACAAGTTAATTGTTATTAAAATCGGATGTGCTGTGAGATATATATGCATGGATTAAAACTCCCTGGGGTCTTCAAAGTTTTTTTGCCTGCGATACGTGCGACTAGTCCATTTTAAAATATCAATAAATTGTTTAATATAAATGATACAGTACATGCATCAAAATAAATGTGTTCCCGGGTATATTTCCATGTTGAAAAATCAAGTTAATTGTTATTAAACTCGGATGCCCTGTAATATACATATGCACGGATAAATGTGCCTGGGGTCTGCAAAAAAATATGTTGGGAGAAAAAGAAGGAAAAGGGCATTTTTACCTTACATTTGCGACTTATTTATTTAGATCCCATGATGTGTGTTTCTTAAAGCCTCTTGTCATACAAACATTTTATGGTAATGTCCTCGGGTGCCTAATTGTGTTTTTTTCTCTGAATTCCCACGATTCCATCCGTATTCTCCGCAACGCAGATTTCATAGGGCCATACACATGTCTGGTATATTGAGAGGGGCTGGAGTAGCCTCTGCCCCAGTAACCTTGCCCGCTCTGTCACACTAAATTCCATCTCCCTTTGATTGGCATTTGTTACCATCAGACCACCAGACCCCAGCCTAGTCTCGATGCTCCCTCCCACTTGTCGATCTTTCTTTTTGTTTTTCTAGGACGAAAAGTGGGGGAAAGCCAATCGGTTCCTCTTATCTTTTTCTGCCATGGTTATGTGTACAACCAGGGCTGCCATTAATTTCACTACTTCCTTATAGTTTGGTCAGCCCTGGGTGTGGTAGCCTTTCTGCCACCCCTACTACCAGGTGACGTTTGATAAATGTATTTTTAGTTTGGGCTTTGTTGCCGTGTATCCAAGGATACACCTGACCTTGTGGCTGCCATGACACACTGCCAAAGAGAGCCTTTCGAATCAAGGTCTGCTCACACCCTGTGTCCACTAATGCATGGGTTTTCACTTTCCCTATAACCACATCAACAATACAAGGCTCCTCCCGACCATTTCCCCTTTGCATACCAGCTTCTGATACCCAATTACAAGCTGACACATCACACTCCCAGGTGTCCCAGTTGTTGCCATCTGAAACAATTATGAGTGGCAGAGGTAGAAGAGGTTAAGTATCTTTTCTATTGCTGGTATGGCAACAGGTTAGGGGCAGCAAATCCACCCCAGCTGGGGGCCAACCTTGGCCTCCACGATGGGGAGGTAAGGTTGCCCATTGGGGTCGGTGGTCTAGGAGGTCTCGGTCCAGGCCCAGATGATGGTGGAGCAGAGAGAGGAAACGGTACTCGGCTGCTCTGTTGGACTGGAGCAGTGAGTAGGCTGGTCTTGGCGGAGACCATGGAGTCTTCGAAATCCTCGGCCAGTTTCACAGCCTCTTTCAGGTTGTTGGGATTGTGGCATCGTATCCATGCCTGGGTTTCAGTGCCAGCCACATGGCAAAACTGTTCGGGGATGATCACCTCACCCATTTGTATGCCCGACTTCTGGGCGTGGCTTAGCCGGTGCACCACTGCGCGACAACCCTGGGGCATGTATCTGGGGATCTTTGGTATTCCCTGAACCATACCCAGTGTGTTTCCCCTGTGATGTTCAGGCAGCAAAGAATGGCTTGCTTTATCAGGTCATATTGGGCGGCTTTGATGTCCATCATGGCCTGGTAGCCTGCCTGGACTTCCCTGATCAAGCAGGGCCCTGGCTGGCTAGCCAACCACTCAAACCTGGCCAGGTACACTTCTGGGTCATCCTCCACTGTCATTTTCTGTGCCCATGTCTTTGGGGCTGTCATCATGGGTCCCATTGGTGCATTGGGCAACATCACGATACCGACCCTCTCGATCAGAGCCGTGTACCTCTCCTCTCTCCTCTCCCCGGCCTCCCGTCTACTATCCATCACCTCAAACTGTGCCGACAGCACCTCCAACTGTGCCCACTCTCACACAACATGTAGCAAAGTGGCTATAGTGCGCATCTGTAGACGTGGTGCACAAGTAATGACAAACAAGTGATTGCAATGTCCAAAGAATGTTTTATTTGGGGGATGGTTTGTAATCCAGGTCGTTTCCCAGGACTTTAAGCCGTAGTTTAAACAGTGCAATACACAGTCATGTTTAAACTACGGTTTATAGTCTTGAAATAATATACACAGTATTAAAAGTACACAATGTAATCGTGAACAATGGTGAAGTGTTGTCCACGTTTGTGCTGGCCTTAAGAGACAGTTCTGGATCGTGTTAGTCGTCTAATAAATAACAACAGTACAATTAGACTTGACAAAACACACACACAAACAAACACTAAACACTCATGGTTATTTTACTTTCATCCTTCAGGGTTTCTCTCTTAACCATAAACAAAGGAACAGATCAACTAGCCACGTCCCCTTTTGTACTGTCAGTCACGCCCCGTTGGTTAGTGAGTGCAGTCGTTTCTCCTCCAATCCATGGTTGCCACAACGCTTTCCTTCTGGGATGATGACTTGGTGTACCATAGCTCAGCCCCCTTTCTAGATGGCCGACTTCTGCCTAACTGTTGGAATGAATTGTCAGTCCATCCAGTCCTTTACACAGCGCCCTCATAGGTTGGGAGGGAGATTTATAACCAAGATTCATTCTTTGTAACACAGGTATTGACTCTCTTTTCTACATTTCACCTAAAAGTGTTGGGAACTACAAATTAAAAGTGAAGTGTTGCTTTTGGCTGATTTACTTTTGCTGCACCAATACTCTGAAAATACGTAAACTATTCTTGCTGTATAGAGAGTCAGGCAGGTCTTGTGCTTCGCTGATAACTTTGAGCGAGGGACTATCATTTCTCTCAACTTTATATTACCTTAACTTAGTAGACAAAGCATCAGGACCCCTGATATGGCATTGTGATGCTTCTAGTAGGCATTCAGGGATAGATGGACAATATTCAAGACCTTTTAGTATACTGGGTAATAAAGTAATCCATTCAAACGTGACAACATGTAATCTGTGGAAACTTGTATTCTTAACTCTTAAGCACAAGGAAACTCTACCAACTAATTCATTAATTTCAGTGTCTTATATAGTAATGAGTGATACAAATAACTATAGAAAATGTGTTTGGTTACTTTGCAGCTGTTTGCAATATTTATAGAGCTTGTGCAATGTAGTTAAATGTAGTTCATCAATTACTCAGTCATAAAATATTTTATTATAAAAGACGGATTCAGACTCTGGTTTACGCATTGCAACTCAGATATAGCGTACGGGTTGCAGTTCTGTTCATGGCACAATACCTTCTTATGGAATTTAAATTAAAGTATTAATAAACAATGTTTCCATAAATACAATTTGTGTAGTAGCCAATTTTGAGAACTTTTTTTGAATACAGATGGCCATTGCCTGAGAGCAGTTAGAAAACACTATTACGGATGGTACAGCGAATGATTTTGATAATGTCAGTGCATTTATCTTTATATTTGAGGTTTAAAAAAATAAAAAATAAATCTATACATAATTTATAAAATAGTTCTCTGCACATTCCATGAACTACAATACTTTACATAAGAAAGTTTACAAACGAGAGGAGGCCATTTGGCCCATCTTTTTTGCTCTTTTGGTTGTTAGTACTTATTGATTCCAGAATCTCATCAAGCAGCTTCTTGAAGGATCCCAGGGTGTCAGCTTCAACAACATTACTGGGGAGTTGGTTCCAGACCTTGGCAATTCTCTGTGTAAAAAAAAAAAAAAAAAGCCTCCTATTTTCTGTACTGAATGCCCCTTTGTCTAATCTCCATTTGTGACCACTTGTCCTTGTTTCTTTTTTCAGGTCAACATTGTCAATACTTTTTAGAATTTTGAATGCTTGAATCCGGTTGCCTCAGTCTTTTTTGTTCAAGCCTGAATAGATTCAATTCTTTTAGCCTGTCTGCACATGCCTTTTAAACCTGAAAATTCATAGGCTCTTCTTTGCACTCTTTCTAGAGCAGCAATATCCTTTTTGTAGCAAGATGACCAGAACTGAACACAATATTCAAGATGATGTCTTACTAATGCATTGTACAGTTTTAACATTACTTCCCTTGATTTAAATTCAACACTTTTCACAATATAGCTAAGCAACTTGTTCGCCTTTTTATAGCTTCCTCATAGTGTCTAGATGAAGACATTTCTGAGTCAACATAAACTCCTAGGTCTTTTTCATAGATTCGTTCTTCAATTTCAGTATCTCGCATTTGATATTAATAATGCAATTTTTTTTTTTGCCTGCATGCAGTTCCTTACACTTTTCTCTTAAATGTCATTTGCCATGTGTCTGCCCAGTTTTAAATCTTGTCTAAATAATTTTGAATGACCTTTGCTGCTGCAACAGTGTTTGCCACTCCTCTTATATTTGAGTCATCTGGAAATTTGACAAGTTTGCTTACATTACCAGAATCTAAATCATTAATGTAGATTAGGAATAGCAGAGGACCTAATACTGATCCCTGTGGTACTCCACTGGTTACCACACTTCATTTTGAGGTTTCTCCTATATCAGTACTTTCAGTACCCATGACACTGCCGCGGATTATTCTGCGATTTTCATGGGGCCTTATTTATAATAAACATTATTGTGAAAATCACTTGAAAGCACAAGAGAATAGCCACCTCATGGTAAAAGAATGATGTTGCCTGTAGACAACAAATTAGAATGGCAACCACATTATCTGACAACCTCCAGCCTATTTGGCGCAACAAAATGCCACTGCTGGGCTGATCTCTGAGCATACCTTGCATTGAAACTCAGATTGTAGCCCATCAGTTATTAAGCTACAGCTGTGATTAATAAATATACAACAGAAAATAGAGAAAAGAGCAAATCATTGTGTGTGCCATTGTCCAAAATAGCCTATTCTAATCACCAGCAAGTCAGCAGTTTCAGAAATTGCCAACAGGAAATCTTGTTTTTTTTTTATATTTATTTCCGTTTCTGAATCCCAACGCAACTGCAGGTTGCTTGGAAAGATCAAACTTAATTTCACTAATCTGCAGCCAGTCGCATTAAAATCACTATAAAGTGCAATTGGTGTCTGATTTTGCATTGAAATGCCTGTTATATTGCATTTTTATGGAACAATTGGAAATTAGTTTGTTGAGGGATCTAAATTTCTCTATTGCTTTCCTTACTTAGCAACAGAATAGCTGAAAATGAAACATACTGTACTGTATCTGTGTTATTTACTGCTTCCCAGTCGGTGTGCAACAAAATACAGGGAACTCCATGAAAAACTCCAATGAATCCCCGGTGACGGGTAAGAGCACAGTGGATGGAAAAGATAAACTCTGTAGCTTGTATGCATACTATTTATTTTTCATGAAAAATTGTAAGAGGTAGATGTGCATGTGTCGGTGTGAAACGGCTAATTTAGTGTAGAGCACTGTGTAATTGGTAGCGCTGGTGCAGTTTCAAACAGCAGACAAGTGACTGTACCTCCCATTATGCAACAAGCAAAGGAAGAGGTGGAGGTGTAGCGCTATACATCAAAAATAGTCTTGAAGCCCAGAATCAATATTTGTCAGAATAATTAATAACAATTCAAAGGGCACAATAATGGGGGCATGCTAAAGACCGCCAAATTCAGACACCAAGCAAAATAATCTGTTATACAATGACATTAGAAATGCGTGTAGCAATTCAGAAGCCATACTAATGGGGGATTTCAACTTCCCCCATATGAAATAGCAAAACCCAATGAGGAGCACAACAGATTAAATTAAAATGGTAGAAATGACAAATGACTGCTTCCTAACACAATTTGGCATGCCTTGATTTAGTCTTTTCAAATAACGAAGACAGACTAAAACAGGAGGTTAGAGAACCATTGGCAAACTCGGATCATAACATGGTCTCATTTGAAGTGCTCGTTAAAACCCCAAACAAAATTATTAAAGCTAAGGTTTACAATTTTAAAAAGGCAAACAATGAAGGAATGTAGGATGGTCAACAAGTTTTGCCGTTATACTTTCCCCGTCAGACAAGTAGTTTGTATTTATTTATTTTTCCTATGTTCGCTCTGTGCTAGAAAGGCACTCTGAGTATATTTGTAGAGAGCCACGCAAGTTTCTGAAATCTGAATTGTGGAAGTCTAGCACACACACAAACATTTTAAAAAGTGTTTTCGTCCCACCCCTATTTCTTCTGATTGGCTACCTGTGGAAGAAGCTGATCTTCTGATAGGTACAAAGAAACCCCGAAATGGCTGACTGAGGGTGAGATCCTCTGTCAAGACACACCCACTAATCTTTTAAAGTTAAGGTATTTAAAAAAAAAAAAAATAATAAAAATTAAAAAAGCCACCTGGACAGCATGCAGCATGTACCAGGGGAGACACGCAGGCCTAAGTCATGGCAGACGAGAGGTCAGTTAGTAAAGAGAAAAAAAAAAGGGAGAACACTTTTTTTTTTTTTTTTTCTGAAGGCCTGACGCACCAAACGTGGGTGGGCCGAGGCAGCCGGGGAGGTCTATTCAACAACGAGGTAGTCTAGAACGCAGCCCCAGTGGAGGAACACATGGCTGAACCTCCTCAAGGATCCTTTTTCTGAGTAGATTGGTTCTCTTTATTTAAGTGCAGTCCGTTTTCGCCTATATAGATAGTCCTTGTTGTAGAATGTGGTCCAATGTTCAAGGAAGGTGAAGCCTTCCTGTGTGCACCACGATTTCAGCCATGCATTTTGATTATTTATTTCTAGCTGTCTGTATAGTCCTTTGCAAGGTGCCGGCATTATCCCAGAAAATACCAGTTTTGGTCTTGTCTTTTAATTACTTTCCTAGCCTTCTGAATTTGTTCTTGGTCTGTCTCTGCGAGCAAAGGGCCCAAATTAGTTTGGGTGCCAGCTAAAGTGAGTTTTTGTTAGTCCTTTCCATTTTTTCGTTTGTGTTCCTAATATCCTGCAAGGTATACAGAAAGGTAGCAGCTATTGATGTATTGCTCCGGTTTTAATATATCATGTTTTAGATTCTTACATATTGCTGTGGAAGAATGCAGTTTACGCAATTCTGCACGGTTCTCCTAATATCACTATTAAACAAAGTAATTTGACAAAATATATTTTACTATTTTTGTGAGTTTTGTCTAGTTCAATGAGATTTTGGTGTCTGATCTGGTTTAGCATTACCAGATTTCCACAACGGGATGTTTTTTTTTTTTTTTTCAATTCACTGACATCAAAAGCTGTTAATAAAAATAACAGTACATACAATAACACACTACTAGTTTAAAAATGAAACATCGGGTGAATTTATTGCAGATCATAACAACTTATTATATTCTTTTATATTGTCATAGTCAAATATGTTAATTTACAAAAATCCTGATTTTTTAAAAAAATAAATAAGGATCAGCTATTATCACTTAAACATTTTGTAACGGTGTTCGTTTGTAGTCGCCAAATTCTGCAACGGTGGTTTATCTAGGATGCAGGTTAAGTATTTAACCCCACCGAAACAGAATAAAATTTTCATGTAACCATTACTAGAACTCAGCAGAACACCAATTTATACATCGCTCAACACTGTTATAACTTTGATCAGAATTAATAAGAGTAATTGATTATACTGTTCCATTTTATTATCAGCATGAGATTCAATATTTCAATATTAGCACAACTTTAATTTCACAATATTACTAAATTTCATATCTTTTACTAGAAAGTAATTTAAGTTAATCATTTGAACACGTTTATAAATATCCCAGGATTAGGAGAAAGAAAGTATTTCACAGCTATTATGCCATGCCATGACTATTCTGTTAAAACCCGAAAAGGATAACTAGGTAAATAACAATACCATTTTATACCATCAGAAAGACAAATAACTCTAAATAAATACTTAATACTATTTAGAAATGTCATGGAATAAAATACTCAATATGCAATGCATTATATTTAGAAAACATTACTCAGCAAACAAAGTGCCATAACATTGATAGGAAAACATTTTAATCAACGTGTACATTTGAGCAAGTATAACTATAAATGTTGTATTTAGGGCTGGAATTTCATTTTTGTGTGCTTTATGGGGAAGGGCAAAAAAAAAAATAAAAAAAAAATGCACTTTTGCATATAAAAAACTGTATGTATTTTACTGCATCATCATTCACACTGGTGTTGCTTTAAAATAAGCTGCTTTCAGGAGACCTGACCGCTGATCATCACTGTGAGACTCTCCATTGCTTTTACCATTGCCTGATGTGAAGTTTTTGCTGCAGCAGAATAAAAATGTGATTTTCTTTTAAACCAGCGCTCTATTTCTTTTTTTTAACTCTTTACACACAACCCTATTTCTGATTGTTTTCACGGTTTTCATTTATGTATGTTTAACTACTGGATAGTTTGTGCTGCATGCCTGTAACTTATCAAACGGAAGACCACAAAATGTCCTTTCATATTATGTATGTTGCAACAGGATCAGGCATACTATATGTGGTAAAGATGAGAATATAGGTTAAAAAAAGCAACACTTTTCCAAAAAAATTGAGTTGTGTTTGGTCACTGCTAGATATAAATATTGTAATCATAGATAGCTAAGAAAAAACAAAACACTGCACCATTGAAGCTCATTATGAAATGAACATTGGGGGAGCTGAGCTTCTAAGCTTTCCAACGATACTGCCCTTTTTAGTCTAGCTGATACAATGATGGAGCAAGAGACAAAAAACCTAGACCTGTATAAAGAAGGATAGGACAGGCAAACCTGTGATGCAGTTCGGTACTCAATTACAGGCACCATTTGTGGAGCCCACTCAGTCCTGAATACATTGCAGAGATGCTGTGTTGCAGCGCCAGGATATACAAAATATTATTAATATAAAGTAACTGGCTTATTTATGCAAATTAATGCTTGATTGTCAAGAAACATTTTGCCAGGGCAAGCGTGAATACCTTAAAAGCATTGAGAGTGCACTGTTAGAGTGTTGTACGGGCTCCAGAAATGGCTCCACTGTTTACTAATTCCGCCCACTTGTGACATTTTCCTATCATTCTTTATATAGTCCTAGCTCAACGAAACCTAAGCTGTGAACTCTGTCACATGATGAGAGGTTTAACTTCAGCCAGTCGTAGTTCTGGCTAAGAGTACCGTATACACACACTGAATATGTCTTTGGAACGAGTCTGTATTTTTAAACAAGCCATGAACCAGATAGGCGGCTTTTTAGTAATATGTACGTAACCTTAGGTGTGGTGGTGCCCTAAAATGAATGGGGCTGAATTAAGAGTTAAAGCAAAAGTCACTGCTTGCAAAACACCTAGATACTTAATATCTTTTTTTTTTTTTTTTTTTTTTTTCCAAAACTGTTTACTTACTGCAGTGGACTGAGTTTCTATAATGCTTAAAGATAAAATATATTTATTTTAACCAGAACTACTCAGGATGCGGCTCATAGTGCTTTTGTCACTGACACCGCTTCTATAGAGATTGTTATAGCGTTTCAGGCATTCTAAATTGAGTGAAAAATACAGTAGATCGGTGTCTTCAAATATCTCTGCGGGATTTTCCCAGCACTGAAAGTTGCAGATATGCTGGAGCAACTTGGAAAATGCGCGATTCCCGTGATCCCGCGTTGAAATTGAAGCCCTGGTATTAGCAAGTTAACAACATAACACATTATAAATGTGTAAACAGTTAATCAACAATAAAATATTTACAACTAAGCAAAAACAATTAGCAGTGTTAGTTTTTTAATTAATAAAGTGCAATAATGCATATCCCTGACTCAAATACAGAGAATCATATAAACACAGAATACAAAAGGAAATAAGAGCATCACATACAATTAGTTGTAAGTATGGTATAAAGACAAATATAATCAAGCAGCCATGTTATTATAAGCCAAAAATTACACAACAGTAAAACTTTAGACAAACAACTGTCCATGTAACTTCGGAAGACAAAATGTAGCAAAAAGTTCATTCTTTCAACCCCGTTCGAAATCTTCTGGCCCAGCTTCCAGAAAGATTGATAGGGTTGCCACGAGTAAAGCAGCTGAAAGTCCCAGTGAATCCAGACGACGGCGGCCTGAACAAACAAACCCCAAAGGAAGCAAATCCAGCCCGGATCAGCGCTAGCAATCAGTTTACTCAATTCTTTGATAATATTGCTTCTTAAACTGCACATTAAGCTTAAAAATGAAGAACTGCTACAAAACAAATAAAATGTCTCTCCCAGTGTGGCAGAGTAAAGCTCTGCCCTTTTTAAATTGGCAGGGATGGGGTTAATTTCCCCTCCCTGCCTGGGTTTATTATGTTCAGGTGGCTGGGGTTGATTAGGTTAATTAACGATCAATCAGCGCCCAGCCACCTGACATAAAAGCAGGCCTCTGCTTCTCATTTGGGAGGAGGGAGCTGAGGGAGCATGTTGGTGTTTTGGTGTTTTGGTGTTTTGGTGTTTTGGTGTTTTGGTGTTTTGGTGTTTTGGTGTTTGTGATTTTTGAATTTTGATAAATCCAGTGAAGGCATTGCCCAGCCTGGAAACTTTAATTTTGTGAGTTTTGTTTTTGCTTTACTTGTTAGAGTATCTGTTATTTTGCCCTTGTGCACTTTATTTTTGTGTTTGTTTATAATAAAATTGTTACTTTTTTGAACTGCAGACTGTCTCTGGGCCTCTATCCACTCGCCAGCCTGCCACACCCATGTTCTTTTAATTGCATGGTTGCTCTGCCTGCTCCCTTACAAGCAGCTCTCTCTCTCCCGCTACTGGTCCTTGCAAGCTCCCCCTGCTCTCTGTAGGCAGCTAATAAAGGAAAACTAATTAAACAGTCAGTGCACATTTACCGATCGCTACAATATGGCATGCACATAATCAAAATGATTAAATAAATAATCCATAAAATTGCATATTTTATTTTTCAATGGCACGCTAAGCATGCTAATACAGTTTTATACTTAAAAAAAAAAAATAAAAAAAAAATACAATAGTAAAAAAAAGGGCTATTAACATTTTACTGTTTCCGACAGAGACAGAATTCCAACCATTTGCCAAATAATATTGATAATTTTAGCATTTTGTTAAACTCTAAACAACTTGAAGTAATCTGAGTTTAAGGTTTTGCCCTCAAATATGCCTTTTGTATTTTTATAAATGTGCCGTTTCTGTTAACTTGAACAAGGTCTTATTATATAAGGTTTGGGGCAAATTGCTAATACACCAAAATGGGTAGGTTTCATTGTTCTGGTGTCTATTTTGTTCTGTTGTATTCCTACTACATCTTGGGTGTTTGTTCCCTTTTCTGCATCGATAGAGCTGTACAACCTATTACAATCATGATGACTCTGTAAACTCCACTTGGTGCTGAATTTCATGTTACTATTACAGAATGCATTGCACCACAGTTTAAAAAAAGCAAAATATAAAAACCAAAAAGCAACAACTTTCATTCACATCGGAGTAATTCATCATGTATGCAACCTTCAGTCAATAAAAAAATGACAAGAATCTGCTTTATTTCCTAAAAAGAGTTTGTTGGATATTTGCTTTTGAAAATCAATCAGCTTACAATCGTCCCAATTTGCCATCTCACAGAACTATACTTTGTGCTCCTCATTCATCATTCCTTCATATAAATCATTTATGTTTATGGTACTGCAGCTGGATTGGCACAGTGTTTCAAGCAATGCATTTATTTCATACAGAATAGACATTTACTTCTCTTTTTTATTTTTAACTGTTCAGATCTTTGTCTTAAAACCAACCATTTTTTTTGTTGTGACTTGTTGACTGCCAGGTCACCAGATCTTTTTGATGTTCGTATGACAAGTTTGCTTTGTTTCATAACCCATATTTGAGAAAGTGCAGGGTTGGAATCTGGATTGACAGAGAGCAATAACATAGATTTGGCTGGGGGTCCCTTCTCTCTCTCAGAGAACCTTCCTCGAGGCCAGATCGGCTAGGCCTAAGGTTGGGAAGTGATTGTCACTTCCCGTAAAGGAGTACCCCTGGCTCTCAGCATCTGCACCATCAATGCAAAATATAAATAAAATAAGAGTAATGAGTGACAGTTAATACTGGAGGAAATAGTATTATTGTTCTTTTAATATTAAGGACTAATCTCTGCAGAGAGGTAAAACCCCTCTTTTATGGGGAGGAAACCTCTGGTCCAGATGAAGAAATGTTCCCCACTTTTTGCATACTAGCAATATTTTGTTAGGCCAATTATCAGGAAGTGAAGAACAAATGTAAGATTCCAAGGCCATGGAAGCCTGGTGCCACATTTTTTTTAATAAGGAACTGGTTAACATTAACTATAGTTGCTGAGTTTACCACACCTATATGAAAAGAATGAGGGGAATAGAATTGAGGGGTCAAACAAGCTTTGGAAATGAAAGAGGAGAGATGAATAAAAAAAGTTTTGTGTTATGATGGTTAGCATTGATGAATAGAGGATCAGAAGGGTTGGAGGAGTTGCAGCAGGAAAGATAGTGGGATAGGGAGGAATAAAGACAAAGAAGAGAGTTGAGTTTACAGAGGTGCACGAATTGACCCTGGCAGAGTTGGTCTGTTTTAGAGATATGAAGAAAGAGGAGATAAAAAGTGAGACAGTGATTCCATGACTATCATGGAAAGGAGAAAAACAGCCTTGATGGACGATTGAGATTAGATGCAAGAGAATATTAGTAGTGATGGGGAGACAGGAAGAAGGAGGAGGGGCACTCATCGCCATCCCCTGGAGAAGGCAAACAGCAGGGACAGATGAGAGGGGACGAGATATGAGAGATAGAGGTATTGAATGCCAGCTAATGAACAAGAAAGACAGAATGACATCCTGGTTGAAGGGGATAGTTGATTTTTGCTTGCAGAAGGTCTTGAAGTTGTACCAGCCAGTTGCAGAGGAGGATCGGGTTGATAGAACGAGGGCAGCTGCCATATAGTTTTGTGCAGAAGCCAGGATATTAAAGAGAAGACTTTAGTTCATTATCAAATCGCTGAATGGAGGAACAATCAGGAGGGGAAAAGGATGAGCTGAGTGAACCAGATGTCTGAATTGGGGAATCTATAGCCAAGAGACAGCATCGACAGCATTATTAGTTATATTTGTAAGATGGCAGGCTTTGCAAGATGAAATTATTGGTAACTGAAATCCAGGCGAGGCAGTGCAGGAGTTGCAGAATAAGAGAGGAAAAACAGCCTTATTAATAAAATACACAGTAGATTGATTATCGCAGAACAACAAGATGGATTTTTTCTGCCAAATGGCCCTCAAAGGTAGGCTGCGATGACTGTGGGAAATAGTTCAAGGGGGGCTGTAAGTGTATTCTGAGGTGATAAAGATTGGATTTCCGGAGGCCAAGCACTGGAGAACCATTGATTGAGAAAAACGGTGGTGAAACTGATGTCTGTATGAAGCAAGAGGTTGTGGGGGCAGAAATGAAGTCGTCGTAAAAGGGAACAAAAACGTATTTCAGCTGTCAGTGTTTTAAGATAAGATTTATTATTGTTTTTCAATTAAATAGAAGTCAAAAACATTAAACAAAGACAATGGAAGGCATTTTAATTTGATACAGATTCCAGTCAGGCCTTAACAAATTACTTATCTGAACAGGGTCTGTATTAATCTGATTGGGATTTGCAAGACTCTGCTGTAATTTACTGTAATAATCAAAAGTCCTACTGCACACATTAGTTTCACACCCGTGATCAAAATTATAAATTAATTGAAAAGGTGTAGACAGCGCAACTTTTAAATGTCGTCAATTCCACACAGAGACTTTTTATGGTACAACAGTATGCACATGTGGTTAAAAGTAGGAATATGAGAAATCAAGAAATGTTGTTGAAAATGTCAAGTCTGCATTACCAAGGCTTATTAATTGAACAGTATTAAATGAAAGCTGATTTGAACTGTACAGACAGAGAAAAATAGAAAAAACTGTCTGTTAAGCTGTTTCTGTAATGCTGGTATTGCAGAGTTGTGAGGTATTTGAAAACCTTATTAGGCAACTAGGAGATGTGCAAGCTGTGAAAAAGCTCCATAGCCAGCGATACAGATGAATGCTTCACCTGTAATCAGAAAACGGGTTCCCCCAGGTGTATAATCTTTATTATCTGCTATTGTTAATGTGTGAGACTGAGGACTGTGGTTGATACAGTAGATGTGTGTGTGTGTGTGTGTGTGTGTGTGTGTGTGTATATATATATATATATATATATATATATATATATATATATATATATATATATATATATATATATATATATAATGCATTTGTGACTTGTTTAGTTGTGGTTGGTGTCATTTAGTAAAACACAAGTGTGACAGTCACATAGACAGACACACAACCTCCTAACACCATCAAATGACGATACACTTGGAAACTTGTGTTAAAGAATTTTCTTCGCAATTTTCATTACGATTGGTTTGCTAGATAAAAGCAATTTAGAAAGCAGAGTTAAGGGGCCCCTGACACTCTCAATAACATGTCCTGCATACAAATGCAGATATTTCATACTAAGAGACATCATTAAGCAGTAATTGCCTAATGAGAACAAAATACAATAAATTGCATGGCATGAACTAGACCTCTATATCAATATGCAAACTGTATTACTTTTTTAAAAGAAATGTGTCCACACTTGTGTCAAACTCAAAGGTGATATTTTAATTTATTCTGATGCATATCCTTGGAAGAAACTAATAAGCAGATTGCCAGTGTTACAGGTTTCAGATGAGCGTCCAAATGGTCCCACAACTGTAATAAAATTAAAGGACAGCAAACACAGATATGCATGGTTATCCTTCAGGCATCTGATTTATTCTGACACATTTGCACACAATATTCAAACTTTTCATTGTTTCAGTACAATTAACTATCAGCAGCATGCAGCTCATTCTTTGTAAATTGTATATGACAATCAACAAACTTACTGTTAATAATCATTAGGGCTAGGAGTTTGTCACGGAAAATGTGGACATAAGTCACCGAGCAGTCACGGTCAATGCATTCAAAATCACAGAGAAAATGACAGAGGGAGAATAATGTCACAGGGATAAAAAAAAAAAATGTAACTGTCTTTAATAAAAGCATATTGTGGCGCCTGGTGCGCAAAGGTTCAGCAAAGAAGGACGAGAGAAGCAAATGGGATTTCATGTGTTGCTTTTTTATTTGCTCTGCAATGGTGACTGCTAACTAACAGTAGCATTTATAAGCAGTGAAATAAGCAGAAAATAAAGCAGTTAAGTAAAAGCGTGTGCACAACAATTGAATGCAAGGGGTAATTATGCCTTGGTAGTGCCAGGAGAAAAAGAAAAAAAAAATATTTGCAACAACCCTAAAGCAAGTTCAGCATACTGCAGGAGTGTTACTAAAATATGTAGTCCAAACAGATTACAGTACTTTGGAATGTAATTTAAAATAGTTATGAAAGCTGTTTTATTCAGTGACAGCTGCAGCATGACACATTGCATCTTGTTAATATTGTACCACCTAACCTTCACTATGAAACACACAATGCAGAAATCTCTGCCTAAAACATAATAATAATACTACATTGATTTACTTATCACAACATGCATACCCGGTAGCTGATCCTTACTCCAAAAGTGCGTTTAACATCACTATCATTTGTTTATTTATTTTTAACATTATTGCATATTGTTAAATATTCATTATGTAAAGGCTCATTTTCAAACTCCAAAGAAGCACAAACCTATATACATTCAGTTTTCTTCAATGTGCATAATTTATTTCCAGACTGTTTGCCAGGAATACAAGCCTGTCATCCTGCTCTGGACACAAGGTGGTGCCTTTTCTTTTTTGTTTTGTTTTATTCATACAGTCAATACACAGAGGGGCGTACTTACAAACCATTTTCAAAACTGATTCGCTGGTAGGATGGGACCAGCAAATCAGACGCTAGTTAACATGAGCTGGAAAAGAAGACCACACCCACTGCTTGTCTGGCAGAAATACTGTAAATAGCAAGGGTTTAGTGCAGTTTTGCTGATAATCTTAAATGACTTTATTAACTATGCGCATTACAAAAATGCAATTAGTGAATCAATTATCCAGCATTTATATTGATGTATATAATGAGGAATGGAATCCATTGAAAAATCAATTTTTGATTTAATCGTAGCAGCTCTAGAAGATAACACAAAGAGGGTGTGGGGCTGACAAAAGACATGTCCAGTACTTTAAATTAAGTCCAACCGTACAACAATTAAACAAGACGAACAATAATTTTAAATTAACAAGAGAAAATTGTTCAATGTATGCAGCGTATGCTGGCAGTTAGTATAGTACACACACTGAATTTATGAGCTGCTAACATAACTTTCAAGAAGCATTTAATTGAAGAGCTTAGCTTGATTCAGTTTTTTTTCTTCTAAAAAAAAAAACACCATCAAAAATTCAATTCTATAAAGACTTGCAGTCTTTCTCTTTGTGAAAATGAAAGTTCAAAAACAATTTCTCAAGCTCACTGATTTTATCGGTTTTGGTAAAAGTTCATTGTTTTTTGTATTTCTTTTCGCATTTTATTCTGGTACAGGATGTTGTATGTTGAGAGGTTTACCCTGTGATCAGTGGTAGAGAGAGAATGTCCTCATGTTTGTCAACGACAAGGGCTGCAAAGGCTCCTGAGTACGGTGTTGGAACTAGTTCAAAATATGGAATTATTTATTCAAATTAATAAACTATCAACAGTTTTATACGCAAAATTTAATGTTAATAAGATCACATACAGGTGAATCACAATTTACTGACATCCCTGAAAATCACGCAAATCGGCAAAAATCGTGGACACTAGCAAAAATCACGGAATCCATGACACCAGCGACCAAATCCCTGCCCTAATAATCAGTGACAATATTTTACAATTTTGACTTTGATTCACATTTTACTTTACACAGTACTAGCTTTAAATATACACATTAGCCTAACTCACTTAGTGTATACTTTTGGTTACAAAAATAAAGCAAACTTGTATGAGTATTTTGTACATACGTGTTAGTTTTGCATACGTGATGGTGCGTCTGGTTTTATTTTTAACCTGCGGTTCATGGCTTCTGTAATTGAATTAATACATACAGATTATTAAACTATACGATATTTACCAACAATATATTTTTAGTTTGTTGAACACATATTCAACCTAGAGGTAATTGTAAAGATTAAGACAGTATGGGAATAATTTTGACTGCTATGCAGGAATCAACGAAACACTGTATCTTTACACATAGATCATGTTATTTTACTATGATAATATATATAGATATATATTATATATATATATATATATATATATATTATATATATATATATATATATATGTTACCCATTGTTATGTTGTTGTATGTTACCCAAAAGCTTTACCTTTACATTTATTTCGTAAAGTTCTCGTTAGTTTAGCCTTCAACAGCTTCTACAGTCACAGCATTTTAAAAGTCAAAATTTATAGCAGCTCGATGTCTATACAAAGGAGGGAAAACACTATACAGCCAAGTGATCTTTTGAAATTATAGATTTTTGTGATTCTCGTATTCAAAAATAAAGAAAGTTGTTTCAAAAATAAATAAAGCTGATACCAAGTAATGTTTTTTAAAAGTTTTTTTTATTACACAAAACTTTCTTTATATTTGGGCTAGTGTGTGTTCATGGTGGTTTCCTATAAAACCTCTGATATTTATTAAAAAAAAACTAAACAAACAAAAAAAAGGCATGACGTGCACTGAAAGTACCGCATCTGACTACAACCTGACTCGTTGCTTGCTTCTAAATCCCATGCTATATTCAAGTAAGTCCAGATAATCACTATTGAGAAAGTGCGTGCCACAAAGACAATTCTTTTGGTGCACGTATTTTGCGGTGAAGTCCTCTCTTTTGACTTGTACAAACTGCACCCAGGAGTGGAATACAGTACTTTTTTTTTTCCTATAAAGGCATGCACCCGATGACCTGACAGGCTGGAGTTTGGAGCATATATATGTATTCACCATAATATTACTTTTATTTATGTATTTATTTTTTAATCTCACAAACCTTTAGACCAGACATACAGGGCAAGAACCGACTTCATGGGTGACATGTACGAAAAAATTGTGTTTTTGGCAGACGTGGTCCACATTAATCATATCTTAGTGGCCTATTAAATGTTTAAAATAATAATAATATTATTATTATTATTGTTGTTGTTGTTGTTGTTGTTATTAATAATAATAATATTAATATTCTTAATAAACACTGCTGCATCCATTTCAATGAGAAAAAAAAAAAAAACCTACAAGATACATTTTAAGGGGTGGCTTATTTACTTAAGCACTACATGTGATGTCACAAACCGTTCTAGCCACTACACCGGCAACATTGTGTCCATTTAGTGGGTGGGAATCGGTTATTTGACTGATATGTGTGCTTGATATTAACCAGAGTGTGATAATAACCAAAATGATATTATCAGAAGCTGGTCCCTACTTGGCTCCCATTACATTCTGACAGGGACATGGACAGGAGTAATAATAGATTAAGATTATTGGACATGGGAAATCTATAAATTTACTCACTATAGACAGGTTGTCCATCTATACCATCCACCCTCTTGTCTAAAATCCTTTGGTAAGATTCTACTGGTGTGTGGAGTTCAGAAGATGATGAAGATGAAGATTACCTGTAATATAGTTTCTTCATAGTATGATGAACTCCACACACCTATGTCCCACCCTTCTTTTCCCCTCTTTTCTTTACTGTTCTTATTTTAAAATTTGGACAATGAACTGGTTATGACGGAGGCTTTTATGAAGGAAGTGACAAGGGATTTGGTGCTGGAAAACGATTACAAAGAGGATTTCTGGGAAAGAGATCAGACCGGGAGTTTTACTGGTGTGTGGAGTTCATCATACCACGGAGAAAACCATATTACAGGTAATCTTCGTCTTGCCACCAATCTGGTGTTGCAAAGGTGTTTTGCTACCTGGTTTTCACTTTGCCCCTTCTGAAAATCAGGCTGTTACTATCTGCTCAATGCTGGTTTTTGCTGTTTTCTGCAATGCAAATAAAACATGTTTTGAGCAGATTGACCCACTAAAAAACAAAAAATCATCACTGTACGGTCTGCATATTGGTAGCTGATTTCTAACATCAATGTATTGGCCTTTTGTAGTGGTTCTTACAAAAGTTCTGATCTTCTGGTTGTCACTTTAAAACTGATTGTTTGTTTTATGGCATTCTGGCAAGGCACACCAAGGGTGTGTGGGGGGGGGGGACGGACGGACGGTTGTTTCAAGCAAAGTTGTGTATATTGTTTAGTTGTGGTGCTATATGATTTAACAGTGGATGGTGAAACAGTATTTTAATTAATTCCAAACATATCAAATCTGACAGGCATAACGACTAAAAATAGCTCCTGCTCTGTTAGATGCTGATGCCCCTAGTATCAGTATGCATGTTACGCTTTGTCAAGAACTTGGCAGAGGCAACTTGCTAGTGTGGCATACTTTTCATGTATTGATTTATTCAACAGATTAAACTATTTACTCTGTGATGGGTTAACTATGCCACTGTTTCCATGGCTTGACCTCTTGATCATGTTGCTGCCAACCGCAAGGCTACTTGTTCAAACATTCTCCTGTTGACTAATACAGTAATTAATCACCCTTCAGTTCTTCAGGTTCTGGGGAGGTGTTTCTTTATTGAGGAGGTTTTATTTGTTTATTTATGTATTTATTTATTTGTTTGTTTGTTAGTTCATTATTCATTTAGTTGGATATACCGTATATATTTCAACATTAAAGTACTGTATATATTTGTATGTTCTCAATAGATTTGTTTAGTAAAATTAATTGCCTACTGTGAGGGCATATTAAAATAACATTGTGTTCTCTGTACACATTACATTATGTAAAAATATAAATATGTACAATAAGCTAAACAGTACAATACTAAAATCAAATTAATACCTAGCAGATTTTTTTTGCCTATCCTACTAATGTAATAGAAAACAAACCATGCTGATGTGTTGTAAGCTTTACATTGTTGTAGGATCCGTAGATAATAAAATATTATTTTAAATTGAAACTAAATTATTTCAGCATGTTTTTTGTTTATCTTAGTCTACTTACAATTAGCCCTAAATAAATCATAGTGTCGCATTAACAGGTTATGGCTGAACAGGACCTTAAATATCTATCATTTCAAACATGTATACAACTTCTGCCACCTATGCTCTCCGGTTTGCGGCTGCATTGGGTCATTGCTGCCTGTGCAAGCTCCTTGACAGACCATCGTGAATAGCTCATGAATGTATCGCAGCTCATTATCTGTGTTTAGCATGCTGCTTTGCATACTTAAACATCATTAATTCAATGCAAATGAGGCGGCGATGCAATTCCGCCTCTTTCATTTTTCATCCGCTAAATCCTTGTTTTCCTCATGGAAATGGGAACAGTGAACAGGACGGGAACAGAACTGCACACATTAATCATGGGTACAGCAAATACTTTGTAAATGAGGCCCATTGTCTGCAAGAGGGACTGGTCAAAGTACTTATTGTGCAGATTTTTGTACACTATGGGATTGATTTTCCAAAGTTGTAAATTACTCAGAGGAAGGGTTTCTAACCTAACTTGAAAGTTCAGTATGTTCTTTAAGTTGCAATTTTCCATTGGTAGTCGTGGCACTTTACTGTTGAGTAAGTGTCTTCTAATTTCAAAGTAAAATCTCCTGTCCCACCCCATAATGAATTGTAATTTATGGGCATGCAAAACAGTTGCGTTGTATTTAAGTAGTTACTATGAATTATGGTATTGATGTTTCCACATACGCAAATGCTATACGCAAACGTAAAATGGAGCAGAACATTTAAAACAGAAATTCCCAGGAAGTGTAGAAGTATACGGAGCATGAAGACAACTTCTCCGAGCTCAATGAAATTGATGAAGTAAGAAAATACGAAAGAAAAAGGAAAAACCTGAGTAAAAACTACATGACTTCCACAAGTCCATAGGTTTCTAGATAACATTATAAAATACCAGCGTGTATTATTTAGTGAAGGAAAATAATTATTCATAAGGCATTATAATTGAATAAATGTTTTTTTTTTTTTTTTTTTTTTTTTTTTTTTTTAAGGCACCAATGCAGTCAGCACTCACATATCCGACCATATAAAATGTTGACTTCAGTGACGGTTGAACGCGTGCGACGAATATCTGATTATTTCATTCTGGCCCGTTGAATCCATAGCTGAAAGGACTGTGTTTTAAAAGAAGTAGGCTTCCTTTTAGATGTACTGTATTGGTTTTGTTGGTAGTGTACTATATTTTAAAGAGAATATTTTAATTTAGAATGATATGATTCTGAAAATACCCCTTGCCAAAACTAAAGATATGGCACATTAACTACAATACGGTACATACTTTTAAATCCTGTATGCATTGTAGCAGTGTACACAATTTCCCATCAAAGACCCAACAGCAAAATTAAATCTAAAGGTTATCAATGAACAGAGCTGCGTAACACATAAAAAGCAATGCAGTTTAACAAAACCAAAAGATTAAAAAAAAAGTTTCCAGAATTAAAACAGTATCCAAAGTCAGTATTCAAAATTGGAGAATATAGTGCTTGATAAGAAGATGCACGAAAACAACTAAAGACTACAGATAAAAAAAAAAAAAAAAAACACATCACAGTATCTAGAACTGTTTAACGATTAACTCTTACATTTCCCTAGCTTGTCTTGTTCACTTTGTCTTGGCTGCATTTTCGTCAGTTGAAACTGGAGGATGTGCTGTGTTATAAGACATACCGATTTGGCGTTAGAATTTTATTTATTTATTTATTTATTCATTTTAAACTGGGGCTGTGATGGATATTCAGACAAACTGTAAGATTGAAGAGATGGGCTTTGTATCAGAAAACTGGTGATGGAGTCTGAAATTGCGTGTGACGGGTAAGTGCATTAATGTGTTATATAATACAAGGGTGGTAAAACGTGACTGACATGTATCTGGGTAACGGATAACAGAGTGCTGACTGTATTGTAATTTAAAGAAAAATGACCAGTAAATGACAAATGCATCTGGGTTGTTTGTGTGTTTGTTTGTTTGTTTATTTGTGCACATCTGATGACAAGAACTTTTTATGAAAATACATTTTATGTTATTCTCTGTCTGATTTGTGTGGCTTGCTGGGTGACTGATCTCTGTTAGGCTGAACATCTGGGTTCTCCAAAGCTGGTATTTGTCTTCTGTTGCTCTGCAAAATGTGTGGGACATTTCTAATTATTGCTGTACTGTGCAACATAACACCCCAACGTTATTTTGCAGCATTTTCCTGGTGTGTAGTGTAGACTTCTGTTCTCTGTTTTTGGCACCAAAGTTGTTTTTAAGCATACCAAAGGTACATTCTATTTTCGTCAGCAGCATGGAAGGTAAATCAAGAGTACCAGCAGTTGCTGAGTTTGCAAAAACTAGAGTAGGCAGAGAGAGAAATAAGCAGTCTGCACCTGCCAGCACTGAGAAATGCCAAACTAAAATAAACTGTGTCTAAAATAACTGAAACCATTTTTGGTCTTTTTTTTATTATTTCTTACCAATCAATACGAAATTACTTATTTGGTGGGTCAGTCAATATTCAGTTACATTATTAATGGTCTTGCATATTGAAGACTGTAGCATTAGAAATCTGTGCTAGTCCATAGCCATACAAATGTAGGGTCAAAGCGACTTTGGACAAAACTGTATTGGGTGTGTTCCGCCAGTGGAAGCTTCCAAATCTACTTAAAGTAATTCACAAAGATCATAAATGGTTTGCTATCACATCGATAATGCCTCAAAACTTTATTGGAGGCAGGCATCCATAAAGGTGACCCTGGAACAAAAAAATCATTCACCAGGTTATGGTCTGTTCCTCCTCTGCAACAAAAAACATCGAAGCCATCTTGCCTTTCTCTGATCAAAATTCCCAGTTTCAGCTGGGGTTTATATAATATATTTACATTTACACCATTCAAGTCAATGGTATACATTTAACCATTGCAATTACATGAAACTTGGCATTGACAAGCTTGAAAAATTACTTTATAGGTTTAGTAAAATGTAAATGAACTAAAACATGTACATTTTCTTGGTGTGAGCAGACAGTTAGTAAAATACATTTACTCAAAAAAAATAAATGTAGAGTATAACTTTACTTACCTTGAAAAATTGTAAAAATGTGCAATTTACTCAAAACAGCCCTTGAGTAAACACCTTTGCTAACTTTGGAAAATCAGGCCCCATGTCTCCTAGAAGATCCAGTATAGCCATTACTCGGCAATAATGAATTTCTTTAACGATGTGAACCTACAAAGTGTGTTATTGACTGCAGAAGATTGGTCAATTATCTCATCCTAAATAGTGATACTATACTTACAAACAAGTTAAGGGCTGCTTACTACTGTATATATACTTGCCACTTGAAGAAACAGAATACAGGGGTCACCGTCGCAGTTAAAGACACTGATGCATCAACCAAGTGGCTATTAACAATATGCCAAGAAGTACATAATTACATAAGTAAATATAACAAGAAGTACATTGCTTCACTTAAATACTATAACGCAAAATGTTATGAATGAATTCTTGGCATTAATCCAAATTACTACAAGCAGATGTTCCTAATGATGTGCCCACAACACCCTTGTTAGAGGACAGTGTATATGGATCATGCTATAGAAAGAAGTGTTTAATGTTTGCTATCAGGTCAAAAATATTGTGTAATAATCTTTATTTGCGCAATGTTTTACAATCCAACATCCCACACCAATTGAAATGCTCTCAAATTGGAGGTCTGATGGGAATAGTCGAGCAGGATGAATTATAGTTGAATTTATCACAACATATATTTTAAGCCTTTATATATCCAATGTCATCTAGTTAGAGCTGATACAAACTGCATTAAAAGGTTACATTGATAGAATTAGGATATGTCAAAACCAATCTGATGATGCATCATTCAATGTGATGGGGAATATGAAACCAGTCTCTAAATAACTTGATATCATATTCCCACGGAGCAAGATTTTCATTGACCTCTATTTTGCTATATGTTTAATAATATCTTCATCCTTTTATTTAAAAAAAAAATGTTCAAGAACTTGAAAGATTCATAACCATATACAATATGTTAAACATTTTACAGGGGACCAAACAAAATGCAATTTCGTGTACTGATGCTTGCCACAATGTATATTTGGTCTAATGCATGGGTGCAATCTACTTCTGCACACCCATTATCCTAGCTGATACATGCAATGAGGGGCAGGCCTCTTGCCCTATGGCGTCATACACATTATCTAATAGTGCATTTTTTCTTTGTGTATCATGTCCATCTGGTTCACATATAGTGTAAATGTCACCAGTGACCAAGTGAGTCATTTAAAGTTTATTGTTGTATTTAACTCCCAGTTTTGCACAAATTGTTATTGGATTGATGTAAATTGGGATAGTTAATTGTTGTGATTATATTATGGTGTATTTACAATGTATAGTATGAGTGTATTTATATTATTGGTTGTTGATGCATGAAATGAATTACTGTTTGTAAAATGAGTTGTGTTGCACAAACTATATGTTGGGAAAAGGACTAATTGCTGGGCCTGTTGTCGATAAGCACCTGGTGACGCGTGTTCCTGCTGATCATTAAAAATCTAACATAAACAGTGCAGTGAGGAAATGGGAAGCAGAGCAGAGAACCAAGAGAGCGGACTTTTTTTTTTTTTTTTTTTTTGTGAAAAATATTAGGACTATAAACCTGTGTATTAGAAAGAAGCAAGGATCTTTTGCAACTGTGCCTGCAGTATAACTGCAATCACCAAACTAGCAATATTGTTCAAGCTGTCCTGCAATGTCCCACTCAAAGGAGCCGGGCAAGATGACAGAGACCACAGTGAACTGGAGCCGGATTCCGGAAGTGGAGGGTCCCTAACGATCCTCTCCATCTGCCCACCCTGCTCCCTCAACAGTTAACTACCTTGCCTGGGGTTGTGCTGGTGCTTGCCACACCTTATAGCTGACCCTGGTTGTATAAATCAGAACGGTGCTCGACTATGGAGAGAGTGGGGTAGGGGGAGAGGGTCGTAACTTTTGGCAGTACCAACAGACACTAAGGTATGTTCCCTTGTTGTCCATATTCTTTCTGACAGAGCTCGTGAGCGGTGCGAGGCATTGTGGCTCTGTCTTTTGGGATGGGATTCCAGCAAAGCCACCATCTCATACAGAAACAAGTCAGGAGATCAGTTGGAAGAAGGATTTCCAGGGGTGAATAAATTATTCTCCTAAAAGACAGATCCTGGGCCATGGTCATGGTAAAAGGAGGATAGGTGAAGATGAACACAGCTCTACTGGACCCCTTTGGACATGACTGACTTTATAATACCTGCTGTTTTAAATGATTTCCTTTACTTCACATCTAAGTCATTGCTGCAACAAAGTGAATTATTGCTTTCATTGCTGCTACTTTACGATTGCTCTAGATCTTTATTACAGCAATTACAATTATAGTAATTAGTTATGGTCATTATTTAGGATCATTGTGATTGTGTGAAAGTTGACACATTGCCATTATTGAGGGGGAGTCTATTTAATATGTGCGACTGGGAACTGTGTGTAAATTAAGTGTTGCTTCTGAAGATAGTTATCCCCTGTTTAAAATATGTGTTATAAAATAGTGTCCATTGTTTTAATAATTGTAATAAAGACAAATACTATCTTTTTAATTTCATTGTCTGGTGGTTCTGGTCTGGGTGGTCCAAGGGAATCCAAACTTACCTGTTCATGGAGAGAGAGAAAATTGGGGTTACACTGCATGTTGTAAATTACTTACCTGATATTCGGGTTAAGAAGGCCCTCTCTCTCCCTGTGACATATACCCTTTCTGCCAAACTAAAGCACCATACTTCATTCTGCAGACCTGTCCTGTTAAAAACTACTGTCAAGATCACAAACAGTAGTCTTAAGGCCAGTATGTCTTTATTGTGTACTCTTCTTAAAAAGATCAGATGCTCATTGCTTCAGGCAATGTGAGGTTTATACTTCCTTCAATCACAGTCCCAGACAGTTTCTTCCAAAATAGTCGATGAAATGAGAACCATAAATATAAATCAGGAGTTAGAGGAAAAACAAACACTGAAAATATTCTGCCTCACACAAACCAAAGCTGACAAACACCTGTGATTTAGTGAACGCCCCTGCCAATTTTGAGTTTGTCAATCACTGATACAGAATGTAATTCAATTGCTTTAGAAATACCAGCTTTGTTGTGAACATCTAACCAATGGTGGGGGATATTGGTGCTGTTTATTTCTCTTAGTATGTTGTAGCGATCTTGGTTAACGCAGGCAGGCACATCACATAGGGAGAGTCAATCCACACGCAGGGGGAGGCGGGAGCGAACCCGTGACCTCTCGCTCTAAAGCATAGCGCCGATACCGCTGTACAAAAGAGCTGGCTCTTTTGCAAGGAGCGTATATCAGGCTTATGTCTTTGTGTGTGATTGTCACATACCAGCCCTGCTGCTGCCTTGCACCATGCATGTTACACTCTCCCCTGCCAGCCTTAAGTCCGCCCTGGACTTGCTCACCAGGCTACAGTCTGATGAGTGCGTGCCGGGGTACCTGCGTCCACTTCTGACACCACTGTAACGAAATAGGTCAACACAGGCAGGCGTATTATACATAAAGACATAAGCCTGATATACACTCCTTGCAATGGAGCTGTTCTTTTGTATAGCAGTATCGGCGCTATGCTTTAGTGTGAGAGGTCCTAGGTTCACACCCACCCTCCACCTGTGTGTGGATTGCCTCGCCTTGTGTGATGTGCCTTCCTGCGTTAACCAAGATCACTACAATATGTTTGGATATCAAACTCTGTTGTGCTCAGGTGTTATGATACAAAGGAGCTGATCACGTTGCATTCATTGAAGAGTGAGAAATCAGCACACCTTGAAACCATGGAATTGCCAGTCACTTATTTAAAAATCATATTTTCAAAACACGATGACGGTACGTTATTAGACAATGTGAGTAGTTTTTTGAGAGTGAGAAGCGAGTTATCCTACTGTAGCATTATAGCACATTGACACAATACTCACAATAAAGCTAAACTTGTTGCCATTTTCAGTTGTTTGATAAGAAAATATGCAATTTATTCAATTGCCTGCCAAGAAAAACAAATGAATAGTCTAGATTTCATTGTGTACTGCAATATTGATCCAATGCAATGAAGATTTGGGTAAAAAGATATGCATATAGGGTTGGCAAGATATTATCATTTTGAAATTAAAAAGACAGGATCAATACTCGATGTTAGGAACATAAAAGATGTATAAATTGCTTTAAAAAAAAAAAAAAAAAAAAATTGAATGCTTGAATTAGGTCGCCAACTTCTTTGTTCAAGATCAGTTTTTAAAAAAGAAACAGAGCAGCAATTACCATTTTATTACAATTTGTACAGTTTTAACATTACTTCCCTTGAGTTAATCAAACAATCTGGACAAAACATTACTCAATTAAATCCCTATAGGAAAATTTACAGATTACTATATGTACAAATTGGACCCAAGTCATTAAACATGAACTCACATTTTACTTAATTTATTCAGTAAAATTAATTGTGGTAGATTCAATTTAATGTTAAGGCAGCTTTCCAGTTTGCAGTTCCTGGAACTGGGCATCATTCCCTGTCCAGCATCAGCGCTCCCCAACGCTTGCCCCTGTCTACCAAAAAAGTGATAATATAGGAAAATAAATAGCATTATATTAAAATGTTCCTGTCCTTAAAGAAGGAACATTTGTAACATATGGGTAGTCACAATTGGAATTTTTTTCCCCAAACTTAAATGATGGAAGTCAACTGCTCCTATCAAAGTAGTTCAATTTACACTGTGTGCATTTCTGATTGGCACTCCTTGAGCGCCTTCTTCCACCTGCAACACTGCTTGTCACATGTTTGGAATTAATGATTACTGGGAATAGAGAATTCACCCTGTCATCCAACCAATAAGAATAGAAAGTGACAAGTCAAGTTTCATACTCACAGAGCGTAAAATTAGCACCAGAAGCAGAAACGATGCTGCCTTTTTCACTTTTGCATTTTACGTTTGACATACAGCACAGTTGCAATATACTCCTGTTGCCAAACATATGGACAATAGCGATATTAATTATGTTTAATAAATATGTCTATTTTCAATATATTCAGAATGTACCTTTTTTTACCGTACAAATATGCACAAGGTGTAGAAGTGTTCACATAATAAATACATTTCCAAAAGAGTGAGCGTTAGCCATTTGCATCGCATCTGTAAGGAAGCAAGCCTTTTTGTAACTTGGACCATTTCGTAACTTAGCTCCATTGTTGAGCACCATCATTGCTGGCGCCGGTATTGTTGAACCTTTTACCATTTGTGCCTACATATTTATCCTAATTATTAAAATGCCTTTGGTAGGGTAAACTATTTTCTCTCATTTATTGGTGGAGTTCGGCTTCCCGACAGCTGGTCATGCTGTGTTCACTAACTCTTGTACCTTACCAAGATGGTGCAGACCTTAAGTCTAGGATTCGATTGGGGTGGCCATCTTGGTAGAGGAAAACCACACGTGCTACAGATGCCATTTCCTTGAGTCATTGTTTGATTAGCTGCACCTGTTCCTTGGAGATAGGTGTAGGACTGATGCAAGGGGTGGAGTCTGTAGTATATAGGGAGGGTGTACGTGTTAGGGAGTTAGTCGTGCTGGGGGATGCCAGGAGAGAGAAGAGGGAAGAGGAGCGGAGCACACTCCACACAGCGAGATATACACATTGCCTTCTGCCTGACCTTGTGTTGTGAACAGTGTTTGCAGGATTGCTGAGGACATCGATCCTGCTTCCGACTTGATACACGGAACTACCTGAGTGAACTCGTGGCTAGATTAGCTCGCTGCCAGCTCTTGTTTTTCCTTGGATCCCTTGCAAGTGCCATGGCTAGTACTTGGGCTGACTCATCCACTGGCTGTTAATGTCAGTACCTGGTGTTACCAGTGTATCTTTTTTTGCCTCGTTTATTTTGCCCCACTCCTGTAAATGGCCCCATTACAAGACAGGTATGGTCTAAATAAACTATATCACGTGCAATCTTCCGCAATGCCCTTTTTATAATATCTAGATCTGTACAGGTCTGTCCATGTCCCTACATTTAGTTTCTCCTACAGTAGATTCACCATTTTTTCATATCCATTTATTTTAAATTGACTGATACTGTGCCTCAAGATATATCTGCTTCACTAAAAGAATATCCAACATTTAGACTATGTGATATTCACTGAATAAAATACTTGTTTTCTAAAAACTAGCAGTATTATAATGTGTTTCTGATTCCTGCATGCTCTCACAACACTTACCCATACCTGATACAGTGTTCCTTACGGTATATAGTACCACAATTGATACGTAAGGACCAGGCTTAGTGTGAAGTGTTTGATGCGGCAGACAGTGCACTGTTTTAGAAATTTTCAGCCCTCTGATTGATGTGTCACTTTGATTGAAAGTATGAAGGATTCAGCCACAGAAATGTGCTAAATATTTTAAAACTGCAGTCACTTCTCAGAATTCTGTAGTCTAGGTGTCACATATCTGAATTATAACATAGTGAATACAAATAGGCTCACTATGATTTCAGCAATTAACTGTATTTCACTTTATTGATCCATCGATCATTAGCCAGTTAGGAGATATGTAGCTAGAAGCCACCTTAAAAACATTGCATTAATCGCATACAATCGGTCACAAGGTTAGAACAGGCATCCATGCCCGTGTCTTAAGCATAAAAAAAAGGTTTTATGGAAGGGCTTTTGATCGTCTACATCAGTGGTACTCTATTCTGGCCTCTGAGATCTAATCCAGTCTAGGTTTTTACTCCAAGCAGGTTCTAATGTAGTTCATTGAAGCTGCTAAGAGGCAATTAATTAATTTAGGACCTGGTTGGAATAAAGACCAGGACTGGAATAGATCTTGAGGGCTATAGTTGAGAACCGTTGGTCTACATCATATGAATAATAAACCACAAAACACGTTTCTGCTTTTACTTCCTTTAATGAACAGGAATCAGTCTTCACTGTGCAGATTGTGGTTTCATGATGCTGAAATGTAACTGTGTTCCAGAAGTTTATATGCCTCATATTACCTGGTGAACTAGGTTCCAAAGCTGTAAGCTTAGTCACATAAAAGAAACCAGGTAGACATTAATGTAATTAGTTTTTTTTTTTTAATTTTATTCCCCTTTTCAATGATATAATGGACTCAAAACTGACAATATTTATGTAAAGGTAGTGTCTAACGATGTAATGCACAATTTATTATCATTTCTAACTAATAACAGAAGGATCGAGAGTGGCTCTTAGAAAGGTGAAATTCTAGCATAGTGAGGGTAAAAGCACAGTAGTAGTCATTCTAACCTGTAAACAAAGAATAAGAAAGGATTTGTTACATTATAAATGATGAAATAAGTGGATAACAGCTAAACACACAGACTATAGCAGCAAAAAACATCTAACAACTTACCAGAAAGCCAACATCACCTATTTGCATTTGCAAAGAAGTTATGTTACTTCATTTAAATTGTTCAGGAAGGACACCTGTCTCAGGGGGTTTACAACTACCGAATCACAGTCACCTGATCCTGGTTGGCTTAGACAGGGAGTGCTTGGGATGGAGAGAGAGAACAACAGCCTCTGTATGTATAGCCCTTAGCACAAACAGTATTTCATATGCTGCTGCTGCTGCTGCCGCTGCTGCTACTGCTGAGTGTATTTGAATAAAGCAGCTGTTACCTGGCATACACATATGAGCATTGAAGCTTGACTTGTCCCCACTAGGTATTTTGTTGGTGCCAGTGATATATAGAACAGATGTTAGTTTAATATGAATCAGCGACACACACCACTAAGTAGCATTATTAACATTAACATTTTGTTTTTTTTTTTGTTTTTGGTGATTTATAAATATTTTATTCTTGTGACTGCTAGCCATACTTGATATATATTTTTAGACGCTCCCTTATTACAGGCAAGAAATGCACATTTCTGCCCTGTAAGTTCCGCAGCTGGAACATGGTGTTTTAATGAACACGTTTGAGAGATGATAGCTCTGCTGTTTTCCGGAAACTAAAGAATTGCTGTTAAAAAGGTGTCAGAAGAGTTTTTTGTTTAAGAACACTTGAATGCTAGTGCTCTGATACATCCAGTGAATTTAAAACAGTCAGTATGAAGCTTCTGTTTCCGTTCAATGAGGATCGATAAAAAAACAAGATTTCTTTTGATTAGGAGGTTTATTACTGTCTCACGTTTCATGAATTAAAATTCAAGATTAAAACACTGGGCTTATTGTCTACCTTTTATTTGAAAGCCTGTGTTTTTTTTTTTTTTTTCGTTCTTTTCGTTAGTTAAATCCATTACATTTGAATATGGTCTCGTATTAGAAAAGTGTTAAGGAATAGTTTTTTCCCTGCTACCAACACTGGTACCTCAGCAGAGTGTGTCTTTTATTACAAAAAAGTCCTCTTTTAATAGACACAATTTTTGTGATATTTTCAGTGGAGATGCAGAATCGCATTGTAAGTGCAGGTTAAGATTACATTTAATAGATTCACTTTATAACTGCAGTTTAACACCAAAAAAAGCTGTAAAAAAAGCCACATTGCAACTGCAGTTTAATAGTAGCCTGTAACAGAATCACATTGTAACTACACATTAACAATAAACTGTAATAAAATTGCATTGTAACTGCAGTTTTACATCACAATGTAGTAAAATTCCATTGGAACTGCAGTCTAATTTTCACTGCAGTACTGTCTAATTGTTCCTTTACCACACTGCACTAATACCACACCGTAATTGTAGTTTAACATTACATTTAATACAATCATTTAAAAAAAAAAAAGGTTCTAACTTTAGTGAAGAATGAACAATATGTTAAATCCTTGCTCTCAATTGCAAAAACAATTATATTTCATGTTCATTCTTTTATTTTATTTTTTTTTTACTGTTAATGAAGATTGTATTATAAATGTTTCATTAATAGATGATAATTAAAGAGGTTTTTATGGACAAAACATGAGGTATTTTGAGAGCTTGTGAAATGAACCTTATGTCTTGTCCATTAAAACCTGTTTAAACTGATATAAAGGGATACTACGTTATGTTGTCTCGTGTGAACCCACCTTGAGAGACACTTAATTTCTTATGTTACAATTATGGATCATAGATTTCAGATACACATGAGCAACATTGTTTTATTATTTTGCTAGAATTACTGAGTTTGCATTCTTCATTAACATGCCCAATAAAATGTGGTAAAATGCAGGAGTCATGTATGGAACACCACAGAAGTGGTGTAGTTGATAATGAAAATGAAAAGTCTCCTTGAAAAGCAAGCACATTAATTGTAAAAAAAAAAAAAAAACATTAATGCAGCAGTTAGGGTTGAAATCAATGCCACAAAAGCAAGGAACTCACCATTCCAGACACCAGACAACACAAGCAACCACAGACTGCCACACAAAAGACACCCGTCATCACGGTCCACCGGAGCTGTAGCGATGGACAGACATGTTCACTTCAACACATACACAACCACAGGCTGCAGAAGCATATCAACTTTACAAAAAAAAATTCCAGACCACGCCTGGGATGAAGAGATGACTGCCAAGTGCACTTTCAGGGTTGTCAACCGTAGGCCCGACTAGGAGGGACCAGAGGTAATCCAGGATGCTAGCCACTGGGCAGGACAGGGGGTCTAACTCTGTGCCCTGACACCAAATGGAAAATCCCTTCAATTTGAAGGTGTAGCACTGGTGGGTTGACTGCTTCGGAGAGGCCTGAACGAAATGCAGATAATACTCTTTTTTCCCCTTTAATTCTGTCTGGAAGGACATAAGCTTGCTCCTCCTGCCCACCTGGATGGTATCCTCCTTGGCACAAGCCTGTAACAATTTTACATGCTGGAAGCAAGAATCGGTGTGCCATATGCCAGTGGAGGTCAGTGGATTGTTTGATGTGCATCATATACCACTCCTAGAACTACGGTTACATATGAGTAACCCTCATTTCTAGGGACGTGGATAAGGTACTTTCATACTTGATATGGTTCTGCAGCGTGTGGTTGTGTATGTGTTGAAGTGCACATGTATATCCATTGTTACAACACTGGTGGACCATGGTGATGGGTGTCTTGTGTCATCTGTCATCTTACCTGATGACGCCAGTCTGTGGTTGTTTGTGTTGGATAACTGTTGGCCCAGTCAGACCATTAGCAGCCATGCCGTGACACCACACATGTTTACCCTAAGCTACAGTGCCTTCACTTCATATGCTTTTGACTATTTTGAGCCACTTTAGACCATCCTCAAAGTTACAGCGAACACACTTTAAAACATCTAGAATAATGGTAAGTCTTCATATAATACACAATTAAAATTCCCTTGCATGCAGACGTACTAACCTAAAAAACAATGTGGGGGTATAGCAGCAGTTCATTCTGCCTGTTCCCCTGTCAATGTTTAAATTCTTTTTGGGCAGAAATTAAGAGTCAGAAACCCCTTGTTCTCCCCTAATTACGTATATGTTACGAAGATTATGTCATGCTTTGTCCTAACATCAGTTAAAGTGTAGCCAAGTCAATAGATTGACGTTCTATCTTCCCATGCTCAGAATCACTATTCAAAATAGAATAAACAAATTGTGCCCAACACCATGTATAACAATATGAAACAAAGGTGCATACAAATAATGAATACAAAAAACAAAATAAATAAATAGTGGGTTTAAATACAGTATAATCGTAAATCTCGAAAAACTACTCCTAAATCTTTTGTAGTCATTTTTGTATTACTTTAGTATAAATACATGTTAATTTGGATTCATATGTTGTTTTTTTTTCTGACTTTATGTGAACGAAAAGACATGCATTTGCCCATTTTCCCATTGGAAATAGTGATATTTTGAAATATCACTGTCCTGGTCACAAAAGCAAATTTTTGGGGAATAATAGCCATTTTCTATCCTTTTGAGGCATAAGCAATTAGGAAATAACACTTACTACCCAGGAACAAAAATTGTGTTACATAATGATGTGACCAAGGTATTTTACACTATTTTGGAAAAATGTGCATTTTTCTTGGTTTACTTTAAACCTGTGCTGTTCTAATTTGCACAAATTCCATAAATGTTCAGCAGTATCTCTACCAGTTACTCGAATGTCATCTAAGAAACAAATGACTCCTTCTAAGCCTTGCCAAAGTATATCCATAATTCGTTGAAATACCACCAGCGCACTAGAGACCCCATAGGGTAGCCTATTAAACTGAAAAAGGCCCTGTGTGTTAATAGTCAAATACTGCTTACTCGCTTCACTCAACTCTACTTGCTGATAAGCCTGCGCTAAATCCAGCTTACTGAACTGTTTACTATTAGCCAGTTGTGCAAACAGACCTTGAGCTCTAGGGATCAGATAAAAATCCACCTCTAACCATGGATTAATGGTCACTTTATAGTCACCACAGATGCAGACACTCCCATCGGTTTTGGGTACACATACTATTGGCGCTGCCCACTCTGAATAAGCTACGGGTGACAGAATGCCCTGATGCACCAATTCATCCAACTGTTTATCTACTGCTTCTCGTAGAGCGTGTGGGACAGGTCTAGCCTTGCAAAATTTTGGGACAGCTTCTTCCACTACGTACAGTTTTACTTTAATACCTTTAACTAAGCCTATTCCCCCATCAAAAACGGCAGCGTACTTGTTACATACACATTTTATTGGATCTGTTACTTTGTGTACTTTTGACCAGTCAAGCTGCAAGTGTGTGATCCAGTTACGCCCTAACAGGGAAAACCCTTGACCCTGAACGATCAGCAACATCAGGGGTATCACATTACCGTTATTCTTAACTTTTACATTCAAGGTTTTACATACTCACATTGCTCATTCTGCACCACAAACAACTCAGGATTTTTATTTACAATAGCCCCGGCTTTATTCTTAGTCCCTTCATAGTGTTGACGAGTGGAACTTGAGTGCATTGAAACACTGTGTAACTTCAAGCTGGAACTTGAGTATGTTGCAATATTTCTTGCTGTGACTGGACCATGCTGTTACTATTGGGCGCCGCCATGTTTTTTACATTTGCCACGGTCACATTGTCTTCTGCTGTCCCGATGCACTGCAGTTTTTGCCCCTAGGTCTGTGTCGCTGGGGTGAGTTGACCTTGCGTGCATTGAGTTGACGCACCTACTACGTCTCCGCGTGAATAATTTTCTATCCTGCAAGCCTACGAAACGCATATCGATCTGCCACTACATTCCTCTTAGGCTCAAAATGTCCCTGTAGCACCTCCAACAACTCATCTAGTGTCGAATCTGCGGTACCTTTTGGAGCTATTAAGTCTTTTAACAAGGCAAAGTTTCTCGTGCTGATTACAGTGAGAAAAACATCCTTCTTTCTCTCTGCGGCGATCTCATTTGCTACAAAGAAATTTTCTAAACGTTCTTCAAAATCTGTAAACGTCTCACTTGTCTGATCAAATTCCAGTGTCGAGGCTTTATTTCCGAGGTATGCCATTTTCTTCACTTTGATCGAAATTATATTCTGGGTTATTAACAGACCTTTCGCGTAGATCCCATCCTCATAGCCAATTTTTGTTGTGTCTCTGAATTGAAGTGTACGGATTTAAGAAAAACTTCTAAGCATAAGGCTGTTCAGAAGCTGATTGCTTAAGAATAATAACTCCAGAAAAAAAACAATGGTAGTTCAAAAAGATGACACTTTTATTAGCAAATTAATACAGCATAACACCACTTGCTCCGCTCCCCAATCCACTCTGCCCGCTACTAGTGCACCGTCCCCTTATCTAGTGTCCCGGCCAACCAATCACCTTTTAGAACAATTGACGCCTTTTATTCCTAATATGTAACTAATGTCATTTATTAGTAATTTTCAACACTTTAAGGACTACATATCCCATAGTTAATTACACTGTTTTTGCCCCTAAAGCACTACAAACTAATGCGCACGTGTTTGTGGCTGTAGGTCGAAATAATCAAGTTCGAAGGTCATTGTACATAATGGCCGGTGTGGGGGAGAAGGGACGAGAATGAAAGCCAGCTGACCACACGCTTTTCTGTGTGTTCTGCTTTGTTCACCAGCTGACCCTGCTTTAGTACAAAGCTCATGCTACATACTGTTTTACATAATGGTAACATTGCTCTTAAATTGCCGTGGCGGATTCTTTGGCTGAAAAGGTATTATCAGTTCATCATCTAACCATGGAATCTTGTGCAATTAAATCACTTAAACTCCTGATGGTAAACAATGTAACAAAATCTACTGGGATGCAAGACGCAAGAGACGAAAAAACATATATCCGTATTAACTCAAAACTTTATTTAGGCACTCTACGATTTGACTGCCGAAAGATAACTTTGGTTTATTGGCGTTCATAAAGACCATTTTTTTTCAGCTTGGTACAGTAGCCTTGTCAAACCCTTGTTTGTTTCATTCTTGCTCTTTTTGCTGCATTACAGCCCTTCATTAATTACATTAAGTTTTCAGGGCGTTTTCTTAATGGCACATATGTAAGACACGAACCTTAAGTGTATTTTATTTGTTGCTGTTCTTGTTCTACATTTCCTAAATAACTGTTCATTTTAAGATACTTTTTTTACATAACAGTACTCACATATTTGGTCACCATTACAACTGTTGCAAGATATATATCTCAGACCGACGTCATCTTGCATTCTTAAATATTGACACTTGCTTTTAAAGAGAGATGCAGCATTTTTGTGCCTAACCCCTGAAATCATATCGTCATAAAGAACTGTCTGCACGTACCAGTGGCAAGCCTGTCGCATACCAGTAAAGGTCGAGTGGCTCCGCTACAACAGGTCAAGTGGAAAACTAAGACATTCCATTTTAGCAAAAAGGGATTCGAAGAGGAATCAAATCCTGAAAATGGATTTGGGTAATATCAAGAACTGGGTAACCCAGATACCCGAGTACCCTATGTCTATATATATATATATATATATATATATATATATATATATATATATATATATATATATATAATATATATTATATATGGCTGTACGATGGTACCCAGTTCTGGCTACAGTCCAGGCAAGTAGTCTTTTGATAAAGCAGAGTTGACCTGGGAGACAGACACAAGTACCATGTGTATCAATGCCCAGGAAACAGCTTGTTATGCATGCTTCTATCCAAGCTTTTCTGGACTGAACTGTCAGCCCAAATGTTCATTAGAGCAAATGTTTCTTCAACAAAAATATGGCTAAACAGAATAAACAGAAATGTTCCTTGCGGATGTGAAACCGTCACGCAGGTTACAAACGGCTGTCAGGCATTTTGTCTTGCTCAACCCAGGTCAAATTATGTCGACACACATCGAGAGGTGATTCGTTGCCACTCAGATCAACCAGGTGATGCAACTGACGCGACTCAGGAATTACTGGCTGCTCCCACGCTGGATCCACTACTGCTGAGTCGCGTCTCTGCCTGTTACATCTCTGACTCTGGAATCGCTGGCAGCTCACTCTGCTTACACACTGGATCCACTGCTGCTGAGTCGCGTCTCTGCCTGTTCCATCTCTGACTCTGGAATCGCTGGCTGCTCACTCTGTCTACACGCTGGATCCACAGCTGCTGAGTCGCGTCTCTGCCTGTTCCATCTCTGACTCTGGAATCGCTGGCAGCTCACTCTGATACACGCTGGATCCACTGCTGCTGAGTCACGTCTCTGCCTGTTCCATCTCTGACTCTGGAATCGCTGGCAGCTCATTCTGCTTACATGCTGGATCCACTGCTGCTGAGTCGCGTCTCTGCCTGTTCCATCTCTGACTCTGGAATCGCTGGCTGCTCACTTTGTCTACACGCTGGATCCACAGCTGCTGAGTCGCGTCTCTGCCTGTTCCATCTCTGACTCTGGAATCGCTGGCAGCTCACTCTGCTTACACGCTGGATCCACTGCTGCTGAGTCGCGTCTCTGCCTGTTCCATCTCTGACTCTGGAATCGATGGCTGCTCACTCTGCTTACACGCTGGATCCACTGCTGCCGAGTCACGTCTCTGCCTGTTCCATCTCTGACTCTGGAATCGATGGCTGCTCACTCTGCTTACACGCTGGATCCACTGCTACTGAGTCACGTCTCTGCCTGTTCCATCTCTGACTCTGGAATCGCTGGCTGCTCACTCTGTCTACACGCTGGATCCACAGCTGCTGAGTCGCGTAGCCACCTGTTCCGTCTCTGACTCAGGAATCAACTAGTTCAGTACAAATTTTTCATTCACATTTCCTGGGATTAAATAGCCATAGCTCCACCCCTAGTCCCTGTAGCAGGCAACCTATAGATAGTTAGGGATCTTTATCAAAACTCTCTGATTGGTTAAAATCCTGCAGAGCTTGACTTCACTTAGTCTGGGCTCATGCTGCAACTAAATGGTTGTCAAGTGTACCGAAGCATGTGCGACTAATGATTTTGCATTGTTACATTCAATCTTATTGAACATCATTATAACAAACCAACATTCAGTAGTGTCTGATTACAACATCGTACAGTACATAAAAACTACCATTCTGTTGCGATCAAGAATTACAGATAATACAGCATATACCGTATTACTTCAATTTGGTACCATCCTCGAATTAAAGACGCCCTCGTATTGATGCCAGAGTCATATATCAGTTTTTTAATAGAGGCTGCACTCAAATAAACGCTGCTATCAATAAAGAAACATTAATGTATTTTTTTTCTCCCCTACTAAAAAAAAACACACACACACAGTAAACAAATAAACGCGTAACACTAACTATGTACTGACTGAAGTCCTTCTGAAGTTCTTATAGGTGGTTTTGTTGTTTTGTTTTTAGTTCAATTGTAATTCCCGTACAACTAAAAACAATGTGCTTACCATCTATGAGAAGACTTAGTTTCAGTTTCTCTTGCAGAGAAATTACAAACAAACAGTGAGAAAAAAAATAAAAAACAGAGTAGGATATATTGTAGTTTTTGCAGAAAACAAACACATATTCTGAAGTAATTTTTTGTGCAGAAAAACATCTACGTCACACTCTTGTATTTAACTGCCACAACAGCATTGTCCCACCCCTTAACAACCAATACACACTCCTGATTCGCTGGTACAGCACTTTTCTGACCTTCCAACTGCAACCTAATAGGATCTCGGTAACTGTCACCGATAATTCTACTGCAGTCAAAGTAGGTTAGCCACACATGCTGCTAAATACAGTTATGCTACCATATTACTGAAAATAAGCAACCACAATACTTGTAAAATGTCATAAATCATGTAATAAAATATTGCAGCATTTGAAAATCGTGGTATTATTAATAAAGGTTATATAACAGCCACCCTCTTTTAAGTGCCAAAGTCATTTTGATCCATTTAAAATAAACGCTGTGGTGCCAAATTGAAGTAATACTGTATTTGTCTTTTAATACAGTGTTTTACTGGATAGTGTGCAATTCTTACAATATAGTAATAATAAAACATAGCTAATTTGTTTACATATAGAATTCTAGCTAAATGTTTTCCACATAAACTACATAAAGATAAAAATAATTAAATGCAATAGAGCCAGAAATAAATAAATAAATAAATAAATAAATAGAAATGAACTGTGAGGTTCAAATTGAATGGGTGATGCTAAACCTAATCCACTACATATCATTACATTATTCCACAATAAAACAAGGATAATGCAGATGTTCCCATTCTGTTTAATATGTGAGTAAATCCTGGGTGGTACCAAAAAAAAACAAAAACCTTTCCCCACTGCACTGCAAAATGAGTGAGACAATCATGCTAGAGAATATGTTAGATTGAGCTGCTTCAGAGAGGCTGGTTTAGAGACATGTTCCTTAGGCATGAGGATTAAGAAATATGACTTTAATATAAATACACTAATCCATTCAACCTTTAAGGAATGATTCTGTCAAATCCACAATTTATGCAATTTTTGCCATCTTCTCTGGGTCAAAGATGATGGCCCAACTCATTACAATTCACAATTTGTAGCAAATCTATTAATTATTATGTCACTTTCAAAATGTTATACATGAGTCATTATAAAAGGTAAGCCATGTATAATTGGAAACTTGATTAGCACACGGTTATGCAAAGCAGTTTTGCATATCCCTGCTGCTGTTGCTTTTACCTGCAATTACCCTTGGTGATGCAAATACTGATGCAAAAATAAGTATCGTTCAAGCAATAGATGCAAGACCGCAACAATCAATTATACTTTTAACATAATTTGGCTCCGACATCATCGTTCTTATTGACCCTCCAAGGGCTGATTAGCATTTGTCACTTCACTGAAGCTGATAATGAATCCCAATGGCCAATAATAACTGCAGTGCCCTCTAAACAAAGTTATCTCTCCGAGCAATAACAGACCTGTTCAATATGCGATAACTGCTTACTCAGCTGCTGGTGATGATCAACTGCTGCTTTCAGACCACTGAAAGTGATATTATCACCCCGTATAGAGCAAGCACAGTTTGCAAATGAATTTGTGATTTAATATGGACGTCTCTGGTGTATTTCTGCATCATGGAGTACTAGTTAATTCGGCACCATCTTTGGTACATCACACACTGTATGGTAACTTCTCTCCTGCAGTAAATTCAGTAGTTTCTTTGATTTGTGAAGGATACGAACAATGACATTACAAATTGACCATATGTTTGTTTGTTTTTACTATAGCTTGAATTAAGTTTGATAGCTGTGAAAGAATGGCTTGAGTGATGCGTGTGGGGGCTGACGTCAGGTTCAGGAAGCAGTAGTCAGCACAAATGATATGGGGCGAAACGGTCACAGCTGTCTCTTTATTAAATAAGAAAACAAAAGATTTCAACAAAAACACACAAAAGAAAAACGTCACATTGGCCAAAGAAAAATAACACACACACTAACAATTATTATTAAAAAAACAGTACCTTTGTTCGCTTTAATACGGTAGCATTTGCTCTATCTTTCTCTTTAACTCTAACATTCTTCTACTCTGAGCCCGGAATGGATCTTTCATACTGTGGCTGGAGCCTTTATTACCTATTAAACAATGGCCTTATTAAGGATCCAGCCACATTCCCACGAGCTACTTGGGATGGGGATTCAACCCCATTCATGCTAACCACATTTTTATGAGACCGGCTTTTCGGTAGTCTCAAATAATAAATAATAATTACACCCACAAACATAATATATAATAATAGTATGATAATAATAACAATAATAAATAATAATAATAATAATAATAATAATAATAATAATAATAATAATAATAATAATAATAAAAAAAAAAATTTTCCCGGTCGTGGAACGGTGCCAGCAAGAAAATAGTAATATATCCCCCATATATATATATATATATATATATATATATATTATATATATATATATATATATATATATATATATATATATATACACGAACATTTGTAAATAGATTTATATAAATGAAACACACGATATCATTGGAAGGTGTCCACCTGCTGGTTATTTTAGACCTCACAAGGAAGACACATACAAAGACTATAAAATCCTTGGACCTCTTTGCGACAAACACTGATTTTCTGATTTATTTAGGAACCTGGGAGAATGCTGTTGTGCTAATGAAGCCTTGGTTCACCAAACCAGCGTGATAACAAGATCTTACAACTGAAATGGACTTACCATGCACGCCTCTGGCTTGAGAAACCATATATTTATCCCTCTCTACAGGTGAATCTACCAACATATACACTGCTTCAAAATAAATAAATAAATGAAATAAAGGAGCACACATTATTTATGACAAAAATAACATCATGTCAGAAATGTTGTTAAGGCATTTGCCAGGTATATCTTATAAAACAACATGCCACAAAAACTGTACAACATGAATTAATAATCAAAAGATAAATAGTACACCAGACACCATTAATCCATGCAGAATGGGCCCAAATTAGTGAAAAACATGGATTAGCCAAAATTGAGTTTACTGCTTGGGAAATCCCTGCGCTGTTAATTGAAAACTGCAATAATACAAATAAAATATACTGATATGTCCAGGGTATATATATTAATATATATATATTATATATATATATATATATATATATATATATATTGTGTACATAATCAGCCTTGCTCAGAGGCAGAGAGTTGGTTTAAAAAAGTCACCTTTGTTAACATGCATTTTGATTAACAAGTTAATTATCGTAGCTTCTCTTCATATTCAGCTGCCAGGCTAACAGAGTCTTAAATCTGCTTTTGCTCGCTTGTCACTGGTTTCAGTATGTACAATAGAGCACTGTCCACTGGCTTGCACTATACTGTACAATAAAAAAGCGAATACCCGCTTCCACACAGATCACATGATTTCTGCACAAATACATGTTTGCTAAAGTACTGTATTAAACCGCAAGGATTATCGAAGCACAAATAATTGAAACACAGATTAATGGAAGTCTACAGTACTGTAGAAGGATAGGATGTATTGAATATATAATTAATTTCACAGTGGGACTATTTCAGCTTTAAAATAACAGCTCCAACATCATTTGTGTCAGTATTGTCATTTTGTGCACAACAATCCAACTCCCTCACATCTGACAATTCACAAAGACATTCCTTATTTCTACTGATGTATGTTATTAAATACTATTTGAAATCCATTTACCTGTCATTTCATTTGGCATTGGTTTTGGTATCTTTAATTAATAGCAAAACAGCTCATGTGTGTTTTGACCTTGCTGCTAAAGCAAAAGACCACAGTAATAGCCATCACCACTTTAACCTAGTGATACAATACTTATTGTATCAGCTGTGTACAGAATGGCAATTATACTCCTAGGCAACAAAGTTTAAATTCAAGCAGTGTAACGAAGGTTCAGAATTAGGGAAGCATTATGTGCATCAAGCAAAAACAGTTTTTAGTGAACCATACCTTTAAATAGGTTGACATCAGATGCCAATTACCAACCCGTCAAGGCTGCATAACATTGCTCACATGTGTATGCTGTTGTCAGCACTGCAACCTACAATAGCACATTTATTAGTTCTTGTAACCTCCATCCTGCTTCTTGAATGCAACTACGTATGGAAAAAGCCATCTGGTCGATAGGTATAATTAGTGAATATTAGTAAGCTCATTACTGCAGAGGTCCTTCAGTAAATATAAATAAATATGGGATTATAAAATATCACATTGCAGAATATCACAATACAGTAAGTTTGACTAAGAGCAGTTATAGCATAGTAAATATTTACTCATATGAGTAAAGGCCAGTAAGAACATGTACTAAGTATGATAAATGGATGAGAATGATTTCCCAATAAGAGAAAATACAAAAAAAAAAAAACATGAGTATGGTTACCAATAAGAATAAAATCAAATACAAGATACAATTATAGTTAGGAGCAGTAGTTGAATGCAGCAAGGTAATCCTTACCTTAAAAATGCCGTTTTGCCTTGATGTTTTTTTAAAGAATGAAAAAAGAATCCAGAAAGTATGGTATGCAAGTGAGGGTTACTAAGACTAACCTGAAATGAAATTAATGTTGTTTTGTCCATTCTAGTCAACAGAAAATTGGAGAGAATGGTGGTCGACTAATATGTGAATGTGGGTGTAGGAGAGAACGCTGGGAATGGTGTTTTTTGGTATTTTGGGAGCTAAGGAACTGGGGAGCACAAGGGGGGTTAGTTTTATGACATTGCTGGATTTCCCAGAGTAATGGGAGCCATCGATTGCACACACTTTGCACTCAAATCACCACAGCAACATGCATCTGTGAACAGGAAGGATTCCAACATTCACTAGACGTTGATTTGTGATGCATCCTATAATATCTGGAACATATTTGAAAATGTCCATGGCTCTTGCATTTTTATAGAATCCACTGTGTTTAATCATTTCAGAGATACAACACACCAGATGGCATGTTAGTAGATCAGTACTGTAAGATTTATTCACTTGTTTAACAATTTGCAACCTTACAGAACATTTGTAGTATTGTGCGACAGAGGCAGAATCATTCTTGGTGATAAATCTCCATCCCAACCTGTGAGGGCGCTGTGTAAGGGGAACAGAGTGAGACCTGGAGTGGACAATTAATTCCCAGGGTTAGGCGGAAGTCGACCATCCAGAAAGGGAGCAAAGCTACTGTACACTAAATTATCGACCTGGAAGGAAAACAATGTGGCAGCCATGGATTGGAGGAGGGGTTGCAATCATTAACCAAGGGGCCATGATTGACGGTATATAAGGGGTCATAGCGAAGTGATCTGTTCCTTTGTTATGGTTAACGCTGATCCGGAAGGAGAACCGTATTGTCTGTCATGACTGTTTTGTTTGTTTTGTCATGTCTAATTATACTTTTTTGTTGTCATTAGACGGCTATCACGATCCGGAACTGTAGTTACTGGCCTGCCCAAAACCAGACAACGCTGCACTTGTTTCACCATAAATTGTATTTGTACAACAAGCACCACATCACTCATTTTAGACTGGTGACCATGATTGTATATTGTGGGTGTATTAAAGACTGTCTTTATTGTTTCGGGACTGAACCCCTATTATATTATGATTATATTATATATATTATGATGGTTACATTTTATACAACATCAGTATTAAAATAAAAGACAAACTATCGGATACAACTCAAAAGTTTTATTCAAGCACGTCATATCAAACATCTGCACAGCCAAAAAACACAGTATTTAAATGAATAATTAAACATATAAAGGTTTATACTTATCACTATAAAGCACTACCTGTACACAAAAAATGAAAAACTATAATAAAATATACATTTCAAAAGAAACTAGTGCATAGAGGTGTAAGCAGTTATATGTACATACAAAACTGTAAAAATGTTTTTAAAGTGAAAGCAACATAAGTTTTCTCTTGTGTGTGTTACTGAAGTTACAGCACTGAATCCAGTTTGAGCTACAGCAGCCTGCTGCTTTGCAGTTTTCTGATCGAAATGTTTCTGCCGAAGCGCTGTGGCTAACTTTGAGATAAAATCTCTGCTACTGATATTTTCCCTGGTGCATTCCTTGTACAAAAACCCTACTTCCTTCATTGTATTTTGGCTGGCAGGTCCAGTAGAGATAAAAACAGGCTTGTATATTAAAAAAAAATTGAATACTGTGGGTTATAGTCAAAATAAAAACATATGTTGTAAAAGGTAACGGGATTCAGGGCTGAAGTCGTGGAAAGCTAGAAAAAAGCTCTTCATCAATGAGAAGCAAAGAAGAGCCAGGCTGAGGTTTGCAAAAGAACATAAGGATTGGACCGTAGAGGACTGGAGTAAGGTCATCTTCTCTGATGAGTCCAATTTTCAGCTTTACCCAACACCTGGTCGTCTAATGGTTAGACAGAGACCTGGAGAGGCCTACAAGCCAGTGTCTCGCACCCATTGTGAAATGTGGTGGAGGATCGGTGATGATCTAGGGGTGCTTCAGCAAGGCTGGAATCGGGCAGATTTGTCTTTGTGAAGGACGAATGAATCAAGCCAAGTACAAGGTTGTCCTGGAAGAAAACTTGCTTCCTTCTGACCTGACAATGTTCCCCAACTCTGAGGATTGTTTTTATCAGCAGGACAATGCTCCATGCCACACAGCCAGGTCAAAATCAAGGTGTGGATGGAGGACCACCAACACTGCATCTTTTTTTGTTATTTTGACCAGTTGTCACTTTCTGCAAATAAATGCTCTAAATGACAATATTTTTATTTGAAATTTGGGAGAAATGTTGTCAATAGTTTATAGAATAAAACAAAAATGTTCATTTTACCCAAACACATACCTATAAATAGTAAAACCAGAGAAACTGATAATTTTGCAGTGGTCTCTTAATTTTTTCCAGAGCTATATATATAAGTACGTGTGAATCTGACAACATGCAATAGAAACTATAATACTAAAATACTCTGACATAATGTAATTGACATATCTGACTGATTCATTGAGACCAATTGGTTCTAATGTTTGGAGGGTAAATATCCAGTATGCTTCTCTCCGTAGTAGCAAATTCCCACCTCGAGCTGGTAGAGTTATTTTCTCCACCCCCACAAATTGTAACGGGTGTGGAGATGATCCGTGACCAGCTTTTTTATAGTGTTTAGCTATTGCATATTCTTGGTTTTGGTTCCTAATTACTGCTTTATGGTTTTTTTTTTTTTTTTTGTGGCGGAAGCTAAGCTTAGCTTCCAAAATAGCTCTTTTATTTAACAAATAGAGTGAACAGCAACACACCATCACACATGACTGATCTTATCTGACAGTCAGTGCGCCCCAGGACAAGACCCCCCACTGCTCGGCACCTGCTAATGGGGCGCCGGCAGGACACGCCCCCGACTCACAGCAGCAGCAGCTCCAAAAGAGTAAATTCTGCCATATGTCCCCTTAGACACTTTCACACTGTATACTCACAGGTGGTTTTTATTATGGGACTGACTACATGACTACTTCATCCAGGGGTGCTACTCACCATTGATGTGCCGAATACTTGCATAACAAGAGTACTTGTTACAATTTTTTATTATTATTATTTTCTTTGTAATCAGCTCATGGTTGCCATTGGGCTGTAAATCTCAAGTCTCAAGATAGAGACTAGTACTTAAAATATAGATTGCATAACAATGAAGTACATTTTAAAAAGATTAAGCAACTTCACATTTTTCTTGCAACTAGAATGACAGCTTTTGGTGAATACCACCACGAGAGAGAACAACTCGTCTAGCAAGCAGGTCAAGGCAAATTAAGCCTGCAGATGTGTACAGCATATTGTGACCTTCAACATTGGACAAGAAGCACCTGTATCGACTCAAATATGTTGTTTTTAGCTTGTTTTAGATAGCCTGATAAATAAAGTAATAAACAGCAATGGTGTGCTTTAGCCACATAATAACACAAAACTATTAATAGTAATACCAGAAATCTAACATATTTGCCAATTACAGTAAAATTTGAAAAGTAATAGAATCACAACTCAATACTTTTTTGAGCTGAAATAAATGTGCCATATAAGGCTTTACTCTGATTGCCTGATCTGACTGTAGAATCTGATTCTCACCTAATCTGATTAATTGAAGCTAAATAAATGTACTAGTTGAGTGGGTCTTTTTTCTTTCTTCCTATCTTACGGTTTTGTTCTGTTTTCCACTTTTCCTATACATTTATTAGATAACAAGATCTTCTGAGACATGTCATTTAATATGGAAGTTTGTAATGCCGAGGACTTTTGATACTGAAGCTCTTGGACACTGAATATTTTTGGTGCCATTTTTATAGTACATGTACTAAGTCGTGACCTGTCCCGCCCAAAATAAAACCAATAAAATGTGTTGGATGCAATGAAAGGCAAATCCATCCATGTGATGAGATAAATATGGTGTAAAGCCACCATTGTCAGCTCATAAAACAGTAATTTGTGCAGTCTTGGATAATAAAGCACCTGTCTACAATAGTGGTTTTAAAAAAAATTACAGGAGGTAGAATCAGAAATTGATGTAACTTTAATGAAAATATGTTCAAGTCCCAAATGTGTTGTTTTTTTACTGCTGAGCTGATGCAACCATTTCTTCTGACATTTCAACAAAAAACTGTAAGTAATGTATAAGTTAAAAAAAAGGAAAAAAAGGTAACGTGTTTTCTCTTGTGTGTGTCATTCAGTGCAGCACTGAATCCAAGTTGAGCTGCAGCAGCCTGCAGCTTTGCAGTTTTCGGATCGAAATATTTCTGCTGAAGAGCTGTGGCTAACTTCAAGATTAAATCTCTCCTATTGATATTTTCTCTGGTGCATTCCTTGTCCAAAATGAAGGAACTGATTGCTGCTAGGTCCAACAGTGATAACAGCAGGCTTGTATATAAAAAAATATATATATAGAATATTGTAGGTTATATTCAAAATCAAAACGTGAATTGTAAAAGGCAGTCAAAATGATTGCTTTGGCTGTTCTATATGGGCAGGATTATAACTTCCCTATTTTTTCCTTCCTTTGAAATGCCATCAGGGTAATTATACATGTATTTAGGAAAAGTCATAAATGGACAACCGCATAACTTTCAGACATGCATAGTAATTTAAATTTGAAAACCTCAAACCGTCAAAATAACTGCCATGGCGGTTCTAGTGTTAATAGAAAAAATAATAATAACAGTTTTCTGTAAGCCAGTTTTCGTTGACAACCATTTGTTGAATTATAAGAATGTAAGAACTTAAGAAAGGTTACGCATGAGAGAAGGCCATTTGGCCCATCTTGCTCGCTTGGTTGTTAGCAGCTTATTGATCCCAGAATCTCATCAAGCAGCTTGTTGAAGGATCCCAGGGTGTCAGCTTCAACAACATTATTGGGTAGTTGGTTCCAGACTCCCACAATTATCTGTGTAAAAAAGTGCCTCCTATTTTTTATTCTGAATGCCCCTTTATGTAATCTCCATTTGTGACCCCTGGTCCATGTTTCTTTTTTCAGGTCGAAAAAATTCCCTGGGTCAACATTGTCAATACCTTTTAGAATTTTGAATGCTTGAATCAGGTTGCCGTGTAGTCTTCCTTGTTCAAGACTGAATAGATTAAATTAGTTATATGACATGCCTTTTAAACCTGGAATAATTCTGGTTGCTCTTCTTTGCACTCTTTCTAGAGCAGCAATATCCTTTTTGTTGCAAGGTGACCAGAACTGAACACAATATTCTAGATGAGGTCTTACTAATGCATGATAAAGTTTTAAAATTACTTCCCTTGATTTAAATGTATCTGCCCATTTCTGAATGCTGTCTAGATTATTTTGAATGACCTTTAAAATGCCAAATGCCTCAGGTTTGTTTAACTATTTAAACTTCCACAAAACATTCACTTTCATCTCCAAGTGTTTACATAGCGAGAGCAAGGTCGTAATCTTAATTGTTGTGTTTTTTGTTACCAAGTGAATTTCTCCCTTGGGGAATGAAAGTTTGGCCACCACTTGCAGACTATTTATTAAGATTCTTGGAATGGGGTTTTCACTGGATACAAATCTTCAGGGGGTATTTATTCGGACCATATCTATCTTGCTCTTGTTATTCTCTATTCTGTTTGCTTTCAGCAGTGATTGATGGTTCTGCACCCGGTTGGCTGAAGTACCTATCTGTCACACTCAGAACTGCCAATGCTCCATTTGACCAAATAACAGAGGTAGAGATTGGAGTGGATAACAGTATAATGTCATTGTCTTCCAAGTATGAGATAGTTGGAGGACAATGGATTCTGGATTTAAAATAAAGAAGGAAGAAAAAACATAGATGAAGAAAATAAATCGGTGATGTCATATGTAATCAAAACCTATTCAGCTGTCTATGAGTAAAACTATATAATAATATTAATAATGTAATGTTAACCATGATTTACATAGCATTACTGAAAATTGCTTTGGGGTGTTGCCTTTTATACCAATTACTATGAAATGTAATGAATGTAAGGTTTGTGGGTTCCAAAGTATTGACTGAGAGAGCAGACTGTACTACACAGTGTACAGATCAAAAGTCAAAAGTGCAACTGTTTTCTTGATTACAAGTCTCACTCATGTTTCTCTTTCTCCTCCCCCTAGGGAAAGGTCAACCCCAATACAATAGTAATAATTTAAATGCAAAATTGGATCCCTGCTCCTACGAGCTGTTGATTATCTTGTGCTATGTCTTGTTCATCTTAATCAAACTTTATATATTAGGTTCCTACACACGACTGGACTAATTTGTTAATTACATTGCGATTTCCTTGAACAACTTCACAAATGTCAATATAAAATATTCAAAGAGCAATGAAAAATAATTTTAAATAGATACAATTAAAAATTGCAAAGAAAGTTTAACCCTGTTACACAAGTCATACAAACAGAATTTCAGTGAGTATTGTTTGTGGTGTTGTGGTGTTGGTTGGCAGGGATGGGGTTAATTTCCTATCCCTGCCAAAATACACTTGATTTGGCTGGAGCTGATTAAATAATTGATGATAATTAGGCTCCAGCCACGTGGTATAAAAAGGGGAGAAAAGCCTTTGTTTGGTGAAGGGAGTTGGTGGGTGATCAGTTTATTATTGTGTGGCTGTATTTTTTTTGGTTGTTTTTTACGTTGTAAAGCATCAGTGTTCTTTAATAAAGTGTTTGCTTTCTTAGTGACCATTTTCTAATAATTAAGGATTTTTGCTTTTCTTCTCAAATATGTTAATAGATTCCAGGCAAATTATAGCATTGAACAAATACACTAGTGAGTCATTCTCTATCAAATGCCATTGCAGGCTTTTGATTGTGCTGAGAATGACACCCCTATTTTCAAGAAGAAAAGACTATGTGGAAAAACAAGACAAATAACTCTAACAGTAAAATAAAATAAATAAAATAGGAACGGGCAGCAATATCATTGTTGCACTTACTAATATCGCAAACACAGTTTAAATGATCTTTTTTCAGGTGTCTTTAAAATATATTTATATTTTAGTTTCAAACAATACAGTTCTAGTTAGGAGTTAGATTTCAGTTCTAGAAATTCTACTGAAGTTTCTTGGCTTTAGTATTTAACTTTTTTTTTTGTAATCATTTTTTAATTACATTTTAAAAACATTTTGAAGTAAAAGGCTTTTTAAATGTTTGTTTTACCACCTTTCATGTACCAATAAATATATGTGCAAAAAATGTATTATTAACATGATTAATTTAATGTATCTTGAAAAAAAGAGATCAAATTCATATGTGCATGTACACTGCCTGACCCAATCAGTTTCCAAGTTCATAATGGCCTAGAAACTATTACTTAGTTTACAGAACCCTGATATGACATATTACCTAAAAAAGGACCTTAATAATGTCGTCACACACAACATAATTTTGGTTTATAATATCCTCCACTTCCATTATTGTCCATTACATGCACAATAATTGACATTGGGATACATTTTCTTGAGTGGGCAATTTGCCTGCAGTGAAAAATCCAGACCTTGTCTATTAAGTACCCTTGCCTTTCGGAGTGACACTTCACTATCCCAGTGGAGCACATTAATGCTTAATTATACCTTATAATAATAAACTGAGAGTGGAATAGAACACAACAACTGTGTTTCCACCTCTCTCCCCTGATTAATGCAGTCAATTTGAGGTAAAATAAAAAATAAATAATACAAAAAGGCCTTTTAAAAATGGTGTCTAACTGTTAAAGCTGAAAATATGTAATAGCACTTCAGGAGCTTGGTAAATAGATATTATTTGGTGGTGGGGGCAAGTTCCTAAAGTAGGTGTTGAAGTACATTTTAAGAGAACAAAACCATGGCATGCTCACTCATTTCTGTGCTCATTAGAGCCTGTCAGAGTGGTTCCAGTAGCTGTCACTATTCCTAAATTATAGATTGATGAGCCTTTTTTGAAAAATGAAGAAACAGACCTATCCAGTATGTGGCCCATGACCGCAGGCCAAAACATCGGGGAATGGAGTTAGACTATGGAAGAGAATACTTGTCATTCACACATTATTAGTGTACAGATAGAAATGCTTTCAATAGAAAGTCTTATGACCTAAATGCTAGCTTGTATTTTCTTTTAAAGAATAAAAATGTGAGATTTGGCTAAATACAGTGTGCAGGAGTGTCCTATTTTTCATTCCAATAATAACAATTGTTGCCTTTTAGAACAACCCCGCAGTGAGAGAAAAACTATTTCTATTGTATTATTTGGAGTTGAAAGTTATTTATAAACAAGCAGGACTTTTGTAAAGCTAAGATTTCTTCTTTTTAACTAACCAGACTTATAAAAGGAACATTCTTTAACAAAAGAACTCAAGAACGTTTACTGCCAGCCTGGATTTGTATACATTTACTGCCAGCCTGGAGATAATGATTCCAGTTCCTACATCAAAGCTCCAGCAACAGATACTATCTTACACACTCTCTGGTAAGAGAGAGGTGATAAAGATCCTTATCATAGCAGATGGGGTATTTCCCAATGCCTTGCTGTACATGCTAGAGACAGCAAATGGCAAATTAGCACTTAAATGCAGACATTTGTCTTACTTGCTAGAGAACAAAGCTATTTTAACTTCAAAGGAACTGCATTCCTTTAGTTGGGAGTAGTTATTTAGACAAAGAATGCAAGTTCAATTTAAACTGATTTCAAGCATATGATCGACTGGGAATTGATCATCCATAGGGCTCTGGTGTTTGATTGATCATCCATAGGGCTTTGGTGTTTACAATTTTAGCTGTCCTATTATATATTATTAACTAACAATTAACAGAAAATAACTAATGGACATTATTATGTGTATTAGCTGTTTGTTAACAGTTAATAAACAAACAAAAAAAAAAAACGTCCCTTAAAATAAAACGTGAATGAAAATGTTTGTTCTGGGCAGTCTCCAGTCTGTGTGAAGCGAGTTGTTAACGGTGAAGAAACCTGTGTGGTTTAAAAAGGTACTGTGCGAACCTTTTGTGTTTTGCGCGTGTTTAAAAACTGTTTTGTAACTGGGAAACAGCTTAGCCGTCCAGTATTTAGTTAAGGATTAAAACAGTTCAGTTAGTCTGTGTGTGAGTTAGGTTTTTGTTTTTGTTTTATTTTAGTAGCCTATTGTAAATAATAAAAGTGATCAAACTTGCTAAAAACATAAATCTTGCGTCTGGGTTTATATATTAAAAGGGCAAAACAAACCTCAGCTGCAAGGTTGTGTTACGGTATGTATGTATGTATGTATGTATGTATGTATGTATGTATGTATGTATGTATGTATGTATGTATGTATGTATGTATGTATGTATGTATGTATGTATGTATGTATGTATGTATGATTATTATTGTTATTATTATTAAAGGAGGCTATGTGGTCCAGTTGTTAAAGAAACAGGTTTGTAACTAAGAGAGTACCCAGTTCAAATCCCAGCTCAGCCACTGACTCATAGTGTGACCCTGAGCAAGTCACTTAATCTCCTTGTGCCTAGTCTTTTGGGTGAGACATTGTTGTAAGTGACTCTGCAGCTGATGCATAGTTCACACACCCTAGTCTCATATCTTGTAAATCACTTTGTGATGGTGATTCACTATGAAAGGCGTTATACAAAAAATATATACCGAAAATATCACTCACCAAAAGAGAAAACACGTGGACTGTAATACAGTACATACTTTCAAATATTGTAGAAATGTAGAATATCTCACTAACAACCCAACAGCAAAATTAAATCAAAATGTTACCCTTCTACAGAAATGTGTAAAATATAAAAGTCAATGCAATTTTGCAAAATATTTTTTAAAAAGCACAATTTCCAAAATATACAATATACAAAGTCAATATTCAAAATTGCAGAATATAGTGCTTGATAAAGCCCTGTCACAGTTCACTTGCAAATGAAAATTCACAAAAGCAACTAACATCACAGTATCTAAAACTGTTTAATATTACAGTATTACAAAAAGTCACAGAAAACACATGCGCGGTAAAAAGTATTCCACATTAAATGGCAAGTCAATTTCTCATGACTTGTTCACCCTAACTGCCTCACCTACTTTCCATGGATTAACTAGTGCTGACTAAATCACGGCAGTGTTTGCTCTCTTCAAAATCGCAACATGGGATATAAGGCAGCTTTTGATTACGGTAACTATGTTTTTTTTGGGGGGGGGGTTTGCATTCATAAAAAATTGGCCCTATGTGTTTATGTGTGTACATTTATTTATTGGGTACTGGTCATTTATTGGGTACATTAAGATTGTGATTTCATGTACCCGATTGTGGCAGGGCAGGGCCCTGCCTGTAAATAATATTGTTTGTGGTGTTGTGGTGTTGGTTGGCAGGGATGGGGTTAATTTCCTATCCCTGCCAAAATACACTTGATTTGGCTGGAGCTGATTAAATAATTGATGATAATTAGGCTCTAGCCACGTGGTATAAAAAGGGGAGAAAAGCCTTTGTTTGGTGAAGGGAGTTGGTGGGTGATCAGTTTGTTATTGTGTGGCTGTATTTTTTTGGTTGATAAAGTTCAGTGAAAGCTCTGGGCAGTTTTGTTTTGGCCCTTGAGCCGGTTATTTTGTTCTTGTTGACAGTGTGCAAGACCTGTTTTTGTTTAACTTTTTATTTTTGCTCTGTGAGCAGTAGTGTTTTGTTTTGTATTTTTATTTTATTTTGTGTTTATTAAAACACGCAGCTGCTCTTAAACTGCAGATTGCTTGCTTCTGCATCTCCTTCCCTGCCTATAGCACCTGGGCCCGCAACGCAACCCTGTCACACTGATCAATTATGCGCTCTTGTCATTGTGCCAATATTTTATCTGAGCAATATTTTCAATTGAACGGCTTGAAATGTGTGCAACCTCTGCAAAGAACTAAACATTTTGTAAATGTAAGCTTCCAGGTTAGGTTGCAAAGTGTTTCTCCTTACGCCTGGATTATTCACGCTTGTGCTACTGCTTCAGTTTAATAAATCCCTGTCACTGCAATATGCATAACCACTGAGATAAAGGAATGTGCAGATTGTCAGGAGACACAGTAAAAGGTAAACGTAATCTGCTTTAACAGATGATGTCTGACCTTTTTGAGCGCCGGATAATAGCCATAATTTTTCATTTACAAACAAAATTAATTGCTCTCATTTTCTACTTTCAGTCTTGCCTGTATACATGGCAGAGCGTTCTTCAGTGTTTTGACTTTAAGGATGCATTTTTTAAAATTTGATTTTAGGAATATATACTGTTCACACATTTTGAGACAGATAAACAACTGCAGAATAAGGGGTGAGAAATGTGTAGCCCATTTGATCCAAGTCAGACTGCTTGCTTGCTAAATAGCTCTGTAAACAATTCTAAGCTCTTTAGAAATAGTATAGTACATCCAAAATGATATGCTGATTCCTGATATCTAGCACATGGATAGCATGTGGGTACACTGCACTTATGGAATTAAATTCACTAAATAGTAACTTTTTGTGATGTTAGTGGTGAACATCTTCTCATAGTCAAGTATGAGTGGAATAAAACAACCAATAACGTACATGATTTTTCTGCTAATACTGTTGCACTTACATGGATGTTAGAAAATGGATTATGCAGACAGGCTAAAAGAATTGAATCTGTTCAGTCTTGAACAAAGAAGACTACGTGGCGACCTAATTCAAGCATTCAAAATTCTAAAAGGTATTGACAGTGTCGACGCAAGGGACTTTTTCAGCCTGAAAAAAGAAACAAGGACCAGGGGTCACAAATGGAGTTTAGAAAAAGGGGCATTCAGAACAGAAAATAGGAGACACTTTTTTACACAGAGAATTGTGAGGGTCTGGAATCAACTCCCCAGTAATGTTGTTGAAGCTGACACCCTGGGATCCTTCAAGAAGCTGCTTGATGAGATTTTGGGATCAATAAGCTACTAACAACCAAACGAGCAAGATGGGCCGAATGGCCTCCTCTCGTTTGTAAACTTTCTTATGTTCTTATGTTCTTATTATGCACTGTGGAAGGGTGGTGGGTAATTCACTGGCTCAGGAGACAGACAGGTGAACTTGACTCCACCGCACAGGTGCCCAGTTTTATTTCGGGGTGTTTGGGTTTCTTTAGCCCGCAGAGGGCGCTGTGGGTCCGTGGTCTGCTTACCAACTATGGTAAACAGAACCACGGGAATACCAAGCAATGGTAAACAGTCCAGGTGCACTCGCAGGTGCTTCAAAACAATAATACAAAAATCAAAGGCACAAAGAAACAGGGAAAATAAAATGGTAACAAAACTACAAAGAAAAGGTGCTGCACTTTGCAGCGATATCCCAGTCGTCGCTGCCCGTGTGACCCCGATCACCGACCTACGCTGTCGGCTAACTAGCCTGCTCGGCTATAATATTCAGGGGTCTGCCCAAGGGTTCCCCGCCCTCACTGTCTCACTCTGAAACTCTCCGTTTCATTCTTCCCCAACTGGTTCTCGGTCCTGGACCAGCGCTTCTGCACTCTCAGCATGTTTAAAAGGGCAGACCTGAGGAAACAACAGAGCGTTAACTTATAAGGCTAACAATCTCCCCAAGACCCGCCTCTCAGCCATTCAGAGAGGGGGAAAGTCCACACACCCATTTTCCCACCTCCCTGTGTCACTGCCATGACTCACAGGTGGTTGTTGGACGACTGCCGCCCTCTTCCTGCAGCACCGTGAACTCGCCAGCAGAGTCAGCACAGATCTCCCCCTGCTACATGCACATAGACATATATGTACAGTATATGTTTTTAATGTGCATAGTAAATACATTGCAGGCTTATGATTTTACATTAAATTATCAAACCATCTGGTTTATTTACTTATTTATTAAGAATAGAATGGTAACTTGCTTTAAGGAACGTACTGTATTATACTTGGCATATGTTAATCCACAACTTTAAACATTCAATTATAAATCTTACGTAAAACTATAAAATAAACTGTACAATTCTATCCATAGACCATGTTTATTTAGTTTTCATAAAAGCGAGACTAGTTGGAATTATAAACAGAAAAAATTAAGTTAATGCGGTAGCCTAATAAATACATTGCAAACATATGCTTTTAAATAAAATGATCAAAACATCCGATTTGTTTATTTACATTTCAAAAGTACAAAAGTGGATATTCTTCTTCAAATTAGCTTCAGGTAAAATGCATTTTCTGCATCACTATGGGGTAATTCTTAAGACAACCCCAAACCTAACAAGAAAAGTTTTAGGGGTTCTAAAAATGTCAATTAACCCCAGGCTGATGGGGTAGACCAGATCTCGATGGGGTTGTATTTCGGTATACATATGTGCTGGTATTGGAATATAGTGGTGGTAACTTTGCTTAATAATAAATATCAAATTGTAAAGCAAGAAGAACAACAACAATAAGAAGTGCATTCTTACATAAACAGTTCTAAAGAAAAAAAAGATGAATATATCACATCAATAAATAAAACATCTGAAATTAGAAATTGAAGGTTAATTATAAATTGCTTAATTGTGGCAGAATGGTCTAAAAATAGGATTGCTATTTTTCTTACTGGGTCTAGAGCTAGACAAGTGGAGGCCAGGATATATTAGATTATTAATCTTTTTCTAGTAAGTATCCTGTCTTGCTTGTCTTTGTGGAGACAAATTACATTGGCAATAGAAGTTCTGATGCTGAGGTTTCAGGAGCCAGCAACCAGACATAGCTAAGATAAGGCAGGTGTTTTACTAATAAGTGCTAATTGTTGCTTGACTCCGTAGATGTAGAAGAGATGCAGGGCAATTAATCTTTTACTCTAGGAGTGTAAACAAGTTTTGCTATGCCTTGTAAGAAAGTGGAAACATTAACTGTTCTGCAATATCTTGAAAAGAAACCCTCCTTTTTGCCTAATCGTTCATGTTGCGAGGCCTCTGTCAGCCAAAGTTTCAAAGAGAGAAGAACCAACAAACAACAGGGCTTTCCTCCTTGTCTCCCATTTATCAGGACAAATGAAACCCAAACAAGCAAATGTAAAGCAAAAGAAGTGTGCTGTCATCCTAGCTTCTTGTTCTCAGAATGGGGGAAACGCTATTAATTGAAAATGTTGAGTAACAAGTCAGTCCAATAGGCATGCTGCTCTGTCCACACAAACAGTTGCAAAACCACATGGCTTTCCCATACTTTCTTGCACATGCCTTATCACAATCTAAGCATAAAGCCAAGTTGGTCATTGCCTTAGCAACTTTACTTGCCAAAGTCAATTTCAGCAAACTACATTTTGCATTTTAACTCTAGTCGTTAGAGTTCTATTCTGTTCTAGAACTTTATTTCCTACAGTACCATCTGGTACCAGAGGGCATTTTGCCCTGCATATTGCGGAACATGCATTCCTAGAGGAGTGAAAACACTCTTAATACTGCAGCAGCAAAAACACCTCATTGGCACAATAATGATATCCTGGTGATATTTTGTTGCTTCTGCCTTTGCTGTTGTTACAACTGGCCGTAAATCAATCCTAAGCCTGCCTTGGGTTTGCATGACTTATCACATGTGACGAAAAGTATGGCATTGAGAGGAGCAAGGCGACACTGAGAGGCAACGGGAAAAGCAACAGAAATAAGCTTCAATCAGTTTTACACAGAGGATGAGTACTTATATGGATATAAGCGAGACAGGAAAAAATGAAAATGTTTCCCAATAAATACATTTTGTACACCCTTGTAGTGTAGCTTTCTAAGGATTTTTAAGCTTGCTACTAAAAGTTTTGTTGGTGTCCCTCCCCCAAAAAGAACACTTCTTGTTAAACTACAATAATTAAAAAAATTAAATGAATCTATGACATACATATCTGAAGACATTGAGAAAAGACTATTAGTTGAAACATTATATACGTTTATTTTCCATTATTACAGTTATATAGTAAAATATCTCTGCAATGTGATGCATAAAAACAAATGCATTTTATTTAAAAATAATATGTGGAAGTACAGATTTACTTCATGACTTTTATTGAATTAACAACCAATGCACTATCAGTACACATTGTTACACTACACAGCTGTTGGTAAGTCAAGTCATTTTAAAGTCTAGCTAGATTATTAAAGCTATACATTATGGATTACGCTCCATCACAGACACTGTCAGTGCTGTGTTGTGTCAGTGCTGACAGCCATGTTATGTTAAACTATGCATGCCCATACTCTTAAACTCTGTCATGTGTCCCCTGCTGTGCATACAAATATAAATGATCTGGCATTGCAACATGTTGCAGGCTTAAACACACTGATGGTAATGAGTCATTTTTTGTATTCCATTGTCTCAATAAATAAACAGCCCAATCACATATACAGTACTTGCAATGGCTGTGATTTCCATGTGTGAAAAAAGAATGTTAGTTTGACAAAAGTGGATTGAAACACAGAGCCTTCTTGTTCAGAACATGGCTAGAATTTTCAGCCAGTAAACTGCAGTGCTCTAGTGCAGGAGTCTCCAATCCTGGTTCTGGAGGGCCGGTGTCCCTCCTGGTTTTTGTGCCAACTGTATACTAAATTACTTAATTAGACCAATTAAGTTCCTATTAGAAGCATAATTGGTCCAATTTATTAATTTAGTGTAAAGTTGGAACAAAAACCAGGAGGGACACTGGCCCACCAGGACCAGGATTGGAGACTCCTGCACTGAGCAGTGAAGTTTACTAGCTGAAAATTTTAGCGATTTTAAACTTGAACACCTCTGCTTAGAATTCAGTGTCTGGATCTTGGCTACTTCTTGGTGATGTTAGGGAGGAGGGATGGACAGGCAGGACAAGCCCCGATGACCCCTCCCCTGAATCTTAGCCAATGCTTATGATATAAATGCAAAAATTATAAACGTTACAAGGTCATGTGATTTCACATTTTCTTTTGACGTCAGAGTAATAAATGTTTCTACTAAAATATAATACCTAAGAATTACTGATATTTTCATTTCCAATATACAAGGCTGAAGCTTATTAATTTAAGTAGTTGTTAGAAGACCCCATAAAAATAATTTCAGTCTGTTTAGAGGCCTCAAATACAAATAAATATCCCTGAAAATATATTGCTGAATAGGTACTTAAGGCAAAACTTTAAACTTGTTCTCCGTAGTCTGCCAGATAGTAGTTAATTAACAGTCACAATGATGTGTTGAATATATGTGGATTAGAACATAACCTGGCATTATTAGGTTTCTGTGCCAGGGCAGACAATGAAAACTATGTGCAGAATGTGGGCATGCTCGATAAATGAAATATTCAGTCTAGTCTGACCACATATATAGGAGGTACTTGCCCAGACAGCTGCTGGGTTACATAGAGTTAGATGCCAGAGAGCAGGTTGTACGCATGTTCATCGACACAACGCAGCCTGGTGATTTTGATTTGCATTTTGTTTGATTGATTTGTAATAAAAGTATGCAGAAAGACACTGAACTGCAATCTCTTGCATCTGCTGTTCCTGCCGCTATCCAGTCTTGGCAGCAATGCTACTCTTCCAGTCCCACTTAAAAATAAGTGGGGATTACCTATCTGAGTCTTTGAAAAACAAAACTCACCTTATCTTCATGCCTGAAACACATAGTGGGCTCTATTCTAAAGGGTTAATGTCTGTCAAAGTGAGAAAACAGGAGTATATGATCGGATTTCGCCCACAGCCACCTATTTAACAGCAGTTGCTATTCATTAGAGATAACTGAGATGCGTCATTAAGCTCAACGATTTTTGTCTATGAAGGCATGTTTTAAATGAATTTACTATAGATAAAGCTTAACGATTACCTCATTAACATAAAGTTGTCATTGGTCTGGTATGGGGGGGGGTGTGAATACAACTTGTTTAAATAAGAAGTAAATAAGTGAATTAACTGGAAATATAAAAAATTTACCAATAGCTGAGTTTACTTTATTTTTTAAACTGGAAAATGACAGGCATTTTCTGTAAAAGCTAATTTTCCAGGGAAAGTATAGACAATGCATTAAATCTGTATTATGACATAGCATTCCTTAAAAAAAAAAAGATTCTCTTTTGAGTCAAATTTGCAAGTTGTCTTTGCAGTTGCTGTCTCAATTTGGAATAGTTTTGTTTGGATTTTTGTTTTGACTGGAATTGAACAGGGATAGTGCTGTGTTGCCATAGTGCAGCTCAGTGTGTCAATACAACGAGCTCGGCGCTATTTTTTGATCTCACACCCGTGTTTACCAGCGGCTTGTCTACCAGCAGCCGCCTTTGCAATGCTGTACTTTATCTAGTCTGAAACATAAAATAATATGCTGCGTATAAACTTTAAAATGTATTCTGCTTAGTCTTTTTTTCCTTTTTCTCTATTGGGGCCAGGCCCCACAGGCCCCCCACCCACTACTGACTGTAGGCATGAAACTATGTGGAACCTTAATTAAACAATTAATGTATGGAGTATACTGTTTGATGTGAAAAGATCACGACGTTTGAGTAATGAATAGTACACACCCATGTCTGCATTGAGGAATGACAGCCAATATTGGTACAATCATTTTTGTTGGCAGCTAAAACATAAAAAGACAGAAACTTTTTAAAAGTGGCAACAAAATATTTTATGATTGACTGCAAGGCTTTGAATTGTTTCTTCTCAAAGCATTTTACATTAAAGCATAGACTGTACTTACTATATGAATTTGAGCGTATTCAAAGTTTTTAATTTAACAACTCTTAGGGATAGTTTCTGTTGTGAGTAATGACAGAGAGACTTGAACAGTATTCAGCAGTGAAGTAGTTATTAACTTGTAATTGCAGCACTCCAAATATCAGTGTCAAATGTTCAAACTGTGTAAATATAAATAAATAGAATAACAGAGCCACTTGCAATTATTACACAGAAGGGTGACATTATCATATCTCTGATCTTTAGATCTACAGTCCCTGTCCTTCACTAGAAGAAGGTAAAAGATTAGCATACTGTGAGTTGCATAGGTTTCATGAAATAGACTTGGACTTAGACATGCAACGGGTTAGATATATTACAAACACAGCATTGGCAAAGACTTAATGAAATGGGTTTCAGGATTACAGTGCTAAATCCTGTATGCAATGTTTGCTTTGGTAGAATGCTACTAGTAGTACATACGGTTTCCTGCCCCCATTATGACCTAGTTGAAGCAGCTTCTCTGTTTATAAAGCTGCTGTTGGAGTCAGCAACATAACTGTAACTTACAGTTTCTTTATGAGTCATCATCCAATAGTCTCCTTTACACACACATGCTTTTGGAGTGTTGGTGGCTCTATTGTTTAGTCTGCTCCAGTAATAATACAATGCTGTATATGTGGAAACTGTTTTTTAGTTGAAGATGTTGCATTATTTAGTTTACTTATTTGAGATATAAATTTAGTAACATATCCTAGAGGCTGTTATGTACCAATAATATATAACATGCTTTTTTTAAGAAAGTACAACAGTTGTAGGTCAATTTAGTGTATATGGCACGTGTTGCCCCAAAAAACACAGCTGGTAATAAGCTGTTGTCTGCATATTTAGCATCTGCACTAAGGCAGTGAGATTCTGTCCCATTCGAGATCTATAATTACTAGCTTACATGAATGTGTGTATCACTCATTAGCTGGCTCTTCGTAAGTGGCAAAGAAACAACTGAGTTTGCTAATCTGGCAGCTAAAAATGGCAACCATTTTGTGAGGCACTCAAATGAAAAACACTGAAGCTTATTATCCAAATAGTTTAAAATGTGTTGGCTTTGTGTTGCCTCATTTCCATTGACGGTTTATCTTTTGAGCAGGGATTCAATTAACTTCACTTATGCATGATTTGGTTGTTGGAATCATACTTTAAATTATAAGCAGTCGGCCATCAGACGAGGTTGGAAATACAGGAGTCCATTAAGTATAATTAAACATTACAAAATGTATTTCTACTGAAGCTTTTTGAAAATAATATACATTGATTGGTGTTACTGCATGAACAATCACTATAAAGATTGATAGCTGTACACAGTAAAAATGCAATTTGCATTTGTTACCTATGTTGTTGGGTTACTTACAACATGTGTTTAGAAAGCCATTGACATTGCCATGTATTAAGGCAACAACTGCATAAACTCAGTTGATGCTGCATCAATGCACAGCGTTAAAACAAAAGTCCTTAACAAAGACTGCCAGTATGTGGGTTCATTTACAGTACAGGGTTAATTTAGCAATCTCAATAAAGTATGCTCTCATTAAGTTGTCAAACCATGGAAACAAGATTTGTAACTTGGCAAGAAAAATAAAATGACAATTATACAAAATAATATTTTTTAATGGTTTTGAAGCCCATCAAAGGAAAAATAAGTAATTAAATTGCAGTGTTTATCAGATGGTGAACACTGTTTTCTGATGTGCATAATCAACTCCAGTATTATTATTTTTCATTTGTAAAAATAAAAAAATGCATATTTAAATAATTGGAAATTAGCTTTTTCTGTAAGGAAAAATATATTAGACCTTGATCTGTTAATTCTTGACATCTTTTTGTTTACACTTTTAAAGAAGTGTTCACATTTTAATGTGTATATATATATATATATATATATATATAGATATATATAGATCATCTATATATAATCTATATATATATATTTAGTGGTGTCAAGTCAAAAATAACCGTCGAGTTAAAATCGTCATTATTTACTAAAACCGTATTGAGCCTCGAGGGAGTGCAGAATATAATCAGTTTGTCTTGTTTTTTAAATTATAATTAAGTTAACTTCTTTATATGAATCAGTTGTCCATAAGTGTTTCAAAGAAATATTACTGGAGGCAGTTGCCTGAGTGTTGAGATGCTCCTAAGCTAGGGTGACCATATGGCCCCATGTTTACTGGGACAGTTTAAGTTTTTTTTTTTTTTTTAAACTTAAATCGCAATACATCTTGGTACCTTTTACCTACATTCTGAGACCTTTCATTTATCTCTTTTTGATGAGAGTCAGGACAACACATACCAGAATGCATTGCAATGTGAGTTAAAATCCAGAATTAAGGTAGGGCTTTGCTATGTTTTTAGCTTGGCATTAATTTCTGTGCTTATCCCTTAGCGGTCCATTTATTCAGTGCCTGTCAGGCACATCAGGTCCAATTTATTTTCACATACACTGTTTAACAGTTTTCTTTTTCACAGTAAAGGTTTAAAAGGCACTGCATATCAAAAGGACACTCAGTACTGCATCTTCAGCCAAGCCCCACCCCTTGTTCACTGTATTTTTCAAATACCTCTTCATACATTCATGCATACTGATAAATCCTCTCCTGATCACTCGTTTTATCACCAAACTCCTGAATAATGTGGTCCAAGTTATTATTTTATTACTATAACATCTCAAAAAGCTCTGCAAATGTCTGTGATATTCTTTGAGCACTGGATGTGAAAGCAGCTATCTTCTTTGTTTAGTTCCATGTTATCTCTGTGGTGCAGGTCCTCTGTGTATTGCTCAGATCCACCCCTTTATTTTTTGGCTTCTCTCGGCTCCTGTCGGTCTCACTCGGCCATTGAAAGGTTTTCTATGCTTTCTCTGGAGACAAAAACTACTAGACACTTGTGCTTGACGTCTTTTTGACGATGTCGGACAGGGTCCGGCATCAGACCAGAAAGGGAAAATTGTAATGTTGGACCTGGTAAATATATTGTAGCATTGGATGAAATTGTTATTGGTTCAACAGCCTGCTGGCTCTTTATTTGCAGCAATAGGTTCACAGCAAGTAACACAGCTCACAGCACGCGATTCTCAACTCTCTGAATCCACACTCACACACCTGATGCACCCTCTTTTATTCCCCCTCAGACCCAGACACAGAAAACACAAAGTTACAAGTATGTGGGGGTTTTCGATCAATCAGTGCCGACTGACCTTTAACTGTAATAGATTATAACATTCCTCACCCAATCAGAGTCCTGTACAGACGCATGGGGTTCACGTGAAAAGAACCTGGTGACCCTTGTATAGACTGCCTGATACAGCACCAAGTGCCTGCACCCTGCCTCATGGTGCAAGCAATCAAGTCCCGCAAGTTAACAGTTCAGGAATGCAATACAGCCACAGACCATTCTTGTCCGCCTGCACCCACCGATACAATATTTTTGATGAATTGTGTGTTTTTAAATGTGAAAAAAAAGCTTTATGAACAGGGCTCACAGTTATCTAGGTCAGATATCAAACTCTGCAGCAATGAAAAATGTCAGTTAATCTGTTTGTTGCGGTTTGAATGACTGTTACTTAATCCACAGTATATGTTTGTTCTTTCTTCATTATTTCCATCATTTTCAAGCCTGTATTTTTTATATGTTATGTTCATCTTCAAAAAAAGCATTTCCACGCGAACAATTATGTTCTAAAATGTATTTTAATGTATTCGTTTTCCCTTATCTATAGCTTTTATCCTACTTCTTTGCATGACTGCCTCAGCTGTGATCTCTACTTTTATTTTCTAGGCTTTCATCACTTTACTTGCCATTCATGCATCCAGAAAGTAAACACTTGTTATTTTTTTACTCAGAAAGCTGTCTAAATAACCAAATGTTATTTACCAGCTAAAATACTGCCTGGAAACAATCAAAAAACTTTTTGAAATGCTTTTATTATTTTGAAGTGAAGGGCTAAAAAAATGATACCAGTGATGCCTTCTTCTGTACACACTGCTACATTGCAAAAACAGTTTTCCTGTTTACTGGTGATCTTCAGTTAACAGCAGGTAACATTGTACCCGACTCAACCTATGATGAGTGTCCAGATGTATAAAATGTGATTACATCACCTCCTGTCTTGCCCAGTTAAACTGGCTACCTGTAAAGCTCAGGATTATTTACAAAACTCTCCTGCTCACCTACAATGTACCTCCTCAACCTGCTGACCCGCTCTGTCCCTGCCTGCAAGCTGAGGTCCTCTGATTCTGACCTGCTTGTTATCCCCAAGCAAAAGTGCACCTCACTTTGAGAAAGCTTGTTTAGCTTCATGGCTCTGAACTCTCTGCAAGGTTTGGTGCGAGATGCTCCCACAGTCGCTCGCTTAAATGAGCTCTCAAGACCCACCTGTTCTCTCTTGCCTTTCGTGCTCTTTAAGCCTGATATCTGCTATTAGCTGCTGTGTTGCTGCTACTATTTCAAGTATTATGCTACTATCATGTATTATGCAGTTTCCACTGTATTTAATGTATTATGCTTTTTTTTTTTTTTTTTTTTTTTTTTTTTTTTTTACTTTATATAATGTATTATGCATTTCTCTGTATTTAAAGTATTATGAATTTTGCTGTTACTGCATCTTGTACAGTGCTTTGTGATGGTGGTCCACTATGAAAGATTGATTGACTGATTGATATGTAAGTACGTTTGTGTGCTGCATGTGTAATGGGTATTTCTAACAGCCCTAAGAGTATAGAAGCTGTGGCATTGTTTTTTGATTGTAACAAACATTTCTACAGGGTTATAGATTTAAATAGAATTAACATATAAATAGTCTGTAGTATCAGCACTACCAATCAAACTGTTCTATGCAAGATGCATACTGTAATGTGAACTATGCAAAGTCAATGCTTTTCAATGAGCCTTCTGCGTTTCTTTGTGCTTTAAGGGTTTCTGAGCACTAAAAGGTTAAATTGGTTGTGCTTAAATGCACTATTACTAATGGAAGAATGTGAAATAAAGCATGTTGGTTGTATTACTGTAATTAAGTTCCAGCACTTAAATGTGTTTATTTGATTCTATCTACTCTAGAAAACACAACTGTGCTCCTACTTTTGGGGACCCGACCAAAGCAGGAACCCTGCATGTGACCTGTAGCGAGGACCAATCAGACTGCAAAATTATACTGCAGGCATTTGCAGACTGAGCCTATAATTGATCCAGTTTGCTGCGTGGGAGTTTGCTTATGGTGTGAATTACTAGGGATGTCGGAATGCAGAAAACATTAGGCAAAGACTAAGTCTCCTTAGACAAAGTCTAAGTCTTTTAAAGGACAGAAATAGAATAATGTAATTGAGGACCACTGAGCTTAACTAACATTCTTTTAACCTTTTTCACATTTATCTATTGGTCTTAACATCAAATGTTTCAGCAGTAGGGATAGCACTGAATAGTTGACTACAAAAGTGGCTGTTAACTAACCTCATGTCACGAGACGTCGTCAATGTAATCACATTACGTGTGGGACACCTGCTGACCACAAAACAGTAATGGGCTTTACTGAGTTCAGTGTTTACAAAAAAATCAATTACCATGCCCCCTGCCTGTGGTTTGTCTTTTTATATTCATGTATTTTGTTTTTTTAACTGTTTAAAAATAAATAAATAAATCTGACATTCTACATGGTCTGTAAATAATTAAACTCTTGCGTTCAATACAATGAGTATTTCAAACTTTCTTTATTTGGCATAGCTTGAGCATAACAAACTCCAATGTAATTTAATACAAATTGCTTAGTGAGTTATTTTTCTTAAATAAAATTTTTTTTTATTTGATTGTGTAGCTGTATTATATTAGTTGGGATTTCAGATGGGCTGAAATGCAAATTGAAGAATCATCACCTTACTGAGACAAAAATACACTTCCTGGTCTGGTTACCAAACGCTACCACACATCAAAACAAATAATGCAAGCCCTAATTACATTTCAAAAGAGTTTGAGCAGACAAGAGTGTGCAGTAGAAGAATTAAGTAAAAAGACACATGTGAATTACAGTATATTTTAGCAAAGATTGGTTTCCAACCTGTGGTCCAGATTTTTTTTTTCTTTGAAACTTACTTTTCAATGAACAAACAATGTATCTATAAATCCCATATTCTCACATGCTTTAATTATTGGATAATTTACTCCAGAAAAGCAGTTGCAAAATAAAAAAAAGCTATATTGACAGTTCTTGACCTATTGTATTTTCCAAAGGCTGTTGTTGTGTGCTTAAACTGATTTGCATTTCTTTGTCCTTACCAATAGTTTTCCAAGCCCTTTATGCACTGGTAGCGCTGTGTTTTGCAAGCTTTCAAAAATTGTGCTTTTTTTTCTCCCTCCATACAGTGGATCCTGTTACTGTAGTGATGGTTTTCTGCATGAGGTATTAATTATGTTATTAATGTTATTAAGTTTTACATTAGGTGTATGTGTGTCTTTTATAGTTAAGTTGTTTTTAATCATTATGTTTAAATTGTGTTTGAATGTGTTTTTATAGTCGTTTTAATGTGCTAAGTAATTCAGTTGCTTTGACATGCTTTTATATTAAGTTTCTATACAGTATTGTGTAAGTTTTGAGTTTCCATTGGAAAAATCAGCTACATGCAGATATTCGGGGTAGAATCTCTCAGTGGAGAGATCACATGGTAGAGAGAGTCAAATAGTGTTTTTCTAAGTGTAAGGGATTTACAGGAATCCACAGACATAAAAAAGAATAAGTAGGATAAAAAGAATAGTGGCAAATTGTAAATCCTGATGAAGAGCGAGGTGATGTCAAAATCTTGACTGTAAACCTGCTGAGGCAAACTGAGTTACGTAATATAAATCTTTGGTGAAGAGCCAGAGTAATGTTAAAATCTCGGCTGTAAGACCCGCTGAGGCAGCAGAGTCACGTGAATTAAAATCCTTGGTGAAGAGCTAAGGTAGCATTAAAAATCTCTTACCATAAGTCCCGTTGTGGCAAAAATAAATTTAAAATCCTGGTGGGTGAGGCCTACAGGCAGGTAGACCTTTGCAATCACCTCCCCAGACTATATTTCATGGATTGGTCTATACGACTCGGTTGCTGAGAGGCTCTATTATGGCAATTCCGAGTATTATATACAACAGGGAAAGTTATCAAATTAAAATGGCCAAAGATATATCATATGTAGAAAAAGCGCTAATCAAAGTGAATCAAACACTAAAAGAAAAAAAAAAGATTGTATCCATTCCAGTGTAAAACCGAACAGGAATTAAACATGGTGGAAGGAATCTGGCAGTAAAAAGAATGACAACAAAACATAGAATAGATAAGAGCTATAATAGGTAGTTTCCAAAGTAGAGTAATGGTAATTAAGAAGTTATTTATTAATGATTGTTTGGGTTAGACTGGTTTTGCTTAAGCAAGGAGATAAAGCAACATCTTATGAAAAAATAAGTAATTTTCAGAATTTGTTTATTAATGATTGTTTAGTTCATGCCTGAGCTGAACAGGGATATAATGTTTTCTTGGAATGGAAAACAAATAATAATATACTATAAAGTACCAAGTTATGTTACTATCATCGAACTGTCTTTATGTTGAAGTACATCATGTCTTGGTGTGTTTAACTGTGTGAGAATTTTAAGTAGTCCTATGTATGTGCGGGAATGCGTAAACTGTGTTTACTATATGAATTAGCAGAGCGTTTGGTAGCTATTAGACACTGAGATAGAAATAGAATCTGTTTACAGTTTGAGAATGGAAGCCAGTTTCTGTTTAGGAATAAAAAAAAAAAAAACATTGAACAATACTCAGCTTGAGAGCCTGCTGCAAAGTCAAGCTTTTGCAGAGGTAAAAGACCTTTGGAATAAATTATTGGAGCATCTTCATCATGACAATAGAGATCTGTTGGCATTTTGGGTGTCATATGTGGACATGGTTGAAGATGTCTTGTTGACCTTGCTGCGTACTGCCTGAGAAGGCAACTGGCAGTTACACCTCATTGCCATACAATCCTGTTTTTCAAAACTTTTACTCTGGATCAAAGTGATCCAGACTTTGTAATCCTATATTTTGTGGTTGAGATTACTTTTATCTGGATCATTTTGATTCGGTTTTTCAGAAAATGTCACTGCTGGATTACATTTATCCAGATAACAAATAATCATGACTATAAATTCCAGTTTTTGAATAGGCTAGTTTTTAAAAAATAAATAAATAAATAAATAAATCCACCTCCATAGTAGGATCACAATAATCCTGGTATTTTGGATCAAAGTAATCCTGATCTCCTCTTTAAATTCTGAAAAACCTATGCAACATTTAATCGTGATAAAAAATGTGATCAACCACAGTGTGGTCTCCCCAGCGCATCAGCATGACAACCATCTGCATTGAGGTAAGTAGGGTACACACATCTCAGGGGTCATCAAGTGGGCACCTTCCATCCTCGGTGTTTCATTGACTAGCCCACGACACCTCAAGAGGGCTCAACAGTGATTCTGGCATCCCAGCATCACCCCCCTCCGTCCCCCACTCAACTCAGCCTAGCTTACTTACCTGTACATCAGCGTTGCTTTCTTTCTATTGTGCTTGAGATCATCAGCCAGAATCTTTCTATCTCAACCACAGCCAGTTACTGCTCATTTCTTCTGCTTCAGATAAGTTCTTCACTGTGTGACGCAACTCTTGGCCACTGAACTCAACATCTCTGAGAAACCGGGTTGTAGAGTGTGCCACAAATCTTCGACAACTCACCTCCACTGAGTAAACCTGGACTCTCCATCATCGCTGTTCTGCTTCAGCAGCTAGTTGAGTATACCGAAGTTTCTTCCTCTCACACGCCTCATCCACAGCATCCTCCCATGGCACTGTTAACTCTACCATATGAACAAGACATGCTGATCCAGACTACAAGTCAATGTCTGGTCGAAGGTTTGTGGTGGCAATCTAAGGTGGAAAAATAAGCCATTGACCAACATCTGCCAGCATTTTCCAGTCTCTAGCAGCTTCCAGTTGTCCTGGGTGAGGCTTGGTTTTAAAACCTTTTCTTGGTGGTTACTCTCCTGGATGGAGGAATATTGTCTTTTGTGTGTAATGCTTTGATGGAACTGGCGGCAACTTCTTAGTCAGGTTACTCTTGTCTTCCAATGCTAAGGCCAAATATCGCAGCACCTGGTTATGGCGCCAAGTAAACCGTCTTTGGCTAAGACTGACCTTACATCCTGTCAAAATGTGCCTTACTGATTCAGGTGATGAATACAAAGGACATGAAAGATCCCCACCCACCCAGAGGTTTAGGTTCTGTGGTGATGGGAGAACATAATATGTTGCTCTGTTTCACACTCTTCCATCTCATCCATTCTGCCTGCTTGGCCTGGGAAACGGCCTTTACACACCTCATCCTCTCCTCCTGCTTTTGCATCTTGTTGACTACCAGCTTCCTCCGTTGAGCTGGAGTTGCCTTAAGCCATGTAGGAGGAGCTGAACTGAGACAAAGACCCCCTCTACCATGTTGAACTTGCCCCATAATATCACTGATTCGAAGGGCAGCCTTGCATCTTCCACAGCTTTCTTTGCTGCCCACTTTCTTGCAAAGAAACGTGAGATTCACTAACTGCCCCCATGCAGACTGTTTAAAGAAACATGCCCAATGGGCCAATTACCAGGCTGCGAGATGGACCCAGGGACACCTAGCCCTATTGGGAGAGGCTGGAAGTGGGAAAAACAGGATGGGAAAGTGCAGCTGGCAGTAGACTGGATGGAATGACAGCCAGCACCTCAGGCTGTGCTGGATCTAGTGGAATGTGACTGCTCCTGGAGCTGTAAACTGCTTCAGGTGCACTGATATGTGCAGTCTTTCTGACTGTGACAATCAGGCAACAGGAGTAGAAAGTGATGACAGTTCCTCTGAAGAAGAGCCAAGTGATGATTATGGTTTATAAGACATTGTATCACACATTGCTACTCATTCAAGTGCTTTTTTTTGTTCTTCTTTGTACTGCATTTTCAGGAATAGAGTTTAATCTGCAAAGAGACATCAATAAATCATGTGTTCTTTTTCTGCCTCTTCTTTTCTAGTTCTTAATTTCATTTCTGAGCAAAAAGTCCAAGTACAAGTCCATTAAGCGTTGCTGATAAAAATTCTTTCTGCCAGTCACTTTGCACATATTTCCTCTTAGAAATGAAAAATAGACAAAGGGTAAGACAGATTATATAGAAGCACACTGTGCCTGCAAGTAAATGATTGGGGCCACGGTTATTCTTTCTTGGTGTGATGAATCCCCAAAAACCCTTTCTGATAATCCTAAATCCCTTCCTTGCACAAAACGGTATCAAAAGATGAGATGATAGTGGAAACGGGGCATAAAAATACACTGTCAACTGATATCTGAGTAAAAGTGAGTAATGTTGTTGAAGCTGACACCCTGGGATCCTTCAAGAAGCTGCTTGATGAGATTCTGGGAACAATAAGCTACTAACAACCAATCAATAAGCTACTAACAACCAAACGAGCAAGATGGGCCTCTCATTTGTAATCTTTCTTATGTTCTTATGTTCTTATGTTCTAAATTTTGTATTAAGACAAAGTAAACTAAAGAAGCTGCCAATGGCAACTCAGTGAAGATAATTGAATGCTGTTTGTTGCACTGGTAAATGTAGGTATTTGACTAGCTTAGCTCTAAACTATAATACCCTGACTTAACCAATAAAGATTTTATAGGAGATTGATATAAGGACCCTGCAGCACAATTGTAGAAATTTAGCTACTAGTGAATTCAGGGGGTATGGTTGAAAATGTGGTGATAACACAGAGAAGGCAGAGTTATGCACTGCTATCACCTATTTTTCATCTTTAGGGAACCAGACCTTGCCAAAAATCATAATGAGCCTTCGTCCCCCCGAGTGGTACAGATGGCCAAAATTTGAGGTTTCCACAACACTGAACATATAAATGGTTTATATGTAATTAGCAGTAGTAGGTGAGGTGGCGGCTGACAAACTCATGCAAACTCTCCTGTAGGGATGCTTAATTATTGTATTCCTTCAAATCTAAGACACACTTTTTAAACCATTTTTTCTTCTCAAAAATAGCCTGTGTCTTAAATTCGAGTACAGTATAGTGATGCATGTATTAAAATCAGCAACAAAAGACGTGACTATCCAAATGCATAAGCAGCAACGTGACTTACTGCAAATAAAAAAGCCAAGCAAAAATGTTACTGCCCGATCTTGAATCATCCATGACATACAGGCAGCCATTTTTAAAGAAGCATCATTAGCTTCCTGAGGAATTCAAAGAGAAGCTTTCACAGTTTCAGCATTTCGTTATTATATTCAGTTCTAGCAAACAGTACCCCCGTATTTTCGACAGGTTAAGTAATGTAGTTCACAAACTGGGAGAGTAACAGGTGTGAGTAATCATGACTGGAAATGAGAATCAGCACATAACTGTAACGCTCTGTATGATAGCAAACAGCGGCACACGGCCTCCATACGCCTAATTGAGGTTGTATATTTATTTGATATTTAACTTTTTTCTCAAATTGAGGGTGGGAAATTTGGGTTGTGTCTTAAATTCAATTAACAGATACCCCAAACTACATTCTATATTTTGTTCATGTGTGCCTGAATGATCTAATGAAATGATTCAAAAGTCATAATATTCCACTGAGTGGACGGACAACAATATCACAAGAAAACCTTTATTTTATTTGATTACTGATTTAGTTATACAGTATAAATCACAGTTACATAGTTGAAAGGCATGCAATATATATATATATATATATATATATATATATATATATATATATATATATATATATATATATATATATATATAATGATTTCCATTACATGAGAGTAGATGTTGAACTTCATGCTGATTTGAACTCGGCTCTCGCCAAGATAAGCACCAACTAAGATGTAGCTTTGCAGAAAACTAATGTGATCCATCTGCATCTCCATCCATTTGCATTGTTTTCCATCTGATGATGTAGATATCCTTCTGTCCGGTGTTGATTGCTGAAGTGTAATGCTTGCTCCAGGGATCAGTTCATTTTGCCTCCCCAGCGCATCAGCACACACAACAGCTGCGATGCTGGCTCCGGGGATCAACCCAGTGTGGTCTCCCCAGTGCATCAGCATGACAACCATCTGGTTTGAGCATAAGTAGGGTACATCTCTGGGGTCTTCAAGTGGGCACCTTCCATCCTCTGTGTTTCATTGACTAGCCCAAGACACCTCAAGAGGGCTCAACAGTGACTCTGGTGTCCCAGCATCACCCCCCACTTGGCTCAGCCCAGCTTACTTACCTGTACATCAGCATTGCTTTCTTTCTATTGTGCTTGAGATCCCCATCCAGAATCTTTCTGTCTCAACCACAGACAGTTGCTGCTCCTTTCTGCTGCTTCAGATAAGTTCTTCACTGTGTGACTCAAGTCTTGGCCACTGAAGCCGATGTCTCTGAGAAACTGGGTTGTACAGTGTGCCACAAATCCTCGACAACCTACCTCCACTGGGTAAACTCAGACTCTCCATCCTTGCTGTTCCACTTCAGCAGCTAGTTGAGCATACCGAAGTAAACCGTCCTTGGCTAAGACCCATCTTACATCCTGTCAAAATGTGCCTTAATGTTGCAAGTGATGAACACAAAGGACATGAGGGATCCTCACCCACCCAGAGGTTTAGGTTCTGTGGTGATGGGAGAACATCATATGCTGATCTGATGAGGAAACTGATCCTGTTCTGTTCCATTGTCCATAGGTCTTGCCAGCCGATCTTGTGTTGTTCCACACTCTCCCATCTCATCAATGCTCCCTGCTTGGCCTGGGAAATGGCCTTTACACACCTGATCCTCTCCTTCTGCTTTTGCACCTCATTGACTACCAGCTTCCTCCGTTGAGCTGGAGTTGACTTGTGCCATGTAGGAGGAGCTGAACTGAGACCAAAACCTCCTTTTCCAGGCTAAACTTGCCTCATAATATCTCAGATTCTAAGGGCAGCCTTAGGATCTTCCACAGCTTTCTTTGCCATCCATTTTCTTCCAGTTTTCAACACAGGTGCTGCCTCCCCTATGCATTTGTCACGTGAATCTATTAATGTCATTTCCAGTCAGACTTTGGCGCACTTAAACTCCTCGGTTAGAGCAGGGATTGGTAGTTGCAGTATAACTTTACCATAAAGTCCCGCTCTGCTGAGGCAGCATGGAACTCCCAACCATTTCCTGATGTGTGAACTGATTAAAGCTTCCAGCTTCTCAACTGTTGTCAAGGAAACCTCATACACAGTCAGTGGCCACAGCAGTCTTGGCAAAAGACCAAACTGAAAGCACCAGAATTGCTGTCTATGCTCTTCAACCCTTCCACTGCTTGTTATCTAACTTCTCTAACACAAACTGTGTCCTTTAGATCCATCGTACCATCTCCCTAGACATTTCACTGGCTTCTCAGACACTGTTGGTATTGGCTCACCATTGATGTAGAACCTTTTGTCTACTATTTTTACTTTAATTATAGAGATGCTCCTTGATTTAGTGGGCTTGAATTGCATTCGTGCCCATTCAATGTCATTGGTTAGTTTGCCCAATAACCGATTAGTGCAGGCTACTGTTGTAGTCATTGTTGTCATGTCATCCATGTATACTCGAATTGGTGGTAGTCGCATTCCAGAAGCCAAGCGCTCTCCTCCCACTTCCCATCTTGATACCTTAATAATTACTTCCATTGCCAAGGTAAAAGCCAGTGGAGAAATGGTACATCCTGCCATTATTCTAGCTTTTAGCTATTGCCATGTAGTGCTGAATTCTGAAGTTGAAAAACTAAATTGCAAATCTCCATCGGTATGCTGAAAAAATCAAATGCTGACCAATGAAGTTCATGTGGCACTGAATCATATGCATTAGCCAAATCTAGTGATGTCACATGGAGCTCCTTTCTCTCCTTTTTTGCTGATTAAATTTATTGCCAGATTACACTGTTGTGTTCTAAGCATCCTGGGAAACCTGGAATGCCTGCTTTTTGTACTGAATTGTCAATGAAGCAGTTCTTTAATAGGTAGGTTGACAATCTTTGCACAATAATGCTGAAGAAAGTCTTGCCTTCTACGTTTAATAGGGAAATAGGACGAAACTAATTGATGCTTGTAGAATCTTTTTCTTTTGGTAAAAAGACTCCACCTGCTCGGCGCCATGCTCTTGGTACAACCTGTTTATCCCATGCCACTTCATCAATTTCCACAGGATTCGTAGAACTCCAGAAGCACTCTTGTACACTCTGTTAGGCCCTGGAGATGATGATGTCCCTGCTTTTTTCACAGCTTGCTCTACTTCTTTCCACTTTGGTGCACAGTCCTCCATTTGGTATTTGGGCGGATTGATAGGTGGGATGTCTGAAAGAATTGACATAGGCTTTTTGAATCTGTATGTGTTTCCTCCAAATATCTCTCCAGCTCAAACTTAGATGATTTTAGTGTGCCATTATTCTCACTGGTGAAGATCTTCTTTACAAATTTGAATGGATCTTTATAAAAGTTAGTTCTTACAAGCTCTTTTTGTAGCATTTCCGTAGGCGCTCAGCTCTGCACAATGTTGCAAGCTTATCTTTTATGATCCTTTGTAACAGATGGAGTCCCTTCTTCTAACTTTGTTCTGCTTTTCTCCATTGCTTCCTCAACTGCCTCCTTTACTCTAACTAAGCATTCAATCTCCTGCTGCCATCTAGACTTTCCAGGAATAGTTTGTACTTTTTCCTTCCTTTTTTCAATTCCAAACCTCTCGCTTCCATATGCGTAGATGATGTCCCCAAATTTATCCAGCTTCTTTTCAACTGTTCCATTTAACCTTTCCGAAGTAAAACAGAGATCCGTGTTTACTGTGTCCCACACAGTTTTCTCACAAGTTCTTGGCCATTTAACTCCAGGTTTGTGCCCATTGAGGTTCTTTTCTCTCTTACGCTGGTTCGTCTGACCGGGTTCGCAAGGATCGTTAGGTTCATCACTAGTTGTATCCACGCAAGTCCTCCTCACGTCTATGACAGGGGTGCTGATATTCTGCGAACTGTGGTTTGCTTCCTGTCACTGGATTTCATTCGACTGACTTGAATGACTTCGTAAGAAGTACTGATCAATGCAAGGCTCTTGTCCCTTCTCTTTCTAGCATTTCATTCTCCCTTGATGAATCTTCAAACCACTGACCGTTGTCGCCTTGCTCCAGCCGCAGACACAAACCTAGAGTTCCATGTCTTTGCTAACTGCAGATCTTGAACTAGTCTTTTGTGAAGTACTTTCTATTCTCATATCCGTTTCCGTTCCTAAATCATTAACCGTGTTATCCAACATTGAGTCATCTTCTACCCCCTCTCTCGTAGACTCTAGGGGTATTTTTCTCTTTAATTTCTTAGAAGACTTGGGGGGGTGTATCCAGCATCCTGTTTACCTTTGAAAACATAGAGCTGGATACTACCGACCAGGATAGCTAACCCTTGCCAGCCCCGATATATATATATTGTGATGGATTGTATCTGTGTCACAGATGTTTACCTTTCAAATCAGATGAAACCAGGATCCCAGAAAGGCCCCTAGCATGTGTTTTTTTTTTTTTTTTTTTCAAAATAAAATAAACAAAACAAAAGCTTAACCCATTCTCAGGCCCTAACTAAACAGATGTTAGTATTATCTAAATAAATTTCCATGTCAGCAAAACCAAATCAAAATCCAAAAGTCGTAATCCAATTTGTTCATTTACCAGCACTTCAATAACAAATAATTTTCTCCATTCACTATCCTACTCGTCAACCAAACACGCACTTAATCAATTACCGTGTTAAACAATTGACAAAGCATTAAATTGAACACTTAGTTCGAACTGGAGCAAAGCCTGACTCCAGTAGTTCCCACATGATCTTAGTGCCTCCCCTGTATCATCCCCATGTAAATGCATTAATTATTTTTAGTATGTTTAAACCAAATGTATTTGTTTTTAAGCTTCCTTCATTAACACAAGTTTAATATGTACATGTTAATACCCTTGACTCCCATCAGTTCTAATCCCAAACACTTTGCATTATTTAACACATTGTCTTTTTCCCCATTTTATTGGCCAATCCCTTCTATACACAAATCCCTTGATTTTACACATTATAAGTACTGTTTTAAGGTATAAACACTAATTCATAATGTGTTTCTGAATTATTATATATTCGCGGGAGATTGATGTAGAAAAAAATCACAGATGTCCACAGACAGGTCTTGTCTAAGTCATTCTAAATCACTTAAATCCATCACTTTTGTTACAATAGGTGACACCCTACACACAATGTGTTAACTTATGAAAAATCATTCAACAAGATTGTCCTCTGGAACGACTATTAAATATATTGTTTTCAATTGTAACTTGACCTTTGTTCTATACATCTGTGCACAATATGTATTGGAATTTTGAATTGGAAATATGTTTACTCTCAGCCACAAGTCTATCCTTGAGTCTTGAAATAATTTATTGATATAACAGTAGTATGTTTGAATAAACAGAGGAAACAAGTTCGAAACAATCCTTTAAATAAGATGCATTGCCAGGTATAAGCTCAATATGCTTCTGTAAATGAATCATTTAACCTTTGATATTTTAGTTCTGTACCAATGGTCAAGTTAACTCTGTTTTTTGTGGATCATTGTTCTTATATTGAAGCCAATCAATTATACATGATCAAAGAGATCTGCAGTGTATTGAGAGATGATTGAGCTTTGCATTGAGTGTAGATGGCAGCATCAGCAGAATAAAGATGCACTTTTGAGTTGTTTAATACAGCTGCCCTATCATGCGGTCAAACAGTTTATGACCTAACATAGAGCACTGTGGAATAACATTTTTCACAGCAACAAATTGTGATCTTGTGGTCAGACATAGCACTGACATAGAAAAAGAACAAGATTTTACAGAAAATGCTGACAAGGATTTGAAAGTATAACAATAATATTGTATACAGTACATCTCCACTCGAGGCAGTTGTTGTATAAAACTTTAATGAGAAAAAGAAATCAACATCATGAAATAAATTAACAACGGTTTTGTGGCAGCACTGAGAGTGTAACAATGTTTAGGAAATTCTTATGTAAACAGGAGCAGCAACTAGGCCCTTGGCCACAGCTATTTATGTGTGCCAATAATGTATTAGTACATGAAAAAATCTGTAATGTTTGTGAAGTAACTTTTCAACAAATGTGCAATTTCATAACAATTTGGGCATATGTAAATGTTCTGAATACATACAATATCTGAATGTGTGATAGATAATGGGTCTTCCTGGCTGTTTTGACTTGATAAATAACGTACTGCACCATTCACAACCTCACATTGTAGGAACTTTTTAAACATTTTTTCACATACCTGTGACAAGAAATCAATAGCTGAAAATGATGATAATAATAATAATAATAATAATAATAATAATAATAATAATAATAATAATAATTTTTTTTTTTATTTTTTTTTTTATTAGTGCTTTTCATAGTGGACCACCATCAGAAAGAGCTTTACAAGATATGAGACTAGGGTGTGTGCACTATGCATCAGCTGCAGAGTCACTTACAACAACATCTCACCCGAAAGACGGAGCAGTTCAGTTTTGCTTTACTGCAATCATTAGGCTGAATCTTACCAAAAAGCTTTAACATTTACACAGTAAGACGTTCAACTGTTCAGTCATAACTTGTCAATTTTGTTAAGGCAGGGTTTTTAGGAGAGAAATATTTAAAACAAAACAATAAAATGCATCTGAATAAATGCAGAACTTTATGTCAACACAAAATAATATTGTAGAATAAAGAAAGTAAATTAGACCAAAGGTAACCACTCTGGCTACTGCAACAAACTGTATTGGCAGACTTTTTCAGTGCGACCCAAAAGCTTCTAGGTCCTGTGCTTTGCTCTGCTTGTGAAGCGTCACATTGATCCTGTTATCTGTAGAGACATTGATATGCTAGCAATGAAGTCTGTATTCATCCTGGTCTTTCCACTGCTAATGCATATCATTCAAAACACAAGACTTTCGCAGCTGTTACATACACATAAAATACAAAGACTATAAAAACATTGCTAACATTTTTGACACGTGAAACAGCAATTTAATGAGACATCTGCAAAGTGTATTTTTGCAGCTTGTAGCAAATGCACTGTAATGACAAAATAAACAAGTGTCAATGAACCACCTGTTGATCAGCTTCCAGTGTATTCCTGTTTCAGTTGTTATCTTTGCTGTACCTTTTTTTTTATAAGTAATATGCACTGGGGTTTCACTTACTTAAACTAAAAGAACTACAGTCAAAAAAAAAGTGAACTTCGGCAAAGAGATTGGGGTGGCGATTTGAAAGATGTTTTAATAAATTGGTGTTTCCTCCCTTGTTTTTCATTTCTTTAAAACACTTTCAACATTTTGGCTGTCCGCCTTCAACCAGATTGCTGTTATCATATGGCTGAAATCCAAAACAGTTCCACACCAAGCTTCTTTCTCCGGGATTTGCCATTACAGCTGCAGTAATTACAACACGCAAGGTAACTGGTCACCACTAAGTGGAAATGAGCAAGCTTAGTTCATATTGTTTTTAAAGCACACAACTGCAGAGTTTTGTTTTAAAAACTAAAAAAAAAAAAAAAAAAAAAAAATTGAAAAATTGCGATACTTTGATATTTTTATTTTACCCCTTGTGGAAAGGATGACATCACTGGTCAGGCTATTAGTAACCAGGCAGAGACTCAGGAGGCAGAGAATGCAGGTTTGGAAGCGTTGGTGCACATGTTTGGTTATAGACAAACAAAAATAACATGGACAGAAACCCTAAGCAAAGCAAATGATTATTCAAAACACTCATGAACGTAAACAAACATGGATACAGATGTAAATACAGTACAGCACAGAATACAAAACGTATACCTTTACCAAAATTAATTCCCACCATCACTAACTATTTCAGCACCCGTGATCACCTTATTTATACACCTGTGGTTCCGTTCCCATGTGTCTTTCCAAGGGGAATTTTAACTCCATGCCTGCCACCCAATGCTTCCCACATATACAAACCCTGCCACACCTTGATATTAGGTTTCATAGGATTATGGTATCATGACATACCATAGGTATCGATAAACCATGGATCTCATTGTAAACCACTATCTCATTGTATCCTGGCAAAAGCTGAATCCAATATTAGCATGAAGTAAATACCAACGGCTCTCATATAATAATAATAATAATATTATTATTATTATTATTATTATTATTATTATTTATTATTATTATTATTATTATTATTATTATTATTTATAATAATAATAATATCCTGCCTGTTCAATCAAATTATCGTTTGTCAATCAACTTACATTTCAAAGAACGAAGTGTGAAGAGTTCGAAAAATAAGAAAAAAAAGAAGACCCAGCTTTTTATTCTTACGAAAAGTAAAAGGGTTTACAAACCGGTATCTGCTTTCATTTTCCTGCAATGTTTTGTCCCTGAGAAATACAACAATATACATTTACACTACAGTCATATTTTTTTTATTATTATTATTATTATTATTATTATTATTATTATTATTATTATTATTATTATTATTATTATTTATCCAGCACAGATACAATCTAATTTTTTTATGTTTTTTTTTTTTTTCAATATGATCTCCTGCTTCCTCTGTGCTTGTCCTCCTTGACCTAACTGCTGCTTTTGACACAATAGATAATGGAATTCTTCTAGACAAACTTCAGAAGTATGCTGGAATCTCTGGAACCGGTCTCTCCTGGAAGTCCTCTTACTTATCCAGACACATGCAGTCTGTTTTCTATGCTGGGCACAGTGGTGTTGTAAACCCAGTCAATTGTTCTTGGGCCTCTTATCTTCAATATCTACATGCTTCCCTTGGGTCACCTCATCCGCAAACACAGTTGTTTCACTCCTATGCTGACAACACCCAGCTCTACTTATAACTCTACCCTGGTAGCCCCCTTGCCATGGTCCGGCTCTCGGCTTGCATTCAAGTCATCGAGGCCTGGATGTCTGCCAATTTTCTTCAACTGAATACTAACAAATCTGAACTCCTTTTAGTAGGATCTAAAACTCAACTTAAGAATCTAAATATAGCTGCCTTGAACCTCGGAAACTGTCTGCTGCTGCCTTCCCCCACAGTACGAAGCCTTGGTGTACTTCTTGACAGCAACCTCTTCTTTGATGCCTACATCTCCTCCGTGGTCAAATCTTCCTTCTACCATCTTCGAAACATCTCCAAAGTCCATCCCTACCTTTCCCTCCTAGATGCGGAGATACTTTGTCATGCGTTTGTCAGCTCTTGACTCGACTACTGCAACTCTCTATATGGTGGTCTCCCGGCACTCACCATAAACCAAATGCAGCTAGTCCAGAATGCCGCTGCCAGGATCCTTACCAGATGTAAAAAATGTGAACACATTACCCCCATCTTGCCCAGCTGCACTGGCTACCTGTAAAGTTCAGGATTATTTTCAAAACTCTTCTGCTCAACTGCAATGCCCTTCATCACACAGGTCCCGAGTACCTCCTCAACCTGCTGACCTGCTATGTCCCTGCCTGCAAGCTAAGGTCCTCTGACTCGGGCCTGCTTGGTATCCCTAAGCAAAAGTGCACCACACTTGGGGAACACTGTCTTCCAGCTTTGGTGCATGATGCTCCCACCATCACTCGCTTTAAATCAACTCTCAAGACCCACCAGCTCTCTTTTGATTTCCATGCTCTTTAACCCCGATATCTTCTTTAGCTGCTGTATTGCTGCTACTATTTCATGTATTATGCTACTATTATGTATTTTGCACTTTCCACTGTATTTAATGTATTATGCCATTTTTTATAACTGTATATCATATATTATGCATTTCTCTGTATTTTAAAGTATTATGGATTTTCTTGTTGTTGTTGTTTCTTGTAAAAAGTTTTGTGACGGTCCACTATGAAAGGCGTTGTGTAAAATAAAGATTGATTGATTGATTATATATTATATGAAAATATTCTAATATGATTTTTGCCTTACTATGTTTAGTTACAAACATATTTATACTTGTATTTAAATTACATTGGAATTCCATATTTTTGTCTGGTGAAAGTAAGCTTATTTCCCAGTTGTTGTTATTGACTTGATGCAAAGTGCCAGGTTTCCTTTTCTTTGCTATTGGATGTGTTAAAAAAAAATCTATAGAAAATATAAAAGGCTTACAAACTTTGCAAAAGGATGCACTTCAGTGATTCTAAGTCAGCAATTGTAAAATGCCAACTGTCCCCTAGAGTTTTAACCTTTAAGTTCAGGAATCTTAAAAGACCCTGCAAAATAATTTTGAGTGTCTGACAACAGAACACTGACACTAAATCCATGGAGAAACCACAACATTTAATTGTGTCCTCTGTCATACAGACTTGTCTCACATATAAAGACAGTTTAAAATGTAACCTTGTGCCAGAAATACAATGATATTTGGTAGTAAATCTGTGAGGGCGCTAAGCAGTGAGAACAGAGTTCCCTGGATGGGATAGCCTGACACTTCTTTCCCAGGGTTCAAGGGAAGTCGGCCAGCTAGAAAGGGGTGAGACTGTTGCAATAACACATTGACCCGGAAGGGAAACGACGTGGCAGCCGCAGATTGGAGAGGTGGTTGCACTCGTTTACCAAGGGGTCATGTGTACAGCATAAAAGGGGACGGAGAATCGCAATCTGTTCCTTCGCATTGGTTTTGAGTTACTAAACCGAGAAGGACTGTGAGAGACCCTGTAACCACTGTTTCAGTATCATGAGTGTTTTGTTTGTTTGTTTTTGTGTAATTCATCTTGTTTGTAAATCACACAGATTCCGGAGCTGTCGCTGAGGGCCAGCACTAAGCTGGAACATTACTGCACTACTGTCACAAAATAAACTGTATCACCCACCATGAGCACTACACCCCCTACACGCACCCAGGACTGGTGATCTTGTTGGTATTATTGTGAGATGGATACTTATTGTTTATTGTTTGGGTGTATAAACCCTATTGTCTACCCCATGCAGTACACATTGTTGTGTATTGCCGGGAGATTATTATTATTGGTCACCAGACCTGGATACAATAAAATCACTTTCCAAACCGGATTACAAGGCTCTGTCTGTTTCAGTACCACTTTCCACTCTGCCACTTTGCCACAAACCTACATACATTGTATTTTTTAACCTTATTTTGTGATGGTTGCTTTTGTAGTTTAGTGGTCCTTCTTTGCAACAGCTATTATAGTCAGAATCACATGGCAAACCAAACTTTCCAGCCAGGTGAGGTATCTAGCTCCGGATTGGCTGGAGCAGCCACAGCCTCCCTCCAGCTCCCCTATAAAAGAGAGTGGGAGCTGGATGCCAGGGTTGGACTGAAAAAAGGAGAACAGAATGAAGAAAAGGAGCTAAAGAGAGAAAGAGCTAGAGAGAAGAAAGAGCTGACTTGTGTGAGCTGTGGCTGACAGCAGCTTTGAGAAGGAGTAACTGAAACTAAAACAAATAAAAAGTTTAGCCTTGAAACCTTGCCTTGCGTCCTTTTAGACACCACCACAATATTATTCGTCTGATTCATAAATCTGTATTGTGCTGTTAATTGACCCATACTGGCATCATAATTAACATGTGCCTCAGACCAGGCTGAGAATGAGATGTGCCTTAACGGTATAATTTCCTAGCATCATTTCTACATTTAGAAACATGTACTTTAAGCAAATTGAATAATAATAATAATAAAAACCTATGTTTAATTATCCAATAATTGTGTAATTTAAGTATTTTGGGCCAAATATTGAAACTTGTTGCGTGTGTTGCGAGGGGAGTTGTAGAGATTTTTGCGATAAAAGTAGAGCTTTTGAGTGAGATTCAAAATATATGCTGTACTGGAAAAAATGGGCTTTTCCCTCAAATTTGGGGGAGGTGTCATGAATCATCCCACAAATTCCCCGAGCTAAATTACACTCCTCTTAATTATTTCGTAGGAAGTATTTCAGGACAATTTCTGTTTCTAGTTAGAAGAGTGAATATGGCTTTCAGAAAGCTATATTTGCAAATGCTAGCAGAGCAACATAAAAAGAGAAAATAGCATGCAGGCAGAATATACAGACAATGTATAACCTTCCTTGACTTGTCCACTGAAAAAGTCCTTAATCGATACCATCTAGACAAAGAACGACTACACAATGACTTGTCAAGTATTACAAGCAGGAGTCATGCAATACCAGTGCATGTAAAGCTAACTGCTGCCCTGACTTTCTTTTGCTACAGGCACGTTCCAGAGACCAATAGGGGACATTGCAGGTATGAGTCAATTTGCAATTTTAGAGTGCATCAGTCTGATAACTGCTGCTTTAGCAAAGAGAGCAGGGCATTACATGTTTCCCTTTGACCCCACAACAAAAACAAAAGGTTCAGCAGAAATTCTGTGCCAAAGCAAGTTTTCCCAATGTGCAAGGAGCAATCGACTGCACATTAGAATTGCCGCTCCCTGTCATAAAGACGGCTGTAGTGGGTGACGACAGACCAGAACCAGGAACCAACACATAATAGACAGAGAGACGTGGAGTTTTGGTGAAGCTGAGTGCTTGCTTGCGCTCAGCATTTAATAATTAAACAGAGCAGAAAATAAAAGGTTGCAAGACAAACAAAACAAAGGACACGGCACTTTAGCCAAAATAAATATACAAACAAAACGGACTACACAGACAAACACGGTGAGCTGATATTATTTTAACTATTACCCTAACTGTTACCTCCGTCTCCAATCCCGTTCTCCACTCACCGAACACGGCATGTAAAAATCATGTTGCTTTTATGCAGCTGTACCGAGACTCGATTGCTAATCAGTCATTTAGTTGGAGTCTCGGTATAACTGCACGTGAATTAATAAAAGTGCAATTCCCCATTTTAAACACTCGTGCTTGTAACCTATATTACATCCCGTGTACCATTGACTATACAACAACATTAACACACCACAAGCAACATCAGCAAGAGAACATTCAAAGAGGAGATTAAATGTTTAAGAGATACAAATGGCAAAATCGTAGAGGAAGAAAAAAAAATAGCAAATATGTTAAATGATTACTTTTCACAAGTTTTTACAAAGGAAGATACTGACAACATGCCCCACATGTCATCCAGTTCCTATCCAGTTTTAAATAACTTTAGCATAACTGAGGCAGAAGTGTTAAAGGGACTAGGAGCTCTTAAAATAAACAAATCCCCTGGGCCGGATGAGATCCTCCCAGTAGTACTCAAAGAAATGAAAGAAGTAATTTACAAACCGCTAACCAAGATCATGCAGCAGTCTCTTGACACAGGGGTGGTACCGACAGACTGGAAAATTGCAAACGTAATACCGATCCACAAAAAGGGAAACAAAACTGAACCAGGTAACTACAGACCAGTAAGCCTGACTTCTATTATATGCAAACTTATGGAAACTATAATAAGATCCAAAATGGAAAATTACCTATATGGTAACAGGGTACTGGGAGACAGTCAACATGGTTTTAGGAAAGGGAGATCGTGCCTAACTAACTTGCTTGATTTTTTTGAGGATGCAACATCGATAATGGATAATTGCAAAGCATATGACATGGTTTATTTAGATTTCCAGAAAGCTTTTGACAAAGTCCCGCACAAAAGATTAATTCTCAAACTGAACGCAGTTGGGATTCAAGGAAACACATGCACATGGATTAGGGAGTGGTTAACATGTAGAAAACAGAAAGTACTGATTAGAGGAAAAACCTCAGAATGGAGTGTGGTAACCAGCGGAGTACCACAGGGATCAGTATTAGGTCCTCTGCTATTCCTAATCTACATTAATGATTTAGATTCTGGTATAGTAAGCAAACTTGTTAAATTTGCAGACGACACAAAAGTAGGAGGAGTGGCAAACACTGTTGCAGCAGCAAAGGTCATTCAAAATGATCTAGACAAGATTCAGAACTGGGCAGACACATGGCAAATGACATTTAATAGAGAAAAGTGTAAGGTACTGCATGCAGGAAATAAAAATGTACATTATAAATATCATATGGGAGATATTGAAATTGGAGAAGGAATCTATGAAAAAGACCTAGGAGTTTTTGTTGACTCAGAAATGTCTTCATCTAGGCAATGTGGGGAAGCTATAAAAAAGGCTAACAAGATGCTCGGATACATTGTGAAAAGTGTTGAATTTAAATCAAGGGAAGTAATGTTAAAACTGTACAATGCACTTGTAAGACCTCATCTTGAATATTGTGTGCAGTTCTGGTCACCTCGCTATAAAAAAGATATTGCTGCTCTAGAAAGAGTGCAAAGAAGAGCGACCAGAATTATTCCGGGCTTAAAAGGCATGTCATATGCAGACAGGCTAAAAGAATTGAATCTGTTCAGTCTTGAACAAAGAAGACTACGTGGTGACCTAATTCAAGCATTCAAAATTCTAAAAGGTATTGACAGTGTCGACCCAAGGGACTTTTTCAGCCTGAAAAAAGAAACAAGGACCAGGGGTCACAAATGGAGTTTAGAAAAAGGGGCATTCAGAACAGAAAATAGGAGACACTTTTTTACACAGAGAATTGTGAGGGTCTGGAATCAACTCCCCAGTAATGTTGTTGAAGCTGACACCCTGGGATCCTTCAAGAAGCTGCTTGATGAGATTTTGGGATCAATAAGCTACTAACAACCAAACGAGCAAGATGGGCCGAATGGCCTCCTCTCGTTTGTAAACATTCTTATGTTCTTATGTTCTTAACATACAACACAGAAATACACACAGGGGTGGGGCAACATTGCCACACTCCCTCATATAGTGAAGACATTTTCAGGAATCGCAAAAGTTTTCACTCTATAAATATGCAAGTGGTGTGTGAAGCTACCTATCGGATTAACAATGTAGAAGCAAAATATCTGGGATCACATCATGATTAATTTATCTTCAATCAATCTTCCCTGGCTGCTCTGTTGGTAATTTTTAAAATGTGTTTTTTTTTTATCATTTTAAATGAGCACACATGGCAATGTCTTAAACAATTATATTTTCATTTAAATAGGGTCAGTGATTTTGCATTGTGGCCCTACACGATGACACCCTGACCAATCCCAACAGTCCTGCAGAGATCAGAGATAGTTTTGCACACCGTTCCATCAGATGTATCATAGAGAGAACTTTTGGAATTTTTCCAGGTGCCTTGACACATCTGACAGGGCACTACTGTATTCCCCTGGGAAGGCCTGTTGCTTGTGTGCTGCATTGTATTGCAATCTCTTGTGGAATAGAGCTTGATTAGAACCAGAGGAACACGACAGTGAAATCAGTATTGCACAACACGTTGGGCTGGACACTCAGGCTGGAAGAAATGTGAAGAATCATCTAATTAACAATGTGTTTGTATGAATGGTAATGATTCGTATAAGTAAAATAATACTACTATGACTAATAATAATAAACTCTGCGCTCACAACAATTTATATTTCTTATTATATATTATCAGTTTAAAAAAAAAAAGTGTCTCATTCATCACCAATTCAAACAAAAATTAAAACAGCTGATTGGAACTCTTCTTTCACATTGCAAGAGGATACAGCACATTTACTCAAAAAAAAAAAAAAAAAAAAAACACTAAAACAATTAAATGTGTTGTTACCGTTATTGGGCCTGTCAGCCATCAATTCCTTCATTTTGTAAAAGGAATGCACAGGGGAAAATATCAGTAGGAGAGATTTCATCTTGAAGCTAGCCACAGCACTTCTGCAGAAACATTTTGATCACAAAACTGCAAAGCAGCAAGCTGCTGCAGCTCAACCTGGATTCATTGCTGCACTGAATGACACACAAGAGCTAACATATGTTACTTTTGTTTTAAATTAAATTTTATTTTTTCAGTTTTTTATGTACATATACCTATTTACACCTGTTCTTTTGCAATGTAATTTTATTATTATATATATATATATATTATATATCATATATTATATATATATATTATATTATATATATATAAAACATATAAGTATTATATATATATATTTGTAGTTCTTTATATGTGGTAAGTTAGAAAATAAACCCTTTTATGTTTAATTGTTCATTTAAATAGTGTTTCGGCTATACAGATGTTTGATATGATGTTCTTGAATAAAACCTTTGAGTTGTACCTGATAGTTTGTCTTTCATTTTAATACTGATGTTGTTTAAGTGTCATAATGACCGCCCTTGGAGGTTTTAGCGTTAAATTTAAATATCATATATTTGAAATGTCCTTCCTGAGAACATGGTATTGTCAGCTAAACACTGAGTGTGGGAATGCAGCATTATATTGTAAAATCCCCTGAGAGAATCCAAACACAGTAATACTCCATGATGTCCTAGGAGAATTCACTGCTTGTCTGCTTAACATACACACTCCAAACACTATGTATTCAGATTCATGTTGGATTCTTATAAAATAAATAAATAAAAAATAGTGTTTTAGATGACCTTCTATTCCTTATGGGATATTGTTAATTGAGACAAGTGACTTCTGGCTTGCTTTGTTTATACATTTGGCTCCCATTTATAATTGAAGCCAATTGGTATGAACGCTCTGCCATAAATGCACAGGTTTTAGAGGATTTGCACTGGAAGGAAAAGACAAGATGATTTACATGGATTTCAAAGGATTAGTGTCCCTAAGTGCAAACCTGGGTACTTTTCCTCTTATACATTCTATCATTTCAGAATTCATAGAACATGTTCTGATGTCTTCATGGTGTTTAGAGTGCTTGATGCTAAATAATGTATGGCTTGAGTGTTTAATGTTAAGCCATTTATATGTAACTGTTATGCAGCTGTTGTAGTTAGCTCTGTAGATTGAAGAGCCTCTGATGTAGTGTTATTGTGGAAATAGAAAACCATGTTATTTGGATACATTAGTTTAGGATAATGTTACAATATATGACTGTATAGTCTGATACATTATTAGCCCTGCTCTGAGCTCACAATAATGTATCAGACTATACAGTCATACATGTATTATTGTTATTATTTAAAATGTATTGGTATGATTGGGCTGTATCGTTCTGGGTTTATTTGAAATGAGTGATTGCTATTATTGATTTGCAGCATGGATGGGGTCAAAATTCCCCATCCCTCTAAATGCATGCAGAAACTGAAACTTTTCTCAGTGGAAGGATATCCTACAAACCATTACAAGTTCAAGGTAAATCTAGGTGTTAAAGTGTTGTTTCAAAGAAAATAATGAGAACAAGTATTTTCTAATAGCAATGGTGCCCTCTCGATGAAGGCTGTATTGTGTGATAGTTGACCTGGACTTTCATTAGTGCCTTCTCCTTAGGCATGGGATGCCTGCTTCTGTCAAACTCAGCTACCACACAGTAGAGCTTTGATTGACGGGCCTTTGACCTATGCATTGGAAAGCTACATTTTCAAGATCTACACATGAAGATAAAGTCATCATACATTATATACTGTGTGTGTGTGTGTGTGTGTGTATATATATATATATATATATATATATATATATATATATATATATATATATATATATATGCCCTTATACTGTGCATTAAAAAAAAAAAAGTTTAAATTGCCTGTATCAGTTATGGGAAGTATTGGCACAGCAACTCCTTGGCATTATCAACACATAAAGCTGTCACTGTTTATATTTTGTTCCCTCTGTCAGGTTACTACATGCCAATATTCTGTTTTTCATACACACGTAGGCTAGATTTGTAAACACCATACACTTGGAATAATCTAGACTTCTACATTAAAAATATTTCCTGTAAGACTAAAGCAGCAGCAAAATATTATTCAGGGCCCTAACAGGGCAACAAATATAAACCTTGCACAGTAGCAGCACAGAGTGATAGCAGCAAAACATAATTATAATTCCTTTCCATAGACTGATAATCAGAATCATTATTCTAGTCAAGACATTATATATGTATTTGAGAAATAGACTGCAGTGATTAAAATTACAGTTACTTAATGAATCTAATACATTAGTAAAGGGTTGTGATGGGTTATGGATGGTCCAGGTCAGTAATTCTACCACATGACTAAAAGAGTGTATTGAACCAGCTTCAGGTTTCCTTCACCAGGATCATGTGACTGTGACGTCAGCTGCCTTTATGGGGGACACCATCTTGGTGAAGGGGGCAGGGCCTCGGTCACTCTAGTCACATGGAAATTATAAACACCTGAAATAGTTAGATTGGTGTTTCAAAGATTACAGGGGCGGAGCTCTGTGTACAAAAGGGAATGCTGTGCCTTACTTAGTGCTGGTCTAGCATGCAGGTGTCAGGAAGGGAAAAACTGAGATTCAAAACAAAACTAACTGAGTGTTTTTCAGATTAAGCAAATAGGAGACAGACAACCAGCAACCAGCACCAGAACTGGGAGGAGTGCTGGCTACAGAGCGGTCTTTATGATTTGTGAACTGTTTTGTTTATTTTGTTAAAGAAACATAGTCTCAGTTTCGCCTTTTGTTTTGTTTAATTTTTAAACTTTTCCTGTATAGTTCATAAAAAAAAAAAAAAAAAAAAGATTTTCTTTTACAATTGAAGACCCCTATGGTCCATCCTGTCACAGTGGTATAATAATAAAGTGGAAAGGGAAGGGAAACTCGAGAGAGCGGAGGATCATCTGTAAATCACAAAATATCTCTAATTAGTGTCATTTGTTGTTAAGGTTAGTATCCTGGATATAGCAGGGTGTGTAATTTTGGCATTCTGAGCATTTAGAAATAATTTTAGTGATGTAACGATCACGCATGGTGGCAGAAATGGCTTCAGAAGAAGCGATGGTAGAAAGGTTGCCAGTTCCTGCCTTTCTCCCCCCTAAAAAAATTCAGGGGGGTGAGCCTGCAACTCCTCTCCCTTTGGCCCTGGAGGCAGCAGTAATGGCTCCTCTTCCTCTGGCTCTCAGGACAGCAGCAATAGCTCCTCCCCCACCGTCTCATGGGACAGCAGCGACAGCTCCTCCCCCTCCAGCTCACGGGACGGCAGTGATAATTCCTCCCCCTCTGTTTCATGGGACCGCAGTGATAGCTCCTCCCCCTCTGTCTCGTGAGACCGCAGTGATAGCTCCTCCCCCTCTGTCTCATGGGACCGCAGTGATAGCTCCTCCCCCTGTCTCGTGGGACCGCAGTGATAGCTCCTCCCCCTCTGTCTCGTGGGACAGCAGTGATGGCTCCTCCCATTCTGGTTCACGGGACAGCAGTGATGGCTCCTCCCCCTCTGGCTCACGGGACAGCAGTGATGGCTCCTTCCCCTCTGGCTCACGGGACAGCAGTGATGGCTCCTCCCATTCTAGCATGCCAAACAGCAGTATCAACTCTTCCCAACTGGACACATGGAACAGCATCTCCTCCACTCTTGTTCCAGCTCGGCAAGGGCGGTTCTTTCACTCCCTGCCTCGGCTGCATGGTGCCTCAACCAGCCTTGTTCGGGCAACCTGTTCCACCTCCCGGCAAGAGAAGGGGCACCTGGAGGTTGTGTGACTAAAGTTAGCACAAAGGCATCGCGGCACTATTTCTGGCTGGTGTTGCTCCATCCAGCAGTACCCATACCCCTCATAGCGGGCGCACCAGTCTGTGCTCTTCCTGGCCACACCACTTGTACGCAGGCCAGACACCAGGGCTCCACCCCCTCTTGCTGCGGGTGCTGCCATTGTGGTTGCTGTGGTGGTTGCTGTGGCTGCCGCTGCTGCTGCTGCTGCTGCTGCCACCTCTTCATTTTCGCCGTTTTTTTTTTTTTTTCAAACCTACTCACGTCCAGATCTATCTGGCTCACGCTGTCCCGCTTCTGACACCAAATGTGACAGACCCGGAGGCAAAATTGTAGATTTTTAGCTGTATTGGTTCTATTTATCACAAAAACAAACAATAACACAGCTCATAACACTCTTCAACACACTCTCCTCAAACAGTGCACCTTTCTCCCTTATATGGGACAATTAATCAGTAAACACTCCCATATTCCACAAGTGAACAATTAACAAACACACACACACAATCACAGTATATTAATAGTTAAGTGTGTTAAAAAAAAAACATTCTTCTCTGTCACCACCGATAAAAACAAAACAATAAAACACATAACAGTCTCAGGAGCAGGCATTAAGGACCTTCTCCTGAACAGAATGATATATAACATGGAACATGCATTTAACGATGCAATAATAAATATATTCATGTGTATATGTATATTGTGTGAACTGTGCTATTGCTGAGTTTTCCTATGCAGAGTTATCAGGAATTAAATTATAGACGAAACATTAGAAGGGGATTTGATCAACCAATGCTTTTTTTTTTTAAACCTCCTTACATTAAAAGGCAATTCCCTTGGATTGAATTAAACACCTATTTTAGGAGCAATTCTGGGATATACATGGATATGTGACTGATACAATCTTGGTTGATTCCACAGTGCCTTAAAATGCTCTAAACATCCAGTTGTGGCTTATCCTGGAATGGTAGACGTTGATTCAAATCCTTAGTTTCTTTCACCCTATTATTATTATTATTATTATTATTATTATTATTATTATTATTATTATTATTATATTTATTATTAATAATAATAATAATAATAATAATAATAATAATTTCTTAGCAGACACCTTTATCCAGGTCGACTTCCAATTGTTACAAAATATCACAGTACAGAATATGACAATATAAATAAGAGCAGTTGTAAAGTTCAATAAAATCTGTAGCAAAAGATCAAATTCAAATAAAATCAAAAAATAGATAATACAGTAAATTACATGGAAGAGCAGGTTTGACTAAGAGCAGTTAAGTTATACTAAAACTATTTGCTTATATGAGTAAAGTCCAGTGTAAGCACGTAGTAAGTATGATGAATGGATGAGAATAATTTCAAATAAGAGCAATTACAGAAAATGTGAATACGGACACATGTAAGAGTAAAGTCAAATACAAGAAACAGGAAGTAGTTATAATTAAAAGCAGTAGTAGAATATGACAAGGTATGGAGCAGTTCAGTGCAAGTACAAGTTGATGTAAGTACTGGTGCAATTGGGTGCCATATAGTCCAATACAGTCGAGAGTTGTGAGGTTTACACATACTGACTGAACAGTTGTGTCTTGAGGAGGTGGTCAGGTACTGAGTAGTCCTGATATCCTTAGTTAGGTCATTCCGCTACTGAGGGGCAAGGGTGAAGAAGGAGCGGGCTCTGGAAGCGGGGGAGTGGATGGTGGATACAGCTGGTGGTGGTGGAGAGAAGGAGGTGAGAGGGTATGTAGGGAGAAATGATAGACTGGACATAGAAGGAAGCACAAATGTCAAGTCGAGTTTCTTGGTGGATATGGAGGGAGAGAGGGTTGTGGATTCAAGAGGAATAGAGATAGAGAGATCAGCGGTGGGGGAGGAAGAGGGGAAATTGAGCTTGAGATGACAAGAGTGCATCCAGGAGGAGATGGCCGAGAGGCAGGTTGAGATACAGGATGAAACGTCGGGGTCAGAGGGGGTAGAGGAGAAAAAGATCTGGGCATCATCAGTATAGAGATGAGACCAGAAGCCATGGAAGATGATGAGGGGACCCAGGGAATGGGTGTAGAGAGAAAACAGGAAGGGCCCCAGGACTGAGTCTTGGGGAACACCTGTCGAAAGAGAGCAAGAGGCAGAGAATTAGCCATGCCAGGGCACCTAGTACATTTGATCAGCGAGGTAGGAGGAGAACCAGGCAAGAGCAGTGCTGGAGAGTCCTAGGTCAGCAAGGGAGGACAGGAGAATAGAGTGGTAGACAATGTCAAAGGCTGCAGAGAGGTCAAGGAGAATTAGGACAGAGGAGAGGAAGGCAGCATGGTAAAGAGTAGAGTTAGTGACAGAGAGGAGCAGTTCCACTGGAGTATGCCGGGTGAAAACCAGATTGGAGGGGGTCGAGCAGAGAATATGTTGACAGGAAAGCGGAGAGCTGGCAGTGTACTGCTTGTTCCAGGGTTTTACAGAGGAACTGGAGAAGAGAGACAGGACAGTAGTTCTGAAGGGATGAGGGATCAAAGGAAGATTTTTTTTTATGATGGTGGCGATGTAGGCCTGTTTGAAGGAAAAGGGGAAACAGCCAGATAGCAGAGGTGTTGAGAAAAGGGAGTAGAGCAGGGGCAGCAGCCTGGAAGAGCTAAAGTACTTCTCTATGCCTTTAGTGAAAAATATATTTACCACTTTTTTATATCAATATTTAGTACACATAAAAAGTAAAACCTGAGACTCTATGTTTCTCCCTTTTAGGGAAGTTATTTACATTTAATTACACCGTTAGAAAATAATCCACCCAAAATTACTGAACTCTAAGCAATTACAATCTAGCTAGTTCTCAATATTCACCTTAGAGGTCAATTCATTGTTAATTGCTTTTGCAATGGTTATTTAAAAGATGAACTGCAATAAATAATTAGGATTGTGGCCTGTGTGCATCTCCTCTAATGTGAGTAGACATGCAATTCCAGAAGCAGTGAGACTCCCCGCACCCTCCCCCCAAGAGATGTACAGTACAGTGATGCCATGTGGGATTTCAGGAATTTTCTGTAGGACACCAGGGGTTACAGCCATTAATTCCCATCAGGCACTACACTGCTCTGGGAGCTCTTGAACAATGCATTTAGTTAATATATTCCATTTGATGCAGATTCAATGAAATTTGTTGCAAGCTCAGATGAACTAAGCAAGCTTAAGATATTATATAATAATTTAACTAACAATGCAATTTGTAATGTCAGAAGTTTCTTTGTTGTGTTTTTTCTTTTTACAAACCATTATAATACCCACCTATTAGACTATTTAAATGTTTATTGTTATATTTTTTGTAATGCATAAAGGTAAATATTCTTATGTTTACTGTGCCATGTTATACAATAATCTTCAAATTATAACATGCGCACTTTTGAAAATGTGGGGAGATTTCTTCTGTCTTACAAAGTGTTCAGAATGCTCAGATTCTATACTATATAATTGTCTAATAGCATATACTGCTAAAGTATTATATATATTTGAGGGAGGCAATCCATTTACTTAATAAACCTATACTTTACATTTATTATGCATAAAAGCAACAGTTACATTAACTATACTATCATATTAAATGGTAAAACATGATAATCATTACATGCAAATATGTTTCTGCAGTATGCATACATCAGCTCGCAAAGAATAACACTATGTAACACAATTTTTGTTCCAGGGTAGTAAGTGTTATTTCCTAATTGCTTATGCCTCAAAAATATAGCAAATGGCTATTATTCCCCACAAACTTTGCTTTTGTGACCAGGACAGTGATATTTCAAAATATCACTATTTCCAATGGGAAAACAGGCAAATGTGTGTCTTTTCGTTCACATAAAGTCCGAAAAAAACAACATATGAATCCAAATTAACATGTATTTATACTAAAGTAATACAAAAATGACTACAAAAGATTTAGAAGTGAGTAGTTTTTCAAGATTTACGATTATACTGTATTTACAGTGCAGCTACCTTCACAGCAAAACCCTCCTAATTGGTTATATATGGATGAGGCATACTGCAGATCTACATCTTTATCAGCGCTCTTGTGCCCTCCACTTCCACTCTCCACTTCTCAATGTAACTCTAACCCTCTGGTCTGTCATTCCCTTCAGGTCTGGACACAGTTTAGGAGATGTTTTGGTCTGCAATCCACATCTATTTTTAACCCAATTAAAGCAAATCATCTGATCCTACCTTCTCTTCTTGATTCAGCCTTTCCCATCTGGCATAGTCAAGAAGTTAGGGTGCTCAGGGATTTATATACTGATGACACTTTTGCATCCTATGAACATCTTTCAATTACTTCAACTTAATCCAGATCGCAGGAGCATTGACTCAGTCATTTACATTTCTATCCTTTCCCTTCATTACCCATCGCTTACTATACTAAAAACCCTCTGGGAGCAAGACAGTGTATGGGATTCTGTTCTTTATCATGTACATTCCTCGTGCTAGACATGGTCTCATATAATTCATAATTCTTCACCGTCTCCACCTTTCCAAGACAAAATTGCCTGGCCGGGTGTGGACCCAGCCTGTGACAGATGCAAGCAAGAACTAACCTCTCTAATCCACATGTATTGGGCCTGTCCCAGGCTGGCCCCATCCTGGACATCCGTATTTACAACCTTATCCCAAGTGCTTGAAGTCACTTTAGATGCTGACCCCCTTGCACTTTTTGCTGTGTCCCCAGATAATGTCGTTCTAACCAAGTTGGAGTCGGACACTCTGGCTAATCTTATTGAACTGGAGGAAGACTGCCCCACCTTCCCTAATGCAATTACAGATGCATCCTAGAGTCGCAGGTAGAAAGGGATTAGAAACTGGAGAAGATTAAGTACACACTTAGGGGTAGTACAGATACATTTTAAAAAGTATGGCATCCTTTCCTTTCTTATACTTAAAATCTGAGACTTCTATCCCATAGTCTTTTCATGGCTCAGCAACCAACTCCTTTTTTTTTACTTCTTTTTAGTTTTGTTTATTTGTTTTGTTTTTTATTTATTTTGTTTGATTTATGAATTATTATTATCATTGTTGTTAATTTAGTCTGTCCATCATTTTCCTTTTTAAACCTTTGTTCTACTTTAATATATTAAATTATTATTATTGTATTAACTACCTTTAAATTATTATTCTACACAAATGCATTATTGTATATGCTTTCCATACTGTATGTCTTTACAGAGAAAAAAAAACTGATTCTTAAAAAAAAGAAAATGATTCATGCACTAACATGTTGTGGCTTTCGCAATAGTCACAAACCAACTGCAAACGAGTCGGAAGTCTAGGGTGAAATGCACTAAACAAGCGCACTGCTGTTAGTGACTTTTTAGGGAATGCTTTGCTGCAGCACCTTTTCTTTGTGGTTTAACCTCAGGTGAATATGTAATTATGGACATTCCTGCATGGGGTGGAAATGAGGGTTCTCAAGTATTATAATGAGATGTAGTAAAGCTTCCGGAAACTGTGATACTTACAATTGCATTAATTTGTTAAGAACTTTTGAAAGCATGTTTTAAACAGTCGCAGTTGTTGCTGGCATTTCCCTGTCTCCTTTTTCTCATGCATTGACAGTTGTGCTCAATGCATTTTTGAGGCAAACACCCAAACACCTATTTTTCCCTAAAAGCAGGATGTACTTACAAACCATGAAAACACATTTCTGTGACATTTCTGGTTTCCGCAACATGTTGGGAGCAATAGACTGCACACATGTGCCGCTAACCCCTCCAGCTCATTCTGAACATCTGTATAGGAACAGGAAACACACCTATTCTAAATGTGCAGGTGGTTTGTAATTGTACACAATTTAGCACTGCACTCCTGACTAACTTAAATAAAAACAGACAGTATACATTTGGATTAGGCTACTCCTAATAATATGATTTAGCGGTAGAGTATAATGCAAAATTTTTTGCTGGTCCCTTGAAATTCATATTAACGAGAATTGACTATCTTCCTATAAGTAACATAACTGGACTTTCTGTATTTTAAATCTATTGGACAGTAAATATTAAACAATGACACAACTGGTCCAAATTCATTTTATTTTCCACAAAACCAGCCAATCAATACTTTGCATCGATGAAACAACCAATCCTCGACCCGCAACCCAGTCCTGTACCTGCAATCATAGCCTGTCAGCTCAACCGGCACTCAGACACTGCATCTTTCAACAACAACAAACTGGACAGTCCAGTAACATTGCTCCATTCAGATATCTGGCACTGTTAAACTATAAGCAACTTTGTAAAAAAATGTTTTTTGTTTAATAAAGTTTTTTTTTTTTTTTTTTTTTTTTTTTTTTTTCCCCTAATTATGTGTGTGATCCTTTATGAACATTTTTGGGACTATTTTCCTAAAAGTGTACCTGACAAATAATTACAAGTTCAAGGTAAATGTAGGTTTTATAATGTTTTTTTTTTTTTAAAGAAAAAAATTCATAAAAATCGTTTTTCTAATAGCAATAGTGCCCTCTCAGTGAAGGCTTTACTGTGTGATAGTTGAACTTGGCTTTCAATCGTCCTCGCTTTCAACTCGGGACACACAACTAACACATGGAAAAGCCTTCATCGATGGGCACTAATCACAGTAAAAAGAGAAACTCATTTTGCTGTTTCAGTTAAATATTATACATGATCAAAAAACTAGCCTTCAAAATTTACTGAAAAAAAAAAAACATTTAAAATTAGAATAGTAAGCGTTAACAAATCCATAACTTAGTTTAGAAAGAAAGACCATTATAACATATAGTTCTTTCTTCTGGGGGTCATTTGTGCTACCCTTGGTTAATTTAACAACAGAATTTTGAAAGAATGCCAATTAAAATGTGTATTAAGCATAATTCTCTTCAGTCGACAGCAGAAGACCATAAAGAAACATGACTGAATATGAACAAAGGAGTCTTCTATGATAGATTAGGTATCACACAGAGAAACGAGAGTTTAATGAAGAGTAATGAGCGGCCTGCAAAAGGAAAGTGGTGCTGCAGATTACATTCATTTAACCAGACTCCGTTCTCAGATAGATCTTGATGGCCCTCTGCCTCAAACTATTTGTTTTGTATTATTATTTATTTGCTTTTTATACAGTAGTATGTCAAAGCACTGTACAGTACATAGTAGAAATCTACTAAGACTAGAAAGCCATTTTATAAAAGTACGTTTTTGGTCTTGACATAAACTGTAATGGTTCCAGCTTTCATACAGACACAGGCAGAGCATTCCACAATTTAGGAGCTTACAACTAGCATCCTTTATAACCCTTATAGATAGCAAAAATGTACTGTCTAAAAACTTTTATGAGACGGAGGGGGAAACGCGGGTTATCTGTTTGTATTGATGAGCTGTGCTGATGTTCGTTGTTTAAATGCTTTGGCAAAATGTAATTTACTATGTCATGCCAATAAAGCCTCTTGAATTATAATTTTGAATTTGAGTGATATTCATTCTCTCTCTATATATATGTGTGTGTGTGTGTGTATATATATATATATATATATATATATATATATATATATATATATATATATATAATATATACACACACACACACACACACACACACCACACTGAACAGTTACCTTCACTTCCAGAAGATGTTACTCTCAATATATTTTGCTAAGTTATGTACAGACCGAGTTTCATCATAATTTAATAAGTGCCACCTGAGGTATACTATATATGGACAGGGGGACAGATAGATTGATACTCTTAAACACTTGTGCTAACAAATGTCCTTTTCAAGTTTCAGGAGTGGATAAGTGGTAGAGACATCTTTAGGAAAAGTCCCTTTGAATAGTTATCACAGATACCAAAGTCACTTTCACCATGCATGTCTTTAACAAAAGTGGAGTTAGCTGAATACACCAGGGCATTCTTCGTAGTCTTGAACAAGCAAATGAAATCTTCTGAACAATCTGCATCTAAAAACTAGGATAGTAGTTAGACAAAAATCAATATGGTAGCATGGATTTTGTCATTTTCTGTTTTAGTCAGTACACAGTATATTAAATTATTGCATAGTTTCAGGTTTACATAAGGTTTACCAATATGATATGAATCCCAATTTGTTTATTATTAATTGTGTATGCTACACATACTGTTTGTCTACATACAGTGCTAAAAAAAAAAAAAAAAATCGAAATACTGAACAATGTTAATTAGTGAAGGGCCCTTATACAGTCAAATACAGTTTTAAAAAATACATTAATAAAATGTACTGTCAAGATGACCATGCAGTAAATTTGGCAGATCAGTGAATTATCAAATTGTGGAATAGAGGGAGCATAGATTATTGTAAAGCCCTGCTCGCAGGCATCGTTAAATGCACCAAATTACAATATGTTCAGAACTCAGCAGCTAGAATCCTGACTAGGTCACATGCAAGTGATCATATCACTCCTGTTTTGGAGTCCTTGCCCTGGTTGCCTATCAGGTTTCGAGTTGATTTTAAAATTCTTCTTACCTTTAAGGCTCTGCATGGTTTGGCTCTACAGTACTTATCTGATCTTTTATCTGCTTACACTCCCTTATGCAACCTTCGCTCAACTGACTCTGGACTGTTTTGCGTTCCTCTTGCTCGTCTACGCTCCATGGGTGACAGGGCCTTTTGTTGTTATGCCTCAAAACTCTGGAACACCAATTCCTAAAGAAATCAGGGATTCAGCCACTTAGAGTGAAAGGCATTTTTGTAAATGTTTTTATCTTCTGTGTTTCTTAGTTGTTGTGATATGTGTTTTTCTTGTAAAGCACTTATAATAATTGCTTTTAAAGGCGCTATATAAAATAATGTTTATTATTATTATTATTATTTATTATATTATTATTATTATTATTATTATTATTATATTCTTGTCTTTCATTTTTATGAAATGTTGTGAGGCTTACAACTTCTAAACAGCTTGTTTGATTGATCTGAAACTGCTTATACGGCTTCATAACGGTGGTGGAATGGAACAGACACAGTTACAAATTTGTACAGTGGCTTGCGAAAGTATTGACCCCCCTTGGCATTTTTCCTATTTTGTTGCCTTACAACCTGGAACTAAAATGGATTTTTATTTGAATTTCATGTAACGGACATACACAAAATAGTCCAAATTGGTGAAGTGAAATGAAAAAAATAACTTGTTTAAAAAAATTCTAAAAAATAAATAATGGAAAAGTGGTGCGTGCATATGTATTTACCCCCTTTGCTATTAAGCCTCTAAATAAGATCTGGTGCAACCAATTACCTTCAGAAGTCACATAATTAGTTAAATAAAGTCCACTTGTGTGCAATCTAAGTGTCACATGATCTCAGTATATATACACCTGTTCTGAAAGGTCCCAGAGTCTGTAACACCATTAAGCAAGGGGCACCACCAAGCAAGCGGCACCATGAAGACCAATGAGCTCTCCAAACAGGTCAGAGACAAAGTTGTGGAGAAGTACAGATCAGGGTTGGGTTATAAAAAAATATCAGAAACTTTGAACATCCCACGGAGCACCATTAAAGCCATTATTAAAAAATGGAAAGAATACGGCACTACAACAAACCTGACAAGAGAGGGCCGCCCACCAAAACTCACGGACCAGGCAAGGAGGGCATTAATCAGAGAGGCAACAAAAAGACAAAAGATAACGCTGAAGGAGCTGCAAAGCTCTACAGCGGAGACTGGAGTATCTGTCCATAGGACCACTTTAAGCCATACACTCCACAGAGCTGGGCTTTACGGAAGAGTGGCCAGAAAAAAGCCATTGCTTAAAGAATAAAATAAGCAAACACGTTTGGTGTTTGCCAAAAGGCATGTGGGAGACTCCCCAAACATATGGAAGAAGGTACTCTGGTCAGACGAGACTAAACTTGAGCTTTTTGGCCATCAAGGAAAACGCTATGTCTGGCGCAAACCCAACACCACTCATCACCCCGAGAACACCATCCCCACAGTGAAGCATGGTGGTGGCAGCATCATGCTGTGGGGATGTTTTTCATCGGCAGGTACTGGGAAACTGGTCAGAATTGAAGGAATGATAGATGGCGCTAAATACAGGGAAATTCTTGAGGGAAACCTGTTTCAGTCTTCCAGAGATTTGAGACTGGGACGGAGGTTCACCTTCCAGCAGGACAATGACCCTAAGCATACTGCTAAAGCAACACTCGAGTGGTTTAAGGGGAAACATTTAAATGTCTTGGAATGGTCTAGTCAAAGCCCAGACCTCAATCCAATTTAGAATCTGTGGTATGACTTAAAGATTGCTTTACACCAGTAGAACCCATCCAACTTGAAGGAGCTGGAGCAGTTTTTCCTTGAAGAATGGGCAAAAGTCCCAGTGGCTAGATGTGGCAAGCTTATAGATACATACCCCAAGAGACTTGCAGCTGTAATTGCTGCAAAAGGTGGTTCTACAAAGTATTGACTTTGGGGGGGTGAATAGTTATGCACGCTCAAGTTTTCTGTTTTTTTGTCTTATTTCTTGTTTGTTTCACAATAAAAAATATTTAGCATCTTCAAAGTGGTAGGCATGTTGTGTAAATCAAATGATACAAACCCCCAAAAAATCCATTTTAATTCCAGGTTGTAAGGCAACAAAATAGGAAAAATGCCAAGGGGGGTCAATACTTTCGCAAGCCACTGTATAACAACCTGTTTACCCATTATCCCACAACCCAACCCTCCTGGCACATTATAATGGGAAAGGGCACATTATTTGAGCAAAATCATTTGTGAGTTCACATTGATGTGATTTATGGTGTTTGCAAACACCGTTCTAGTTACCTTCCTCCCTTTAGTTCAATTTATATATCTGATTGCCTTAGGAATTCATACACTGTGCATGTGTTTGAAAAACAGAGATTTCACAGGAGAATCAATAGTGTTTGACCAGACTTGATGGACTAATTTAGTCCAAATGTAAGTCTTACTTATCGACTGCAGTTATAGAAAGAATTGTCATAGGTAAAAATGCATTAAGAATTCTTTTGGTTGAAATTCCAATTCAAAATTGAAACAGAAATACAATTAGGAATGAAGATAACTGATATTCAAATTAAGTGTATTGTTTAATTTATCAAGACTAAAGAGGGTAATAATTATTTGTGTCTTATGTAAAGTCATTATATGAACTATTGTGATGTGTTACTTTTATTGACATACCCCATTTCTTGATCTTTTAGTCTAGGCCCTTTTTTTTTAGCTTCCATCAGATTAATTTAGCTGTTGACACTAATAGTGGTTTAACAACGGGCAGGTTGTGCTCACAATCCAGGAAAAATCCTGTTGTAGTATTCCCTTTCTGAATTCCTTTCTCTTTCATACTAAACACACACACACACACACACACCGCACACACTTGTACTTTCAGCCTAGATATTTTGAAAGTATTGGAATAGCATTAGAAAATATAAAGGTGAATTGCATTACACTGTAGATTTCTTTAAATTAGAATGAGAGCAATCATTATGCTGCTATCTTAGACCTGTCATTGTGCTCAATGAGTTGTGAAACACCATTCCCATGGGTTCATGGGCTTTATATTGTATACTGAGCATATAGGCCCAGATTGAGAAAGTTATACAACTGAAAAGGTCTGTAACAGACAGTGGTTCTCAACCAGTGGAAGGGGCCACAGGGCAGTGTCCATCTTTCTTGGAGGTGTAACAGATGCTTTGATAATAGATTAGTTACAGTAATACAGCAGATTTACTTTGCCGTGTTGCTAGTATCATAACTTTCATCTGCCAGGCTCATTTTGATAAGCAGTTGCAGAGTTGTAGTATTCCCTTTCTGAATTCCTTTCTCTTTCATACTAAATATTTTACACTGTAGGGGTCAGTCTTGTACTCGACTAAATTGCTACTGCTGAATGTATTTCATTAAGTTGTGAAATTACTGGTCTTTTTGTCTGTTTTTACATATCGACGCACATTTCATGTAGTAGACCCCCCCCCCCCCCCCAAAAAAAATGCTGTCATTTTGAATTATCCAGTAGGAAGCATATACTCCTGGGATAAGATTTCAAATGTCAGAAACACTCCACATATGATTAATACTGAGTGACATGACAGAGACTTTCAGCTTTAACTAGAAATATCTCCCACTGCACCTCAGTGATTGGTGTTATAATGAAAATAACTTCACAAAGATGGCCAGTGTCCATTTGTAGCAATGTGTGGAGTTGGAAGTGATTCAGCATTGTTAAGGCAATTATTATTATTATTATTATTATTATTATTATTATTATTATTATTATTATTATTATTATTCATGTACTGGTCTGATAAAGGGAGCTTAACATTATTTCAGTAAGAGCAGAGGTCATTCCACTGTAATATGCCATTAGAGGATACTGACATTTTCTAGGGAACTTTGAAAATGTACGAAAGGTGAACAGTAAATGTCAAACTTTGGCATTAGAAAGATGTAGGTATGTAAAAGCAATATTGTAGTAGAAAACTCCACCGTGCCTTGTGCTGCTGGGGATTGAAGATTGACTTTCAATATTTTTTTGCAACTGCTGAAAAAAATGTACAATGAAATATAAGTATGATTTCATATTTAGCATTAATATGGTATTCATTCCAAGCTTTTTCATTATATACTGTGTGTATATGAATATATTGTCAGACAACTGTCCTGCACTCCTTAAAAAAACAAAAAGTAAAACACTATAAACTGTACAGATTCTCAACTTGGAACAGGCTTGGATAAATCTGTCTGGTATATTATAATTGAGCTACAATCAGATGGTTTATTGTAATTAGCTTACCTGGCAGAATGTTGCGTTTATTGGGATTGTGCCATTGTAATTTCAGACCTGACAAATTGTCTGTATCACCCTTAATACAATCAGGGTCATGGTAGTTAGTAGTCACAAGGTCATCCGGTACATGAGGACTAGTGTTCTTCATGCATGCATAGTCTGTCAGGACTCTCAGATTTGTAGTTCTCTTTGTCCCAGGGACATGTGTCTGTCTGACACGGGCAGCCCCCCAAAAAAGATTGCACAGGCCAGATGAGTTGCACTTAAGAGCTGAAATAACATGTAGATAAAAAATATATTTATTTTTTAATTGCCTATGTCACACCCACTTACTACAAGGTGGAAGAGTGACAGTTAGTAGTTGCCAGCCTAATGCAAGGCAATAAAAAATAGAAAAGTAATTTTCTGCCTAACGAATGTAGAAATGCCTGTTAGATAAATATACATTGAGCATAGATATTTTTTTTTTAAAAGCCTGCCCTGAACCAATGATACAAACCCACTTACCTTTGTATGACAAGCTACTTTTAGCTCATAGCCCTGTGTGCACAGATTCTACAATGGTTTCTAAAAACAAAGCTTCTTTCTATTGTTGTATGATTCTAGTGCTAGGCGAGGAGCACATTTTTATTTCCTTCCAAAGAAAAGCTACAATCCTTTGTTTGTGTGTGTGCACGCTTTCTTTAAATGGGGCTGCAACACATGGAAGCTTCATTTTGAAAGGCACTAATTGCAGCATATGCAGTAATTTATATATTTGTAAAACCAGCCCAATGTGCTACTGTAGCTTGGATTCTATTTTAATTCATGGAACACTGGGGCACATTAATAGGATACAATAGGGTTCTTCTGAAATTACTGGAGTAAAATTTGACTTCTATGTCCTATGCTAGAATCCCTATCTGTCTACCAAACCTCATTGCTGTTTCATGGAAAGTCAATCATCCATACCTGCTACTATTCCATTGTAGTCTATCAATGAAATCTGCAATCTTTTCCAAAGAAGACCTGTATGATGTTTCTTTTGTAATTGGTGGGATTTAGTGCATACTTAAAAGACAACAGGTTGTACAATGGAAAATGGTTGCTTTTTAAACCTGTTGTGGGTTCAGTTTCAATCTTGCTCAGAGATAGGGATTAAAACCACGCACTATGTGGTAGGCTATAGCCTACAATGAAGCAGGTTTATAGAATGCGCAGAATGCTACCTAAAATAAAATATTTTATACAATAGGCAACAACAGTACAGTAGTAAAATGAACACCCAGCAGACTTTTTTGTAGTCTATCTTACTAATGTAATACAGAACAAACCATGCTGATGCATTGCAGGCTTCACATTGTTATAGGACCCATATATTTATCCCTGTTGCCACCAGCAAGTAAGCTCTTTCACCTGTTGTCAATAGAATAAATATGGTGCGCAACTTCAGACCTGTTGCCACCCACAATTTGTATGCTAATCAGAATTTTTCCAACTGGTAGTTTTGCTTCTAATTAGTTAGTAAATAGGGGGTGGCACATTGGGAAATACCAAATACAGTCATCTCAATTTTCCTCCCGCAATTCTGGCCAAATTACCGCCGCTTAGTAAATTAGACCCTAAAAGTCCTAAAACCTAACTGAAACCTTAAAAATGCAAATGCTCATCTCGATCTGTCCCACAGTCGCATATTCAGTCTGTTCTTATTCTACAGATAATGATATAACAATATCACCTGGGCCCTTGAGGGCCTCAGGATCTGCTGGGGACTCTGAAGGCCTAAAAGACCCAGGTCACAGAAGTAAATGGGACACCAGCAGCCTTCTGGGATAGTAATGCCTTTTACTTGCAGTGGCATAGTAGGGGTATAACAACAATGTTCATTTTGTCTCACTTAAAAATGCTTTAGCCTAGGTCACTGACCTTTGTCAATCAGAAAATGACACAAATATGTGTACTGGGAACTGTTTTCACTGGTGCAATTGGGTTCTTTATTGAAGTATAAAGGCAAAAATCAACCACAGCAGGGAAAATGGACATGTGGGCAGTCATCCTTAAACAAACTGGAATGAAGCTGTTAGTGAGGCTGTGCACAGCAATTGGATATGTGTCAAGAGAGAACCCAAGTTCAAGTTACCGGAGCTGAAGCAAAGTAAATAACAAAAAATAACTTTTAAAGACAAGGTAATTATCTTGCCACTTGTGATGCTGACTTATGGTTTCTGTAAAACTGAAATCACTACAAATCTACAACATATAATAAGTAAATGCAGATGTGCCTCGTGATTTCGATTTACACATACTTGCCAGGGAAGTTGATTGGAATTCCTTTATTTATTTTCAGTAATTGTATATATTAATCTGGGGAAAGTGTTTCAGTATTTGTTATCTAAACACTAATATTCTAACTCCTGGATTACAGTTTACATCATGTCACAAGTGAAATTAATTTAGTGGTCACAGTTGTTAAAATTTGTGGTCCCTCCTGGCATGAGTTTGAGGACTACAGAGTGACAGATTGGTGAAGACCCCATCAGTTCATATTTTAACACAAAAGATTTCACAAAAACACCATCTAATTGTTGCATTTGTTGCCTATGCTTGAACCTGACATGTTTGGAGTTAATTAAGTATGATGGTGTTAAACTTTTGATTTGATCAACTTGTAGCCCACTGGGATAAGTCATATGTATTGGAAATCCTGGCCTGTGATTGGTTAAAACCTCATCGTAGGAGGATAAATAGATTGAACTATTGCCCTAACATCCTTACACCAAAGTCAATAGTCTTCATCGGTCATAAGATTGGCTCACATCACTGTCAGTAACATCTCTTTTCAAAGGAACGCCTTTCTGCCTTGCATTCTTCACAAGAGAAAATGGCTGAACACTGATTCTGTGAGTTAAAAGAAAATGAATTACAAAGCATACTACAAAAGAACAATGCTCCAAACACTAAAATAGTAATTCAAATGTCACTGTCAGTGTTTTCTGACTTTATGAAATTCAAACAAATTCAAGTTGACAAAAACAAATATGACGTGCAGGATATAAACTGGATTATGCAGCAGTCAGCAAACCAGGTGGAGAGGGAGAAAAACTTTGCTAATTATATGGTGTAGCATTTGCTACACAATGCAGCAGAAGACACGTGGTATCTGCTGCATGGCCAGCTGATTGCATGGTTCACAGCAAATAACTATTGTGTTAAATGACATTATCACAGATAATTATTCCACTTATCAAACACTTTTAAAAAGTGCCGTTGAGTTGGTGAATGTAAATGTTAGGATATCTCTGCATTGGTTCTCTGAAGTGACTAATTGAATAGGTTATTGTGGCTCTAAGTTCATCCTGTTAAGTAAATTGGAAACAGCTAGTATTGTTCAGGCACTAATGTTCTTTATGTATTTTTAATTTGTGTCGGCTGTGTCTCGTTTAATGAAGGGAGCCCTGCTCCTTAAATAGGTACTGTGGCAGTGTGTATGGAGAGAGAGAAGCTGGTTGCGGTCCCATTTCAGGTTTGGTTTTATTTATTGCCCAAATAAGAAGTGAAATAAAATCAGTTTAAGAGAATTATCTCAGAAAGCTGGATGAGATCGAAGCAATTTTACACCTGTAAGATGGATTACGTGCTTTTGGGTTTATTATGTGGAAGCGGGATTATTAATCAGTCTGCCTTTTTATTTACTCTGCATATGGTACATTGGGTGGTTATGAGGAGGAGGGAACAATGAGAGGTTTCAGGGATCTACATTTTGTTTAAAGGGGATTAGTTATTCGGGGTTGTGTACAAGCTTTCCGGTAAAAATAATGGATCTGGCACTCAACTCTCCTTTCCATATTAAATATATATGAACTTTTCTGTTATTTATTTCTGCTATTTATTTATGAAATATCAGCTATACAATACTCCCTCACTCTCAGTTATAATGCGCCTCCTACAGCATGTCCCTCAATTCCCTATACTAATTCCCTATAATATTGCTACAGTAAATACAGTACCGGTGTTCAAACTATAAACAACTTCTCAGTCTAACTTCCATTTCGTCTCTCCCTTTTGTTATAGTCTCTGAACTGAAAAAAAGCTGCACTGGCCCTTTATAACACAGACACCTTATTCAGCATTGGTTTTATAACTAAATAAATATTAGGCCTATTACGTGGTTATCTTTCCTAATGTATTTACATTTTTGCTGCGAGAGGAGCTGCGGCTTTCTCCAGGAGATGAGATGCTTCAGCCCCTGTCCGGCAGCCGAACCTGGGGTGAGCCCATTCCCTCTTCCCCTCGCCCAACTCTCTCTACTTCTTGCACTTGGTTTGCTTGTCTGTCGCTTCAAACTGAACTCCCGACCGCCTTTAGCCAGGCTATATATAGTTTAAAAGTTGCTAATTAAAATGATCCACGAGTGCAAATGTTACTTTTTTTTGGTGCTTTATGCCTGGTTAATTCACGGAAAGTTACATTTTTGCTTCACTATATGTGCATTATAGAGAGGGAGCTATTTTATTTTGTATTTTAGTCAGATGAGTGTTATCATGTGTCCCGCTGCGCCTCAACCCCTTCCCCCATTTACAACTCTCTTATTGTCTGTCCCCTGAGACCCGCGTTACAGCGAGGGAGACCTGTATTTAAACAGAGTGACAGATTGGTGAAGACCCCATCAGTGTATATTTTAACACAAAAGATTTCACAAAAATTGAATTACAAAGCATACTACAACCTTGCCTCACTTATTGTCTTGGCCGATTCATATGTTAAATCAGATTTTAAAGGTTCAGAATTTTTGAAGCTACTGGGTTCCTTAGATTCTGTCTGAAAGGGCCTACTCGTAACCATGGCCACACTTTAGATTTAATAATTTCTCATGGTTTAGTTGTTCAAAATATCCTAACTATTGACCTTACCTTTTCCGATCATCTGGCTGTTGTTTTTGAGGGTTTTTTTATTTATTTTTTACCACCAGATACTGAAAGCTTGGAATGTACAATTAAAACTCGGGTGGTTAATTCAACAACTGTAGTTAAGTTTTGTGAGGCTTTTAACTCATCTCCATCTACTGAGTCAGTATCACTGGATTAGGTGGTCAACACTTCTAATTCCTCCTTGACAAGTATTTTTGATTTTGTAGCACCAGTTAAAATTCGGCGAGTGTTTGTTAAAAGAAGCTCGCCATGGTTTAATGTTACCACTCAAATTGAAATGTGAGGGATGTAAATTGGAACATATAGATGGAAGGATTCTAAACTGCATGTTAATTATTTGGCTTGGAAAACCATCAGTTTAAATATAGGAAGGCTCTGGACAGCGCTAAATCTGCTGAACCCTAACTCATGCAAGTCAATGCTTTTTGTTTGGTTCTGACTGCCCAAAAACATAACCTCTGTTTATTCTGAATTCAACATTTTATATCAGCAACTCATGCAAGTAATGTTATGTAAGCCCCAGTAGAGGGGTTTACATAACATGGTTTTCTCCTCCAGTTACTCTAAATACTTCCCAACGTGGCTTTGACTCGTTCCTTTGTTCAGAGGTGCAATTTTATAAAAAAAAAAAAAAAAAAAAAAAAATACATATATAGAACCATGAATTAAAAAAAAAAAAAAAGCTTGTGTGACGAAGTGCCCACCCCTGTGTATATTTTCTGTTATGTTGTGTGTTTAATGTTTGTGTATAGTCATTGGTATACGGGATATAAACGGGTCTATGTAACACGAGTGTTTAAAACGTATATTTGTATTTAGGCACGAGGATTGCACAGCACTTCACCTGCAAGTAAAAACTAATAATATGTGAGCACGGGGAATTGCACTTTATTAATTCACGCGCAGTTGTACCGAGACTCCAACTGAATGATTGATTAGCAGTCGAGTCTTGGTACAGCTGCATAAAAACAGCATGTTCGGTGAGTGGAGAACGGGAGAGAGAGTAGGAGAGTTAAAATATCAATTGCTATTGCGTGCTGGTGGGACCAGCACCATACTTGTTTAATTTTCTGCTCACCGTGTTTGTCAGTGTGTCTGTCCGTGCACCGTGTTTTGTTTAGTCCGTTTTTGTTTGTCTATTTATTTGGGCGTAAAGTACGGTGTCCTGTTGTTTTCTGTTTCTTTAAACCTTTTATTTTATAATAAACCGGCGCCAACAGGAGTCACCATCAGTTCACCTCATCTGTCCTGTCTGTGTATTTCTTTCCTTCCTGGTTCTGACGCCGCCCACTTCGGCCATCTCTGTGACAGCTTGTCATTAACTTTCTGATCGCTGTGGAAGGGATACCATACCATCCCTACTACAGCATTCACACAGAGTGCAGCAATGAAGCTCCTGATCAACGGAGAATAAAACCCGCCCCAGTGTCAATCTTTCTGTTACACCAAATAGAAAAACTACTTGGAGGCAATTGCCAAGCTACTTTTCTAATATCTACCACAGCAGTGGGATACGCAATGATAAATATTGTTTGGTGAAATGTGTCATATGACCGGTTATAGGTCAAGCATATTATTCAGCGTTTAACCACTTCTTTAGAGTGTATACATATAAACATTTAAAATTGTCATCCCTATATATATATATATATATATATATATATATATATATATATATATATATATATATATATATATATATATAAATATAAATAGATGGGCTTCAGTGAGTTACAGGAAAATAATTCCATCTAGGGTTTATAAACTGTCACAGAAACCCAAGATGGAATTATTTTCCTTTAACACACTGAAGCCCATCTATTATTTTTTATAATACATGGCTATTAGTATCTGTAATAACAAAAGACAACAAATGGGTGTTAAGGTTCAAATTGCAACTGAATTTAATGAATAATAATAATGTAATTTAAGTCAATATTAAAGAATCTTAAATATAATTTTTGTATTTGATATTTCAGGAATAGTGAAAGATGTGTGTCACTTGCTTGGCTGGTGCTGCTGCTGGTATAGGATGATTGTAAATCTTCAAAGAGCCAGACTTGTTAAAAGTGCCTAAAAACACAAATTGTGCGTGTTGGCGAGTGATTGAATTTTTGATAGTCATTGACAGGAATGTCTTTGATTTTCTGTTCCTCTCCAATTTCTCCAAGATACAAATGTACCAGCTTTACATCAATTATTATTATTTTTTAACATATTCTCATTTTGTTGCTCATTAATTAACATTTCGCTACTGCGGGTGTTGTCGAGTGACTGAGGAGATATTGTGATTTAATTGAAAATGGTCTTGAGGAGTAGAATGGGTCAAAGTTCAAGTATATTTTCCTCTAGAGGAATTATGACATTTTGACATCACTGTACTATCATGCCTTTTTTATTTTTAATGGCTCAGGACAGCAAATATAGCCTTCATATATATATATATATATATATATATATATGTGTGTGTGTGTGTGTGTGTGTGTGTGTGTGTGTGAGAGAGAATTTCACACCACCGGGGAATCCTCATTCTGTATGTTCAAGTTTATACCAGGATTACACTCCTAAAATAAGTGGTTGTTGCAATTCAGTTGGATTCCCTGGTACTGTAAAATGTTTTACAAAAATCAGCTCCTCAGCATCACAAAACCAGCTCACAAAAAGAGAGGCTATCTGATAATTCCCACATGTAAAATTAATCCAAAGCTAGAAAAAAAAACACTTTTTTCCATCTGCAGAAGTTTCACCGTAACAAAATATCACATTCAGATAACAAGGTGTACTGCTTTAATATTTAAGATGTGGTTACTCTTGTGATGTCTCTGCAATAAAATTAATCTATTGCAGCCGAAGGCCCATAGTAACAGTATTTGGTAGCTACTGGCTCTGAGCTAGCTGTCATTAAAAGCTGCATTGTGAGGTGCTGTGGGAGTAATTCAGAGGTCTCATAAACAACCTTGGGTCTGCTACCTGTTCCCAGGTTTTTTGTTTTGTTCTTTCTTGACTCCTTGTGTTGGCTGTGGTTTCTGATCAAACAACTACATCATTAGTGAGCTGCCTTTTTGGGTGACAAACATTATTTTATTTCAAATAAATAACAATGTTACATGTGTGACAGCAATGCACAGTGTTTATGGGGCAGTAGAAAAGACCAGCACAGCATCATTTTAATGCATTGTAAATGTCTCTAGATAGCAATTCTGTTAGAACTGTAACATAAATTGCACCCGCAGAAGTGAATGTTAATTGGATTGTTCGATGGCTAGGACATTAACTGGGGCTGGCACTCAACCAGCTTGGCCCCTTTCACAGCTTATAAATGCTAACCTTTTCACATTTATTAATGTTAACATTGTATGATCAATATCCAGTCAACTTGCAAAAGTTTTGGCAGTTATCTTCCAGTGCTTTATTTCCAAAGTAGGTTTCACACAATGAAATACAAAGAGCAGAAACAAAGCAATCTTTCATCTTCAAAATACAGCTGGCTGCAATGTAAAACCTAATTGTATATCTCTTGTATACTTTCTTTTTTTCTGGTGTAAATGTAATCTCTCCCTTCTAACAATATTATGCTGTACAATATAAATACGAACATCTACATGTAAATGGAAAATGTCTCTGGAAAGTTATGTAGGAACCATGTGTTAGCTCTATATCATCAATTGAATAATTTCTTCCTGGATATGGTTAAGGGGCCTGTGACAGAGAGCAAATTAATCATAGTCAACATTCTCCCTCCGGACCTGTGAGGCTGTGGTATAACAGGAACAGTGTGCCTCGTACTGGATGGTTCGGCAGTTCATTCCAGGGCCAGTTGGAAGCCGGCCATCCAGGAAGGGGGCCAACTCACAATACCAGAAGTCATCGCCAGGGTACGGTAAGTGATGTGTCAGTCATAGAATGGAGGAGACTTGATTAAACAAGCTATCGGAGGGGGGCATGACTAAGTGTATTTTAGTAGATGTGATGATGCAATATGTTCCTTTGTTATGGTCACTGCAAGGACCTGTAAGGAAAATTGTGAGTGTTTGTATTTGTTTTGTTAACCACTGTTTATTTGCACTTAGTAGACGGCTAACAACTGGGCGCTAGTGCTGTTCCAGCCAACATTAAACCCAGACTCCAAATACTGCACTAGTCACCAATAATTGTGTATTCACCAGCAGCACTGGAGCACAGCGAGAAAGGATGCAGAGCCATGCCTGTATTATTGAGTTATTATTTCTGGACAGAAACCTTGTTTTGCTACATTGCTGTGTAGTTGCCAGCATTATTATTTGACGGTGCCAAACATTAGAAGTACTGTTTGAACCATGAAAACAGTGTTATTGTCGTTGTTTGAGCACTGCAGCACTACTACCCACTTTGCCACAGGGTCAAAAAGTGGATGTGCTGGTTGTTTGTTTATATGTGTATTTCAGGATCTACCCCTGATATATCCCTTTAAGAACTGAACTGGATCAATTAAGGGGACTATAAAAGGGAGGATCCAGAGTATAGCTGGGGAGAGCCAGGAAGACGCAAGCAGCCACAGCCGGAGGAAGAGCGAGGAAGACTGAAGCAGGCAGCAGTGAGAGAGAGAGAGCGAGAGTGAGGAACCAGCAAGAGGCCAGAGCCAGGGCATGGAGACAGAGGAGAGGGGAGGAGCGGATGCCGCCACATTTCGTCTAGCAACAACGCATGGGAAGTATTCTCTGTGCTTTTAAGATAATACACAGGCTTGGAACTTAAACAAAAACAAAGTATTTATTGGTGCAAAAGACTTAAATACAGCAGATAAAGCAGAAAATAGGCAGCTATAATCATTGTTTATAGACCAGGAAGTAATCCACTGCTGAGCATGGGGTGTTGTGTGTGCCGCTGAAGACCAGGGGAGGAGACAGGCCCTCAGGAGACCTGCAGTGAGAGCAGGAGTGGTGTGTTGCACCTCACAGCCAGGCTACAAGCCCCATAAGTTAAGTACTAATGTTTTGCTGGAAAAGCAATTGTGTGTTTAATTGGGGCTATAGCAAACAGAGGTGTAACCAGTATTTACAGAACAGAGCCGATCTTTTATGAAGAACCCGCATTAAGGGCCATAGGTTTCCTCTTTGGCGCCGTGAGGAGGAGCTGGAGCAGCCTGGTCGAGCTGCAGCATCATGATTTGGAGCCACAAGAGTGGAATTCAACAGTGGAGCCAAGCCAGCTAAGAGAAATGCTGTGAACGTGAGAACCAAAGGACAAGGATGGTAGTGTGGAGCTTGATGCTGTAAAGAAGGAAGTGGAGGGACACTCGTAGATGGAGAGAGCTGCATGTATAAAGATTTGGAACTTGACATTGTGTATGTTGTGTGACACACTGAACCTCCTGTCCAAGTTACACTGGGCAACGATTCGCAGTGGTGTAACCGCTGACCTGACAAGTAGGAATGTACCTTTCATATGATAGACAGTTTTAGGGCCCAATTTCTTAGCAAAAGTATGGCTACTGTTGATGAGTTTGGGTTGGCCAGTTCCAGTAGTGAAAGGCTGCTCCACCACAGTGTAACCATATAATGTATATACTTTTTAAAACTAAGAGAGAAATGCAACATTTACTTTTACATCCAATTAGCTCAAAAACAAAGACATTTATAAATACAGTGCTGTGAATTCATGTTATGTTTATTCCTCTGGCTTTATCCCAAGTGTATTAAACATGCAGGAAAAGCCAGCAATCGTGAACTAACTGTCTTTTAAAGGAAGAAGCTTAAGGCAACATAAGTCATTCAAAGAGACCCACTGGATATTTTATGCAACAGGATGTTCCATCAGAGTCCTCTAAGAGAAAACATCAAGGGGAAATAAAGCCTGGGTTTATCAAGCATTAATCTTCTATTCCTTAAGACTTACAGCTAAAAGCTGTTACACAGTAACAAAAGGTAACTGTATACTAATCATGCATAAAGCTGATTGAGTAAATTGAACTAATTTCTCTTCAATATTATTATACAGATCATGTTGTAGAAAGGTGATTACCAATATCAGTCATTTGAAATTGAGAATTGTTCCACTTTTGGGAAAACAGTAATTTTATATAAATTTACCTGACTGCGCTGTCCCAACCCTCTTATGACATCCAAACCTCCTATAAAATAATAGACAATATATTATAATATTAAATGTTTTATTGGGCTCCAAGTGACAGTTTAATGCCATAAGGTATATATTTATTGTTCACAGTCAACACAATAAAAAATAAACAAAAGCCTAAACCGTTTCAAGCCCTATTTAAACAAATGTTGCTCTACCTACATACGAGGCAGGCTAAGTCTGTTCCCTCATTACCAAAACCAATTTGCAGTACAAACTCGTAATACAAATACCTTCTCAGTGTGCTCGTTCTCCAGCAGTGCAACAATAATATTTCGCTCACTCGTTCTCTCTCGCTTGCACCCAAACGCCTCATGTTCCCCTCAACAAACTCTCACACACAAATCTGCAATTGCACCATTAAAAAATTAACAGGTAGTTAGGAGACCTTCACCAAGATGGACTTCTAACCTAACAGCCTTTACCAAAACCGAGGGTACACGCCTCACCCCCAAGGTCCTAAAGTCTCCCAATCACTGTTAGGAATGTATACTCCCTCACAATATATAAGCAGGGTGCTTAAAAGCACCAATGTCTGGTTATATCCAGGAACGATACAGACAGCAGCAACCAACAAGCAGGCAACAGCTCCTAAAAGGGAAACGTCCACTTGGGCTCTTTAGACTGCAGGAACAAACCACTTCTCCCACTCCTGCAGCCCCTACCACTGATGATGGTGACATACCATGAATACAGAAGTAACGCACAGCATTTTGCAGTAAGAGCACTCAATATATTTGGCAGCGGGGCGAAATATGCCAAGACATGGGTGCAAGCAATGACAATAATACTGTTCATAAGAACTGCACCTTCAAAATCATAGCAAGTTTATTTGAAAGAGTGTTGTACATACCAGTGTTATAGTTTACAATCACATATTCTACATCATGTACAAAGTAGTAGAATATGCAGAAAAAATAAATTGCAACTGCAGGGCAAAAAAGAAAATGAAATATGCATGTATACATATTCATTGAAAAAAGACAATAGGGAAAGTTACCAGGGTAATGTTCCTATTGAAGTAGGCTACAATATTTATTTCTCATTAAAAACTCGTCATTATTTTTTATTGAAATTAATGCTCAGCTTTAATATTGAAGCTTGCTGTGTACTACTAGGCTACTCATTCAATCAAGCAAAGTAGTGCAAGAATGTGCTTATATCATTTAAAACGTTTTTCAAATCAAGTAAGCTTATTTGTGTATGAAAAATGCCAATAGACACAATAGAGTCATTTCAGAGCAAAGAATTGTATGATATTTTTAACTTGCATAACTGAAGAGGTCAAGCTCAGAGGTCAAATGAGTTGAATGGAAAGGCTAATGACTTACCATTCAAATAAAGAGCAAGCTCTGTATTTGAGAGGCAAGTACATGTGTTATGTCTGAGGAGATCAATTACAGCATCTTAATGCAGACTTCTATAACTGAATGAATGCAAGTATCACTAAAAAGCTACTTGCTATTTTAATTGCATGTGTTTAATCTGAAATAAACTGGTAAGTTTAAGTCTCAAAGAATATATCAATATATACTGTACATAGAAATGAAATTACACCACAGAGATTCCTCCCCCCCCCCAAGCAGTGAAGTCTGACTTATTTCAGCAGGAGGAAAAAATACTGAGAGCTATTTTAATTTTCCCAGTTCAAACATTTTCTCTGGATCAGAAATTAATTCAAACATAGCAAGTGGTCCCAAGAAGCTCTGGGTGATTTTTTTATTTTGGGGGGGGGTGGGGTTGTGCTTTGTACCACCTGCAAGTATCACTGTAGAATTAAAGAGCTTTGAAATATGTGACAGTGTGATGCTGTTGCTGTTTTTGCCTGTATAAGTTACATAGCACTAGTGTTTTAACTTGATACCTTAATATCTTTTTAAACATAGGTTGGAAAAAAATTAGTTGACCCTGGCGATATTGAACACTCACTGGCCCATATGCATAAAATGTATTGTCTCCTTTATCGTGCCATTAACAATGTTTAGCATGACTGTATTTAAATGGGCGATGCATAAACGCCATTAACCATAAAAAAAAACATCACTCATCTCATCAACATTTTATTCATCTAATTCATAAATCTGTATTGTACCATTAATTGACCCTTAACGTCATTATAAATTAACATTTGGTTCTGACCAGGCCGAGAATGAGATGTGTCTTAACAGTAAAATTTCCTAGCATCACATAATTTCTGTGTATAGGAACATGTATTTGAAACCTATAGCAATAATACAAAAAAAAAAAAAAAAAACCTTTATGTTTAATAATCCAAATAATTAGGTCATTTAGGTATTGTGTTATTTAAACACATACATTCAATTGCATTGTTAACTTGTCTGAAAAGGGCAGGCTACTTACTGGTTGGAAAACATAATCAGGTTTGTAGCCTATTCATTGTCTAAGTGGAGAAAATGGCAGGCTTGTGTGAGCTGTACATCAATATATACTGGAAGACGATCCTCCCAGAAGGACCCCACAGATTTGAACTCCGATTTGACCCTCTGGATTACTTTGGTGATGTGAGAAGATATCAACTTAGCAGGAGCACAATTACTCAACTTTGGGGAGAACACGAACATCATCTGAAGAGTTGAACTGCTAGAAACAAGGCTGTTCCCGTATAACGAAAGTTACAAACTCACTGCACGATTTGGATTTGATATTTGTGAGTTTTCACTGTCCATACGCAGAAAGCTAGTACTGCACTTTACATATTTTTCATAGAATACCATCTACCGACAGAGGCAGCTCAAGTCATTATTAAAGTACATTTTATAAGTCCCCAACATGTACATGTGTTTATTATTTATAGCTATGGCCAAAAGTGTTACATCACTGTCCCCCTAAAGAATGAACACATGTTGCTTCCTGGAGTCGAATTAAACCTAGCTGAATAATGGTAAGTTAACATTTAATTACAAACTACTTTGTAGTTTTCCAGTGATACTTAATGGGAAACTGACGACAAAAAAAAAAAAAAGCACATTTTGATATCTATCATGAAATATGATACTATGGCTTCTGGTAGACTTTTGCTATATCGTTTTGTAATTTATTTTATTTACATGATGTTAAATAAGATCGAAATTATGTTCATATAGTTTTTTTTTTTTTTTTATTGCCTAAATCCTAAAATTCTAGGTGATGAAAAACCTTTGTCTGTACCTGCTGAAATTCATATGTATTTCACATCTGTGTTTATTTTGGAAACAATTAAACTACACACTGATAAGCCGCCATAACCCCACCACCTGGAACAAGCCATTCACCTGGCTGAGGCCTTTGAAGGTTCCCTGCCTTTGACCTCATCTAACCCTCCCTCCTCTCGGTTCCAAAAACCCCTCCTTAAGGGTACCCATCACCCCTGGACCTGCACACCCTCGAACCCCAATGGATAACCTCCCTCCACAAAAATGTTGTTGCCTTTGTTAACAGTGCCATGAGCCTCCTGATTTCCGACACTTGAGGCAGGTAATCTCTTAGAAATGGTTGGGAGGGACCTTGCATTATTGCTATAAGGTTTGGTGACGTGAGTACCCACTCACTAGTGGACTGCTCTTTTGGCAGGAGTGTCTTGGGAGGCACAGGGAACTGTGGCTCTCTCCTGTATCCATGGGGAAACTAAGACATATCCCACCATGAAAAGATATGTGAATGTCAGAAGTTGGACAAGCCGCATAACTGTGGCTGTCACAGAAAAGTTACCGTATCTGGTAATTCTGGGTCGAGACTGGCCATACTTTAAACAGGTAATGACTGAGAAAGTAGTACCAGTCTCCCATAAAGCCACTGTGGCATCGGAAGACTCTTTTCCTGCAGCAAGCTTTCCACTCTCGTTTCAGCCCAAAAAAAAAAAAGAGAGCGAAGGGTGGGAAAAATGGTAGGGAATATTGTTTTTCATGTTCCGAGCAAAAATAAAAAATGGGCAGGAACAAATTGCAAAAACCCAATTCTGACTATGATGAATGTTATGAAAATTAAGTGGGTACCTGTGACAGAGAAAGAATGAATCTTGGTTATAAATCTCTTTCCCGACCTGTGAGGGTGCTGTGTAAAGGGAACAGTGTGCCTTGGACTGGATGGTCTGAAAATTCATTCCAGGGAAAGGTGGAAGTTGGTCATCTAGAAAGGGGGCGGAGCCACAGTACACCAAGTCATCGCCACAGACAGGAGGCAATGTGGCGATGGCAGATTGGAGGAAAAGCGATTGCACTCACTACAAGGGGTGTGGCTGAAGGTACAAAAGGGGATGTGGCCTAGCAAATTGCTCCTTTTATGGTTGCAAAAGAACTGCCGAAGGACTGTGATATAACCGCAAGTGTTTAGCGTTTGCATATTTTGTCGTACTATTTTAAATGTTTGTTCTTGTTAGACGGCGAACACATACTTGGAGCTGTCGCTAAAAGTCTTCAACTACCTGCACTTGTATTTCACCACTTGCACGTTAGCACTCACTCTGGGCTTGTGATCGTGTTCTGTGTGTGTTTATACTGTGTTTATTATTTCAGGACTGAACCCCAAGGTTTCACTGTGCAAGACACATTATTGCCAAGGATTATTATTTATGGTCAAACGACCCAGATTATACAACAAATAAAGGATTGATTGGACCATGAACTTTGTTGTCTGTCACCTGTTTTAGCATTGCATCACATCTACACCTGAGCACTGCAAACCACTTTGTCACAGTACCTAATGAACATACATACCCCTGTGCAAAAATCAAAAGGTTTCGGATTGAGTTTTCTGTCTAAAGTGGTTCCCTTTGTTTCAAAGAGTCCTAATGGAGATGGCAACCTATTTCAAACAGGCTCCATTGTAAAATAAAGAGGGTCTGCTGTTGGTTTAGTGACTCTGGTTATATTAATGGTGATAGTGCCCAATGTGCTGCTAGGTATTGCTGTGATTTCAGAGGATGAAATGGATAATCTAGCTGCCCTCCAGTAAGGAATCACTGTTGAAAGTACACCCCTCGGGACCTTACAAAAGAGTAAGTGCTACAGAGACATCGAAAGGATAAAGCTACGATACTTCATTTATGTGATGAGCTTAAAGAGGATTTAGAGTCAAGCACCCTGAGGGGGTCCTGCATTGTCAGTATCACTCGCAGAACTGTCCTTCTTTGCCACCAGTTGCTTGTATGACATCTTATTATACACACGTTTTATTCATTTTTATAAAGTGAATGCAGGTACAGAGGATATTTTATGCCAAAATGAAAATAAACAAACTACTGTCTATTTATGTATTCATTTATTTTTCATTTTGGCATAAAATAGCTTCTGTAACTGGGTACATTAAACTATAATTGAATTAATACAGAACATACACATTTACAAAATTAGAGTATATTAAAATGACTAACTTTTTTTCTCTGCCCTGACTTGCTTTATTATTATGTTGTATTAAATGTGTAACAATCACTCTGCACAACTGAGAAGCAGTTGTACTGTCCCCCCTAAGGAGATACTACTGGCCAATATCTATTACTAACTAAGTCAGCAAGAGTGACAGACAGCAAAAGCAGGGACGTCAGAGGTGTCAATTTCATGAACAAACAGTTTATTGTTGTAAACTATAATGTAATAAATGAAATATAAGGACAACAACTTATTGTAGGGAACACTTAGTGGAAAATACAGGCGAGTAAAAAAAGTAACGTGAACTAAACAAACATCCAAACAAACTAACACTAAAGCGAAATAAATGTGATGTCCGGTGGGCCTCCAATAAACCCCCAGTCTTGATGACAATGGATGATAAATGAAATTTAGGCCTAACAAGTCCAGTGAAGCAATGCACATGTAATCCAAAGTAACAAAAGAACAAAACCAAAATTACAGGAACAAAAGTATCAAAGTAAAGTAGAAAAAAAATCAGCAAACAAAAAAACAATAATCTCACTAACAAATAATGAAGTCCCGAATAGAGTCCTGTACTGATGATGGTGGATGAAGGTTGATGAAAAAATAGTGATCGTAGAAAATGGTGAGTCTGTCGAGTAGTACCAGGTTGAGCGGTGAACAGCCGTTTGGAAAATATCAGGAGGATCAGGAACAAAATGGAGACTGAATACACTAACAAAAACAACCCCTAAACAGACCTTGAACAGCAACTAAACTTAAACAAGTAACAGTGTAAACAAAAAAGAAAGGTTTAGACAAAGTACAAGATTATCAAAATAGTAAATGTATGCACCGGTATTTATCTAAAATAAAGTTAAAGTTACACTGTAATTAAGTAATATGCTGTTATTTATCAAAGGATTCCTCAAGAGAAAAGGAAGTCTTCTCCTCACCTAGCCAGCCAGCTTTAATACCAGTACTGGCTTCCAAGGAGCTCTGAGATTGGAGGAGTGGATATCTGAATGAGCCAATGGGGGAGAGGATGAACAAAGGGTGATAGCAAGGAACTATGGGAATTTGAGTTTTAACCTGGCCAGGCTACTGATCCTAATTAAAGGGACAGGTGGGTGAAACTTACACCCACTTTACGCAGCAAATGAACTGCTACAAATGTATCTTCTCTTGTTTTTCTATATCTCCTGAAACACACACCTGTTTTGTTTTTCTCTGTCCTTACTACCTTTCAATCCCACCTCCATCAATTGAAATCCTGAAATTATGTAAAAACTGTTATTTGCGACATTAATGTATAGGTTTCTCATTTAAATAATGAATATTTATCCACCAACTTTATGTAAATTGCACCAATTTCACCTGTTAGAAAACAGCAAAAAAAATGTTTCATTTTATGATGGAAACAATGTTAAAACAGATCGAGACAACAATTTTCGGACCATAGGAAGGCACTTGAAATTAAGGCCCAATCTGTTCGTAACAATCCGTGCTGGCAAATCGCATCTAAACCCATTACTGGCCGGTAAAATAAACAGGCAGTAGTTTTATAAATCGAATGTTAAATACTGCCCAGTAAATAGTTTTAATAGCTGGAAATTACTGCCATCTTTTATGCATATGGGCCGCTTTGTGTAAATGGGCTGTTATACACATGACAACTGTATTTGTAATACAGAAAAGCTCTATTTGTGTCTTAGTATCAGTGTTTTTTTTTTTTTTTTTTTTAAGTTGTAAGAAGTTTAATGTGCTTTCGATTTTGAATTACTTCTTGAACAAAACAAGCTTCAAGATCAGACTTTTTTGTATATAGTCTTTACTTCACTGAATAACTAACCAGCACTAAAGAAAAAGAAATAGTAATGAAAGACATTTCTAGAGAATGCTACTGTATATATTCATCACAATTTAATCTGGTTGAATGGAGAATATTCCAAGAACATAAATTGATTTTATGTATCATTCATAAAAACTGCTGTAATTCAGGGGGCAATTCAGAACTACATTTTAAGCTCCATATCGTTCAGAAATGTAAAAAAAAAAAAAAAAATTAAAAAAAAATAAATAAAATAAATAAATAAATAAACTAAATGTATAGTTCATATGTTCATTTCCTGTCTTTCTAATGTACACCACAATGAACTACTCCTCGGTCTATTGCAGAAACGTTTGTTAAAACAAAGCTTCTGATGATTTAATAAGTCTAGTTTCTGTAATTATAGAAATGCAGTGAAACCAAAATCAGTATCAGAAAAACCAAAAGTAAAAGTACACATTTAAAAGAACCTTGAAAGGGAGAAACTTCTTAAACCTGTAATATATCAAGTTTTCAAGAGCCCTATTACCTTTCAGTATAGTTCTTATGTGCTGTTAAAAACCTACTTCTCCTGAAGTGACCTATCTTAACTTTCTTTTTAGCCCTGTCCTACCTGTGTCTGAGCTTTAGCTCCTATATCAGAGAATAGGGGGGAATCTTAGAGCAGGTGTGTATGACTGTTTACAATATGCGATTGAAACCGGGTTTCAAATAATAAAGCTGGCTCTCCCCAGCAATGGGTATTGCCAGCAAAAACTGGTCTCAAAATAATAAAGCTGGTTCTACCCAGCAATGGGTATTACCAGCTACAAAACAAAGGGGTTGCAGTCCCAAAATAATAACCACAAAAAACACGTCTCCAAACTGGGTGCTCTGGTGCAGGTGCGGTGCTCTGAGTGCTGGTGCTCATGCGCGTTCAGGTCCGGGCTTCTCGCTGCAGCTCCAGTTTCATATCAGCCGTCTGGCAAAACAAACACAACACTTCTCAATGAACCCACACTTCATTCAAGGTTCCGTCCTTGTCTCCTCCCATTAACCACAACAAAGGAGCCGATTACGGCGTCACGTCCCCCTAAAGTACCCTAAGCCCCACCCCCTCTGATAGCTAGTTCAATCACGTCTCCTCCAATTCATGACTGAAACTTCGCTCACCGTACTAGGGCAATGACTCCAGGTACCGTAACGTCGCCCTCTTCCTGAATGGCCGGCTCCCGACTGTCCCTGGGATGAACTGCCCAACCACTCAGTAGGAAGCCCGCAGCTCCTGTTGTACAGTGCCCTCACCAGTCGAGAGGGAGATTGTTGATTCGGATTCATTCCCACTCCGTCACATACTGTTACCTCCGTCTCCAATCCCATTCTCCACTCACCTAACACACAACCCCGAGTGAGTGAAAACATGCTGCTTTTATGCAGCTGTACCGAGACTCAATTGCTAATCAATCATTCAATTGGAGTCGTGGTACAACTGCACGTGAATTAATAAAGTGCAATTCCCCGTGCTCACATATTATTACATTTTACCTGCACATGAAGTGCTGTGCAATCCTCATGTCTAAATATAAATATACATTTTAAACAACTCGTGTTCCACAGACCTGTTTATATCCTGTGTACTAATGACTATACACCAACATTAACACACAACACGCAACATATAACACTGAAATACACTCAGGGGCGGGCAATATTGCTACAGTGCTGATGCACCAGGGAGGCAAAATAGGCTCATCCCAGAGCCAGCATTATACTTCAGCCATCAACACCAAGTAGAAGGATATGTATATCATCAGATGGAAAGAAAAGCAGATGGATCACATTAGTTTACAGCAAAATATGCTATGTCTTAGTTGGTGCTTATCTTGGGGAGATCTGAGTCCAATATTAGCATGACGTTTTAACAACTACTCTCATGTAATGGAAATCTTTATCGTTCACCAAGGTAGAAAGCCTCTAATTTAGATATTGGGATCTAATAGAGTCAGAGAACAGAACAAAAAGCCAGCAGGCCCTGGATTTAAAAACTCTGTAACAGTCGGTAGATGCCACTCCATTAGGTTTCCTCTCCATGCAGTGACTAATGTATCCATCAAGACAGTCTCCCAGGTGTTCCTGGAATGGAAACATTTGCAGAAAATGACAACCACAAAGCACAACTCTGATCCAGCAGCAGCATCGGGGCAGCAAGGGACTCAGCAGCATCTGGGCCCATGCTTTGGGAGAGTCACAGACCATTTAAAATAATAATAAATGTTAAAAAGATTGTCGTCACCACTGTTTTACTGGGACTAGAAAGACAGGCAGCCCAATTGACCTTGACTTCATAATCAGATGTCATACTATGAGATTGCTTAATGCAGCTGGATGTGAAGGGTGCACTTACTGCATAGCCTTAGCCTGTCTACAGGGACTCTGAGCAATACAATACAAAGCAAATGCAAAGCTAACAATATGAATACTATTTTTCATTCAAAAATGAAAATATGTTCAGAAAGGTTTTCTTTGATTGGACTGGGACTGGGTTCATCAATACAACGGCCAGTCATTTTTTTCTGGATGCAAGACTGGACAGTAAAAACCTTCTATCTACATGTTGCAATTTAAAATATTAAAGAGAAAAAAACACAAAAATACCATTATAAAGGACAAAATGGTTGTTCATTCTTTTTTAATTATTCATTTATTAAGCAGACGCCTTCATCCAAGACGACTTATAGAGACAAGAGTGTGTGAACTATGCATCAGCTGCAGAGTCACTTACAAAATTTTCTTACCCGAAAGACGGAGCACAAGGAGGTTAAGTGACTTGCTCAAGGTCACACAGTGAGTCAGTGGCTGAGCTGGGATTTGAACCCAGGACCTCTTGGTTACAAGCTCTTTTCTTCAGTCACCAGACGACACAGTCAGTGGTTAAAATAATTAAAAGAATGTGCTCACAAATAAAAATGAAGCACAACCAATCTTAGACACCCATTCTGTAAGCCTGTTTTGTTTTATGAAAACAGCTGTATCTTTCTAGATGCGTACTGTTGCATAAACATATTAGCAATTGTACACATCTGTCCACTTTGGGTCAAAACTGGGAATTAGATTAGTTTACATTTGTGACTTAAAGGTAAAGATTATGGTCCTGACACAAATGAACTGTAATGTTTTGAAGAAATGTTATAAATATCAATTTGTTCTTTTTTAGGTTTTTTTTTTTTTTTTTTTTTTTTTTTTTAATTAATCTTTTATAAAGTCAGCTCAATTTTGTCCAGTCAGTTGAAATTATAATTTTACAATTTATTGGAAAAGCACAATGTCAAATTCATCTGACATGAGAAACACACATAATAGGCTATTTAACTGGTAAGAAATGTAATATTAGGACAGTGTAGAGAATATAAAGTAGGAAATGTCTACTCAATAAAGCATATCTAAGAGATTAAAATAAACCATGTGCTATGGACTATTAAAGCCTTGCAAATGTATATCAATCTTTTGAAAAGATTACACTAATCTGCACATATAAATTAAAATTGCTGTACTATCGCATTTCCAGTGTCTTTTTTTTTTTTTTATCTTGGGTATTTTAAAGTTATAAGTCCCTCTGTAATTTGGACAATGAGTACATCAACCACGAAATCTCACCCCTATACCTGTACTTACCCTCTAGGCAAAATATCCTCAGATTCAAAACAACATATGAAATTTTAAAGGAAAAATACCTGGATATCAATTCTCTTAAAGTATTTACTTATGATTTCAGTTTCGAGATTCATGTGGGATTTTAACTATTACTATGTTTCTGTAACAAATGGTGTGTAAGAAATGTATAAAACATTCACTGATTTATTACCTAAGCTTCTCCTAATTCCCTAGGTATATGATTATGGATTATAACGTATCATGATTAAGTGTTTTCAGGCTTCAGAATCTTCTTCACTTTACTACAACACTAGCTGCTAAACAAGGCAGTTTAATTCCATGTTAATAGCGGAGATGCTCTGATTTAACACTTATTAGAGGAAAACATCATTTTATACTTGCTTTACAATATTGACATCCTTCTGAGTATAGCAAATGTGGGTAACTAGCTAATTAGGTGTAAAACTACTTTTTTTTTTACAATAATCTTGACATTTTTATTACCATGATTTCTGACATTAAAAATAGTAACACCCCAAAATAATGCGTTGCTTTACACAAGAACAGAACAGTGATATGGAACCAAGGGAGCTAGTGTTTTCTTAATATCAAGTGATTCTAATAAATGTATGTCAAGAAAGTTGATAGGTGAAGTGCCAAATATGTGAATTAGGACAAAAAAAAAAAAAAAAAAAAACATGTAAAATGTAAAAATGTCCTGCTAATGCAGTTTTTAGTCTTTAATACAGTGCCATCTACTGGTAAGTCACTTGAAATACTCAACAACAGTGTTAAAGATCTACTGAGATATAATAATAATAATAATAATAATAATAATAATAATAATAATAATAATAATAATACAAACAAAATATCAGGTTATGATTATTATAAGATTAATATTATTTGAGCTGCTTAAAGATCTACAACAAAAGTTATTATTAAGGTCAATTTCATTGTAAAAAATGTAATTGGCAATTGACTGTAGTTCAGAGTGATTTTAGATGCAGCAAGCAACTGCTGGGTTTTACCAGCAAGACACCAGTAAACTTATGTTCCAATAATTGCAAGTTACCAACAAAACAATGCTGAAATTTCACAGTGCACTTTTAATACCAATGTTGGCAGCATTTGGCAACCTACAAAGTAACCTGGAATAAGGCTTTGTGACTTTAATAAGCAAGGAGAAAGCTTTTGGCAGCTTATAATGTAGATATTTCACATTTATAAACAATGGATAACTCCTTTTGTTGCAACAGTTCCTAAGGGTAAACGATTAATTGTGTTTCAGTCAGTAGCAGAACAATTCAATTCGAAAGCACAGTTTATCGATAAGCACATCAATAAGTTGCAGAACAGTAATGAGAAAGAACTGTACATAATGTATTCATAACAAAAGCAGGGTGGATATCAAGCTTACCAGGACCATACTGCCTCACTGACTCATCATTGAGACAGAATGGGAGCATTTAGGTGCGATCAAGACTATGGGTCTCATGAGTTTCACGTGAAGGTTTAACACAATCAAATGCCTCTTGGGGTGAGCTACATTCAGCTGTTATACGCACAACAGCATCTGCATTAGATGTTATGGATAGCCTTACACAGTACCCTTTGGTTTTCGCTGAATGAAGAAGTGGACCTGTTTTCTACTAGAAAATAATTAAACAACCAGCTGGAGGAAATTACTTTTCAGTAACTCTGACCTGCACTCTGTTCAGTCCCTGAGTAACAGAACGCAGCTGCTTTAGAAGAGATGTGGGCTGCCTGTGCTTTAATACCACTGAGACGGAACATGTGACACTGAGTTAATTGAAAGATAGTCTTTTAAAATATAAAAAAGCATGCCACAATCACCTATTGGAAATCTGATGGCAAATTGCTGTTTATATAGCGTTCAGTATACCCTAGAGTTTAAACATTTCTAGATTTGGGGAAACTTGTTTTATATTTATTCAGAGTTGGATATGAAGAGCCTGTAGTGGAAGCAAGAAAACCTAATTGAGAGTTTTAGGGTGGCTGTATTAATTCATTCTGTGTACGACCTTTGAAATTGCCTCCTCTGTCATGAATGCAGATTTATAAATTCTACAGTTAACTGAAAAAAGAAAATGTTCCATTTTGTAATGGAAAGTTACCTATGGTTATGAAAACTTTTGTAATATATATATATATATACTATATATATATATATATATATATATATATATATATATATATATATATATATATATAATATATTAAATTCTGGGGGGGCTTTTTAAACAATTTTTTTCTTCTCAAAAATGGCCTGCGTCTTAAATTCAAGTACAGTATATTAATTCTTGTATTAAAATCGCCAACAAAAGATGTGACTACTCGAGTGCACAAACAGCAACATGTCTGACAGGCAGTTATAGGGTTCTGTAGTAATCCTGCAGAGTGGACACTCTCCTCCCCTATGTGAACAGAGCAAGCTTTCGCTCAGTGCCTACCTATGTAGCTATGGCCACGGTGCAGTAGCCTTGAACTGGCGTTGCTGTGTTCTTAAACAGGCATTGGCTACCCTGGAACGGCCCCCAGCCAATCAGGACCTCCCAATCAGCTCAGCTCTGGTCAAGCTTTCCTGTTTACCATAACCAGCGAAAGGGACATCCCTGTCACAAAGCATCATTAAGCCTTTTTCCATCCAACTTCTAAGCTCGCAAAAAACTTATGCGAATAAGGAAATATATCCGGCAAATCCTATGGAAAACAGTTTAAGTCGACTTTTAAGAAATTTTTACTCACTTGTTTTTGCTCTCTTGCAGTGACATTTTATTCGATACTTGAATTAAGTAAGCATCAGGTTTCTATAGTTTAACAGGCGTAGTTGAAGTTCAAAAAGAAATACCAAGTATTTAGGGTCTGTCGAGAAGTTAAAAACAATACAAAGACAACCACACCACGGAGAGCATGGAAAAGGAAAGACGCAAGAAATCTGATAACTACACAAAGATAAATATAATACATGAAGAGAAAAAGAAACAAATATTAAACCATAAAAACACCAAGTGCAAAATAAATATGCAAACAAATATCAAATCCCCAATAAAACAAAACGACACAATTAATTTCTGCATCTACACAGTTCATTCAAGGCCAAAGTGGGGTTGTACTTTGTAGTCAAGTTACAGTGCAAAAGGCACATTCAATAATTAATAATGCTAAATGAATAATATACTATTAAATTATATTCCAGAAATAGGTTGATTTAAATAAAGGAGGGCAAGGTCGAGCATAAATAAACAATAACCAAATAGATGCAGTAAATAAGAGGAAATTATCGGTAATCATAAATAAACACAGTAACTAAACAATAATAGACAGTAATCAGTAAAAAAAACAGCAAAATCAGTAGCAATCTGCCAAGCATTCTTTGCAGTGGTGTGTTTTCCCTTCGGGGGTCCATTTTGCGTGAATCGATTTCAAATACGCTGCTCCAAAACCTCTTTTATATATTGTATCTATATTGCACAAGCACACCAAAGAAATAAAACAGTTTTCAATAAATAAACACTGGAGAATTTCTAATAAAATGTAAACTAAAAGTATTTGTAAGGAATTATTATTATTATTATTATTATTATTATTATTATTATTATTATTATTATTATATTATTATTATTATTATGATGTAACTGGAACAAATTACAATTCCATTTTTTAAGGTACTTTCTCGGTAGATTGTATACTCGCTGGACTAGCGAGCAAGTAAAAAAAACTACGGAAAATCATCTAGCAAATATTTTTTATGCGAGTTGGCAGAAAACGGTATGACATATGCAAATTGACTATGACATCACTAAACATCACAGGAAATTCCCTTTGACTTGCTAGAATTTGTACTGGATGGAAAATTATTTTTCGCTTATTTCGCTACTATTTTTGTAGCAATTTTACAGAGTAACTTATAAACTCACTCGATAAATGGATAGAAAGGAAGCTACTAGCTTCCTGAGGAATTTGAAGCAAAGCGTTTACAATTTAAACATTTTGTTATTAGGTTCAGTTCTTATCAAACCTGTGTATTTTTCTACTTGCCAAGCAAAACCACAGTTCACAAAAAGGGAGAAAATCAGAAGCAGCACATAACTGTAATGCTCTGTGTGATAGCAGACTGGAAATGAGAAGCAGCTCATAACTGTAATGCTCTGTGTGATAGCAGACTGGAAATGAGAAACAGCTCATAACTGTAATGCTCTGTGTGATAGCAGACTGGAAATGAGAAGCAGCTCATAACTGTAATGCTGTGTGTGACAGCAGACTGGAAATGAGAAGCAGCTCATAACTGTAATGCTCTGTGTGACAGCAGAGTGGAAATGAGAAACAGCTCTGTGAACACGGGCAACCCCAGGCGATGCGGAGTGGCTGGCAACCCCAGGCAATGTGGAGCGGCCGGCAGCCCCAGGTGATGCCAACGTGGCATCCTTGGGCGGTGCAAGGCCGGCATCCTTGGGCGATGCGAGGCAGGCATCCTTGGGCGGAACCAGCAGGAATTGATCCTCTGCTGGTGGAGGTGGGAGCTGCAAGCAGTCCTCCCATTGCAGCGGAGGTGGAACCAGCAGGAATTGATCCTCTGCTGGTGGAGGGGGGAGCTACAAGCAGTCCTCCCACGGTGGTGGATGTGGAACCAGCAGGTGGAGGTGCAGCTCATAAGTGTAATGCTCTGTGTGACAGCAGACTGGAAATGAGAAGCAGCTCATAACTGTAATGCTCTGTGTGACAGCAGACTGGAAATGAGAAACAGCTCATAACTGTAATGCTATGTGTGATGGCAGAGGGCTGCAAACTGACTCCAGTAGTGTTTTTTACCAATAGAAATCAAGCTATTTTAAATCGACCACTCTTTACAATCAGTTAAAGGTTAATAGATTTAACAATGTGCAAATATATAGGCGTTTTAATTGTATACAATACTTTTCTATACGGTATCTGTTTTTATAACGTCACTTCTTTATGGTTTTGGTTGTGTTTTATATAAATGATTATGTTATTGTGTATGCCTTTGCCCTTTTGGATTATAATTTGGATACATTTATTAGGCTAGATCGGTGAAACGAGCCACAGAGCAAGCTAATACTGATCAGCTGAAACACCGGAGTGTATACATCCCCATGCACTGTCCCCAGTGGGTGTCACATTTGTTTTAGGTAGTATTTCTTATTAATTAATTTCTTATATTTCAGACCTGTACCAAGTTTCTCTTTAAACTAGTAATTACAAAGATTCTGGATAATATATGTGAGTAAAAGTGTTTATTTATTGCATGTACAAGTTGCTGTTTTTCCTCTAGGATGCATAGTTTGGCTTATAAGCACACTGAAATACTGTTAAACAAACAAAACAAAACAAAAATATTCACAAGAGAAAACATTCAAGCAAGGTTTCATGAACACTGAACCATTTTTTTTAAAGCACAGTTCAATTCTGTATAAACACGACTGGATCTATGTTTGAGATCCTAGTATTCATTTTAAACCACTTCTTAAATGTGTTACCTTACTGCTTTCATTGCCTTATCACGAACAATACTTATAAAATTGAGACAGTATGTACTGCAACTCACTGAGTCACTGCATATCCCTTTACAACTTGCAGTAGATTACATCTGCAAAGTGTCATAGCTCAGGGAATTAAAAAGAAATACACATTCACATGAGACCTTCATGCTTTCACATATTCCTTCCCTTCAGTGTGCTGGAATGTGAAATTATGATTGCAACTGAGTGTTGTAAGTCTCTGCCTGACAACTCCTTTATCCAAGGCGACCTACAGAGACTAAATTATAGCGTAAAGCACCTAACATTTGTACACATTAAATACTCAATTACTTAATTATTGAATTAAACAATTTAAAAACTTATATGTATGTACATACTATCAGATTAAAGATTTTCAGTAGGCTGATAAATAATTTATGCATCGTGCCCTCATGATACATTGGGCAGCTTGAGCCTGACAGTCATTCCCCAATAATCCACTCATCCCTGCAACACCTCTAACCCAGTAGAATGTCTACCATGGACGAATCCTCATTAGTACAGCTGGCTCTTAGACAACATTTAGAAACACATTCTGAAAGTAGCTTCATATATATTTCATTATTTTTCCATCAACTCTCTTATTAACCTTCATACATAAATATATGCAGCAAGTGGAAGACTTAATAAATATATTCAACGAGCATGAAATGACTTCATGAACACTTTAACTAAGAGTGTATTATTATACTGATCTATTACAGTTCTCATATGACTGTTATATAAGCAGTGTCAAACATTTGCACATTGACCCAACTCCTGCCACCATTGAACCTTCTGCAAGAAGAATATTCACTAGATGGCAGTAAAGAGCCAGGCAATATCAAGACTTATTCTGGGGAAAACTGCAAAGCACAACTATTAAATGTGTTTGCTTTGGTAGTGTGCCATCCCAGATTAGTCACGTTTCAAGCAACACACAGATGAGGGACACTGCAATGTTTTGTTACTAGATTTGGAAATGCCAACAGCTCTGGCAAGCACAGCCCCATACAAGACCACACACAATCCTCATAAATACTCCCAGTGGTTTGTTATGGTTCCATATAAGGAATTTACAATTCATATTTTTCCACTATGTGGCTCAAAATCTCTTGTAAACATTGGGGCTTCACTCTCTGGCCCAGAAGGTATGGAGCATGAAATGTAGCCTGTCCATTCAAAACATACTGCCAGCTTAGCCCACACAAATAGTATGTTTTGATATATCTAAGATTTCCTTTGACAGCATTACATTTAGCAGTGGATAAAGGGGGGGGGTAATAACTTAATATCACAGGGACAATGAAAAAACAATTCAGGTAATTAATATACATAGTTATATATACATATGAAATGTACTTACGACAAATTGCCATAAGGAGTAAGGGTTCTTACCACTCAAATGGAGGAGCATTCATACAAAGCTTTAAAGAAGAAAACAAAAATTAAGTTTGATAGTATTTAGTAATTCAGAAGACACTGTAATTGCAGTTAGCGTTACAATTTTTACATAATAAGTGCATTTAGAGTGGTGTTAAATTCCAGTCTTACTCTTAAACTGCACTCAGCTATTGTGTGTGCCAAGGAGTCAGGGGAGTACTTATATTAAAAGGAGCAGCTGACTTCTCTATATATTTTTAAAAGGCACTAAAAGAAGAGTGATGAAATCCTGTGGATAAGTATATAAACTGTCACATGGTAAGTGTTGGGTTAGGCTATTTGCTTAAATGGCCAAGCTTGAAGCTTGAACTTGCTACCTATCATTTTGTTGTGGAAAGTTTTAAGTACCAGATTTTGTGCTGGCAGATCACTGCATACATGGTGCTGGCCCTTGCTTCTATAAAGACTCTTTGGATGATCTAGCTTTATATGGATATATCTCGGGCAGGCAAGTGGAACCGAAGAGCTGCTAAACCCAAGTGAAGGTACTTTAAAATCCTCTTATCAAAAAGTAAAAAAATAAATAAAACCCACAGTATTCAAGTACTTACAAAAAGAACGATGGAGAAAGCAATACAGAAAGAGTATTGACATGCTGGATGAACATCTTCTGAAGCTGAACAGAAAGTACCATGATTCTTTGGGATAAAATGACAACCCTCTGATTCAAAAGCTCTCCAACCACATCACAGAGAATTCATTTAACCGGTAGCACCGACCCATCACAACGCTGTATTTGTGAACTCCATAACCTCCCCATCCATTACAGCGCTGCATCTGTAATATCTGTTCAACTGTGGCGATATAATACAAATATCAACTCAATCCACAATTTAAAATTCAAACCACGACTTCAGAGTAATGACATAACTACCATGGTATTTGAACATATTACTGCTGGATTAAATCTGGTAGTCAGACAAGAAGATCTGCACGCTAGTAGCAAGAAAAGCAAACCTGGTGGTGAGTAGTGGGCCGCAATCCCAAAGTAATTGCAACTTTTCTAACTTTGTGCTTGCTGGATTATGGGCTTTGCACATGCTTAAATAGTGTTTTCCTGTTCTCTAAGTGTGTTGGTCGGTGCTGCTGCTGGGATACAATGGGTGCTGGAATTGTGAAAACTTTACAGGGGGGTGAACACTTCTGCAAACCACAATATAATTATTACAGCTTTTCCCCTGGTTCCCTGCTCCGCTCTTCCCGAGCACCCAGACGTCGCTGGGCTGCTGCCAGACGTCGCTGTTGCTCCCCCTGTTCGCTGCTTCGCTCCCCCTGGGTGATCGGACATCGCTGCGCCGGTCCCCAGTGGAAGATCTCTGTCCACTGCTGCATCCTCCTGTTCCCCGGTCGTCATTCGGTCGGCCCTGTCATCTGGGGTCCCTTGTCGCCGGTTCATATTCCCGGAAGTGCCGGAAGGTTCGACCCACCCTCAAGTCCGCCCGTGGAAGAGGGCGGAAATGGACATTTCGGGACTTGAGTGTGGGTGGTTGTGTTTTAGGGGAGGGGGTGGCCTTGGTATGGCCGATCAGTGTTTCACACTTGAGGGGGAGGATGTGTAAGGTACCAGGGAGGGGGTTAAAATCCTTCCCTGCTAAAAACCTTGTGAGAATGCACATTTGGGTGTTATGGGGTTTAATTGTAATTGTTTTAATGATTTAGTTAATCCTCGGCACCTGATCGTAATTATAAATTAGAGACAGGTGCAGGGTATTTGGGGAGGCAGCCAGACTGATCGGGGCTGCTGAGTGAAGAGCCCGACTGCGTGTGTGTCCAGTCGTATTGAAGAGAGTGCTGAGAGAAGCCCGTTTTGGTGTTTGTCAGGTAAACGGCTTAGCCGTCCTGTGGTTTAGTGAGGAACCAGTCTATGTTTAGTCAGAGCTCCAAGAGGGAGCTAGGCGTTTGTTTTGTTTTCATTTCTGTGTTTATTAAAAAGTGCGCGTCAGCGCCGTAAAAGATCAATTTTTGTGTCCTGGGTCTATCTTAAAGGGGCAACGAACTCCGTGAGTGCGAGGATCGTTTACAATATATATATATATATATATATATATATATATATATATATATCTATATATATATATAGTCAAAACTGATTTTATCTGCCACACGGGGTATCTATATAATATAGTAAATACAGAGTATACTGTTTATAGAGCATTCATCATAATACTGTTGGTGATCTTTTCAGGTTTGACGATGTAAAATTGTAAGTTTAATTCTGATTATAAAGAAACTCTGTTTAGCTAAGATTTTATAAACAGTGGGCTACCATCATTCACCTCCCAGCAACTCTACCCTTTTTGTCATTCACAGTAATTCATACAGTTATTATTGGTTGAGTCTTCAGAGTTACCAGCATATCATGCCACAATTAGAGGCTGAGTAGGGCTTTTTATTCAGAACTCCTCTGTGCCTGCTTCATCAAAGTCAGTAAGAACAATAGACCTATGCAAACACATGGAAAACAAAATAATCTGTCCTCTTTTTAACAGTCTTCGCTTTCAGCCTTTTTAAACTCAATAACAACCATAAAATCTGGTTGTTTAGTTAATGTATTTTATTTTCCTTTTTATGTATTAGGATGCCATTTTTTATTTAATTACAAAATCCATCTCTTGTACTTAACACACATTGGTACAATGCAGATCAGGTTATCCTGAAAATGTGGCCCAAAGGCTGAGAGTGGCCATTGTGAGTCATATTGCACAATATAAAGAAGTAAGAACCATTGTATATTTTAACAAAAACATTTCAGGGTAACCACTGTAGTGGTGGTTGTTTACACAGGGCTCCTTTATGCAAGAGAAGCACACAGTCCCATTAGATAATGGTTTAACCCAACTGAACCCATACCTTTTAGCAATGTGGTTTGTTTCAGGAAATGGAGTGATGTTGGAACTGTGTGCTCACTCTCTTACCTGATGGACAGTGAGTGGAGCAGACTCAGTATTTCGACATTTAAAAAATAAAGAAATAAATAAACAACAGTAGTAGCTAGCAGCACTTAGTTACGTGGTTTCCTCATCGGGGATACAGACTGTGTTTCTTCACCTCGGGACATCACTTTCACTCAGACCTTCACCACACATCGGACAACATTCATTGCCACGAGGTATTAGGGATTAATCGGGATTGAACAATTAACACAGCGCTTCCCTCTGGCAGCTACGGTTAAAACTTTGCATTCAACTCCAGCAATTAATCGGGACCGTTGTTTTTATACAATACAATCTTATGACAAATGTTGGAACTGTTTGTTAATATTATGTAATAATATTAATGACCACGTAGTGTTATTTAGTTAACTAAATATGATTACTAAGTTTCCTTTTCTTTATTGTGCTATATTCCTAAGGGGTATATGTCAGTTCACTGATTACTAAATATAAGGTTTATTCTATGGGAATGATCACTACCTACTAATGTTCTTTAAACCTGTCTCCAAGTGCGACAAGTAAAATTTACTGTTGAAAAATTACTACTGCGTGTAAAGCAGTTTTAACGTGTTAAATAAACACAGACCTGATGGAAAAAACAAGCTGTGATTTCTTAGTTAGACACAACTGCATTATTACACAACAACAGTAACACTAAGAGGTGGCGTTGTCAGTGCTGGTCAATATTATAATTGCTATTATTAGTTTAAGTACTTTACGTAGTGTTACAAATGGCACCCAATGTGGGACCCGAACTGTATGCAGTTTAAAACTGTTGCCATTTTGACAAACAGCTTGAATGTTCAAACTGAACTTGAAAGATGGCTTCTCCTTTTCATTATTCTTCATTATGTAATGACTGGAGTGTTTCCAAATGTAGATTAGTCTGTATTAGACCAAGAAGATGGTCTGATGTTGCATGAAATTGCTTATAAAAACCCCTTTAGGTTGATGTCATAAGAGAAAACAACCATAAGGTAATAAGTTCAGAGGGGAAATGCAAATGAGCATCTGACCTTGAATACAATAGGACTGTGTTAAAAGAACATGCTAAGGAAATTTAGAACGAGAAGCTATGTCTATTATGAAGTTGTGCTGGTCAGTATTATAACTCTTATTATTAGTTTAAGTACCTCACAAAGTGTTATACCACTTTAAAACAAAAACTGCAGGTCAAAAAAATCCATCTGGGTTAAATATTACATTTCATCAAATTGCATTGGATATTGATGACATGTGTGTAGGTACAACCCATGCACACTGCATCTACAACATATATTTTTACATTTTGATGAAAAGCTTAATATCAAATGCCATACTGTATATTTAAATGTTAACCCTTTGCGTTCCTATGCCGGACCAGGTCCCATATTACAATTTTCCCTTTCCAGTCCGATGTCGGACCCTGTCCAACATCATCAAAAAGATGTCAAGCACAGGTCTCTAGTTGTTTTTTCTCTGGAAAAAGCAGAGAAAACCTTTCAATGACCGAGTGAGACTGATAGGAGCCGAATGAAGCCGAAAAAAAGGGGCGTATCTGAGAAATACACATAGCCCCTACACCACAGAGATAAGACGGACACAAAAAAGAAGATAGCTGCTTCCGCATTCAGCGCTCAAAGAATATCACAGACATTTACAGAGCATTTTGAGATGTTATAGTAATAAAATAATGACTTGGATCGCATGTTTGAGGAGTTTGGTAATAAAACAAGTGATCAGGAAAGGATTTATCAGTATGCACGACTATGAAGATGTATGTGAAAAATACAACGAACAAGGGGTGGGGCTTGGCTGGAAATGCAGTACTGACGTCATTTTGCTATGCAGTGCCTTTTAAACCTGTCATGCTTATGTATAGTATAAGCATGGCAAACTCAATGACATTTTACCATGGTACATTTTACAAGGGGGGAATTTTTCATTGCAGTAATATCCATGGCAACATGCAATTATGGTCACCTAGATCCAACAGTGCAGGTGCACTATAGAATCTGTCTGCGTGTTGAGACTTGTTATAACTGCACAGTCTGCATGGTAGAATAAATGCACAGATAACCATGCTCTGATTGGCTGTTGTGCATGATGTCAGACTGGCTAAATGTCAGTGATTATCTGTGCAGTTCAGTACACAATTTCCAGCTCATTCAGCAACTTCTCAATGGGTCTGATTCAGCTTGTACACTTTTCTATTTGTAATCAAGATCACATACTTGACCTCATTATGACAAAACAAATCTTTGTTCAAGTTGGTCAATTCAGCTTTGTCAGAACACTTTTATGTTTCATGCTGGCCTTTCAAGGAAAACAGTTTCCTTTAGTCAAATTAGTCATTTGACTGCTTTTCCAATAATATTAGAGCTGAGTTGTGAGGCGAGAGTGTATTAAATGGAATGTCCAGACAGTAATTTATGTGTACAGAAATAAAATAATTTATTTTTATTATCTATACACAACAAAATAATTAAATAACAAAAGAAAACAAAATGGTGTGAGGGAAGGTGTGCAGGGGTGAAATTCAAAACAGACCGTGATAACTCGTCTTTAATCGTCTTCGTGGCAAACCATACATAAACAAAAAAAGACAAAAGAAATGTTAGTGTTTTTTTTTTTAAATCCCGCTGCACCAAACTAGTCTCTCCCTCCACCCTTTACTCCTCCTATTTTACTTTCGGACCCACCCCAAACACAGTGGTACGTTCCCTTTAGTATGTAATGTCCCGCCTCTGTAGTCAGTGGAACACCAATCCCCAACTGACAAGTGTCCTTATCCTTCACTTGACTCCAGTGGCTGGAATTTACATACTCGTACTTCTGCCCCTCACCAAGGTGCCACCCCTCAAAAGATGACTTTTGCCATAGTCACGAGATCTTGGTAAGGGAAGTCCCGAGTTGGTTTGATGCCATCTACTGTCGGGAGGCTGAATCACAGACCGAAATCCCTTTGACTCATCACATGAGTATATTACTTGGATTCACAGCTTATTCTTCATAATCGAATTATTTTTCTCCCTGGCTAAAACACATCTCTCTCTCTCTCTCTCTCTCTCTCTCTCTTCTCTCTCTCTCTCTCTCTCTCTCTCTCTCTCTCTCTCTCTCTCTCTCTATATATATATATATATATATATATATATATATATATATATATGGGGGGGGATTGGGTTTTTTTTATTTATTTATTTTTTGTTGAATTTAAGAGCACCTTAAGGGACAATTGAGCTGTTCACAGACTCAATAATAGCAAAATCACAGCTGTTGAATTTCTCTATTTTATTTCAACATTAACAATTTAACAGCACTGTCATGGTTATATCTTTTCAGCAGACCCAAATAACTTGAAATATGTCTTGTGAATTTATATTTATACTAGTCAAATTCTGTAAATGAATACATGGGTATATGTGTAGGAATAGTTTTCACAATCGACCACCATAAACAAAGTAATGTTTAGTTACCACATGCACATTTTCTAAAAAAATATATACAAAAATACCCATCAACTCAAAATTTCTTACTTAGGTATCAGTGGGATACAACCACCCCTGAGGTACAAAAAATGGAAACTCCAGGGGGAGATCTGTGCCTTGCTGGCGTGTTCAGAGTGCTGCAGGAAGAGGGCAGCAGTTCAAATCCCCTGTGAGTACCATTGAAAGTGGGTGTGTGGACTTTCCCTCTCTCTAAGGCTGGGAGGCGGGTCTAGATTGTTAGCCCTATAAGACATCTGCTCCACTGTTTCCTCAGGTCTGCCATCTTAAACGCGCCGAGAGTGCGGAAGCGCTGGTCCAGGACCGAGAACCAGACGGGAGAAAAAGAAACAGAGTTTCAGAGCGAGACAGTGAGAGCGGGGAACCCTTGGTGACCCCGGAAATTGTAACCGAGCAGGCTAGTTAGCCGGCAGTGTAGGTCGGTGATCCGGGTCGCACGGGTAGCGGCGACTGGGATATATGCCAAGTACAGCATTTTCTTTGTATTGACTGCATGGTTATGAAATTGAAATGGTGGAAATGACAATGACTGTTCCTAACACAATTTGTGAAGGCACCCATTAGAGGGGAGGCACCTATTTAGTCTTTTCAAATAACGAAGATAGAATAACTAAAACAGAGGTCAGAGAACCACTGTTTTCTCAGACCACAACATGGTCTCATTTGAAGTGTTTTTTAAATCCCCAAAAGTAAAGACTAAAGTTAAGGTTTACATTTTAGAAAAGCAAACTATGAAGGCATGAAACAGAGACTAACAGAAGTAGATTGGAGTAAAATAGAGAAAACACCCACAGAAGAAGGATGGTTGTTCTTCAAAAATGTAGTACTAGAGGCGCAAAACAATTACATCCCTAAAGTAGACAAATCTAAATGTAAAACTAAATTGCCAAAATGGTTTAATAGATCAATTAAAAAAAAATATTCAGCCCGCAAAGGCACTTTACAGAGCATTAAAAAAGGACCAAAAAGAAAGTACGCAGAAAGAGTACACGGAACTGCTAACGCAAGTCAAAAAGGAAGTTAGAAAGGCCAAGAGAGAATAGAAATGAACATTGCTAAGGGAGCTAAAACCAATTCCAAAATGTTTTTCCAATATTACAACAGCAAGAGAACATTCAAAGAGGAGATTAAATGTTTAAGAGATACAAATGGCAAAATCGTAGAGAAAGAAAAAAAAATAGCAAATATGTTAAATGATTACTTTTCACAAGTTTTTACAAAGGAAGATACTGACAACATGCCCCACATGTCATCCAGTTCCTATCCAGTTTTAAATAACTTTAGCATAACTGAGGCAGAAGTGTTAAAGGGACTAGGAGCTCTTAAAATAAACAAATCCCCTGGGCCGGATGAGATCCTCCCAGTAGTACTCAAAGAAATGAAAGAAGTAATTTACAAACCGCTAACCAAGATCATGCAGCAGTCTCTTGACACAGGGGTGGTACCGACAGACTGGAAAATTGCAAACGTAATACCGATCCACAAAAAGGGAAACAAAACTGAACCAGGTAACTACAGACCAGTAAGCCTGACTTCTATTATATGCAAACTTATGGAAACTATAATAAGATCCAAAATGGAAAATTACCTATATGGTAACAGCTTCCTGGGAGACAGTCAACATGGTTTTAGGAAAGGGAGATCGTGCCTAACTAACTTGCTTGATTTTTTTGAGGATGCAACATCGATAATGGATAATTGCAAAGCATATGACATGGTTTATTTAGATTTCCAGAAAGCTTTTGACAAAGTCCCGCACAAAAGATTACTCAAACTGAACGCAGTTGGGATTCAAGGAAACACATGTACATGGATTAGGGAGTGGTTAACATGTAGAAAACAGAAAGTACTGATTAGAGGAAAAACCTCAGAATGGAGTGTGGTAACCAGCGGTGTACCACAGGGATCAGTATTAGGTCCTCTGCTATTCCTAATCTACATTAATGATTTAGATTCTGGTATAGTAAGCAAACTTGTTAAATTTGCAGACGACACAAAAGTAGGAGGAGTGGCAAACACTGTTGCCTGCAAAGGTCATTCAAAATGATCTAGACACACAGAACTGGGCAGACACATGGCAAATGACATTTAATAGAGAAAAGTGTAAGGTACCACCAGGAAATAAAAATGTACATTATAAATATCATATGGGAGATATTGAAATTGGAGAAGGAATCTATGAAAAAGACCTAGGAGTTTTTGTTGACTCAGAAATGTCTTCATCTAGGCAATGTGGGGAAGCTATAAAAAAGGCTAACAAGATGCTCGGATACATTGTGAAAAGTTTGAATTTAAATCAAGGGAAGTAATGTTAAAACTGTACAATGCACTTGTAAGACCTCATCTTGAATATTGTGTAGTTCTGGTCAAAAAAAAAGATATTGCTGCTCTAGAAAGAGTGCAAAGAAGAGCGACCAGAATTATTCCGGGCTTAAAAGGCATGTCATATGCAGACAGGCTAAAAGAATTGAATCTGTTCTGAACAAAGAAGACTACGTGGCGACCTAATTCAAGCATTCAAAATTCTAAAAGTATTGACAGTGTCGACCCAAGGGACTTTTTCAGCCTGAAAAAAGAAACAAGGACCAGGGGTCAAAATAGTAAGATTCAGAACAGAAAATAGGAGACACTTTTTTACACAGAGAATTGTGAGGGTCTTGTAATGTTGTTGAAGCTGACACCCTGGGATCCTTCAAGAAGCTGCTTGATGAGATTTTGGGATAATAACTACTAACAACCAAACGAGCAAGATGGGCCGAATGGCCTGACATGGCTTAATAAATATACTTTATATTAAACTTACAAGACATTTGTTTCTGTTTTTCTAGTTTTCATTCTTTAGTTATAAGATAGCCAGCTCAGTACTGGAGCCAGTAGACAGGTAGGGTGTGCGGCCACACCCCCTGGCCCTCAAAATGAAGGTTGGTGGGCCCCTCTTGACTGCCCGAACACACATTCACTTGAATACTGTTGCCGTCATATATGCTTAACTCGATAACTGTACGGGTCAATCTCATTGGCCCAACAGCGCACACTGTCTTCACTGTTGTTATTCTCCTACTAAAAATAATGGATTGCTTTCAAAACTTCACTACCCAGACGTCCAGTGATGACTCCTGTATGATACATTTTTGTTGACCATTGGATAATGAGAAATCAGGTAGTTTTATGGGCATTTCAGTTGGCATTGCACAGTTGGTCTGTCTCTTCTGTGGTGCTGCCTGTGTGCTGTGAGAGGAGTGATTTGAAAAAGCAACTAGCTGTTTTGTGACTTGTATATCCCTAAAAGTCAAAAATATGTGAAAAAACTATAATCAACCTGATTAAAAAAAAACTTAATTTATGTACTAATGTATTTAGTTATCACAAATCCGTTAGCTCTTCACCCCCCTCAACACAAGGAAACGGGTAACTGGTTGAGGTGAAACCTTATACTTTAGTTTTATAATTTATTATTTCTAATTTATCATTAACTTTTTAATAATAATATTATTATCCTCGTCAACATGTTATTTTTTAATTTATTAAAAAGCAAGAACAAAAAAAAAAAGAGTCAGGGAACCAGACCTACAGCAGTAAGTAACCTAACATTTCTTACACAGGTGTTACAGTAACATATTTTGTTGATTAGCAACAACACAGTTTGTATTGCATTTATCACACGCTGTGTTTAATTTTCCAGAACTCTCGATCAAATCAAATCCAGATTTTTGTCTGTAAAATAGTAACATTTTAAAGTAATGAATCCAAGTTTGTGTGGTTTGGTTTTAACTGTGCATTAAGCTTTGCAGTCAAAATATTAAAAAGTGAAACTGATGCTACATCAATGTGGGTGGGTAGAATCACTTCTCATTAAGCTATATTTTGAGTATTAGGCGTTTTACATTTTAGTTTATTCTTGGACTACAGCAAGTAGTCTATGGTGAAACAACCCTGTACATTTTAAGTGGAACTGTTGCTATTAGTTAAAGGGATAGTAGTATGTTTCCTGAATTATGAAAGTACAGGGTGGCAATGAAGTCCTTTGGCCACTTTGCAGTGTCATAGCTGGGACACAGTACAATGAATAAAGGTTAAAGAGCCAGTATAAAGTTCATAATATACCTGTAAGATGTATTGGATCTTGCTGTGCTGTTTCCTATCTTCCCCGTGGTTTACATTTTTGCCTGCAATCCTGGAATTCGCGATATCATTCTTTCCATTGAGGTAGTACTACGGTGCACCATAATAAGTCAGTTGATGGACCCTATTATTCTCCCCAAGCCAACTTTTACAGCTGTATCATGTGCAGTGCAAGATTTAACTGCAGCTTTAGTAAAGCAGGCAGGAGAATTCATCCATTTCGCTGCATCTCACAAGCTGCAACAAAATACAAAGCAGGGTTTTCTTGGGAGGTATGGGTTTTCCTGGTGTCCTGGGAGTTTGCACATGTCCAGCTACACGCTCAAACACAGAATAGGCACCTCTACATAAAACGTAAGGGGGCCTGTTCTGTCAACGTGCAAGTAGTGTGTGATGCCAACAACTACAGTACATCAAAAACGTGTATGTAAACTATCCTGGCTCCAGTCATGACTTGTTTATCCTCGTTAATTTGCAGGTGGCAGCTGTGTTTCAGTGGGATGACTCTCTGAGAGGCTGATTGATAGGGGACAACGGGTATCCACTGAAGCGGTGGCTACTGACACCGCTGCCCAACCCACGAGCCCTGCCAAACAGAGGTATAACCGTACCTTTAAATGTGCTTCTACTGTAATAGAGCAAACATTTGGAATCCTCAACATGTGATTCCCATGTTTGGATGTCTCTGGGGGAACAGTACAGTACACTCCTCAGAAGGTTAGCAATATCATTCTGTCATTGTGTTTTATATAACATAGCTCTCCTTAATGGATGTGATGTTGAACTTATAGAGGAAAGTGAGGTTGCACATGCTGCAAGTGCCAGGCAGGTCAAACAAAGCCGTATAGATTACTTTTTATTTTGTTGCCTTGCTTGATGGGCTTGGTCATCCTCCTCATTTGGGTTGATGTACATTTTTTTTTGTGATCAAATTTTTATTTGAAAATGAGAAATCCAGTAGAGTAATTCAAAACAACAGAACATTCCCATGTTCCCTCCATATCCCCCCTCCCTGCTGCTGGACATTTTTAATTTGTTTGCGCTTTTGTTTCCTTCCTTGTAAATCTGTTACAGTACATGTGACAGCATTTTAACAGTGAATACTGGTCAACACTGCTATAAGAAGGTTAACCTTTAGTATGTGGAGACATTTAGTTTGTATATTTAAGATAATTAATCAATAGATTTGTCCCTGCTAAGAATATAAACAGATTATTGGGACTTAAAAAAAAAAAAAAAAAAAAAAAAAAACAACTTAGGCATTTTCAAAAGTGTTTAACTGATGTTTAAAAGAGTGCAGTTTGGAAAAATACAAAAAACCCCTTTGTAAGTCTGCATTTGCTATGACTGGTGAATACTATAGAAACGGTATACTCTCATTATGGCAGCACATTGCTGTAGCAAGGCCTGCATTATTTAAGATTATATCAAAAGAGTTTTGCAGTACATACCTCAAAGTGATATATTACATGTAAAAGAAAATAGTACAATAAATACTTTTGCTTATTACATCAGCTCACTGGTAGTGTAATACTAGTTCTGTCCTGTGAAGAATTTGAATTACTACACCCAGACAGTGGGCTATGCTATGGCAAAATGAATTACTTTTTGCCTTATTTAAACTTTTGACTTGCTTTCTGTGTTCATTTGCTTTGAGTTGTTTGCCTGCCTGTCATAGAAATGTGTTAATATTTTAAAAATCTAGTTCTCCATAGCTGTAGCATGTTTAGGACACTATCACAGCAAAGTTGATTTTAACATTGCTGGATCTGCTTGTGAATCAGTACTTTGTCTATGTGCTATGACTTAATATGCACCTGGTAGAGTAAACTATTAAGCCATTAAGATTGTTGTTGTTCCAGTATTATACCAAACTATAGTTTCTGTTTGATAAATGTTGGTTTAATCCAGTGCATGGTCCCAGCTTTTTTAATAGAATAAAAGCAACAGAGTTTGTGGGTCTGGTGCCTAGCTTGTGTGAGGTTATGATTTCACTGAAATATTTCCCCAAACACACAACTTCTCACCACAGTCAAGTTTAGGAAACCATGATGGTTACCATTGCTGGGCCAAATTTGATTGTATCATATGAAAGTTAACAGCTAATGCGTTACAGGAAAATAAAATCGAAAATGTACCCACCTTGACACGTTATTTCAAATGTATTTTAAGAAAGGTTGTTTGTTGTTGCAGATGTGATAAAATGGTTTTGATGAAAATTCAGGATCTCCCCCATGGTATTCCCCATGGGGGGTTCCCAGAATAACCAACAGCTTTATCTGCATAACCGTAGTTGATAGATAATAGGTTTCCATTGAAATGTAACATGTCCATTACATAACTATTGCACTCCTAGATTCATTTGAAATACTGTTCTTGTTTAAAAAATATTTACATAAATAATTAAGTACATCAAAAGATAAACATCTTAATTTTATATTCTTAGTTTTATATTTGTATAATGGGCGCCACTCACAAAGTTTATAGCTTTTTTTTAATAATAATGACATCCTCCTAGGCTTTCATAAATAATATCAATTGGATTGTTAAAGCTTTAAGAATAGGGTCCAAAATGCTATTTACTAAGTTTTTGTTTCAAAAGTATACAATTAAAACAAATCTTGCACATTATCTACAACACTTCTATCCTGTATTGACCTATACTGTCCTCTAAACTTTTGCTAAATTAGCTTTTATTTAACTGCCAAAGGATACCCCCAAGCACATAACCTTTTAGCTCTTCTTTCTGCATGTCATATTTTGTGTCCTTGCAGCTTGCTATTTTTGGTTTGCCTTGATCTGATTTTTGTCAGTTTGAAGAGGCTGGCAGTTGCTCAGGAAGAGATATCAGGTGATAACCAAGAGCGATTAAAAGCAATGCATTATGGTGGGTGACTCCCACGCAAACCAATGAGTCTGAGAGCTGCTATGACTGCTGATAAGTCATGCATTAAGTAATTCAAAGGAGGTGGTGATATTAGCCAAAACAAAAGTACAAATTGGTTAACAGTCATTACATTATAAACGTCATAGTTCACAGTAGGGTAGCCAATAACCACTGGATGTGTAACAGGGTTAAAAATGCTTTGTTACCCTCTCTTATTATGCACATTTTTTGCACTTGTATATATTTATTTAGTAGTGCACATTTATATATTTTTGTCTGACACTTAATGTTATGATTTGTGTCACTATGAATAAGCTTCTACGTTCAATTTTATTTATAATATTGTATTGGGTATAGACTTAATTATGAATTACTGATTTAAGCATCTTACCAAAAGGAATGGCCGTCCTGGTGAAAAAACAAATCAATTAAAAATAAAAACCTGAAAAGTCTTCATTAGATAAGTTTTCACCCCCTTTGCTGTGACACTCCTAAATAAGCTCAGGTACAACCAATTGCCTTCAGAATTCACACAGTAAGTTAAATCAAGTCCATCTGTTTGTAATAAAATTGGTTCATATGAATTCAGATTAAATGCACCTGTCTCTGTAATGTCCCACATTTGGGTAGTGCATTCAAAACAAAGATACTATCAAAACAACTCCGGGATAAAATTGTGGAAAGGCACAGATCAGGGGAGGGGTATAAAAAGATTTCAAAGGCATTGAATATCACTTAGCGCACAGTCGAGTCGATCATTAAGAAGTGGAAGGTATACGGCAATACCCAGAATCTGCTTAGAACAGGCCGTCCTCACAAACTGAGCAGCCGGGTAAGAAGGGCATTGGTTAAAGAAGCCATCAAGAGGCCAATGACAACTCTAAAAGACCTACAGGATTCCATGGCTGAGGTGGGAGAAACTGTCCATGTGTCAACAATAGCTGAGGTACTCCACAAATCTGGCCTGTATGGAAGAGTGACAAGAAAGAAGCCATTTCTGAAAAATGCCCATGTAAAATCCTGCTTGGAATTTACAAAAAGGCATGTGGGAGACTCTGAAAAGATGTGACAAAAGATTCAGTGGTTCGATGAAACAAAAATTGAACTATTTGGCCTAAATGCAAAGCGTTATGTCTGCCGCAAACCCAACACAGCACATCACCCAGTTAACACCACCCCTACTGTGAAGCATGGTGGTGGCTTCATCGGCAGGGACTGGGAAGCTTGTCTGGGTAGAGGGCAAAATGGATGGCGCTAAATACAGGCAAATCCTTACGGAAAATCTGCTTCAGTCTGCAAAAGACCTAAGACTGGGACAGAGATTCACCTTTCAGTAGGACAATAACCCCAAGCACACAGCCAAAGCGACATGAGAGTGGCTTAAAAAAAAGAAAGTGAATGTCCTAGAGTAGCCCAATCAAAGCCCGGACTTGAATCCAATTGAGAATCTGTGGCAATACTTGAAGATTGCTGTCCACCAATGATCCCCATCCAAATTCACAGAGCTTGAACAATTTTGCCAAGAAGAATAGATGAATAGGTCAATATATCCAGATGTGCAAACCTGGTAGGAACTTACCCCAAAAGACTTACAGCTGTAATTACTGCCAAAGGTGGTTCTACCAAGTATTGACTCGGTGAATACTTATCTAAACAAGACATTTCATTTTTTTTTCATTAACTGTTGTTTCACAATAAAAATTTTCTTGCCTCTTCAAAGTGTTGAGTAGGTAAAGTAATAGTGTTGAGTGTTGAGTGTAAATCAAAGGAAAAAAAATCCTATTTAAATGCATCAAGATTTCAGGTTGTAACACAACAAACTGAAAATGTCCAAGGGGGGTGAATACTTACTATAGGCACTGTATAAACAACAACGATAACTTATAGCTAACCTAGATTTCTACTTTAAAAAATGGCAATGCATTTACAACATTTTGAAAAGTTGTTTTGCTTCAACATTGAATTCTTAATGTTGTTTGGCAGAAATAAATCAGGGTGAAAAAAGCTGCCAAATGTATCACAACGATTTGTTATCATGGCAGCACACATTCAAAGAATTTTACAGTATTATTTCCTACTAAAGATGTTTACTGTAGTGCACAACACTTCATGTCAAAGAATCTCAGAACAGCTGCTATTACAAGTAACCTTATCTTCCTCCTTTGCCAAAATGAAGTCATAAATCATTTTGAATTCACCTTTTATGTTCAGAAACCATTAAATATATTTGCACACAGTTAGTGCTAATGTTATAGTTTTACTGGAACCACTTTTGACCTATTTTGGGGAGATTGTGTTTGTTCCAGTATACTATTTGACTATATCAAATAGTAATAATGTTGCACTAAGATTAGCTATACAATTTAATTATTATGCTTGGCTTCATATTATAAAAAATAACATAATGTGTTTTAAGATACAAACACATTTTCAGCCCATTCAAGACCTAGATAGACCTAGAGTATCTAGATAGATTTATATATAAGAGGGATTGCTAGTCAGTGATTGGTATCATGGAACATGAAAAGGTTCAGAGATATCTCATAATCAAGGAAGAGTTATCTTTGAGAAATCTTAGACATTTCCTATACAAAAAGACAAAAAAACATCTGTGTTAACCTGACAGCTAGAAATGTAGATCAGAAAAAAATGCACTGTACACCAAGCCCAGGCCTGTTATATTTAAAAAACAGATGTCCTGACTATGAATTGAACCTTCATGCAAGGTTTAGCAATATTTTTTTGTGATTATTTGGCCATATAACAGCAAGTGAACACATATGCACTGATGTTTAGAAACAAGCTGACATACATATGATTTGCTAATAACACCCATTAGAGATACAAAGCCCTTCAACTGACACTTTAATAAATATATATATTCAGTATCAAAATTGTGATGTAATATGATTGTATCTCAGTTACACTGTCTCAAACTTTAAGTGGATGTTTTAAATATATTTAATATAAAGCCGCTTGCCATAAAGATTGTTCTGTTTAAATTGAAACACTGGTACATCATTGTTTATAAATAGAGAAAACAGACCAGAAATAGTTATGTAAAACCTAATTTTTTACCCATGTATATGTTACGGTAAAAGTCAGAATATCGGCAAATCTTAAGATTTACTGGTAAATGTCGACATTTACCAAGTAAAATGGTAAATGTCTGAAATAAACATGACATTTACCAGTAAATCTATCACAACATTAGAGGGATATTACTGCTATAATCTTGATAGAAATTCCTGTTTGAAAAGTAAAAATCCAGTTTAGCTATAAGTTATCATTGTTGTTTATACAGTGCCTATAGTAAGTATTCACCCCAACATTTTCAGTTCGAAAGTTTTTTCTTTCTTTTGGTACTGCTGTTGTGTATTCATTTGGTGTAAAGTATCCTAACGAACACATCAACAAATCATGTAATTTCAATAACAGTTGTTGTATGTACTGTATATGCCATCAAGGGAAAATGTACTTGGGTCTTCTTGAATGTGTTACAATTAAAGCAAGGTGGTTTTTCACACCCGCCTGTCTTCAATTAGCTTTGACATGTAATGAATGTATATAGTATGTTACTAATTTAGCATCTGAACTCCCCCAGAGGAAGTGGTGAGGCTGCTTACTCAAGTTTTCTGCCCTCCCTCAGATCCTGCACTCATAAACTGAAAATCTTGACTAAGGCCTACATCAGGACACAATAATGCTCCCCCACTTCCTCCAGCAGGAAGTTCTAAATTACATGGACAGCTAATATTGGCTATTCAAGCGACAACTTGTCACTCGGTTCAAATATCATTATACACCCACTGGGTTTAAAATGTACATTTACATTTTGGAAAGTTGCATAAAAATAAGCCATGTAACAGTACTATTATTATTATAATTTGTTTTATTGTTTATTTTTCAAATAGGCTATTTAACCTTTGAAATGATTTGCTGAATAACACAAGGATTATAGTTTGATTTACCACAAGCAGTAAAAGGTAATTTGGGGTTAACAAACACCAGTACAGGTAATCACAATATTGCTTGAATAATCATTGTGCTGAGAATATGATGATTTGCTAGAATTAAAAACAGACAGCACAGTAAAACTTTAATCAGGCAAACTTCGATTTTCTGAAAACCTGTTATCCAAACAGCGTCCCGGCAACCTGTCTGCACCACTATATGGCAATACAATTTTAATAACTGTTCATTAAAAAAATGATTACACAAACGATTCGTTAGAAAGATAGAAATACTACGTACACTAAAGAACAGCAGTGTTCACAGATGTAACTTTTTAATTTAATAGAAAAGGGAAAACAGACATTCTCATTCTGGTTGCTTAGAAACAACAAATGAGTGAGTTCAGCAGAAATTATAGGCTTCAGTTTTACACATTCTGTACTCTTCCTTTTAGCATCTCTCAGCCCAGTTGTGAGAGAGCTTTCTTTGGGGCTATGTCTGAAAACAGTCAATCCAAGTGCCCTTGAGTTCATGAAATGTAACTCCTTTTCTTTCTTTTTTTTGTTCGTCTGCCACAAGAACACATAAGTACTTTCCCAAACTGCATTTCTCCTAAACTGCCATCGGTCATATTCCTTCCAACCTGCATTTATACAGGCTGTTCAACAGAACATGCCCAACATGTGAAAGTTCCTCCAAAGCCTGAACTTAATGCATGTCTAATAGTGCTACATTTAGAAATATTAAAACAACCTTAAGGCTTAGAGATGAGAGTGAAGTAATTAAACTCAGAGTGGTAATGTAACCCTATTCAAACTGCAGTCTCAAATTGATTGAAATTAAAATGTCAAACTGCTAAAAGAAAATGTCAAGATAGTGTATATAATTTGTAAAGTACTAACATCTGTAAAGTACTATACAGCAGAAAGCACATTGCATGTTCTTTGAGAATTGTGTCCCAATGCCTTTAAGAACATATTGAAAACTATGGGGTGGGGATGGGAGAGCAACACTACTGTTTTACTATATATATATATATATATATATATATATATATATATATATATATATACACACACACACACATCTGGGACATACATTGAACAGTTTCCTCCTTTTAATGAAATTATTGCTCCACTTGTGTTTTAATTGTTTACGGTTGCACTTAATTTAATGTACATGTCTCTTGTCAGCCCCACACCCTCTTTGTGTTTTCCTAGTGTGTATTTCTCGACCCCAGTGTGTTATGCTTGCCGTCTCTTACCCTTTCCCCTGTCTGCGTCTTTATTCTCGGTTTAGTTCAGGGCTTATAAATGCTACTGTTAGTTAGAAGTCACCATTGCAGAGCAAATAAAAAAGCAACAAATTGAAATTTCATTTGCTTGTCTCTTCCTTCTTTGCTGAACCTGTGCGCACCAATGCCGCAATATGCTTTTATTAAAGACAGTTACTTTATTTTTTCCCCGTGACTTTATTCTCCCTCTGTCACTTCTTCCGTCATTTTGAACACATTGACCGTGATTGCTCCGTGATTTACATCCAAATTTTCACAGACAAACTCCTAGCTATACACACACACACACACACACACACACACACACACACACACACACACACACACACACACACACACACACACACGAAAACAATTGAGATTATGTTCGAACAGCCATTAGGTGATTTTATACCCTGGGAGCGAGTACGAGCACGTAGCGTAACCAGCGAAGAGGTTAGGGATGCCAGCTGTTTTGTAGTCATTCGTAAGCCAAGGACTTCTCTCTTAGTCAAATCAGCATAAGGACGTAGCTCAGTCCCTTTTCTATCCGTCCGACTTCCACCTACCCACGGGAATAAAGTGTCATGCCTTTTAGTCCAGGGTATTCTGATCCCTTTATCTAGTACCCTCTCAGGTCGGGAGGGAGATCTAACACCAAGCATCATTCGATCTCTGTCACATATCCCAGAGAGAATGGGCTTTAGTCTTGTTTCCCTTTCTTATTGCAACACATCCTTTGAGTCCTGATTTCAAGAGTGATTTGATGGCCAACAACACCTGTGACTTCTGCCAGTTTTGTTGTCACTTCAAAACTTGTCTTCTTTCTATCCCATAAGGATATTATCTTCAAGTATTGCTTATCCTTGTTAGACAGCTTTTTGGATCTTCCAGTCCTGGGTTTGTCAATTACAAATGATGTTTCTCTGTAATTGTTGATTATGCTTCGGATACCACACCTTGAAAATCAAGTGATGCGAGCTATTTCACTCGATGTTTTTCCTTTATGCAAGTCAAGGTTGTTATAATAGTAGAAAACACTAGGGGAGGCTTTGAGTAAATTGTTGATGCTCATAATATATCAGAGTAGAAAAATGTAACATGTTGAAGACTTTTGCAGAGCAGGTTATATTAAAAGAAACGGTGACAGAATTTAACACAACAGATTGGTATTGTATTGAAGAATGCATTTCAAATAAGGTCTGCTATTAACTGGTGTCAAAGTTTTAACATAAAAGCCATAGATAACATTATACTGTAGACTGGTAATGTTCTGGTTTACTGTAACCATATCAATATGAAAAATCTCACTTCACATATTGCCTAATGTGCAGTGTAAGGGGCAAAGTTTAAATTGGTAAGTAATAGAAGTATTTCAATTTGGCTGTGTGCCCTTACATATATGTATACATCACCGTACATGCAGTACAACAGTTCTGATTTGATTGCAGGTTTTGTACATTAGGAATACAGAGAGTTCTTTTGGTTTCTAGAGTGATAGCCAGAGGTCACGGAGCACCAATTGTATTTTGTAATATCCCATGGCATAGGTCTGAAAAGGCTGATTATGAAGTTAACAAACTGAAGAGGATCTCAAGTGAATGATATTTTTTAGAAATTATGTTTTTTTTTTGTTTTTTTTTTTAATGGAAATTATGTTCTGGCAGCAGCTTACATGTCTACACAAGGGTGTTGCTGTATTTTGATTGTTTCACATTTTCTATTCCTAGCTTGACACAAATTGCAATCAGCATAAAAGATGAACTGTACAGGCTTTTTGCAGGCTACCAACAATCATTTCAAAGACTATATAAAATGTATAGGGTTCATGGATTGAGTCCAAGGGTGCACAGCCAACAAAAAAACTTGAACTTGGTCATTTTTATATCATAGTGAATTATGTGTTTTTGGCCAGCAAGCCACCTTTTGGCTTAATTTATTCCACACATCTCAAAAAAAGACCATGTAGGTCAATATGAGAAAAAGTAAACAGCTATTTGAAGACATTAGGCAGAAAATTATTTATTGTCATAAAGCTGGAGAAGGATACAAGAAGATTTCCAAGCATTTGAGTATCCCAATTTCAACTAATGTTTCTATTATCAGAAGTACAAGAAAGTCTATAAGAAAGAAGGTTCAAGTTGGACTGGAGTTTCCATTTCAACCATAGGTCAAATATTGCATGGTGAACATCTCAATGGTCGCAGAGAGGAAAAAACCACTCTTAGGAAAACATCACAAGGACAAATCACTTAAAGTTTGTAAAACAGCATTTGAATGATGGATATGAGTTCTGGTCAAAGGTTTGTGGAGTGAATGAGGGAAAAAAATTGAGTCATTTGGTCTCACGGATAGTCGTTACGTTTGGAGAAAGTCTGGTGAGGTCTACAAAGAAAAGAACGCCATACCTATTGTCAAGCATGGAGGTGGTAACATCCTTCTATGGGGCTGTTTTTCCTCTGCCACAGGAAATGTTGTTCCAATATATAGTAAAATGGATTTCATAGCATACCAAAAGATGTTGGACAATCATCTGAAATCCTCCTCTACAAAACTTGGTTTAAAGCACAACTGGACGTTCCAACATAACAACAATCCAAAGCACACATCAAAATGTACTTCAGAATGGTTAAAGAAGAATAAAATCAAGGTTCTGAAATGGCCCGATCTAAATCCAATTGAGAATCTTTGGTATGAGTTGAATAAGGCTGTGCACAAGAGAAGTTCTTGGAATTTGAATGAACTGGAACAATTTTGTGTTGAAGAATGGTTAAAAATCACTAAAGAATCATGCCAGAAAGAGGTTATTATTGTTAAAGATCCGAACTAGGTATTCTTTTCATTTTCCTTGTCATGGTATGAATACTTTTGAATTAGCATTTTGAGTTTTGCAAAAAGTTGCTTAAGTAAATAATTGTAGACATCTACTTCTTGAAGCTTTTTTCTCCCTCATCCACAAAAGCAAAACTTTTGCTACAAAAGTGTTTTTCTAAAATTCTTTGTTTGAGGAATTTCTAGAAATTATAAAATTCCCATTGGGGCATGTGTCAAGGAAATTCATGGTTAAATTAATTTTAATATAAGCATTTTCCAGATATTTAATTCAGACTCTTGTCTGTGTGTCATTCTGTGGGGAATGGGTTGTTACTTTAAAGCTGATTAGATAAGGCACAGAACACAAACTGTTAACTCTTTGAAGCCCACCTTCCAAAATGCTGATTGTCTCCTAAGGTGTCATAAAACTTGTTAAGTGACAATGCAGTTGTACCATTATTGTGTTAAAATGCTTTAAGAATAATTTTTAATTACATAACTTGTGGACACAAGTTTAATAGTTATTTTAAGTAAGTTCCCCAATAAATCTGAAGTGTTTATTGTTTTTTAAATTAATATTACAAACTAATAACTATTTTTGAATATTATTCTTTGATTGTATTATGACGTGTTTTATATGCTTGTAATCATAATTTTGTATAGAGAAAGAAACTGAAATTTGTTTGCTTCGCCAATTAATGTAACTAAAGTTATATTGAACAGGTTTAAATGATAAATCCTTTGATAACAAAATAGGCGGATACATTCCATTTCTAACACACCCTTTTTGTGTGACACTCAACTGTCTATCAAAAACTGTGAACCAATGGAAGGACCACAAGGATTTATTTATAGTACAAGGGAATGCTTATAAATCGTGTTATTTAAATTCAAAACAATGATTTTCATTCTCTACTCTTCTCTCTGGACTCTCTGGATGCTCTGGATTCACTCTTCAAAACATCTCATTGGTCTCAACTCATCAAACTGAAGTTGTTCAATGAATACGCAATGATGCAATGTTCAAAGCTGTCTTGGAGAAGATGGGCTGCCTCCGGAATTATGAAAGCTTCTATCTACAGTACAGACTTCACAGAGATACTGCACTGCACTGCTGCACAGCTAACTTCTACAGAGAGGACGGCCGTGTTAAGAAGACTTTGTTTTAAACATCGCACCATCAGAATAAGTATCAAACTTATATTGTGTGTTTACAAGTAACTGAACTGAAGCCATGCTATTGATATCGTCACATGCATACTTAGCCACGCGGAAGCTGGCACAAGTATAGGTAATGCATGACTGAACCGAACAATGCATGAACTATAAAGACTGCTTCACTAATGCAGAACTCTATGACCAGAGAGCACATCAAGGATTTATCATGAACATTTAACAATGCATTACTTTTCCTGAATTAATGTCTTAATGTGTTTCTTCTTTATACATGTTTTTAACTATGAAGCCTAACCTGTATTCTTCTTCCTTTGAGAATATGAATAAATGAAGTAATAATTTGGATTGTTAGGTTTCTTTTTGTCTTAAAAGATTGATTTGAAATACTTAAACATAAATAATATTAATTGTTAATCTTTTTTCATCATAAATCTAGGGATAATTAAGCCAGAATCGCTAGTTCTTATTGAGGTATTGTGTTTATTATGGCTAATAATTACATTATGAGCTATAATGGGTATTTTCTTTAATGGTAATTAGTGAGGTTACAGTTGTGACATAAACCCTAGATACACAATGTAAATATGCATGACCCATGTAAACTTTCAACTACAACTGTATATATGTAATGAAATATATGGGATGTTCGAAGACCCACATTTCAACCATAAAAGAGCTGCATGCGACTCGGGAGATGCTGGTTGGCCACCCCTGCACTAGACTCACCAAAAAGTTTGGTCTAGTAGAAAGAATCACATAATGTATCCTCCCTTTATTTGAACTTGTACCAGGAGCAGCATTCAAATTTACTAGGTAATGTTGCAACTTCATCAGGGGCTATTCACATACAAAAAAAGCGGTTAGGACAGTAATAAATAGGGACAATTTATTTAAATATGCAGTTCACAATTTATTTACTGAAGAGATTTTGGACAACACATCAAACCAAATACATTACAATCAAAACAACAGAGGCAGTAATAACTCACCATGCATATCACTTTCTCAAAACATTCCCCTTCCAAAGAAAAACAAACAAAAAGAATTGTCCTCATCAACATTAGCACCAACTCAATACCTTCGTCAAAGTGAACAACTCGCACCAAAATTTTTATTTGCGTGGAAAAAAAAGAGAAATATATATATATATATATATATATATATATATATATATATATATATATATATATATATATATATATATATATATAAAATAAATAAAAAAGGTCATTTGTAGCTATCGGTTTCTGTTTTTATTAAGTCCACGAGAACTGAATCATTTCCTTTTTTTTTTTTTTTTGTAGATTTTTTTTTTTTTCCTGAAGGTGCTGGGCAGGTAATAGCATCCATAGGTCAAATGCCAAGTAGCTGTATGCACATGCCACATACTATAATAAAATACTATAATAAACGCACAAATTCAAGTAACATTTACATACTACAAGAGTCCACAAGTACCTACCCATAACATGACCAATTCACAAAACTTATACAGGCTGTAATAAAAAGTAGAAATGAGGTACTGAAAACATAGTAGTAGTTATGCCCAGAATTATTTTTATATAGTCTATTAATAAAATGAAATTAAAAGGCCAACATGAAACAAAGTAAAAAAATAAATACATTTAAAAAGGTGTGTGTGTATATATAAAATTCAGGGTTGGAAATACCAGAAAGCAGAAGTGTTTAATACCGTGTGTAACACATCGTTATAAGAGACCCCAATATTACACCATATATATGAAGGTGTACCACTTTTACTCTTGTTCAGATACATAACAAAGAGTAAAAGTTAAATACTCAATTATGATGCTGACAAAGTGGGTGATAAATCTTATACTGGCAACAGCAGCTCTGTTCTTCAGTATTTACTAAGCTACTGTAGCTGTTTATCACAATGCAAGCCCTGAGTCTATGCAATCCCCTAACTAAATACCATGTCATACATGGCTTAGAAGTTACCAGACCAGTCTGTTTTTAAAAAACACTTAAATAAACATTGTTCTTTACTACCTTAATTTTTTATATATAGATTTATTTAAAAAAAAAAAAAAAAAAAAAAAAAAAAAAAGTTAAATTAAATTTCACATTTGTCTTAGTACGAACAAATTAGAATACTTACAATTAAATAGTTTCAAGCTGGATTGACTGGTCTATCAAATCACAGCCCTATGGTCGTCGTCGTTGTAGTCATCGCCCCCCCCCCTTTACAAAAATCAAGTGCATTATATCAGATCTGGAAGCAAGTATATCTAAACCCTGTATATGTTATGAACTGAAGAAAAGTAATGCATCATTTAAAATAATAGCAGTTACACAACTGGTTTGAAATTAGATTAGCTTACTGCGACAAAGGCAGCTGAGAAACAGTTCAGTAAATAACAGATACTTTTCCTTATGGGAGCAAATAATAAAAAAAAATAAAAAATAAAATTAAAAAGTTGTGAGAAGAATACCAAGTAGCTGATGTTGAAGAAACGAGGATGAATTACACAAGTTGTTGAAAATGGCCATGTAGAGAAAATAGCTAAATTATTGTGTTATTGTTGTTTATGTTAGCACCCACATTTTGTCTGTCAATGTACCCATGTACTGGTGAGGGGAATTAGAAATTGCCAATTACCTGAATGACAAGAAAAAAAAACAAATATATAACAGTACTATGCCAAATGTGTTGTCAAAAACAAAACAAAAAAAATATTATACTATATATAATATATATTTTTGTTTTATATATCACACACACACACACACACACACACACACACACACATATACACACACTATTTGTAGCTTGCCAGATATCTTTACAAACAAAATGGAGTACTATGCTGCATGTACAGCCAACTGTTTTTTTTCCATGGCTCCATGAGATAAGAAGCTATGCTCCATGCTGCCTTTCTATTTTTATTGTGTTTGTCGTTTCCCCACTAGCATCAATCTAACCCGATAGCACCATTTGCCAAAGAAATTGCTACATGTCACATGTTCTGTTGCTCCTCAAAGCTTACGAAGAAATTTTCATACTGTGTTTGGCTGCCGAGCTAGGTTGATCCAGGATGCAAATAAATGGGGTCGGAAAAGGACTCCTTCATGTTATAAAAGTCTTGAGCCGTTGTGTCTTATAGACTTGCTCACTTGTGTATGTGCTGCTCAGCTGAAGAACTTGTCCAACTCTTCTTCCATATTAACATCAGGTACCAACTGATCTGAAGCCTCCTTATCATTTGCACCACATCCTGAACTTGAGGCATGGATATCTGAAGCAAACCAGGGGTGGTCCAAGATTTCCCGAGACGTGAGCCGTTCAGCAGGCTCTCGGCGGAGAATGCTGCGGATAAGGCATTTCGCCTTGGGGGTGAGAGTCTCGGGAACGCTAAACTGCCCCCGGCGGATCTTGCTGAACAGAGAACTAGGCTCCACATCATGGAAGGGGTAACGTCCAACTAACATAGTATAGAGCATCACACCCAGGCTCCACACATCTGCTGCCTTTCCAGAGTAGCTGCCACTTGTGTTCAGGATCTCGGGACTCACGTAGGCCGGACAGCCATGTTTGTCTGACAGAGAGTCATCTTCTCCCTCCAAAATGTATGCATCTGCCAGACTTTCTAATTTAACAAAACCCCTAGGGAAAAAGAAATAAGAATATCTGTGAGAATATATCAACAAGTTCATAAACAAACAAAACAGACAGATGCAGGTTTTCAGGTAATATAGTATATATATATTAAAACAACAAAAAAAAACACCAGTGTATACATATATACCGTGATAACCATAGTTGTACCATGTCATTACACTTCTGAAGATGTCATATAATAATCCACTCCACCCCCATTGGAGGCTTGTCAAGTATTCTGACACCCTTGTTAGAATAAAAATAGTACTCCACTGGGCAGTACCCTCTATTTATCTTTCTCCAAAAAAAGCTTACTTATTTTTATACCCACAGAAATGGGTTGCATGCCATGCAATAATGGCAATCCAAAGGCATATACAACATCAACTCACAATACCATGCATGACGGATTTACAACACACAGGGTATTGTCAATGCCTTAATTGAAAAAAAGGAAGTTATTGTTTTTGAATACTTTCCCAGCTTTACTAATTCAAACCACAAAAAAGAAAAGGGCAGCAAAAGCTGGGCTCATACAGGAAATGTATCTTTGTCCCACAGAAGAGGAAGCTATAAAGAAAAGAAACCCATCCATTGTGTCTCACAATTGCAGATTTACACAGCAGATTTCTTTATTGGTTAGTGAAAGCTCTTGTGTTCCCTTTTTTTAAGCAAATGATCAACCAATCTCCTTTTTTTTCTAGCTATATAAAACTTAAAATCAGGACTGAATATGCACTCCGAACAGACCATTCAGGACAGGGATTCGAGTTAAAACCCAGCACTCTCAATGCCAAAGTCTTTCCATTTAAATACCCACAAGGCATTTGTTGCCAGTAAAATTCATTAATTCAGTCAAAATTGAATGACGTCTTTTGATTTTCATAAAGCTGATAAAACTAAATATTGCATTTATTACAATTACAAATTTGCAACTGTGGTAAGGGTCACCGAGTCTTCACTCTGTCCTCTCAGCTTTACAATGATCACAATGTTTCCATCTAGGGCATGTCAACTGTGAATCAAGTTTAATTTCTGTCAAGACACAGTAGCTGTTTTAAATGGTGCTAGTTCTTACAACTACTCTGTACATACAGACACTTCTGGCAAATCAAGCTCAAGGTTATGACCTACACATACAACTGTGCTTCACACTTGTAAAAGGTTGTTAATTGCTACATCTACCATATAAACTTTTTTTAGTTTATTAAAATCATATTTTCTAAACATAACTAAACAGCACAACTAAATACAGTTTTACCTATTATCCAAACTAACAGGGACCAGGGCCAGATAGGAAAATCGAAAGATAATCCAAAGAAAATCTTTTAAGTAATGTTTCTTAATTGCTTTAAGTTGTTTAAAATGAGAGGCTGTCTTTGCCATTGCATGATCATGTAGCCATTTCCTCAACAGCAGCTTGTTGGGGTCTGTATCGGACTGCAGCTCCAAGTACTGTAGGAAGAGGTTTCCCGCTGTAGCAGCATCGCGGTGGGAAATCTTTTCAGCCGACTCTTTACTATCTGAGTCTTCTGGATGAGGCACAGACTGTACAATTGCTGAATCGTCCAGTAACTGATGAGCAGGGTCAGCTGCATCACCTTCGTCAACTTCTGTGCAGGAGCTTGTGGAGGAGAGCAAAAAATGAACATGCCTCTTCTTTGACTGCCAATGCTGTTGTGGCAGCTGTAAGTTCACCCTCCTGAGTCTCATCAATAATTTCTGGCCACAGATTTTTCCATCATTTTTGTAAAGTTGACATGGGGATGTCTTCCCTTGCTTCTGCTCTCTCATATACAGCATCCATAATAACTACTTTCATCCACCGTTGCAACATGCTGCCTCGCTCTCAAATGCTTCCTCTGATATTAGCAGGCGATTAAGAAGTTGTCGTTTTATAGCGTCATTTTAGACTCTCCAGCACTCCTTGGTCCATAGGCTGCACAAGAGACGTTACGTTTGGAGGCAGAAATAAACTGAAGATCGTACTGTCTTGCGAGGTAAGCGATCTGTCATCGGGGTGGGCGGGTGCATTGTCCATCAATAAGACAGCTTTTGCTGGGATATTGTTTTCATTCAGATGACTCCTTACGCAGAGGGAGAATAAAAATGTAAAACATCATTAAGTGGGTTTGTCATTGTAGTGGAGATGAAGGGAGGTTTCAGTTCTGAGTGACTGTCTTGTACCCATTATGAATTTTTTTTTTTTTTTTTTTTTTTTTTTTTTTTTTTAAACGCAAGGCTGTGAACGTGAGAGTATATCTGTACATTTGTTTTAAGTACTAGCCCAGAGGACTACTGAGACAGACATCAAATAGTCCTCATCAGATTTAATTTGTCTCATTTGAGCGTGAGTTTCTAACCCTGAACTTAATGCCAGAATACCATTTCTGATGAAGGCGAGACAATTGTAACTGCAGCTCAAATAAGCCTCAACCAAAATATGTCAAGGGTAACAAATGTTAATTTCAAGCTTCATTAGGAAACTGCCAGAATGCCAAGTGTATGGCGACGATGTCAGTTCCATGACTGTCTGTTGTGTTTCATTTCAGGCCAATGCCCCACACCTGCTGATTCTACAGTTTGCAAAGGTAGCACTTTATCAGCCTGGCACATGGGGTGCCCAAGCTTACATACTTCATCTGAATTAGTTCATTTGACATCCTCGGTACTGTCAGAAAACAGTATAAAAGAACATTAAAGACTCATGCTCTGGTGTGTGGCTATCCTTGAATAAACTGCGTCAATGTGCAGAGGGAAACAAATGTTTCATATTTAGTCCAAAATTTAGATAGCCTACTATATACACTTCCTTCCATCAATTGCAAATTTATTTACATTTTAAGAAATAAATATTGCTTTAAAATTTCTTACTATTACATAGGTACATTGGTCTTACCTACTGTAAAACAGGCCTGTATGATAAATAAAGAGCACCGTGCTTATGGAGTGATTCAGCTGACATTTATCTTCACAACTCCTGTCTGAACAGGGCTGTCAATATACATGACATACAGAATTCCTTTTACTTTGGAGAAATCTACAATACACGCAAATAAAGACTGACTCTTGACAGGTACACACCCTTCCAAAGATGCATTCGTTACTGCAGGAAAACCGGACACCAATTTATACACAACTGGGAAACAGGAAGTGAAATCCAACCCTGTGCCAAAGCCATTCAAACTTAGATATTTACATCCTGTCTGGTATTTTTTGGTTTCTGTATAATCAAATTTGACTACATGACAAATTAATACAAACAAATTTTAGAAAGGAAAATACATGTAGCGTACTATAATCCTACAGTACTCCTGGGAATATGTAAGGCTAAACTAAACAGGATGTATTTGTACGTTCACACACACACTGGTCTTAACCACACAGCTGCTTATCCCGCAATTTCCACGAGGAGCGCATGCAAGCCCAAATTTGTCACTCCCATGAGAACAGCGTGCAGGTGCTTATATGTGCATCTGCAAAGTTTAACACGTCTTTTTAACGTGCGTGAATGAAAAGAAAAAGAAAACTGTACTGTAAAGTGTATGCGGTTTTGTTTTTTACTGGCAGATGGCAGCAATCCCTAAGAAATGTGCTTGACAGACCAGGTCATCTGTATGTACACAGCTGAGAGTGATAAATTGATGCCTGTGTATCTACTGAAAATAAAACAAGCAGACTTCTTTATTTATTTGTTGATGTGACAGGTTGTAAGGAAGCCCTGTCAGGTTTGGTACTGGTCAAAACGACCCATTTATTTATTATACTTACATTTCACAGATAATAATTCATATAACAGTGCTATATACCTGTGCCTGAAACTAGGAAAGACACTGTATATGATGCGATTGAAAATTTGCTATGCAAGTTTTCTAATGTATATGTGCTAGATAAAGACCTTAGCATTGATGAGGGGTTGAAGAGCATCTGCTTAGAAATCTAGCACACACAAAAATAATTTCTAAAAAGTGCCTGCACAAGTAGTACAATGTTATTTGTAAAAAAAAAAAAATATATATATATATATATATATATATATATATATATATATATATATATATATATATATATATATATATGTATTTATACTTATATAATGCTGTCACTGGAAAAAAAAAAAAAAAGTTATGATCTATATTATAATGCTATAATTGTAAACACATTGTTATCTAAGTTCTATTGAAATACTGTATTTCCATTTATCATAATCACAATAAAAAGTATGTATTTAAATATAGCAAAAAAAAATTGAAAACTGTCCAAATTGCTTATTTGAGGGCTAAGAATGAAAAATCTGCAACAAAAAAAAACATGGAAATTGCCAAAATAAATGGGCAGCTGGGTGGTTACAGTTTAGTAGCAACAAAATAGCAACAGTAAAACCACTGCAGTGGTCAATAAATATAACAATTAAAAAAAAAAAGCATAGTTTACCTGTCCTCGTTTTTAAAAACAAATTTCCTTAACTTGAGGTCTCTCAGTACAACTCCACTGTCATGGCAGTGAGCAACAGCTGACACTATTTGATGGAACAGTCTGGCAGCTTCATCCTCTCTGAGCTTTTTGCAGGTACGGACAAATGAATGCATATCCCCATGGCTCTTCTCAAAGAACACGTAAGCCCTCGCTTCACCAAGGAGGATCTCTGCAATCTGATTTATATTTTCATGTGCCGATAAACAAAAATAGGCTGCTAAGGATTCTTGATATCGAGCAATATCAAATACCTGTGAGAGAAAAAACAAATGCTTTACAAGAAAACCTAGGACAAAATGATGTAGCTTTTTTTTGTGGTTGCTTGTATTAAATTGCTGCAAGCCAGTTCTAAAATGGAAATCTGCAGGAATTGTGCAAGAGAATTGAAATATGCATGAAAATGATGGTGAATTTTCACATGTAAATGCAGAACAAGCAGCTGACTGCACACTATATCAGTGCAGTTTTATAATATCTAGATAAGGACATTTATGAAGTAGGTAACACTAAAGTTCAACTGATTACAGAATTGTCAAATTAGTTAATACACAGGGTATTACTAAACAATGCTGGGCCACAGAACCCAATGTTTGTATGCATACACGCTGCAGCACCAGTCAACCTGGCAGAACAGTGAGATTTTCTAAATGGTTCCAAGACTGTCTACACTACCGATCTGGAGAACCATACTAAAAAACGTTTTAATTACTCCAGCTCAAAGCGTCTACACTAAGTACTGTTTCATGTTTAGCCGGTCTAACGACACGATTAAAATATTTCATTTACAGTTCCTAGAAGCACAATGGATTGTGTGACTTAATGACATTATTTCACCATGCACAATTATTTAATTCAGTGTTTCACTAAAAACAGCGTTTTACACTGTGCACAGTGCTGTTGTGCATGTATGATTAGCCCATGAAACGCAACCGGATTGTTAACAGATGTCTTTAGTCACTCAAAAAAAAAAAAAAAAAAAAGTGCCCAGAATTTTTTTTTTTTTTTTAATTAAATATAATACTTTAGCAAATTAAACCATCGTTATGCACCAGTTCACCCACATTAATCGGGTGCATTTACATGCAACCAGTTACCGTACTTGTACCCAAATAAAAACACTACCTTAAAGTCTTAAATAAAATGAAAAAAATGTGTGTATGTAATTATATATTAAATTAGCAGTGTCAATACTAATATTAGTATACAAGTGTTGCAACTAAATTACTGTACTACAGAAACAGTTAAAAGGTAGCAGTTTGAAATCCTGCAGAACAATGACATGAAAACCACTGGAGAGGACACGAGACGTGCGCAGCTGCCCTATTGTACTGAGTTGTCATGGACAGAACAGTGCAAGAACAATTTATTTGCAATTTTTGGTTGGTCTGTTAAACTATGATATGGATTATACTGCACGCTTCTGTAACACTGAATCAAAGGACAACACTCCTTTTTTTACCTGGATTTGTGGGTAATGTTCTAACGTGTAAACCCTCAATTATCATCATGAAACGTGTTACATGTATAGTGGCTACTGCAGAACAATGAACCTTATGCAGTCGATTTAATTTATGAATGAAAACGACTGAATTGCAGCACATGACCGTCGTTTATACACAAATACTGTTAAATGCATACAAAGTGGTTAACAGTATATTCCTTCTACCCTACATTTACAGTCAATAAAATAACATGATACCTTTATTTAGGTGGCGCATACAAGATCTGCAACCACTGCTGCATGCAGATTACCAAATAAACTGCATTCAAATATTTACCTTGCAGACGAACTCTCCTCCGCTGTGCAAGTGAGCAGCCCTGAAAACGTGGTCTCCCTCGAGTGTCTCCAGCAGTAAGTATTTCCCAATGCATGAAATGCAGTGCGACGAGTTCGGAGTTTCTGGTGGACTCGGGGAACCTAAATTCGGACTGAAACTCTGAATCGATTCCGTAGTCCTTAAACACGATAACTCCTCAAAGTCGTGATTTTTATGCCTTGGTCTCCCATAACGTGTTATGTTAATGGGGGTTGATCTCTGTATGTTCATGAGTATAAAGTACCAAATTCCTTTCCTACAAAACTGGTCTAACAAACTGTACTAATAATAACTCACACAGTCCGATCTCTCCAGCTGGGATCACCTTGCGCTATTTTACACACAGTTTTCGATTCCTTTGCTGCTTCACAGTGTACGGGTCTGTCTTTAGGCAAGCAGTCAAAACGCAGACTTTCAGCAAATGTTTAACGGTCAAGATACAAAACGTTGTAATGTATATATTTAAAAAAAATAATAAAAAAAGCAAAATAATCAAACAAAAACACGTAAAAGCAACAGGTCCAAAATTCTTTTTTTTTTTTTTTTTTTTTTTTTAGAATTGTTGACCTTAAAATAAATGTTCGAAATTCGAACAGTTACTTGGCAACACTGTTCAATCCGTAACTGGTTACGTGGAGGTGTGGACTGCAAACGGTAACTAGAAACTGATCAGAAACAGTCAGGTAATAGTACCTTACAGTACTTGCATATTTAAAAAAACATCAACGTCCCAACTCTAGATGGCGTCTGGATCCTTTTCCTAAATGCAAAAAACGATTATTAAAAAGGTCATTCGGGCGTGCTTTCGCTATTCAGTGCTGCAGAACGTTACTCATTGCAAGGAGAAAAAAAACACTGCAACATGCACTAAAGCATACAATATACCAAGAATGTGCAAACAAGGACATATAGACGAGTGGTTTCCGATTCCCTCTGCTGCGCCAGTTTAGGCCTCCCTGATGTTCATCCATGCAGAATAAATGATGCAAGATTATCAGTCCTCCGGGTTAGAAGTAGAATGTCTAAGTGCACATTTGTTTTTATATCAAACAGTATATACGTATGTATATATATTTAGGAAAATTGAATTTTGTGCAGCTGGTAAAAAGGGATGGCCGTTTTTCCCCGGGCCGATCCCTTGTTTCAGCAAGGCATCCTCTCCTGTGGTGTATTAATAGTACTTACGTGGCCGGGAATCTCTATCTTATGTCAGCTGCACATTCACACCGAAACCCAGTGCTAGCGCTGACTACACAGACTCTTCCCCGCACACCAACCTGACAGACTTACACCCCGCCTTCCAAATCGTAAAACCCAAAGCTGCTCTTTTATTGGATACATTGATGAATCAATAAAAATACGTAATCACAAACCTGTTGTGCATTCATAAGGGTAGGTTCTACTTGCAGTGGTTTGCTTTACAGGTTGCTTTTGCAGAGGGTGATATCCATCCGTGAAAGCCGTGATAGATGTTTTCAGACATGCACATGTTCTTACCGAGTTATCATTTTTTGGTAGCGAACATGATAGCATTTGGGCATAGTACAAATCATTGTCCAATGTATTAACAGTATAATACTTTTACTGAACTGGTATAATTACTGCAAGTAATAGTAGACTGAAAATACGTGTAGGCAACATGCAAATATATATATTATCTATATACCATATATATAATATTTATATATATATTCTAATTATATATATATATAACCCCTCTATTACATATATACGGTATACAGATATACGTTGTATAGTGTAGGTTAAAATATAATGTTTATTCAGAAATAAAATTAGTTGGAATGTATAACCTCGAAATATGTGAATTTTCAACAATAACAAAAATGCACATGGGATCATTTTGCAAAAGGGAATTCAATATCGTTGTTAAATATTTTAACAACCAGGCAGATAGATAACCTGGCAGTCACTCGTTTGTGCTGTATGCGACACCATTGCTTAATTATCTGTGCATGAATGTTAATATAATTTCGAACAGCTGCACAATGTTGATTACAAGGACAGTGCCATGGGCCTGAGAAACATAAACTTTGAGAAGCTTGGCACAGAAAAATGAACGGATTTCTACATAACTGCAACTACTGTATATAGCTCCAAAATGTGTTTTTATTATTACTGATCCATATTACGTCTATGGGAGATAATGAGGAAAATGAACTAATTGCCCAAGAAGCTAGTCAATGAAGTGGCTGACACTGCTGCTGTGTATGCATACGGTGTAGCTGTATGTGAACTGGTAACCTGACACTGAAGCAGTCTTTCTTTATTCATGGATTTCATTGCAGGAGGCTGGGAGGAGGTGCGTTCAGCACGCTGTCGTTCAGGAATTAAGCCAGGCAGCAAAGGAATGCAGACAGCACTGGGCACAGGCACAGACTATTGTGTTAATGGTTATATAATTCATATATACAGCACAATGTATAAGAGTTAAGAATATTAACATTGTAGCCTTCACTACCTTTATACTCACCCAAATATATATGCAGATGCTGGGTAAAATATGAGAAACCTTTAATGTGTATCAGACACAGTTTTGTCAATGGACACGTCTGGTTTATTTGGTATGCAAATGTTATCCCTGACATTCTCAATTATGAAGAAGTATCTCTTTGTCAAAGTTAGTTTTAGTCACAACAGATCTCATTGACTTTAGTACAGGAACAATTGCATGAGACGTCACAGAGATCCTGCTTTTACAGAGTCTTTCATCACCATCTATCTTCTCATGCATTTTCTTCTACATTCATTGTGATCATTGGAACATGTTAAAGCCAAGTCAAGCATGCACGAATGCTCCAAGGAACATCATTCAATTCCCATTCCATGTATACTATATTTTTATGATGATGCATGGTGCAACTTGAGGACCAGGAGTAAGTAGGTGTTGTCCTTACTACTTCTATCATCTCACTCCAGCTATACATTAAACAGCCAAAGAGCTCAGACAGGGTCAACGTGGATCACAGAAAGTACTATGAGTGACTATTCAATATCTCTGCTGTTAAAAGTTCTCTCTCCTTTTTTTTAAATTTAGTAGTCGCCAATTAGTTGTTTTATTATTTTCTCCCCAATTTAGTAGTGTCCAATTATTTTGTTTAGCTGAGCTCACCGCTACCACCCCTGTGCTGACTCAGGGAAGCATGTACCATTACCCGCCTGCTTTTTTTATGCACTGCAGACTCAGAGCTACAGCGTCAGAGGACAACGCAGCCCCGGGCAGCTTACAGGCCAGACCACAGGGGTCACTGGTGCACAGTGAGCCGAGGACACCCTGGCCGACATAACCCTCCCTCCCCCCGGGCGGCGCTCCACCAATTGTGCTCCTCCCCGTGGGAGCTCCCGTCCTCGGTCAGCAAAGGAATAGCCTGGACTCTACATGAGTGCTTTTACTGGATGCAATACTCAGGAGCCCCCCTCTCTCCTTTTTTAAATGCCATTAAGGTTCTGGCAGAAGGAAGATGTTACCTTATCTTTCCTCTTCCTTTATATTTAGACTGGATCTCCTTTCTCAGCTCCACAGTGCATTTAAATAAGCCTTTCTTCAATTGGTCCTGTAGCAACTATCAGTTACATGTGGGGGAGGGGGCTTAAGGGAGAATTACAAAAAGGAAGTGAAATAAAATAAGTGGACCAGTGTCTTTGGTGTTATTCACCATTCATTCTATCTGTGTGAATTGTGGCTTAAATATAAAACTAGGGTGCCCTACCTCCAGATTCTTATTATACTGTTACACTCAGGGAGGTTATAAAATTACTGTGCCATGTTGAGTTCTTGCTCTGTGGGGGGAAAAAAAAACTCCCAACCAAATAAGGACGCAATCCTCTTTGTGTATCCCTCTGAAAATGAAGCAATCTGCTGTTTTCTACGATGTTATCTCAAAAGTGGAAGCCCTCTTTAAATCAGATACTGACTTGGAATCCTTATAGGAGTATATGTAGCAGTCATCATGTAATGGAAATGATGACTACGAATCTGTGAGATGTGTTTTAGCATACTACTGATTAGAAGACTTGAATTAAGAAGACAATGTAAATCAAGAGGCACACTAGTGACCTTGACCAAGTTAGAATTACAATTACAGTACACGTTTACAGTGTCGCTGATAATTTACCAGGGTGCATTCCAAACATATACATAGAGTTTGCATTAGACAGAACGGCAAGCAGGGAAGCAAAAGTATCAGATCACACTCGTAAGTAAGTATAGTTTTTGTTTTAGTTGTAAATTGAGTTGTTGGTTTTGATGCTGTAAATTTAACTATATTAGGCAGTGTGTATTTTGAATTGAATTAACTATTTGCCAAGTCACAGCAGGGTGTGGTTGACTCGATTAGACTAATTTGCAAAGCCATTGTCTGTTTACTAATATCCCTGTAATCCACTCCTCTGGCTTCTCCCTAATGCTGCAAGTCTGCAACTCCTGTAACCTGCTATAACCCCGACCCCCCACGCTCTGTCTGTTGTCATCTGGAATTGCCACTTGGCTTCCGACAAATCTGACTTTATCTCTATCTTTGCCTCTCACCTCTCTTTTGACTTCCTAGTTCTCACTGAAATCTAGCTCTCCCCTAATAACTCAACCACTCTGACCGTCCTTTCTTCTCCCTATGTCTGGTCCCACTTTTCTCTCCCCTTTGGACAGGGTGTGGGAACAGGATTTCTGCTTTCTCCCTCGCTGCTCTTTTCTGCCTCCTCTGCTCTCCTTTCTCTCTGTTAGCATCTGTGAGTTTCACGCCGTTGAAATCACCTCATTGCTCTCTACCGCCCTCCTGGACCCCTCACTTTCTTAATGAGCTTGACTTCCACCTCTCCAACCCCAACCACTCTACTGGATTTCTTTCCCTTCTTCACCTTCTCCTCCCCCCCCCGCCCCACCCTTCACCACCACAGCTGGCTGTCAACTGGACCTTGTCTTCACCAGGGGCTGCTTCCACTGCCCTTTCAGTCACTCCTCTCAATATCACTGATCACTACTTTATCTCCTCTCTGTCACTCCCGTGCCTTCCTACTCCACTAACCCCCTCTGTCACCTTCAGTTGAACCCTCCGTTCTCTCTCCCCCTCAGTCTTCTCCTCTGCTGCTCTCTTGCACCTCCCCTCTATCGACTCCTCTCAACTCTCTGTAGCTTCGTTTATCTTCAATCTCTTCTCTTCCCCCTGCCTCGACTGCCTTTGCCCCCTCACTTCTCGACCTGTTTGCTCCTCCCCGCCCAGCCCTGGCTCTCCTCCATGCTCCGCTCAGCTCATACTGAATTGCTCTGAATTGTTCTCTGCTGCCTCTCTTCCTTCTCTTCTACACTCACCTCTGCCAAACACTCCTACTTCCACTCTGTCATTCAGCCTTCTACCAACAATCCCTGTAAACTTTTTTCTACCTTCTCCCCCCTTAGCCCTCCACCTCTCCCACCTTCCTCTATCTCAACCAACGACTTTGCCTCCTTCTCCTCTAAAATCACTGACACCTGCAAACTCTTCAACACCTCGCCTCCTTCTCCACCAACCCCCTATCCTCCGCTCACTCACTCCCCATTACCCTCTTCAGCCCCTATTAATTTACCCTCCTCCTTCTCGCACCTCTCAGACTCTGATCTCTGATCCCTGTTTCAGATCTACAAACCCACCATGTGTGCCCTGGACCTCCTCCTCACTCACCTTTTCCAGGCAGCTGCCCCTGCTCTACTCTCTTCCATTTCCTCAACATCTATCTGCTGTCTGTCTTCTTCCCCTCTGCTTTCAAAAAGGATTGCTTCTTAAAAACCCCATCTTAAAAAAAACCTCCCTTAAGCCATTGCTTTCCTGGCAACACATTTTCTGCTCGAGCCTGTCCAATCCAGTTTTCACCCGGCACACCACTGAAACTGCTCTTCACTGCGTAACTAACTCTCTGCTCTCTGCCAGTGTACCTTCCTCTCCTCTGTCCTAATTCTCCTTGATCACTCTGCTGCCTTTGATGCAGTCAACCACTCTATTCTCCTGTCCTTCCTTGCTGACCTAGGACTCTCCAGCACTGCCCTTGCCTGGTTCTCCTACCTCTCCATTCACACGTACCGGGTGTCCCTGCGTGACTCAACCTCTACCTCTTGCTCTCTTTCTACAGGTGTCCCCCAAGGCTCACTCCTGAGACCCCTCCTGTTTTCTCTCTACACTCACTCCCTGGGTCCCCTCATCTTCTCTCCTTTCCCCCCTCTGCTGACTCCCATATCTCCCATATCTTTACATGTCTCTTGGCCATCTCCTCCTGGAATGACCCGCATCATCTTAAGCTCAACCTCTCCCAAGCAGTCCTCCTTTTCTTCCCCCTCTTCCTCCCCCACCATTGATCTCTTTATCTCTATTCCTCTTGAATCCACCACCCTCTCTCCCTACTCATCCACGAAGAACCTCTGTGTCACCCTAGACCCCTCCCTCTCCTGCTCTCAGCACATCCCTACCCTGGCACATGCCTGTCGCTTTTTTCTCAGCAACAAATGCAGAATTCGCCCCTTTCTCACGGACTACTCCATGCACCTCCTTGTTCAGGCCCTGGTACTGTTCCACTTTGACTACTGCAACTCCCTCCTGGCCGGCCTCCCTGCTTCCACTATCGATCCGCTTCAGCTCATCTGCTGCTTGCCTTGTCTTTTCTCTTCCTCATTTCTCCCATGCTACTCTGCTACTTCGTTCCCTCCACTGGCTCCCTATCGCCTCTCGCATCCAATTCAAAATTCCTGTACTTGCCTATCGCTGTCTCAACCATTTTGCCCCCTCCTACCTCAAGACTATTATTTTTCCTTACACTTTGATACTTTGTAATGTGATACTCTGCAACAAGTGTAAGTCGCCCTATATACTGATGCACAAAAGAAACGCAACACTCAGGTCTAATGACAAAATTCGTGGCGGTTCTAGTGTTAATGTAGCAACTTCATGAGCCTTTTTTTTTTTTTTTTTTACTCAAAAAATATTGTTTTAGGTTGCTTTCATAACATCCTTTAAAACAATTGTATCTACTTAGCTTCTTGTCATCCCATAATGCATCCTGTCAAATTTCAATTTACACTTTACTGAGGTGCACGGAAAATATACTTATGTCATAGATTCATACTCAATATGAATAAATCTAGAATTGCCACCAGCCTTATTTAACAAATTGCCATCAATTTTTCAAGAATAATGCACTTCTTATTCAGTGCTAGTAAAAGCCAAATATGAGGAGGTAAGTGTAGCTGCATGACATAGTCAGGAATGTGCTGAAGGCCAATTCTGTGCTGTAGTGCAGTGGTGCAGTTTTTTTAAAGGACATACATTTTAAAATAAATACATAAATGATAGCTAATTAGTCCACGTTCCTACCTTTCAAATTAACCGTTGACGATCACTCTAGGACTAGTAGAACCAGAGAAATGATGTTTGAAGTGGCGAGTGTGTCAGTGAAACAGCAATGAACAGAGCCAAAATGGTAGCATTTGATGTATTGGGCACCAAGTGTTTAAAAAAGCACTAACATTTTAACAGGTGGTTTTTCCCTGAATTAATGTAAATTGTGTATTTTTTCAATCAGAATTTTAATTCTGTTTTTATTAACAGTTACATGTCATCATTTGTTTTTTAAGTTGTCAGTAAATACTCAAAAGTAAAAACATTATTTTTCGAAGAGCTAGGGCTATTAAGATCCAGTAAGGCAAATGCTAATATGTAAACAAACCGCACACACGCACGCATGTAAAAGTTGTGTAGTCTTGACTGCATTATTAATAGCTGCATACTGCATTGCATTTATAGGTAGATCTTTAAGCAGTGTGCTCTACTTTGTGTTTTCTTAGTAAGGCACTGTTGAATGTGAAGACATGTAAGCATTAAAATACTACAAGACAGCAATAGATTGTTCAGATATTTAAATTGATTTACAAAAGAACATATATCCAGTATCCTGAAATTACTTGTTAGTTAAGCTGTGATGGTACAACTTATAAATCAGTTTTTGACAGTTAGATAGTGTTTTTATGGTTCATATTGTCAAGGACAACAAAAAAAAGGCTTGTGATGTATTGAAGGACCTTGTATGGACCCATGTACAGTAACCATAGATTTTAGATAAAATCCATTCATCAGATTATTTTTACTATACATGATGAAAGAATGCTGTCCTATTCTACAACCCAAGTATTTTAAATTTAGTTTGCAGAACAGCTGGTCAAATATAGATGTAAAAGTAATACATATTTTGCAAGCAGCTTCTTGAATTGATGGAGTTGTTTATATAAAAGCCTTAGTAAAAATCCATTACAGACACATGGATTTCACATGGATTAGCCAATATACTCTTCCCTAATAATGTTTAATTCCGTAAAGTTTAAGGAACCAAAACCCTCCCCCATTCAAAAGCTTGCAGGGGACTTTCCTAAGTGACTCATACGATGCTTATCATATGTCACCCTGAGGCGCACACATTGAAACATGTTTTTGGGTTGAATTGATTGATACCATACGTTCAGTGGGAAATGGGACGCTGAACTTATTCTTTTCATCCCCAGTAAAATGAGGACTCTGCATGTCTAAGTATGAAAGGAAAAAGAATCAATAGGATATCAACTGGTTTATGACCGGACAGTAGCTAACACTATAACCGTAAGCTAATTTATGAAAGACCCAGTGTAATTGATTTATTTCCATATAAATACAACCACTCTGGATCTCCAGAAGTCTGTTAACTGCAAAGGTTTTATTTTTTGTCTTGACTTCTGAAATTGAACTATCTGCAAGCCTAAATTATTTGGGGGGGAGTGCAGAAATATGTTTTTGTCCCACCAACTCTGAGCCATGTAAGACATGTACATCTAGACATGTAGTCTACTAGACTTTTTAATTACTACTTTTGCTAATCCATTTTAGCACCTATTGGTAACTTACACAAATATACAAACGTTCACAAACTCCTAATTGAAATTTTAAAAAAATTGAATTTGAAACAAAAGTTACTGGTACTTTTATTCTTCTACATGTTTTACATTTTTTTAAGAGGTAGATAAGAACAAACAGTTCACAAACCTTGTTCGCTTTTATGTAGGAGGTATGTGAAGTGAAGAAATGTTTCCACGGTGAAGCTCTAGGGAATGCTCACTTGATCAGATGTGTTCCTGTATAGACAGTACAGCATGAATTCAAGCAAAAACAAAGTCTGGAACAGTTTTAAAAAAAGGTATTTTTGTCAGTGCTATAGACCATGCTTGATAGTACATGCAGGGGTGCTGGAACTAGGGGTACTGGGGGTGTGGCAGCACCCCTTAGCTTTGTATGGCTTCCATCATATACAGGGGTTACAGTTTTGTTCAATGGCTTTCAGCACCCCTACTATAAAAATTATTCCAGCGCCTCTGAGTACATGTATCTGAAAAATTTAGCAAGAACAATTTTGTTTGAGATGTAATGCCTATAAATATAGGCCTACCAGTCAAGTCCCCCGATTTCGTTGGGAGACTCCTAATATAGAAGGGTCATGTATCATCTCATGGTGAGACTCAAGAACACCCGATATGTAAAATTGCAATTTTAATGCATTCTTAACTTACAGGGGAAAAACAAAAAAAAACGTATGTGTAAACTGTAAATATACAGGTATGTCTGGGCTTGCTTTTGCGTTCCAAATGTATTTACTATGAAATAAAGTTGGCCAGTCTCCAAAGTTTGCTGGACTTGTTTTTTTGTGAGAAATTTACTGTAAAACATTTCTACTTATACATGTATATAAAATTGCCATTAAAAAAGCTAGCTATTTCACGTTTCTGCCATTTCAGATCGGTATTTTTATTAAATAAGAAAATCAAATGCTGTTTGTATGGCTTTTTTAACCTTAATAATTGAAGCAATTGAGCTGCATTTTTTGAAGATCTTGCCATGATTTATGTAAGGCCTGAATTATTTTCAGTATTAACTCATGATTTGTTTCAGTGGAAACCCTACAAATAACCCCATCACACTCCCCCCCCCCCCTTGTGCATAGCACACATTGCAGGCTCGGCAGCCCTAGGTATTGCAGGCGCATAGGGGCATTCTGATCAGTTATGTCCCCCATCCTCACATCTCCTGCACCAGACTGGTGGAACCTTGGAGCATTCCTTCCAGCAGAGCATACCCTCCTTCCCGCACCAGGTGCACCAGGTGCACCAGGAGAACAGGTTCTCTTGCACTTCTGGCCACAGTTGCTGTTGTTGCTGGGGCGGTGGGAGCAGAAATCTACCTCCCCCTGCTGGTGATGGAGACCGAGGCAGCTCCTGCTCCTCCCTCTCCTGATGGACCGGACAGCGGGCCACGTAATGCCCACCCCCGCAGATGAGGCATAGCTGTGGTGGCTGTCCGAGGGGGTACCAGGGACAGTAAACATGGGATTGTCCCGACTTAGTCACACCCAGTGACACCCAGGCTGCTGTTCCTTCAGTTGCGGCTGGTGTTGCTGCTGCTGCCTTCTTTTGCTGTTCTTTCCTCTTAAAATTCCCAAAATTATAATAAAAATTAAGGGTCCAGCCGCATTCCCACCGGTCTTATAAAGCTACACTTCATAAGACTGGCCTATCACCGTTCTCAAAAAATAAATAATAATGTCGGATGGCTTTCGTCCTTCCGCACAAAAATACAGTTTATATAATAATAATAATAATAATAATAATAATAATAATAATAATACATCAATAAAATACATACAAGGGGTGGGCACCCTGTCACAGTGATTGACTAACAAGATTTTTCTACCAGCAGCATTCCTGGGTTTATTACAAACCATATAACAGCATAGCTTGCATCTGCACATTTCTTTAACCATGGAGTGCTTATATTTTGACACAGGCGCATAGGGTAGTATTTGAAACAAGATGAGTAACTGTATTTGTCTAAGAAAACAGCATTTACCGAAATTAAAGCACATTCACCTATTTACACAAATCTATGGTAGTATGTTCATTGGTAGTGTGGCGGAGTGTCCCGCCCCTTTGTTTATTATTGTTTTGATTTATGTATAAATGCGACAACGAAAGCCGTCTGAAATTATTATTTTATTATTATTATGTATTGTTTAGCCGGACGAGCGAGACGGCATGCGTCAGGTTATTGTTTTTATTTTTAAAAACCATGTGAGGATGTGTGACTGATCAGCTACTGATTATTTAACTAGCTGACAGTCACAAATACTTTAATCTCGTGCAGACTATGGCTACGGGTAATAAGGTAATTAAATTAATGGCTAGTTAACCCCTCGGCCAGAATATAAAAGCTTGCAGCTGTCTGCGCTCAAGGTGGAGTGTAAGAGGAGAGACCAAAGTCTGGGGGGAAAAAATAAAAAATAAATAACACCAAAAAAAAACACCCACCACACCCAGAATTACTACTATTTGTTTACTATTTGTTTGTTTGATCTTTGTGCCCTTTTGTTTTGTGTTTGTTTAAATCTTTTGTGTATTATTTAATCAAACGCTGGACGCCTTAGCGTCTCAGTTTACCCTGCCATTCCTCATTGTTTGGAGTCTGTGTTTCTGGTCTGGCATCATCACTGCAAGCCACCCTTTCACAGTAGCCATAGAAACATAATTTACTGGAATAGGGATACCAGGAGAGATGGCAATATGGCAACTGGGTTCAAGCTGGCAATTTAAAAAAACTGTACTATTTTTTGTTCAAGAATTAACTCAGGCTTCAGGTTTTAAAAAGTGAATGTTGGCCACGTCAAATTGTTTAATTTCAAATGTGGTATTTTTTTCTTCCTATCTCCTTTGACCATATTATGCCATATAACCACATTCAGACGTCAGAGTCAATTTTTTTCTTTGGCAAAACAATGGTAAGGCAACATATAAATGGCCATCACAATCTTTTTAACAGAGGTGGTATTCAGTCTGTCAAGCTGTCAGCAGTCCTGGTAGATCGCTCTACTACAGTGGTTCTCTGGGTGTTTTTTTTTTTTTTTAAGAATAAATTCCCCCTTTTTGCTTCATTCTTCTTCTTTTGTTTGTTTTTTCTTAAGCTTATTTGCAGCTCATTATTCTATGGGACCAAAACCTACAATAAAAAAAAAAAAAAAATAATCTGTTTAGTTATCTTGTCCTGTTTTCAAAAATAAAAAAATATATATTTAATTTATTTCATATTAACAGGGCAATATTTGAATTATTGAAACAGTATATTTCTAAACATGTTCTACATAAGACAGTACATAATTTAGTTATACAACTACAGAATACAGTTTTTTCCTATTGTATGTATGTGTAGTTCAGCACACATATAAATGGAAAATGGAATCTCTTTTTTATTTTGTGTGTACCTTCAATGATCAATTTACGACACCTGCTGGATTTATTAATGGTTTTTTAAAGACAGAATTTTGTTGCCAGTGTTTCCCAAGAATGTTGTCTGTAATTAAAATTTGAAGTTATACTCCTGCCTACCTTTAATGCTACAGCACATCGAAATTTAATATTTACATACTCATTGACGTGAACATGTCAACTTTCCTGTTTGTTCACCAGATTTCAGTCAGACACATGTATCTGAGGCAGCCAATCAGTTTAACTGGCAAGACAAGCAGGTGCATGGAATTTTTTTTTTTTTTTTCATAGCTGGTGTTTTTCTGTTTTTGTCAATACATAAGAAATGTTTTTTGAGATACTCAGTTTTAAGCAGGTAGCATTAATTTGCAAAATGTATTATTGTTGGACTGAACTCACTGCAATACCACTTTAAACTTGAACAAGTTGTTCACAGAGTCTAATAGCCTATATTGAGTCAACAGGGCAAATTGAGCCAATGTTTGCTCACAAATAATTATGGTAATATTCAGCAGGTGGGTTTACTGGTAACAACCTGTAACTGAATAAATTAATGCAGATTTGAATTCAACTCTTGTCAAACGAAATCCATTATCTTCATCTATCAACCATATGGAACCAAGGTCAATGAGATCTGCCTGACTTAACCAGCTTTTTAATAGCTTGGAACACACTGTTGACAGTAATTGGTTTGTGTTGGACAGCTTCAGCTCATGACATGGGGAAGTGCGCATGTCAAGTTTAAGCAGCAGAAAGGGTAGACCTTGTAGTTGAAATGCATGCAGTTCCTGAGCTCTTGCTGGGTGCATCCTCTAGACAAATACTTGCAGTCCCCAATGTTGTTTGCCCATATATATAATAATATATATATATATTGTAAACGATCATTTCACTTTTCACCTTCGTTGCCCCTTTCAAAGTGGACCCAGGACACAGAAATGGAATTGATTTAAGTGCTGACGCGCACTTTTAACAAACACCAATCAAATAAATTAAACAAAACAAACAAACACCTAGCTCCTTCTTGGAGCACTAACTATACAGTCTGGAACCTAACTCAACCAGGACAGCTAAGCTGTTTACCTGTAACCCAAACACAACTCACAAGGTTTAACACAGCACTTTACCTTGACTGCTTGGAAGCAGACCACACCTTCTGCCTCCCTACACACAGCAGCCCTGAACAGACTGGCTGCCTCTCTTAAATACCCTGCACCTGGCTCTAATTTACAACTACCATCAGGTGCAGGGGATTACTAAACAATTAAACAATTACACAATTAAACCCCATAATACCCAAATGTGCATTCTCACAAGATTTTTAGCAGGGAAGGATTTTAACCCCCTCCCTGGTACCTTACAATATATATATATATATATATATATATATATATATATATATATATATATATATATATATATATATATATATATATATATATATATATGCCACTGATCTACATAGCCATGTGGCTGCAGCACCCCACAATGTTTTTCACTTTTACACTAAAATATACCTCTGTGTCTGTTTACTACATTCTTAAAAGTGTATCCTTATGTCCATTGTACTTTATTACAAAGAGAACACATACCTAGCTGCAAACTTGTGAATTATGATTCAGATCCCTCTGTGAAAAGATTATATATGACTTGCATGCTTGTCATAAGAACACTTGCCTTTTATAATTATATTTCAAACAATAAAACCCCAAGATTTTTTAATAATTCTGTCAGCCTATTGCTTTATCAACAAAAAAATTGAAAAGTGGAGTGTTCTAACAGAGCATTAAATCACTGTTTTAATGTACAGTATTATCCGGAGAGAAATGCTTGGGTAAGTGTTTCTTTCTATCAATGGCCTGCACACATTAAGAAGGGCTGTGAGTGTGTGAGCTTGTTCTATCTGTGTACATGTTTCACGTTTCTTTAATCTTTTGTTTATAGCAAGTAGTTTCCTTCTGCTTTCAGGACATTGAAAACACCAGTATGTAAAGATGGATTGAGACAAAAAGGTGTGATTGTTAACTGCTGAATCCACTAAAGCCTCTACACTTGAAATAAAACACATTACCATGTTGTTTGAAGATAAACATCAAACACTGATTTATTTTGCACCAGCAGGCTTTATGCACTATCAGTATGTCACTGCAAATGAGTTTGTATTTCATTATGCTGCTGTAAGCATTTGATGTTACTATAAACCCAGGGCTCACACATGATATTGCATACCCAGGGCCTACACTTTGTACAGAGGAAACATGGCTGTAACTAGTTATGAGGACACTGAGGTTGTGTCCTTGGTTGTTTTTTTGCATCATAAGGTACAAACGACACCTTAATTTTTCTCTGTTGGTTTGCTGTGTAACATAGATTTGGAGTTTGAATAGTAAATACCAAGCAGTCATATAAATACTGCCAGCTATAGCTTGAAACCTAAGTTTGAATTCGGTAGAATGTCAGCTCTACTTATGGCCCTGAGTAGAAACATTTAGCTATTGCATTGATCTTAAGGGATTTTTAAGGCAGCAGTAGGGCTCTTGGATATCTTTAGCAAAAATGTTTGGTTTCTTAGATTGGTGGTTTTGTTGTCAGTTACTAAGATTTCTTCTATAAAAGAGCAGTCACTAAGTGTTTGTGTGCACCTGTGGCTGATTGACTTTTATTTGGTAGTATGAGTCAAAGCAGAATGTGCTTCAGTTGAAACTTAAATCCTATAAAGGAGACTTTAATTCATGTTTTTTTTATAAATTTTGTGAATGTAATTGAAGCAAAATAAGTCATGAATCTGTTGCATGCTGATTGACATATGGAGAAAAACAATTACTTAAAGTTACTTTTGCAAATACTTAAAGGTGTTTTTGCATGGCCACATTTCACCAGATTGTCCAGTGAGGGTTTGTGGATACCATTAACCCATACTAAGCATACCCCTGCTTTGAATATTATCCATTTTAGTATGAATGCACAAGAAATAATGACGTTATTTCAAGTTTCAGTTTTTCATTACAATTCTTTCAGTGGCAGGAAGGGAGTGTCTTTGCAGTATGGAAAATAAAATGGTTTGTTTGCTGCTGTTTTCTTGTCAGGATTCCATATGTCCACCCCATTATACATTCAAATGTATTGATGTAGCAGATTGCTGCGACAGGAAGTGTCAAGCACTAAAAACCACAACAACTGAAATAAATTAAATGTTATTCAGAAACTGCCTTCCACTTCCCATAACCATTTGCATCCTATGAATAATCTTATAGCCCTTTTAAAAATCGTACTATAAAGAAAATCCTGTATTTTCTGTTTGCTTTATTAAAGGCCTTTGATGAGACTTGCTGCATTCGCAAAGCAGGCCAAAAGCCACATCCATGTATTTTATAATGTATGTTATACAGTGTTACAGAACACCTTGTTACCTTTGCAATGTCCTGCTTTGCCTGTATCACAGTATTATATTCTTAAACATGTTGCCGACTCTTTTGAGGGCTCATAAATCAAGCGGGCAATACATTTCTCAACATTTACTAGGAAGTGTTCACCAGGAGAAAATAAAAAATATTGTTTCAGTATCACAATGTATCCAGATCACTCTCCCTCCTGCAAAAATGCTGGTGCTCTGATTGAAATGATGGTTCTCAGTTGATTTAACACATTTATAGAAACCATTTGGTGAGTTATAAAAAATGTTAACACAAAAAACTAATCGGTTTTCTCATTTGTAAAACTGCACATAAATTTGCAAAATTAAATAATACTTTAAAATCCTGAAATACAATGCGCAAAACCAAAAATGTGCATCAAAACAGGAAATAAATACACAAAGGACATTTAGGTTTACAAGCAAAATGAAATACAGTTGTATTTTTTTTACTCTAATTCAAAAGCTCACATCATCATATGTTTAACAAACATATGTTAAACGCAAAATATTTTTACCACTATTTATTGACACAACTATATACATAACCACAGAAACAAACAATACTAATTCTATTCTGTATCACTAAGATTCTCATTTCCATCTGGCCACATATTTTCATCAAAATCACAACAGATATTTTCTCTAGAAATACACCTAGGGAAGAATTGTCTAACGTGATGGATCCAGCCTTGACATGCTTCTACCCCGATGTCATGACATGCTTCATCCATGGCCTGGAGAAGGGTAACCTGTTCATGGTGATTTCGGTCATACACCTTCCATCTCCAAGCAGAGAAAAAAATCCTCAATTGGGTTAAGGAAAGGGGAGTATGTTGGAAGGAAAACCATACAGAAGTGTGGCTGTGCATCAAACCACAACACAGCACAAAACTCACATTGTCCCTAACAATAACGAATGTTGTAGGTTGTGCTCCTTCCAGGACTTCTTCTCCAGGTTGAACCACACGCACATACAGTGTATCGAGAAAATATGCAGTCATTCTGAATTGTATGGACTGATAGAAGTGCTGTGGAAAACAACTCTGTTATGTGAAATGGCAATGGCAACATTTCCTTCACTCTGACCAAGGTCTTGGATGGTAGTACTTTGTCCGATGACATTTCGGCCACGTCTGCACCTTTTTGAGAAATTGAAACCTGCTTCATCAATGAAGATGTATTCATGGGGTGAAATGCTATCATCAGGTTCCATAATTATCTCAAATAAATAAAATAATATTCAGATTAAGTTCACCTAAAGGTAAATGAAAACAATCAGAATAATTTCACAAGAATAAAACTTTACATAATATTGATTATTATTACAGATTTTAAGTTCTTCACCCTTTCATTATTTTTTTCATAGGGAACTCAGTAAATTTGCTTCATTCTAATACAATGTTTTTTTAGAACATGGTCAATTGTGGACAAGCAAACATTATTTATGTTGTAAAATGTGTCATTGTCTTCAAGAATCCTGGTCTGTATCACATGAAGGTGTATGTCTTTGGCAATGACCATATCTATAATCATACTGTTCACAATGACTGTATCTACAATCACACAGTTCATAATGACCATATCTAGGATCACACTGTTCACAATGACCATATCTACAATCACACTATTTATAATGACCATATCTACAATCACACTGTTCATAATGACCATATCTACAATCATACTGTTCATAATGACCATATTTAGAATCACACTGTTCACAATGACCATATCTAAAATCATACTGTTCACAATGACCATATCTAGAATCACACTGTTCATAATGACCATATCTACAAGCATACTGTTCACAATGACCATATCTACAAGCATACTGTTCACAATGACCATATCTACAATCACACTGTTCATAATGACCATATCTACAAGCATACTGTTCACAATGACCATATCTATAATCATACTGTTCACAATGACCATATCTACAATCATACTGTTCATAATGACCATATCTACAATCATGCTGTTCACAATGACCATATCTACAATCACACTGTTCATAATGACCATATCTACAATCACACTGTTCATAATGACCATATCTACAATCACACTGTTCAAAATGACCATATCTACAATCACACTGTTCATAATGACCATATCTACAATCACACTCTCCTGTTGATCATTGAAGCCACGGCCACGGCCACCAGCAGGAGGTTTTCTTTCAATTCTGAAAATTGATGGCATGTCAACACATGTAAATTACTGTATTATAAAGATAAAACAAGTTATAAGTACAATAATTAGGTACAAAACTGTACATTGTGCAAAGTTCACTTACCTATTTGTTTGCACTCGAAGCCCAGCTTCTCTCATTGTTAATCCATGAGTCACAACATGGTCAACAATTGTTACCCGAATTTCATTAGAAACAGTGACATGGTGTCGCACTCGCCTCGGCTGTCTCCAATGTTAAGGCCTGTGCCAAACTCCACCACCATGACCACAATTACCCCTTCTTCCACAAGCTCCAGCCTGTTTGTCCTCTACTACCTGCTCCATTTCTCTACAACACTTGTGAAGTCACCTGGGGTTCCTTTTATTCATGATTCAATTTTCATTTGAACGTGTGGAATGTTAATTCAATGTAATTGGAATTTATTGCTCTGAATTGCAAATAGATACTGTACGTGTGTTTTGAAAATGAGACACTCACATGTGAATCCTGTGTTGAAGCTATAACATTGTATTGAGTGATTGTGACAGAGAAAGAATGAATCTTGGTTATAAATCTCCCTCCCGATCTGTGAGGGCGCTGTGTAAATGGAACAGTGTGCCCCGGACTGGATGGTCTGACAATTCATTCCAGGCAAAGGTGGAAGTCAGTCATCTAGAAAGGGGGTTGGGCTACAGTACACCAAGTCATCGCCCCTGACAGAAGGCGATGTAACATTAGCGGATTGGATGAAAAGTGATTGCACTTGCTAACCAAGGGGACGTGGCTGAGCGAACTGCTCCTTTTTTATTGTTACAACAGAACCACTGAAGGACTGTGATATAACTGAGTGTTTAGTGTTTGTTTGTTTTGTCGTACTAATTGTAAATATTTGTTCTTTTTAGATGGGTAACAGGTACCGGGAGCTGTCACTAAAGGCCAGCACTGCACTACTGTTCACTAATAAATTGTATTTCACCACTTGCACATTAGCATTCACTCTGGATTTGTGATCGTGTTTGTGTTCTGTGTGTGTTTATACCGTGATTATTATTTTGGGACTGAACCCAGAGGTTTTACTGTGTAATACACATTATTGCCAGGGATATTATTTTCTGTCTTCAAACGACCTGGATTATAAAACAAATAAAAGATTGTTTGGACTGTGAACTTTGTTTATCATCTATTTAAGCACTGCATCACATTTACATCTGTGCAATGCAAACCACTTTGCCACAGTGATATGCAAAGCTGGGTTTAAAATTTGCATTTTTGTGTGTAAAGTAGTGAAAAGTGTTCATAGTTGGAAGAGGGTTTTGTTTTTTGAGTTACCAGTTTTGGTATCTTTGACAACAGTTTCAGTAACTGTGCTAAGACAACAGAGAAAAACTGTAATAAGCAAGGCAATATTCATAATTCGGAGCCCCAAGCTTTACTTTTTCAGAACCCCACTGTGCTGGATGACTATGAACCAATAAATTCAGACTAAGAAGCTTTCAAACCATTGAAAGGTTGCTGACATTGCCTTTAAGATTCTCTCAGTAAACGCTCTTAGTAAACAAATAATACATGCTTTGTTGTTACTTGTCCTCCTACAGTACCTGATCTGAATGCTGAATTCCTGTTATTGTAACCCATAGTGGTTTGGGGAGCAGGAGCCTCTACAATGGTCTCCCTCTGGAGGTAAGTGAACCTCACTTCCCAACCTTAGAAAGCTCACTTCCCAACGTTAGAAGCCCAGCCACACTGGCTTTGTCCTCTGCCAAGAAGATTCTCCAGAAGACAAAGAGGACCCACGGCCAAATCTGTCCTCTCTCTTTTGTTTCCCCATTTTCTCACCTCTAGGTTCTGCTTAGGGAAAGTATGTATCCTCCGTGAGGGGGACTCTCCACAAGCCAAGGGGCATTCCTGTACTTATCCCTAAGTCACAAAGCACTTCTTCCCTATTCTCAATTCCCAAAGTTCTTCCTCCATGCAACCCTTGCTCCTGTCCTATAAATAATGGTAACAAAAAGTTTGTGTTCGAAAATAACCTGGTTGCAGCTGGTCACTTTGAAACAATTTACAACTTTGTATTTTCCACACAGTTGCTCAAGTTAGCCCACGCTGCACTTTATTATTTATTGAAAATAGCTTTTGCATCAATGCCTTGGATTCCTTGTCTTAGATCAATGGGATGACTCTGCATTGAAGCCATTAACTTCTCTTGACTGAAAAAACACCAAATTACTATTTCCATGTACTGCACATATTTAATAAACACAATTATTGTAGTTATGTATATCATCAAAATATTGTGTGAATATAGCTTTTATTAACAAACATGATACGTTATAAGGGTGTGGCTGAAATAATTAATATTTCTATAGTGAATCACTATACTGTAAACTATGTTTACTTATAATAAAAATCACAGCCAATGATACACATAGTTACCAACGACAGCTACCTTCTCAATGTGAGCAGGACAACTGCTGTGCACAGTGCTAAATGGAAAATACAATGTGCTCTAGATTTTCTAGAACAGTTTGGACTGTTTTTCCTTATGGCCAGACAGCTTTCCGTACAGTTTATTGAGAGTAGACAAAACAGATACTGTACTGCATTGTCCTTTTAAAAGCATACAGAGCCGTTGTCAAACAGATCACTCTCGTTGTCAAGGGCAACTGAATAAATATGAATCTGACCAGAACACCGGGATATCCAATCCCAGCCTGCATTTTATGAGGAAGCTGCTTAGAGCCTGCTGTACTGTGCACTGCAAGCCTCTGATAAAGAACGAATTAAATATGAAGCTGCTTAGAGCCTGCTGTACTGTGCACTGCAAGCCTCTGATAAAGAACGAATTAAATATGAAGCTGCTTAGAGCCTGCTGTACTGTGCACTGCTAGCCTCTGATAAAGAACGAATTAAATATGAAGCTGCTTAGAGCCTGCTGTACTGTGCACTGCAAGCCTCTGATAAAGAACGAATTAAATATGAAGCTGCTTAGAGCCTGCTGTACTGTGCACTGCAAGTCTCTGATAAAGAACGAATTAAATATGAAGCTGCTTAGAGCCTGCTGTACTGTGCACTGCAAGCCTCTGATAAAGAATGAATTAACTATGAAGCTGCTTAGAGCCTGCTGTACTGTGCACTGCAAGCCTCTGATAAAGAACGAATTAAATATGAAGCTGCTTAGAGCCTGCTGTACTGTGCACTGCTAGCCTCTGATAAAGAACGAATTAAATATGAAGCTGCTTAGAGCCTGCTGTACTGTGCACTGCAAGCCTCTGATAAAGAATGAATTAACTATGAAGCTGCTTAGAGCCTGCTGTACTGTGCACTGCTAGCCTTTGATAAAGAACGAATTAAATATGAAGCTGCTTAGAGCCTGCTGTACTGTGCACTGCAAGCCTCTGATAAAGAACGAATTAAATATGAAGCTGTTTAGAGCCTGCTGTACTGTGCACTGCTAGCCTCTGATAAAGAACGAATTAAATATGAAGCTGCTTAGAGCCTGCTGTATTGTGCACTGCTAGCCTCTGATAAAGAACGAATTAAATATGAAGCTGCTTAGAGCCTGCTGTACTGTGCACTGCTAGCCTCTGATAAAGAACGAATTAAATATGAAGCTGCTTAGAGCCTGCTGTACTGTGCACTGCTAGCCTCTGATAAAGAACGAATTAAATATGAAGCTGCTTAGAGCCTGCTGTACTGTGCACTGAAAGCCTCTATGCAAACATCTTTTTTTTCACAAATTGTTTTTTCAAAAATGTTACATAATTTTAATAATTATATAAGTTAAATAATTGACTGGTTTCACATCAATCAAACAACTTCTTTTGATGAGCAACCAGAAATACAGGGATAGGCGGCAGACATTTGTAAGTGTGATTTTTGCAGGAATGTGGGACAGCTGAGGACAGCCAGTGAAGCAAGTCTCACAAAGGAGCTTGACTGTCAACTTGGAGTGGTTTCTAGAGTAGTTAAAAGAGAGAGTGTGTTTTTGGTTTGTGTGACTTTTTCACAACATTTAAAATCCTGATAAATACAGTAATTTAGGCACAAACAATTGGCATGTATCATGTAACAATATTCAACACGTATAGATTTCTGAAATGAAACCATACCCCACCCATCTCCTAGGTTTATTGCAATTGCCTGACACTACCAAAATTAGGTTGTATCATGCAATATGCTCTCAATTGTTTTATAAACTAAAACCAGTTTCTCTATATAAACACTTTCTCAACATTTCACACCAATAGGCTTCTTCTTTCAAAATACCTGACCTAGTCAACAGGCCTTCCTAGATTAAGCAGTAAAGGATGGGAGATGATTCTCCCAACTACAATCTGGTCTCTGCACGTCTTGAGACTGACTGCCTGGAACACTGTGGTGAATCCTAGACTGAGCCTTGCTGTCCCGGCTATCTGACGCATTTCTGAAGTCATGTCTCCATTTTTGGGATAGCTGTGAAAAAAAAAAAAGTGTCACAAGAAGCAGTGAAATACCTTTGCCACTATAAATATTCACAAGTCGTATCTGTTCTAAGTGTTTTAAAAGGAGATTTTGAATAAATAACTATTTCAAATAAGAAAAATGTTTTTTTCAATAAAACAATGCATACTTGTACAACATACCATCACCTTAATTACAAATATGATCATATATCAAGACAATCAATATACCATATTTGATGCTCATCCAAGTTCTCAGATTACAACCAAAAATTTGTGATTTTGTCTTGAATAAACCAAATAGATTTAATTAATTATAAATTAACAGTGATGTAAAATGTAGAGGAATCAATGTAAATCCATACACATACATTGTCAAAGATGTAGACATAGACAGATGCACATAGACAAACTACATCCTTCTTTTCCTTATTTAATATATTTCACCAGCACTAACATTACCATTAAAATTCATGAAGGCAGATGTGTCGTGTTGTTTCTTTGAATGCACAAATCACTTTATGTAAATAATCTCTTACTTTTGAAAATGCGTTTTTTTCTCTAGAACTGCGGGATAAGGGGATCTGCCAGTATCCCTTCATCAGGTCCAGAGTGGAGATAAACCTAGCCATTCCCAGTCTATCAAGAATCTCGTCAACCCGAGGCATGGTGTAGGCATCGAACTTGGCAATAGCGTTTACCTTACGGAAATCAATGCAGAATCAGTTGGAGCCATCCTTTTTGGCTACTATCACAATTGGACTGCTGGAAGGCTCAATCACCTCGAGTTTGAGCATCATCCACCCCTCTTTGCTAACGCCACTTAGTCCACTTTCTGGGATCTGGTAAAGTCTCTGTAGCACCGTGACACCTAGGGGAGAAATAATGGCATATTCAACAAGGTTAGTTATACTGGACAAGTTAGAAAAAAACATCATTGAACTCCTCAATTAACTTATGCAGCTCTCGTTACTGATCTGGAAGTAATTGTTCCCCCATCAAAATTTCTTTAGTGTTAGAGGTCTCTAGACCGGGCCTAAATCACCCTCTACTTCTTCTGGGGCTATAAATAAGGCCTCCCTTGCCTGCCAGAGCTTTAATAAATTGACATGATAAATTTCCCGTTCATTACAGCGATCAGGCTGTCTAATTTCATAACTCACCTTTCCTATAGCACATAGTTTTGATTCTGACGAGGGAAGAAGAAGCATTACTTTGTCTCCTGGTCAAAAGGTTTGAATTCTTGCATTTTGATTGTAATACTGCTGTTGCCGGTGCTGAGATGATTTGAGATTGTCCTGGGCCAAATGACTGACCAAATCCAGGTGATCTCTAAGTAGTAGCATAAGCTGCACTACATTTTTGGACAAGCCTTTGTGCTCTTCCCACCCCTCTCTCAACAGATCGAGGATGACGCAAGATCTGTCGGCCGTACAAGAGCTGGAAGTGGAAGAACCCTGTTGAACTCTGCAGCACCTCTCTCACTGCAAAAAGGAGGTAGGGGAGAAGCGATGCCCAATGTTTTTGCTCTTGGTTCACAAATCGACCGAGCATCTGCTTTAAGGTCTGATTAAAATGCTCCACCAAACCTTCTATCTGTGGATGATAAACATATGTCCTGATGGGACATATTTTTTATATTTTATACATTTGCTATAATGTGTTAAACAGAATGTTAGTTCCATGATCAGTCAAGATTTCCTTGGGGAGCCCTACTCTAGTCATAATCTGCAATAGTTCTTTGGCTATTGCAGCTGTACTAGTGGACCTCAATGGAACTGCTTCCAGGTTTCACATTGCATAATCTACCACCACTAATATATGCATGGAAATAATAGTGCCCCAGCGCTGTCAGCATCCTGACCTTCCTGAGGGTGCACCAGTGTGGGGTTATTGCTTTGGCTCCACACTTAGCGTGCGCTCAAGACCTACTGGTCTGGTATATTAAGAGGGGCTGGAGTAGCCTCTGCGTGGATGGCCCAGTAACCTTGCTCTCTTGGTCACACTGCGTACCAACTCCCTTTGATTGGCGTTTGTTACCATCCGAGCATTCTCTCACCAGACCCCAGCCTTGTCTCATTAATGCCCCCTCTCATTTTCCGATCCATCGCTGTTAGTTTTTCTTGTACAAAGAAGGGGGAAAACATTTCAGCTTGAAAGGGAAAAATATCACCAATCATTTCCCTTTCTTTCTTTTCTGCCACGTTTACATTTGCTGTTGAGACTGCCATTAATTTAACCAATTTATTTAGTTTGGCCAGTCTAGGCCCACACTTAGTAGGTGTGGTAGCCTTTCCGTCACCCCAACTACTAGGTGACATTTTATCGGTCCTACCGATAAGTATACTTTTACAGTGGGGTATGTCGCCGTGTCTCCATGAATACAAGAGATAGCCACCTGACCTTGTGGCTGCCATGACAGACTGCCCAAGAGAGCTGTCCGAATTCAGGACATCTCACACCCTGTGTCCACTAATGCATGAGTTTTCACTAAAACCACATCAACAATACAAAGCCCCTCCTGACCATTTTCTCCTTGCTTACCTGCTTCTGATGCCCAATTGCATGTCACCACGTCACACTCCATTACAGATGGACATGATCTGGCCTGGTGTCCAGGCTGGTGGCATCTACAGGCTACATTTAAATCTCATGTTCATGATATTGTATAAGCAGGATGCTGTATGGAGTATTTTATATGTCTCACTAATAGTTGATAACTAGCATGGTTTTGCAGTTAGAAAATGTTGCATACAAAAACAAAGCTAGTTTCATTACTGGATTGCTGTAGTGTATGATAAAGTCATGTGTACAGGGACAGATTTTTTTCATAAAGACTGTAATAATCCAGTTGACACATTTTAGTAGCTGATTTCACATTTTTATGTCCTAGACCTTGGGTGAAAAATGTGTTGGGATTCTTAAAACAGTCCTGTTTCACCTGCTTTATACCAGACTGGTTGCCTTTTATTTTGTGGTCTCCACTTCATGGTTTGCTGTACAACATATTTCCTTCTACGTGTGTAGGACTTTAGAAACTGATACTGTAGTAGAATCAGGTGACACTTATTAATTGCACCTGATGTGTATTGTGAATTCAAGCCGGGTGCAGGGTATTTAAAGAGAGCAGCCAGTATGTTCGGGGCTGCTGTGTAAAGAGCCCTTCTGGGTAAGTGTGTGCCTGGACGTAGAAAAACTAAGTACAGTCTTGTGTGAGTGTTTTGTGACAGGTAACGACTTAGCCATCCTGCGTGTTAGTCTGGGACCTGTTAGTGTATAGTCAGAGCTCCAAAACAGAGTTAGGTTTTGTTTCTGTTTTGTTTGTTTTTTTGTTTTTGTTTTTATTATAAGTGCGCACAAGCGCTTAAACTTCCATTTGCGTGTCCTGGGTCCTGTCTAAAAGGGGCAATGAACCGTGTGAGTTCCAGTCGTTTTTACTATCTATAGTGTATATATATATAAAAAAAGTGCCAACTTTAACATACCTTTGTCAAGAGAAAGTGTGTTTGAACACAAACAGTGGCGGTACTTATAGACTTTTGATGCCATGCCATATATATGTGGTTTATTAATAAGATGATCATTAATGACTGTTATATACTGTATGATTAGGGATTGATATTCAGTATTTAAGTCTCCTAGCATATGGTAGTTTTCCTCAGTGTATGTGTTCATCCTGAAACCACACTATAGATGATGTAGAGTAAGTGAAATCTATACAAATATTCAAATATTTTTAAGTTTAATTGAACAGGTGTTCTGTGATAGTTGGCTACATCTGTTAATTCAAAATGTATTGAACAAAAAGAAAAAAACTTCCTTGTCCAGAATTTCATCTTGACTCCTACCATTGTCTACTTGTGGATAAAAAGAACCCCACTGTTTAAACTTCTTTCTTTGCCAGTGACTTCAAGGGAACCTTTCATATAGCTATGACCTGCTTTTATCTGGCAGGCACAAGAATGCTAGGTAAACAAACTTCATTTCCGTTGAGGCTGGCTTTGAAGTAATCCAGCTGTGGCATTTTTTCTGACTTTGTGGCAGGGGGCAACTCCCCCATTTCTGCTCTCAAACATCTTTCTTTCTCTCTTTTCCCTTTTTATTTTGCAAAACATTTTTATGACGGAAGCGAGAACTCTTAGAATAGTACAATGGACAAACAAATTCTATTTTATCTGGTTGTATGACAGATCTTGTCAATATGCAATTTGATCATTATAAAGGATGGGACATGCATAAAAATTGATAAAAACACATACTAAAACAGTATGCCACATAGCAATTTGGATATGAGATAAAAAAAAAGAAAGAAAAGCACATGTACTGACATATTGGTATCAGACATACATACCATAATGAGTTATGTCACTTATGAAATGAGCATATACGATTACACATACATAAAACGGCATGACAGACATTCACGACCAATCAAAATGCAGATTTACAAACTAAATTCTGCAATAGCAATAATATAAAACTAGCAAGAAAAAATGTACTTGCTGGAAAAATCGTAACTTTTATACCATACACACCTTTACAAATATAATGTCTGCATGCGATATATGAGTTTTACATTAAATATGACTTGGCGTAAACTCTTCAATGTTTGCTGTGGTGTGCATCATACAAGAGGTGTATATTAAAGTGGGTAAGTGTTGTTTTTTTTTACAATTTGTTGCCAATATTGCATATGAACATTGTTTAATTTTTATATTCATTGGTTCATGACTTATTTATAGTATTTTTGCTAGACCTTGGTGGCTACAATACATCATTTTTGTTTTTTTTGGATTTTCATTGTTTTTCCAACTGAATTACCCTATGATTTTACAGACAGTAGTAAACTGTTTTTTTTTTCTTCAAGGAAAAACAACGCTCAGATAGTTTGTATAGTGTTTATACTTGTCTGATTACCAGCCTTTTATCTGTTTTCCCACCAGGGAAAAGAGTGCACCATTTTTTCTTTTTTTCAGAATCAAATAAACACCAAAAATAAATAGCATGTGTGCATACGGGAGTTCCTAAATGGTCTGTGTTTACTTTTACTTAGTTTCTAGAATAATTAGTAATGATGTATGTTATTGAAACTACAAAGGTTTAGTACATCTCTGAACAGGGTTAGTGTTCTTTCATTCTCTGAAGTAGCAACAACTTTTGATTTGAAAGAGCCTAGCTTGTGCTTGTTTGTTCTCTCATGGAGGATTTGGCCTTGTTTTTGTAAATGTGTTTAGACAGAAAAAACAGTCATTTGAGTCTACAGCTAACTTTTTTTATCTGAATTTATTTGAAACATTGCATTGGCTTTTTGAAATTGTAATTGAAAGAAAAGTCAGCTTTATAGAGTAAAAAATTCTTCCCGTAAGAAAGACAGACTCCTTTTCCCCATGCTTGAAAGTAAAGCACATAGAGCTAACAAAATAATTACAGCACATCTTATCTATGTATTTCTACTTTATGGGTCTTACATTTTCCTATATAACATATGCTTTTCCTATGCTGTTTCTCAGTCTACAGGACCACAATCAATTTGTTAAAAGCTCAAAAAAGCAAGTGAGGCTTTTGATTCAACAGTCTACTATATCTCATTAATGGCATGAGTCACCTCACAATGGTTCATGGTGACTGAAAACAGCCTCAGTGTAATGTATAGATTTCTAAGCACCAAGGAGACCAGCATCAGACTACCTCACCTGACAGACTGAGTAGTGTATATGGGATCAACAATTCTGAAATATTGCAAGAACCAACATTCCTTTTGCTTTACGGGATCTTTGTTTTGAAAGTTGTTCCAGTCAGTCATAGCATCTGCATTTGATCAATGTCTCCCAGAAATGTGCAGTAAGATGTATAAAGAAACAAACGCATAAATTAGAATCTATGGACTATATTTTCCTCTATGGGCAAATCACACTCTTTATTGTAAATGTATTACATGGCAGCGTTGGGGTCCATTCCGTTTTTCCAATTCCAATTCAATCTCAATTCAGTCTGATCAATTCCAATTCCACCCATAAATACTTAATTCAAATTCCAATTTCAATGACATTTAATCAGTTCCAATTCTATTCCAATTCCAATCCATGAAATAATACTAGAATTGTATAGTTAAGCATAATAACTCACATTAATTTGATGTGTGCATCTTTATTATTTTATTACAACTATTAAAAACAAAGAAATATAGATTTTTGAAGTTGAGTTAGTAGTGCAGGTTATTGTATACATTATAATGTATATGTGTACATCCAAGTAATATGAGAAAAAAAGACAATGTTCTCTATAGATGTATAATACTGTCCATATGATACTTAAAAAAAAACAAGTAAAATCATCACATTACCCTACAAAATACAACATCAACATAACAGCTTATCTTATGAACCTTATTTTTTCATTCAGTATTTGTATTCAAACATGAGCATTATCCTGGTTACACAGGATAGTCACAAGTTCTTCAAATTTCAGATGTACATGTACTTATTTGACGGTGTCTTGAAGTTGAACTAGAGACAGATATACTGCAGAGGTTAGATGTAGCATGATGATTTCCCACTGTACCATTTGCACTTGGCTCATCAAAATGATCAAGGACTTACCTGAACCTGTATTTTTTATTTTTAAGAGGCTGTCCAATCAGTGTTATGTCAGTCCAGAGGTTATACACAAGAATAAGTTAGTCATCCAAAGCAGGGTCAGGGTAGTCCCTAAACAGTCGAAGGTCATACACAATAAAGCAATCAAAATAATCAGAAGCACAAAACAAATGCCCCCACCCCACCTTGATTACCTGCACAAGATTCTGGGTGAAGAACCGTGACCATGCCCCAAGTTTTACCACATGATTTAACTCAGAGATGTACTTGCAAGCAGTCGTCACATTGGCAGATAGTAAAAATATGGGCCAAAATGCCATGACTAAGGTTTCTACTTATATAGAGTCATATTATTGACTCACATGTCATGAAATTGCTATAAGTGATCCATTAATCTGAAGATGATCTTCTTATTGGCAACTCAAGGTGAAATCTACATATAAGTCAAAATGCACCAAGCTTTGCAAACCTAACAGTCATGATTAAGACTGTTAGTATATAGACAATAAATTATACATTTATCCAATTCAGCACATGCAATATTGATATTGCTGGTAAATACTGTGGTCTGTTAATGTTTCTGCTAGGTATTCTTTAGAGTAGTGCATTTGTTTTATCCAGGTATTCCAGTGCTCTGTGTCTATTTAATTGACAGTGACATATCTACACAATGCTGCTTTTAAAATCATTTAAGGAAGGGGATTTTGTGAAAAACAAAATATGAGTTTTATAAAACTCACTCTCAGTACTCACTGGCAAAATGTACCAATTAGCGATGCAGGGAAGAACAGCAGTGAGCAGTATGATCAGAGGGTGCTTTTAACTGCCAACATTTTTTACTGGATTGGGCAGGACAAGGAAATGGGTTGGAAGTCTATTGTTGACGAAATTGAATCATTTTATATGATATAATTTGTCAAGTCCCCAAGAAAGCCTAAAAAGTACTGCATAACATTGGTTTTGGTTAGATATGATTGTTTGTAAAAGCTTGAAAAGATAGATTCAACGTCTGTGCCGAAAATCATCAGGTTTGTTGTAGAATAACATGCAGCGATTGAACGCAGTATGACTCAGCTCATTTGAACTCTGTTAAGATTTTGAACATCTGGGTTTCAAAGTCAGTTTATTTTGAGATAGGAGCTGTCTGCATAGGAGTGGATAATAAATATTGACATTTGTGCTGGTATGAATTGTGTGAATTGCAGTTCCATTATGGTAATATTATTGTTTATTTGTATTGCAATAGAGTTAGACTGACAGGGCTAATCTTCACTTTGAGCTTGACATGCAGATAGTGAATCATAATTCTGAATACCCTTTATTTAATGTGCTGTCAGGCATGCTATTTCCAATTAATCCTGAAGGCTGTATTATTTCTCCATTTTGACTTTGCCACATGACAAAGCTGAAGAAATAATGTGACTTTCAAACTGTTAGGAGCATATTCTTGAATGCCATTTGGAATTACTGCCACACAGTGATAACTTTATTTGTTTAAAACTGATAAACTACACCCCTGGCTTGCCATTACAATCACATTTACTACATGGGGTTTATCTCCCGTTTACCTCAGTGTGAGCAGCTGAATTCTACCCCCTGTAGGAGTTATAGGTATTCTCTGAGCTAAGGCACAGCAATCTATTCTGTTTATGTACATTGAAAATAAAGACTTTTATTTGAGTTTAAAGCCTTGTCCGACTGTTCACTGGAATTCAGACCCATACAGATCTAGAAATGTCAGTTTAACTGTTGTCTTGTGAGCCCTATCCTGCCTGTTCAGGAAAGCGTACCACCTTCCCAAGATGTCATCATAATCAAAATATTATAAATAACACATTTTCTTCTTGCTGATCTCGCAGGTCTCTGCCAACTATAGCATACCAAACTCCCAGCTTCTGAAAGCCAGTATGTTTGTGATTCTGTTTAGGCAAACAATATTCTAAAGTTGCCATCAAGCTGTGGGAACTTTGTAATCAGCATAAGTTTTTGCCAGTTCTGTGGGGGACAAGACTCTGAGCTCCCAAGAAGTGATAATGTTGTGTGTTCCTTATATTATATATTCTCCAGCGCTTTCTGCAGCTTCCTTGTGATCAGGTCCATTTTTAACTATGCACTCTACATGTTGCTTCAATTTGACTTTGGCAACAGGAAGTACATAATGCAATACATTTGGAAGTTAGATAATTCTTATATACATGTGCGTGCTTAAAGATAGCCTTTATCATCCTAATTGTGGGTTTTATTTTCAGTTCATAAACAGCCAGTCCCTCCTGTATTCAACAAACAATGTTGATTCCTTCCGAAGACATTTGTCAGCTGTTTATCATTTTTGGTTTTGTGTTTCTCATCTCATCAGGTTCTCCAATTGCATGAGTTGTTTGTTTAAAGCCAATGCGTGTCTTAATATAGACCAGTTTAAAAGATAAAAGTCGTCAGTGTACGTTCTAGTTGTGTGAAAAATAATTGTAACTTGGTTTTAAGGACCACCTAGGGAGTACTGTTTAACCTCTTCCATTGCAAAATCATTTATTTGAAAATATATTTTAATGGAGAGACATTCAGCAATTCAAATATGTTTTTATATCGCTCTGATATTACATTTCCCTGCTCGAAACATAAGAAAGAATTGCATCAAGATGCTGCTCGGATGGTAATATCAAGTATTGAGTAATGGAGCATGCAACAGTTCTTAACGTCATTTAATGGAAGATGTAGAAAGCTCATCGCGTGTTGTATCTGTATTAAAAAAAATAAATAAAATATGCACTGTAATCTCTTATGGATTGCAGTTTCCCATTGTAAATTCAATGAGTTTTACTTATTCCCTTAATCTTCCACCTGTGAAAATAGGTCAAAATTTAATTCAGTTTTCACAGCTTATTGGTTGTGTTAGCAGGGTCTTTGAATTGGCATCATAACACTGAAATATTGCTGATATTCCTAAGGCATCCTGCGGTAGCACCTTCTAATTAACTGACTTCCCACTGAGCAGATGTTATTCTAAATTAAACCTCTGCTGCATGAGAAGAGGAAGTCTGGGGATTTACTGTTTGATGGATACTGCCATAAAGACACCTGGCAAAAAGATGATTAGAAACTAATCTCAAGCAGATAAGTACAGCCTTCTGCTAAAACACTTTTACAGCACTACCTTCTTTTTTCTGAAATTATTTTTTTAAACATGGCAGATCGTTGGATTTAAATGTTATTCCATTGGAATTATAACTTTTGCAAAATTTATCTTGAGCTGCTTCTGTTGCTCAATGAATAATGTTTCCACACTAGTTCAGAATTATGAAAAATATATGGTTTTCTCAACTCGCTTTCATAACCACAGTATGCAGTGGTAAAAACAGAGCAAAGTGTAGTTAGGCATGGTAAAGGCATAGTGAATGCATTGTAAAACATAGGCAAGCATGGCATATCACATATATGTATGGTAAAGCAATGTTAAAACAGGGTTAACCACAGTAAAACATATGGTGGACTGCATATTACTGTGCTTATTTACAGTGGTAAAGGGAAGGTATATTAGTTTCACACACTTTTTTCAAATAAGGGACAATCTACACATCCCATATACTTTATTAAAATAAGCACCTGCCTTGCCATCACAGAAATGGAGTGGAATTTAAAAACCCCATTTCGTTTTGTAAAAATGCATGATATCTGAAGCTAAATAAACATATCAATAAAATGGTGTTGAAACTGTGATACTGTTGTCCAGTTTAGGATTTTAAGGGAGAGACACTTTTATTGCAGCAGTTTCTATGAGAAGGGTTAATCACAGATAAATTAAGCTTATACAATGTATAACATATTGTAGATTAAGATAAATGATGTTTACTTTTGTTTGATTGCAATATGCAATATTTTACAAAACAGCACTTCACAAGAAATTAAACATGGTTCTGCTCCAGTAGGAAAAGAAGGATTCACATAACTGACCTAGTTGTGATTCAGTTTTGCATAACACTCCTACTGCAGCTGCAACTGACAGACACATTTTCATTAGACCTATAAATATGGTTAAAATGAGCCTGTGTTTCATTCTGATCAGGAAGCTGAAAAGCCCCTAAAGCTGTTTTCTGTCAGCAGTCTTTGAAGGACTATTTAAATCTGTCACTTTCAAGTGACATTCAACCCAGAGTATCTGCCTGTACAATCCTTTTCAGATGTAAAATGACCAAATTATAGTGCATATGTTACACAGATAAGCCATCAAGAATACAAGAGCATGAATAAATAGTAGATACTGAAGACCTACCCTAAGTAAAAATTTGTGTGGATTCTTCCAAATTACACAGAAAAGTATCAATTTACGTTACTTTTGTATTTCAACTTAAATTTACAGCAATGCCTGAATGTGATTTGCTTTTAGAGTTTTATAGAGTTTTTGCTTTTAGAGATGTTTTATTGTCAGAGATTTATTTGGCCGATGTGGTGTATTTCTGCACTGTCTGATTACGATATTTATTTTAAAAGCTAGATCAACATACAGACTTCCCCTTAAATTCGTTATCACTACCTATGCCAGGTGCATTATGGTTTTTTATACTGCATGCTTGTGTACTTTTGTTTAAGAATAACCTTGAATTTCATTTTCAGACAATTATAGCAGTTGGTTTCCAGTTCTTTAAACTGTATTACTGTAAGTGTTATCAACTAAAATGTTGACTGGCTGTTTGAATAATAAATAAACTTGAACAAGGTGATGAAATTCAGTAGAACAAAACATGCTGTAGTGATTACTGTACTGCCACCACATGTGTTGATAGCAATGCTTTAATCTTTAGAGTTGATGCGCCCTGGGTTGCTGTGAAATACTTTCATACACTGCTAACAGACGCAGTATTTACCATTGAAAGAAAGTAAAAGGTCAATCCTTGCCATATTACAATGTACAGGTACAATACAGAAAAATAGCTTTAATTAAAAGTTGCTAAAAGAAAAAAAAACCTAACAAGACTGTTATATATCACTCTGGCAAAGGTGGCTGCAGGGGTGACATCAGACAAGGGAAATTAAAGAAGGAATTAATGGAAGGAATGGTGGTTCAAAACAGAGATGCTTGGAGCTCAGTGCTTTTTTTAAACAAAATGAAAGTAAAAGGTATATAAAAAATAAAAAAAGCACCTTTCAAAACAACAGGCACATTAGCCAAAAGGACAAACAAATAATAACTAAAACGAAAAACAAGTATCACGCAGGTGCAAATCCAGCGACAATAGCTATTATTTTAAATTTTATTTTCCTCCTTCTCTCACAACTACCGTTCTCCACTCTGAACACACTCTCCATTCAGCAAAACTACAGATCTTTTATATTCTGGCCAAGGGGTTAACTAGCTATTAATTATTTTATTACCCCTTGGCCACAGTCTACACGGGTTTATTAAGTCAGTGTGACTGTCAGCTAGTTAAATAATCAGTAGATGACAGTCACGCATTCTCATGAGGTATTTTAAAATAAACAATAAAATGGCGGACGGCACCTTGCTTGTCTTGCCACACAATAATAAAATACAAATAATACACTGGCTTTTCACCATCATATATACATCATCATCATAATAATAATAATAATAATAATAATAAACAAATATATACAAAGGGGCAGGACAATCATGTATGAGAAATTGACCAAATACCATTAAAATTCCAGTATATCTTATCTTGTATACAGATTCCATGTCATGCATTGAACATGTCACAATTCCAGTTAAAAAAAAAAACACAATTTTTTTTTTAATGTTTGTTCCTGAGTAAAATCTTTTGTGGTTTATAATAAGTAATACAGCTTGTGTACGGTCTATTTTAACAGAAATAATTTTGTTTCATGGTCTTGTCAAAACTTCACGACCTAGTAAGTTATAAATAGGCTTTCTGTTTTTCGGTGTTAATACATTTTATTTTTTGGTGCTTATTTTGAGCTATTTTCAAGTTTTATGTAAATCTTTTTTTTTTTTTTTTTTTTTGTGGGACTTTCACTTTTTATTTACTGTATTCAATTTGTGCTTTTGGTGACTTACCAAAATGCTTGGGCATTTTTTTCTGTTAAAATATGTATAGTAGTGACTCGACAGTACTTCTTTCCTTTGCTGTCTTCCACAATGAAATCCTTATGGTCATGGTCGTGTATATTCTTCTGGGGTTTTTGTGTATAGGCATTGTTTTACGTTTCGCCACAATTTGCAATTCTGTTTTAAATCCTCTGCATCTCAACTGTAAATCAGCTTTAAATCCAGTGAACAAGCCTCCATTCCTGATTTTAATCTCATTTTAAATCTCGCAAGTGGAGTCCCCAGTAGAAATGTGCACTCAATAGTTGTGGTGGGTTGAAAGTATTCAGAACAAATCAATGATACAGAACAAATCAATAGTCGTAGTGGTAATAGTAATATGTTTTATTTTTTAATAGGAAAGGGGTTGTCAATCTGAATTGATGAATCATTTCCATCGTTTTTCCAGTGGTTTCCGGTGTTTATTGGATATACACCATTTTCATTTTTAACGTTTTTTTTTTTTATCAGTTAAAACTGAAAATAGGAAGCCCTATTGATAAAATAATAAAGGCGCATGTTTTCACTTTGGAGTTGAAGAGAAGAGCAGCTGTGTAGGGAGAGGTGCTTTGTGAAAAAGTGCAGAGCAGTTTAGAGCCAGTAAAGAGAAATGCAATCTTTAACTGCTTTAATCAGAAAACACAGTAAATTGGGAAATGACTGCAGCTAAATTGAAACAGCTGTGTGTCTTTTTCTGATAACAAGCTGAAACTTAGGCCAGCTGTTTACTTTTAGATTCAAACCTGGCGCCATTCTGAGACAAGGGGGCAGAACTAACAAAGCATGAACATTCACATACACAAAGGCAAGACAGTTGAAGCAAACAGCGGCTGCATGGGGAGAAGTGATTCGTGGAAAAGTGCAGAGCAGTTTAGAGCCAGTAAAGAGAAATTCAATCTTTAACTGCTTTAATCAGACAACACAGTAAATCGAGAAATTATGAAACATAGTCAAACACAACCACCAGAAATCAAAATGTCAAACAAATTTGACCCACTTCAAAATTTAGATGCTCAAAACCAGCATCAAGAGAACAAAAGGAACAACATCCAGGACCCCATAAACGGTGATGGTCAGGCAGCCAAAAAAGGGAGGTCATGATTGTTGAGGACTCCATATTGAGAAACACGGGAAGTTCAGTTCATTACAGTCTGGATGCCCTTACAACAACAATGTGCTGCCTTCCGAGAGCCTTTCAGATTACGCTATGTGATAGAGAAAGAAAGAATCAATGATGCAAATCTCCCTCCCAACCAGAAAGAGCGCTGTGTAAGGATGGTGGTACGTTGCCTCCTAGATGGACCGCCTTGATGGTAGGTGGAAACCGAAAGGTAACCATAGTAGGAGGGGCCTGTAGTTGCAAGTACCCAGAACGACTCCACTGCAAGCAGCTGCAGGAGGGCCCTCTATTGGAGAAACCATGGCAATGGGTTGTTTGCAGGGAGGAGTGTATGGGTACAAAGGGGAAGCAGCTACGTCGGTACGCTGCCTTGCGCTGAGAACATAACCACCGGCCGGAGTATTGCGGTTTCTTTTTGTTACATGTTACATTTGGCTTTTGCTGCAGAGGAGGAGTACAGAGCCAGCGGCTGCAGCCACGGAGCCAGCCCGCATCACCAGAGCACTACTCTCACCACACGACACCAGCACCACCCTCCGGATTAGAGCACACTTTCGTGCACGGGACCTTTTGGAGTGGGGATTAGTAGCGTATTGTTTTTGTTTTGGTCTGCAAACCAGCCATGTTCCATCCCGATACCATTGCTGGTAGAGAGGTGGTTCTTTTCTGTTTTATCATAAAACCATGGGACATTTTTGGGGAAAAGACTGTTTGGACATGGTTTTATTCATCACACCACTTGCACAGTTCACATGTTAATATCAAAGTTTCAGGTTATGAGTAGCGGTTGGCTGTGACAGATTTATAGAGCCATGGACTGGGATGGGGGAACTGTGTGAACTATCGGGGGATACCTGGTTGGAGGTGGTCTGGCCGTGTGCAGTGCAAAGTAGGAAGGCAAAGAGAGCTGACCCTGTTGTTGTTGTTATGTTTCGCTGTTGTTTTGAAACCGCAGAGCCAAGCAGAAGATTGCTGGAGACTGGGCAAACACGGAGAGGATGAGTAAACAACAACTTGACTAGTGGGTGACCGCGTTACCCTGGAGAATGGCGCAAGAGGACTGAGGATAAAAACAACAACATAATAATTATTGTAAATATTTGGGAATAGTGTGTGTGTGTGACACGAACATCCTTGTAAAAATAGTACACTAAAACTCTTGAGACTTGTGTTATTCCTTCCTTCAAGCACTCGTCCCTCTCACATTTGGTGTTACCGGTGGGATTTACTCAGGGGCAAAAGGAGCAATGGGTCCTTCATGGTTTTTAGAGTTTTTACAGTAGCAGGATCCAAAAAGCAGTGATTTACAGCAGCTGCAAATCCGGAAGCCATGGTAGCCAGGATGATAGTAGTGCACCCCAGACTGCTAAAAATTACTCTGGAGGATGACCTGGAGGCATTTATAGTGATATTTGAGAGGATGGCCCCTGGAGGTATGGGTCATCAAGCTCCATCTCTGTCTAACCAAAGAGGCCCAAGCTGCATATCGAGTGCTGGATACCGAGGAGGTACAAAATTCCAATTGTGTTAAGCAAGCAATCCTACATCGATTGAGCATTAATCCGGAGACCTACCAGCTTTAGGGGCTTAGGCTGGAGAAAGGGATGAGACCCTGCGTCACCGCCCAGTAATGTATTGCATCTCTGTCGCTAGTTGATGGAATACGAATCCTGAGGGGTGGGACGGGGTAGGGACACTTTCTCCTGGAGAGCTAGGAAGGTCAACCACCTGGTGGACAGTCCAGGATTAGAGTGTTTAATCTGTTTCCCGCTCCCCTTTTATGTTTTCGGTGCCACAAGCCAGGCCACAATATCGTGGAATGTCCACAGGTGGACTGATAGAGGATGGGTGATGAAACAACAAGTTTAAAAGGAGATAATGGTCAAGGGGCTTCCTATCTGTTAACGGTACAGGTCAGACTCCTGAGTATCCACGCATTAGTGGACTCAGGATGTTGGCAAACTTAATTCGAGAGAGGCTCCTGGGGGGAATGGCTTGGCGTCCACTTCAGCTTGTGGTTATTGTCTGTATTCACAGCAATACCAGGACATAACCCACCACCAAAATAATGTTAAAAGAGCAAAATCAAACCACACACGTAATCATGGTGGTGGTAAAGTGGTGGCTATATCCAGTGATTTTGGGGAGGGATTGGCCATACTTTGAAGACCTCACTGGGGGAGGGCAAATCTGTGTGTCCACCCGGTCTCAGGTAGACAGGGGGGGGACACAATTGGCAAAATTTTCCCCTGAAGTCCGATCTGTTAAATCCCAAGTTTTGTCCTAGAAAAACAAAACTGGAGTGCAGGGCAGAACGCTTGGATGGAACCAGTAGCAGTGTGGAAGGAGTGGGGTCATGACCTTCCCAGGTGAGAAAACATCCAGTGCTCAAAGAATATCACAGACATTTGCAGAGCTTTTTGAGATGTTACAGTAATAAAATAATGACTTGGATTGCATTATTGAGGAGTTTGGTGATAAAACAAGAGGATTTATCAGTATGCAGGTCTATGAAAAGGTATGTGAAAAATACAACAAACAAGGGGTGGGGCTTGGCTAGAGATACAGTACTGAGTGTCCTTTTGCGATTCAGTGTCCTTTTGCGATTAAACCTGTTTTACTCTGAAAAAAAAAAATGTAAACAGCGAGTGTAAAATAAACAGCACGTGTGAAAATAAAATGGACCTGCCGCACTTCACAAGTGCTGAATAAATGGACCGCTAAGGGTTAACAGTCCTCTTTTAATCTAAAACCACCACTTCAACAGGTGAATTCAATGATAAATTCTTAGCTTTGCTATCAGTTTCTGACCAGTCCTTCCTTCCATCAGGCTGCCGTGTCTTTATCTTTCTGTATTCCCTTTAAAGTTCCAAAAAATCCATGTTGTTTACCATCCTGGTTGGTCGGTCTGTCTGTCTGTCAAAATGTCTGACTTCCTGTGCCCTCCGTTCTGTTCCCCCTGGAATCACGCACGCCCATTCCTGTACATTTGGTTTCCTTTTTATACTGAACTGTCAATGACAGCTAATTGGTGCAAATGGAAAACACTTGCATTTGGGACTAATTTCTCCTTCTATAACACATTTGACAAATAAATGCATGACACAAATATAAAATAAGCAACAAAAGTACCTTCATTTGAACAAAAATACAGTGTGAAACATAACAAATGTAAATTAAATCAAAGTAATATAATAAATACAAAAGCAAAACAATGTCACAACCACAGCTAATTAGTCACTCTTGACATGCGCACTATCAGAACGTCAGTGTACTACCCACAGTTTGGTAGAGCTTTAATAGAACCCTAAAACAAGTGCTGAGATGTCTTGTCAAAATAGATTTTAAGAATTGATTTAAAATGTTTCCCTAATGTCTGTTCATCATAAGAGAGTAAGAGAAGTACCACAATCGTCCACTAGCTTCTCTCTATTTGAGTTTCTCTGCGAGAGACAGCCAAAGGGTATTCTGGATTTGGTGAAACAAGGGTGGGAATCAAATCAAAATCGAGCCTACAATGTTGTAAGATATGTGCTCAGTTATTAATTATCAGGTGTCAAGCTGTAGCATTATCCATAGTGTCAGAATGTTTATACTGTGAATCATTTTAGATGCTGATAAGATATTAATTTATGAGCTCCAAGTATGCAGTAAGCCCCACATCGGCTGTTAGTAAGGCTTGGGCACTGGTGATGAATATGTTGTTAAGAAAGACCAATGTGAACACAATGGTTTGTTTTAGGATGTGTCAGTCCTGTTTTATCACAT